>NC_063178.1:18772388-19372388 GCF_023159225.1 Perognathus longimembris pacificus | reverse complement strand
TGAAGCAACTCAGAACAGGTATCAGCTAGAAGGACAATTAGAGTGTGGGCTCTGCCAGGAAATTCTGCCAGTTTTTACCTGCTAAAGCAATTGGGAAATAGACCTGTATTTGCTGAAGAATGTACTTGTACATGCATGCATGGTGTGGGGGGGTGAGCAGGTGTTTGCGAACAACAGTTATGTTCTGAACAATGCTCTCTGTATCCAATGTAAAAGGAATGCTTGGCGTTCAACCTTTCTTAAGAGAGGAGAAAATGTTCTGTGGAGCTCAGGAGCCTGATGGGGTGATCGGTATTTCAGAGTGAAAAACAGTTCACTCGTTTCTGATGGTTGATTCCAGATTGAGCATGACTTTCCACAACCAACATGTCTTAGGAGATTTTTTTTTTTTTTGTCAGTTGTGAGGCTCAAACTCTGGGCCTGGTCACTATCCCTGAGCTCTTCAACTCAAGACTAGCGCTCTACCACTTGAGTCACAGCACCACATCCTAGGAGATTCTTTATGTAAACACTATCAACTGTTGGATTCTTCTTCCTAACATGCCGTCAAACAGGAAGAGGGGAACTAGCCCTGGTAACCAAGGCTCAGCAGAGACACCATCAGTCACTTAGTGTCCTCCTGTCCCCCTGGTGATATGATTTGCCTAGCAGCAACATTTTTCCCTCTGCTTGTCTGAAAGGACCCCACGAAGGGAACAAAGAGACAACAAAGTAATTCAGTAATCCTGCTGAGAAATGAATTCTGGTTTGAAGCCAAATCTAATTGCCCAGAGACACTAAATTGGTGCCTAGGTGATAATAGATAAGGAATGGTTTCCTTACACCAGGGGTATAGGAGTGAGACTCTTCTTCAAGAGTGGGCAAAGTACCCCAGCAATGTACATGTAAATACAATTGCATCTGTATGTTCCGCAGATAGGTATGACACGGCCAAAGTATATTTTCATAATAAAGACCAAAACGTGGACATTTCTTTTTTAAAACTTTATATTTGTGGGGAAGGAGGGGTGTGCTGGTACTGAGGTTGGACTCAGGACCTAGACACTGTCCCTTAGCTTTTTCCCTCAAAGCTGGTCCTCTACCACTTAAGCCAGAGCTGTACTTAATGGCTTTTTGCTGGCCAAGGGAAGATAAGAGTCCCACTGACTGTGATCCTTCAAACTACAGTCCTCAGGTCTCTGCCTTCTGAGTGGCTAGAATTAGAGGTGTGCACTTACCAGTGCCAGGAAATGGAGGTTTCTTTTTCATTCTTCTGGCTGCTTGCTTCTTGTCATTTTTGTTGTTGTTGTTGTTGTTTATCGTGGGACTTGAACTCAGGGCCTGGAAACTGTCTCTGAACTTTTTCACTTAAGGCTAGTGCTGTACCATTTTGAGCCACAGTTTACTTTGCTTCTTGTCTTGAGTTCTCTATAGTGTAGGTAAAGCATGGAGACCTCTGGTCTTGAAGGAAAGAGATCAGATCTGGCTAGGGCCATCATTGCCCACATGGTGAATTGTAGGATCTTGTCTTCACTGGTGTGCTTGAATTCCTAGAGGAAGGGAAGTCCCACCTCCAGGTGATGGGCATGCCTGAATCCCTGGAGAAGGGGTAGACACCTGGCCTATAGGTTACTGAACCTATCAGTCAAGTGCCTGGGACTGGGACCCTGTGACTCAGCCCCCTGGGGCAGCTCAGCTCAGGTGCCATTACGCCATGCCACGTCTCCATGTTCTCATCCTGTGTCCTGTCTCCTGGCTCGTCTCCGGTCACCGTGGTGTTCCACTCCAGCTCTCCATTGGGACTGAATTGGTTTGTTGCTACCGTTTCTGCTCTATTTTTCCTCTCTGGCCTGTTTCTGTAGGCTGCAGGCCTTTGTAACAACTGGCTGCCCACAGACTGCTCATGCTCTAATATAAAGACTCCGAGATTGGATCCTTCCAAATGTGGCTTTTGGGATAATGTTCGTTACAACAGCATTCTCCACACAGATGAACAGCTGCTTCTGGGAGCTGTCTGAACCCCGGTGCCGTTTAGCATTCTGAACAAGCCAGAGGCTGGATGAACCCCACAGGTTTTCTCCCAGCTGCCTCCCTGAAGGTCACAGCCAGCAAAGCCACTGCGTTCAGGAAGTGGTGGCCTGTCTGGTCTCACTGTGTGGTCTGCGGCCCCGCCCATTGTGGTCCCTATTGTGGTTTCCTCCTGGATGTTTATTTTATGAAGGTATCATCTCAAATGGTGCCAACTCACTGCCGGCCCTTTTCCTTTCCCCAACAGGAACGTAGGTCGGTGAACTTTTGTCATTCTACCACCGGCTTTCAGAGGCCTAAGATCCGCTTCTTCCTGGACTCAAAATGCAAAGGAAATTAGGAACAATGTTGGAACACAGCCAGCCACCAAATACCTCATTTAACCTGGCCAGGCATCCTCAGAGTTGCAGGAGGAGGGAGCAAGCGGCAAGAGGAAGGAAGACCCCAACCGTCGGGCAGAGTGAGTTCAGAGCACCTGTGAACTGGGTGGGCGCGGGGCCCGAGGGGCGCACAGGTGTGTGGATGGATTTCCAGAAGCAGGAAGCACCCCACCACGCCACCACCCTGCCACACTTTAAGACTTCCCCGTGCTACTGGAGCCGTGGGACTGGGGTGCTCAGCTGTAATTTTACATCTCCCTGCATTTAAATGAAAACGTGGCACGCGTGTTCAAAGCAACCAGGAAGGGCCCTGCAGTTGAGAAATCCAAGTCGGAACACCAGGTTTGCCAGCCGACAGACACCCCACTTCCTGGAGCCTCACAGTCCAGAGCGTCGCCTCATAAAAAGGCCTGCTGGGGGCCTTGCATGGCCCCGTTGAAAGGGAACCGGTGTGTCTGCACGCACCGTGCGCGAACCACGACTGGACTCCATCGGGGACCAGCAGGGCCACACCCAGGAGCCATTCCTGCCGGTGCTCGTCCACGGGCTAGCAAGGAACCCTCAGTGTCCTCATCCGCCAGAGCCGGTGCCAACGCCAGCCCCCACGCAGCCCTGCCCAGCTGAGCGCCGCGCGGCCTCATCCGAAGCCTCTGCAATCGCTGACTTCAGCGTTAGCAAGCCGAGAAGAATCCACCCAAGTGGAGAAAATCCGTCAGCTTCTAAGCACGAGAAGCTTTCCGTCATCTCGGGTTCAGAACAATAGACTCCTAAATCCTCTGCGGTTTGTACATAGTTCTTGCGAACGGTCTTGCGATTCCAGTTGGTCTTGAGTCGCTTTTAAAGTCTCGGAGCTTTGGGGTACGTGGGTGCACTGCAGGACAGAGCGCCTCAGACCACCTGCAGTGGTCTAGCCAGACAGCAACCCCCCCCCCCCCATACATGGGCCTGGCTGCCCCCTGCTGGCCCTGGGTTCCTGCACGCAGTGCCTCTTGGGGATTTCACTGTGCATTCAGATTTTATGATGGGGAAACCGAGATGCCAAGCAGTGTGATTGATCCCTGGCACACGGAGCTCAGCACGTCCCCAATGGGACACCTCGTGCAGCCCGCGGCGTCCAAGTCCAAGCAGAGCCAGGCACCTGTGGCTCACACCTATAATCCTAGCTGCTCAGAAGGCTGAGATCTGAGGACGGAGGTGGGAAGGCAGCAGCAAAGTCTATTAGACGGCGAGCTCCCACTAGGCCAGAAGGGGAGGGGTGGCTCAGGTGGCAGAGCACTGGTCTTGAACAGAAAGCTCAAGGATGGGAAATGGCGCTGTGGCTCATGTGGTAGAGCGCTAGCCTTAAGCTGAAGAGCTCAGGGACGGCGCCCAGGCCCAGAGTTCAAGCCCCAGAATCCACCCACATCCACACTCACACACACACACACACACACACACACACACACCCATCAAGTATAATTACACACTGGTAGGTCCTGCAGGGACCCTGGCACACAAAATGCAAACATCTCCTGCGCTCCTAGGGCCTACAAGAATACAGACGCTAACAAAATGCAAATTGTGCATTAAATAATTACAGGAGAATAGAAAGGACAGGTAGCTATAGAACTTTCCAGACTGTTTTCTTAATATGGGAGCATACATACCAGGCACTCACAGAGAGAAAAAGAAAAACGTAAGCGTGGTGTACATTCTCTGCTTGAGATCTTAACCCTTGTCAGAGGACAGGGGTTACATTTTTATAAGAAGCTGAAGAAATATATTGAAATACCTAAATGCTGTAATCTACTTGTTCTCATCTAAAGCCTATGAAAAGCCCTACTGCTGCTCCAACATTCAAAAGAAAAATCCACAAACTGACATCATTTACATTTTTTCCAACTCAGTATACATTCCCATTAGTTCAAAACAAGCATTTCCCCAAGATTTAGAAAATAAAGTAGAAATGAAAGATAGCATGTGGACATTTCTCACTGCAATTTGAAACTTTCAATTTTAGGCAAACTTTCTCCCTCTTATAAAACTGGACTGGTACAGGAGGTGTTGATAGTGAAGTGGAAACATAAACCAAGGAGACTTGGCTGATTTTTCTTTTTCCGGTACTAGGATTTGAACCCACAGCTTTACTGCTCAAGGTTGAAGCTCTACCAGCTGAGTCACACCTCTACTCGTGGCTTTTTGCTGGTAAGTTGGAGCTAAGAGTCTCATGGACATTTCTGCCCAGGCTGGCTGTCAACCACAATCCTTAGATCTCAGGCTCCTGAGTATCTAGAATTACAGACATGAGCTACCTGCATCCAGCCAGTTTGTCCTTTCATAATTTTTAAAATTAAGGGGAAGGGCATTGAAGTTACTAATCAGATTTAATTGTACTGTGACTGTGAGTTATCTATACCACTTCCCTAATGAGGTCAGCTAGCACATGTCATTATCTACTAGAAATGGAGGAGATCTTTGGTACTGTGCCTTTCCAAGTAGATTGTTGTGTCACTACAGAATAGTTGGCCTGACCCCTCTATAGATGGTCATATGTACATAGCTATTGTGGCTATCTGCTAGGACTATCCTAGACATATACTAATTATTACCAGTGAGGGGGACCAGAGAAGTTATGTTTCTTTGGGTCTGGCTCACTTCACTTAATATGATTTTTCCCAAGCCTTTCTGTTTCGTTATGAATGGGGTGATGTCATTCCTTCTGATGGAAGCATAGAATTCCATTGTGTATATATACCACAATTTCTTGATCCATTCATCTACAGAGGGGCATCTGCCTTGGTTCCATATCTTAGTTACGGTAAATAATGTTGAAGTGAACATAGTTGTGCTGGTAGCTTTAGTGTGGTCTTATTTGTGGTCAGTAGAGTAAATGCCCAGGAGTTGGATTTCTGGGTCAAGGCTCTATGTTTAGTCTTTTGAGGAACATCCAGTTTCTAGACAAATACTGAGGCACGAAAAGATTGTACCGCTGGTGTCAGCATTGAAATGTAAGCGATCTGGCTCCAAAAACAGCCCCAAAACATTTAGAAAGTTGACCAAGCACCCCTGAGTCCATCCATTATCTGGTTCTATCTACTCTGCCAACGTGTCTTTCTTTTGTTAAGCTTAACAGAAACCACAGAAGAGACCTAGAGACACAGGAGAGCTGACGGATTGCTGCAATCCTGGTCACAACATCTCAAGGCTTTTCCAAAGGCCTCACAGCCCAACTCTTGCTTTTGGACAGAGTTTCCCTGGACCTTGATCCCCAATATGCAGGGGTCAGCTGTGGTCCTGCAGACCAGCACACTACAAAGCCCTGAATTCCAGGCGAAGTCTCCTCACCCTACCAAGGAGGACGGACTCGATCAGCGCTGCACCTGCAACTAGGCAAGGCAGGCTCCTTTTTAAAAATCCCGTGTTTCCCTATATCTCAGGCCTCTTCACCTCCCACAGTTTGCACAATGGGCCAGTGTTTCTCCTTGACAAATAGTGCACTGTGCTTCACTGCTACTTGGGGTCATGGAGTGCTCACAGATCAAGCCTTCCCCATCCAGAGGCGTTTGCCTCGCTTACTTAACCTGCACTTCTGAATCTTCTTTATTGGAACATTCCGGAGTTCCAGTGAAGGTGACACATTGATAACCCCTTTGGCCTCGGGCACTCACAGTGTGGGGTAGGCCTGGGAGATTAACTTGGTGGCCCCAGGAAAGATGGCAGCCATGGGGAGCCGCCCTGGGGGCTCGGTGGAAGGCAGTCCTGATGGACTCCTGCCGGAGCCCTGATGACCACATTGCCGCTTTCAATGGCTCTCTTCTTTAGAGGAAAATTACAGCGGCGTCACACCGATTTCCCGGCCCTGCTTCTGAAATGGCTCATTCTCCTTTCCTCTCAGTTACCCCTTGCTGGAGAAAAATTGCACCTTGTTTCAAGTCATTTTTTTTTTTTTAATCCGCAGTGGAAAGGGGGAAAAAGAAAGGGGAGGTTGGGAGAAATCGTCACTCCTGGTTTCCATTTTCAGGGGGACCTGTGAAGCAGGAATATTGCAATAGAGCTGTGGAGAACACACCAGAGATGGAGAAGACGCTTAACTCACCGACTTAAAGAGAGACTCTGATGTCTTTGTGCTCCGCGGTGCACAACTTTTAGAGGAAATAAAACATATTAAAGCAGAATTTGTTTTTTAAATCCCTCAGATAAGTTTGATCATTTCATGCCTTTTTTATTTGTATTTTTTGGCTACTCAATAATCTCCATGTTGTGTATCCTAACATCTCGTACATGAAGAAAACATGCTAAATGTTAAAATAATTAGAATTTATCTACAAATGCAGAGAGGTACAGAGGAATTTTCATCTACACAATGGAAATTTCCTATCAGGTAATGCGTATTTTAGTAGAATTTGTTTCATTGACTGAAAAGGAAGAAGTGCTTTCAAGTGAAAGTAACAAAAATCCTGTGTTCTTAGCGGAGTTTTGGTTATCAATACTGTTGACTCAGCCATACTTGGAGTCGTGCTGATGTGTTAGGTCAGAGATATCACAGTGAGTCTGAAGTCTGTCTTCTGGGGTAACTCCCAGGAAAAGCTTACCACCCAGGCCACACAAAAATATTTCCAGCAAAACACAGTGCAGAGACAAGGTATCCCAAGAAGAGTACTCCTCAAGGAGAAATCCCGGCTAAGTCAGCCGCTGGATGACTGTGGATCACAAAGCTACTTTTGTGGCTAGCTTTGGGGACGTGAATTTTATGGGAATAGTTAGGAAAGAACTCTTCCTCCATGACTGCTTCTCTTGGAATGAAAAGTAAATCTCCTGGATATTATACACGAACAAAATGCTTTTCAGTCTCACCTCACCCCAAAAGACACATTTTACTATAGTATTTAATCTTTTCCATCTTAAATTTATGGTTTTTTTTTTTAATTTAAAAATGTAACTGTTGGCAGGCACCGGTGCCTTACAAAACCTTTCATCCTAGCTACTCAGGAGAATGAGGGTGACAGTCAATCAAGGTAGGAAAGTCTATGTGTTTCTAACTTCCAATTAACTATCAGAAAGCTGGATGTCGAGCTGTAGCTCAAGTGACAAGAGTGCCAGCCGCGAGCGAAAAACCTAAGGGACAACGTCTATGCTCTGTGTTCAAGACCCAGTACTGGCACGTGTGTGTGTGCGCGCGCGCGTGCATGCGCAAATCCAACTGCCTGAAAGCAGACTATGATTGTGAGGAGACAGGCCATTAACCTATAGGAATACGAAGAATTCCGTATAATGGAACTAAATAGATAAATAGGGATACAGATAGATGTCATCTACTACTGTGGTGGGGTGATGTGGAGTAGCTGATTACATAGAGAATGCACATAGAGTGCGTAGGGTTGGTATCAGTTCTAAATATCCAGATGCTGAGGTGAAGAGAGATGTCATAACTATCTCGTTGTATTTGCACTGCCTACCTTATACATTTTTAAAAGTAAACTTATTAAGGCTGGGGTTGGGGCTAGTTCATCTGACAAACAACTTAGTTTATGGGTCTCAGGTCTCATTGGGAAAGCTTGTATAAGGGGCAAAAATACTAAGAGAACTTAAGAGTTGGAGTCTGGATGAAAACCTGCGCCCTTCCTTTCTATTTCTCCAGAATCTGCCCTTGCATTCTGGTGGTGGCGGAGTGCTCCCTGCCCTCTTTCAGGGTGCTCCTTGCCCTCTTTCAGGGTGCAGATGAGATTCCTCGTCTGGTTTGCATGAGAGGGAAGGGTGGAAGAACTCAGGGGTGGAATGAGAATGGAGTTTAAATACTAAAAAAAAAAAAAAAAAAAGGAAAGAAAGAAAAAGAAACCAGATGCTTGGCGAGGCTGGGCTTCCTGGGAGGGGTGCAGACTCGGGCTGGGGTGCAATCCGCACTGAGGAGCCTGGGCCTGAAAACTGTCAGCAGAGCCTGGCTTGGAGGACCAGAGAAATGCGGAGAGGAGGGGACTTGGCTTTAAGACGCCCGGAAACAACTGCAGGGCCCTGTGGCAAAGAGCAGGGGCTCACTATCTGCCCACAGGATCTTTGGGGGGGGGTGGGGGTGGGAGGCCAGCTGGCCAGGGCCATGGGCTGGAGCCCTGGGAAGTGGCCCCTGGATTCGAACCTCCCGCTTGCAGGCCTTTGCTTCGTAAAGTACAATTCCACAGCCCAGAACCGCCATCTCCAAAGAAGTAGCCATGGAAAGAAATCTGCCCTGTGTGTGCCAGTGAGCGTCTGACACAACTTTCAAGGTGCTGTTCAAATGAGGTGGGGGGGGGGGGGACTCCGGTCTGCATCGTAGAGGACACACAGCAAAGCAGAGGGAAGTTGGCACTGCTGGCTCAGCCCATCCTAGCCACTCGCTGATGAGCAGTGTTCAAAGCCAGCCCAGGCAAGAAAGTCTGTGAGATTCTTATTTCCAACTAGCCACCAAAAAGTCAAATGTGGGGCAGTGGTTCAAGGGGTAGAACACCAGGCTTGAGTTAAAAATGTAAAGGCAAACACAAGGCCCTGAGTTCAAGCCCCACTAACAGCAAGATGATCAGTACCGACTGTACTCTCCCAAGATGGCAGTGTTAGGCTCTTGTCCCTTGCAAGGTCCTGGTGCTCCATTAACCCACTGGAAGCAACGCTCGGGGCTGACAGAAGCCAGGGACCCCGAGCCAACACACACCACAAGGCTCAGCCCTACGGCTGAAACACGGCACACACAGAACAACACTGGGTTGTTTGTCTTGTTTTGTTTAAAATCAGTATGTTGAGACTTCATAAACACCTTACCTTCTTCCAAAACACACTAGTATTTTAGAGTTTTGTCTTAAATGTACCCTACATCACATGATAGACCCCAACCACGCCACCAGTGCTGCTGGCCTTTTCCTCTGCCCTTGTCATCTGGCCACATATTCTTCGTGTCCTAAAGACCAATACTCCTGAAGCCATCTACTCCTCGCTCCAGGCACAGGAGTGGGTGACAGTAATCTAAGGAGTTTTATTAAAGAAAAAAAAAAACCTTGAATTCCTTTGTCTGCATATACTGATAAATTAAATCAGAGGATAAAAATCGCATAATAGAATTCCTGGCATTCTGGAGAAATCAAGTTAGTTCCTGTGGGAATAGATTTATTTGGGAATCGAAATTAGCAAATGTTTTGTTGAGAGAAAATAATGCATGTGGCTGAGTTCCCTCAAAGTGTCAAAAATATTCAAAGGCTCTATCTCTATTAACCAACGATCTAAAAAGGTTTACATTTTAACCATCAGAAATACTCAACGGCACCATCTCTATTAACCAACGATCTAGAAAAGTTTACATTTTAACAACCAAAAAAAAAAAAAAAACAAAAAGGAAGCTATTTCTGAGCTACGAAGATTTTGTAATAACCTATCTGGCTTTTTCATACTTTGAATTGTGTCTTTATCCATGTTAAAAAAAATCCCACTAAATAAACATTGCAGTATATTTCAGCTGATTATCTATGGAGTAACAAAAGTATACTATCACCGAATTGTATTTACTAAGAGCCCTTCCCATATGTAATTACAACAGATAATGAGAGTGGGAAGGTAAAGCAAATGGATTTTTCCCCTTTCTATACCCCTTTTTCTCTCCCCATACACCACTCAACTTAGGCTTTGATTCATCAAGACTTAGGATTGAAAGCTGTCTGCATCCGATCACCTGATAATCATCGTGATGCTGACTCTTGAGGATGAGGCCCAATTTGATTCATGACAATGACCAGCAATAACAGTCACTCTGTGCTGATATTGTTCACTTCTAAAATAATTTCATGTATTATTGTATTACTATGACCCTCCCAAACCAACCTCACTCAATTTAGGTTAGTAAGACAAATTACTATACACTGGGAGGCTTAAACAACAATTTGTTTTTCATGGTTCTTAGAGCCAAGCAGGTCAAGATGCCTACAAAGTTGTTGTTGGTAATGGCTCTCTTCCTTATGGTCAGATGGTCATTTTTTCATAGTATCCTCATAAGACAGAGAGGAAAGCTAGGACTTGCTTTCTCCTGTCTGTCTCTCCTTCTGAGAACACTAATCTCTTCTCTACCCTATGACCTCATCGAAATCTCATTCATTCTCAAAGAGCCCTATCTCCAACTACTATCACACTGGAGGGCATGGCTTCTTATATGAAATAGAGTGTGTGTGTGTGTGTGTGTGTGTGTGTCTGTGTGTCTGTGTGTGTGTTGAATTCAGGGCCTGAGTGGATTAGTATTCTTTGTCCTTTTGGTGGTTGTTTTAGTTGTTGTTTGGCTCAAGGCAGGTGCTCTTCCACTTGAGCCACTCTTTCACTTCTAGCTTTTTGCTGGTTAATTGGAGATGAGAGTCTCACAGACTTTTCTGCTGGGGCTGGCTTCAAATCTCAATCCTCTGATATTAGCCTCGTAAGTAGCTAGGGTTGATTACAAGTGTAAGCTACTGGCTCCAAGCTTCAGCATATGAATTTGGGAGGCACAATTCAGTTCAGAGGACTAAGCTTTTGATGAGGGTTTTGTTTTTAGTCATGTCCTGGGATTTACTGTGTCCCTGTTCCTAGATAAAGATGAAAACCTATACTTTCAAGAGAAACTAGAGAATTCAATGGCACATGGCACAGGATTCCTTCTGATACTAGTACAATGCATGCTAGCAACATGAAGAACTGCAAATGAAATACAATCATCTACTAAGCAGCTAGAACTTTCCAAGAATAAAAATGCATACTGAGAGTCAGGCACTGGTGGCTCACACCTGTAATCCTAGCTACTCAGAAGGCTGAGACCTGAAGGTCACAGTTAAAAACTAGCCCTGCCAGGAGAGCCCATGAGACTCTTATTTCCAATTAACCACCAAAATTAGCCAGAAGTGGAGCTGTGGCTCAAGTAGCTACTAACCTTGAGCAACAAAGCTCAGGGACAGAGCTCAAGCCTTGGGTTTTCCCAGGACCAGAAAATAAAAAAAGCATATTGAAAATGCCCAAATATGTTTGTTTGAAACCTGAATAGAAAGAAAGATGGAAGAACTAATTTACCAAGTAATTACTGAGCTATCCTTATACTAACACTGCATTAATTTGAGCTCATAAGAACATTAGCTCTGTGAATACTGAGAATTCATCTCAGAATCTATGGACCTAAATTTAGTCCATAGTTCCCACATGTGCTAGCTTTGTAACCATGGAAAATGTACTCTAAGGTCTTCAAGGTTTAGTTTTACTAACTATAGAATAGGAATATTAAAAAGCACTTATTCCCCAGATTTTCTAATGAGATTTTTAAGGAAAGGGGACATCCATGACTACTTTGTAAAGGCCCAGGAACTCAGCAAATGCTAGCTTTTCTCCCAAGACCACAGCTATTAAGAAAACAGAACACTATTTAACTAAAACAGAGTAAGATACAGCCCTGTGCTGAAAACGACTTGCTGGTTTCTTGGGGAACACGGTCTATTTCAGATTACCTTTTCAGTTACCTTTTTTTTTTGGGGGGGGGGACTGATTGGTTTACACAAAAGGTCAGCCACCAAAGGAAACGAACCCATTCACACTCTAAAGATAAAAAGGTGTTCAGCCCGTGGTAACCTGAATAGCTATTATGTTCTTTCATTTGGGTCTTCTCCAACACAAGCTCAAATAAAAATAACCCGATGGACTTAAAAAAGCTCTTGCTGCCCATTGGCCTGACTGTGAAGAAGCCCTGGTGCACGGGAGGGTAGAAACGCGGCCAGTGGAGGGGGGAGGGAGGAGGTACTGTCTGGATGTCGCTTGACTAGTCAGTGTTGCTGGGGTCACCTCGGTGAAGGCAAGAGAGGAGGCAGGTGGAGAACTACGAAGCCATCCTTAAATAGCCGCATTGGTTGGTTTGGTTTGGGTTGAGTATTCCCCCCCCCCCAACAAAAGTGAAAACCAGAAACACCCAGAATTCTGCAAGGTGTCGCGGGAGCTTGCTCTGCACTGCACGGGGCAGGGCAGGTGACAAAGCATCTGCCCCCCCCCCCCCCCGCCCTGCCCAGCCCAGCCCTTCTGCGTGGGGAGTTCCGGTTTCCTTTTTCTGGATGAATCAAGCTTCTTGATAGACTTAGACTTAGGAATGAGAAGGGAAAGTGGGGGGGGGGGGGGAGGGATAGCAGAAGATTCTGGAATGGCAAGATAATCCACCCATTTCCTTGGCTCCGAAAGTATTTCAGCCATATACCCCCCTCTGCCTCATCTCTTAGTGATCTGGTATTCATGGCAAAAGGCACAGCATCGTTGTCTATTGAAAGGCAGAAGGCGTTGGGCAAATCCTGCTTTTTTCGTGTGTGAGATGCTCAGTGGAAAACTCAGGAAGACAGGGTGAATAAAGGAATGGCTCGACATCTGGCTGTCAGCCAAAACGTTCCATTTTCACTGGCATGTGTATATAATCTATTAGGCTGTAAATTCCTTGAGTACATGGGCCATGACTTCCATTTCCTTTGTACCCTCCCCCTACACCTAGTGCAATATGAAGTTAATAGTCAGTAAATGCTGTCAGTTGTTGAACATGCAGACCTGTTTCGGAGGGCCGTGCCCACGTTCTCAAAACAAGGGCCATGTGTATTGTAATATATAATATCAGATGGACTACGATTGCTGGGCTAATCCTCTCCTGGTTCACGCATATTTTTAAATAGATTTCTGTTCTTTGGGTGGATTGCTTTCCCTTTGCTGGACTGGAGAACACACTGTCGTCCCCAGACTGCAGTACCTAAAGCCCAAGTGGGTCTGCACTCGGGCGGCCAGCGTCTCCCCTTTGACAGCCTTTCCAAGAATGATGTAATGAGACATACTTCTATTTATGATCCAGCCATAAGGATATACTAGTTTGATTTGGTTTTACTATATATCACATTCATTTACAAGAACACAAATATGTGAAGATGGATATTATTTTCTAAGAGTTGGAACATTTGTGTGTTGTACAGCTTACTGTTAGGATTTTAAGTGAAAGTATTGCTTTCTTTTAGGGTTTGCCTGTGTTTCTGTTTCCTCCTCCCCTCCTCCCCTTCCTTCCCTTCTTCTTCTCCTTCACCTCCTCCTCTTCTTCCTCTGCTCCTTCTCCTTCTTTTCTTCTTTTCTCTTTCTCTGTCTCTTTCTGTCTCTCTCTGTCTCTGTCTATCTTTCTGTCTCTCTCTGTGTGTCACTGTCTCTCTGTCTGTCTCTCTGTCTGTCACCGTCTCTCTGTCTCTCTGTCACCGTCTCTCTGTCTGTCTCAATCGCTCGCGGATGGAATATGGGTTCAGTGAAACATCTCGCTTCTGGCTTTAGCTCTCAGAACCTTCCTCCGTGACCTTCCCCACTGTCGGTTCTGCTGGCTGATCGTGGCACAGGATCCCAGAGAAGTCACAAAGGTCCTAAACCACTAATCCACAAGTAGCAGCTGTTTTATTTCTAAGAGTCATTTGACAATGTCTGGCGACATTTTCGTTGTTATAACAATGCAGAATGCTATTGGCAACTAGTGGGTAGAGAGGCCAGATGGACAGCTAAGCTTCTTACAGTGCAGAGAATGACCTCACAAGGGTGGATCCCCCAGCCTAAAAGTCAGCATTGCTGAGATTTCAGATCCCTTCCCATCCAGGGCTGACGTCCTGGCCAAGCAGCCTGGTTCCCTGAGTGGCTATGCGGAACAAGCACTTTCTACCCCATCAATCCACATGTCCACAGTGTTCACTGCCCTCCCTCAGTGTCCCCAAGACCGTACAACTATTGCAAGTGACAAGGCTTTGTATGAAACCCCCAAGCTTCCAGAACTGTTTTGAAGAAGAGTGTAAACCGACTGATAAATACACAGGGAAGGCGAACAGTGTAGCAGACACAGAGGTAGTTCCTGAGAATAGACTACACAGAGATATTTCCAGGTAAGTTGTTGTGTGTTATTTTGTTTTAACTTTTTCGTGGTAACTAAAGTCCTGGTGCTATTCCCAGAGGAAGGAACCATTCGTGTGAGCTCCCTGGATGACACACATGCAGTGTAAGGAAGAGGCCCACTGAAGCACTGGATCAAAGAAATGGAGACATGGAAATTTCTATACTTCACACACACTGTACTGACTGCCTTCATCAGTTTACAAACAGCTAACATGAATTCCAATGGTGCTGCTTGGTCTCAAGCTTGCAAGGAACAAGCATTAAGGCAGAACAGTTATGCATCGCATAACATATTCAGAGAAATGTGTCCTTAGGCAATATCATCATTCAGTGACGAGACAGGATGCACACAGATCTAGGAACCTAGGTCACACCTAGGCTCTGTGGTACAAATATGATACAGCTAATTGCTTCCAGGACCATTGTGAACAAGACAAAATTCAATTAAAATTAAGCACAGAAAAGGTGATGCAACCCACAGACTTAATAAATACAAGATGCTTATTGATGCTGCCGGCATAGCACATTGTTTTAAGCGCATTTATTTTTAGAGGTAGCGATTCTCTCTAAAGCACCAGTTGGTAGTATAGTATAGTAACTACATGCACACTGGTAACACAGTCCTTTGTTTTCATTATCAAGTACTATGGACTTCATGTAATTGCACATGCTCTGCCTCGACTTCACTGGCAGTATGGTGGGGTTGTTTAATCAGCATTCCCATGGACACATGAGTGGCATGCACTGGTATATCATTGCCCTGGCTATGACATCACTAAGCAGCAGGTACTTTTCAGTGCCAGTATAATCTTATGGGGCACCATCATGCAAATGTCTGTCACTGACCAAAATGTTACATCCGTGCGGTTCTGCTTCCAGGAAGAAAGCAAAATTCGGCGATCGTAACTTCCACGGACTCCTCTGGAAGCTTCCTGTGCTATGGTTTCATCGTCTTCATCTCTGAAACCCACTCCTCCCGTTGATTTTCCCCTATTTTGATCTGGCTAGTTTCTCACCCATTCATCACATCCCCAGAAGGCTTTGTGGCAAATCAAGGATCCAGAGGGAGGCAGGAGACGTGATAAGAACAGCTGCGGGTTAAGAGGTGGGTGGGCCAGGAAACCAGGAAGAGTTCCAGGATCTCACAGTCAGACAAGATCACTGGGGGAAATTGCTGAAGTCATAAATTATACCAGAGAAATCCGCAGGGTAGTGTGTCATCAAAAAGTTAAATTCATGTTCCCGATGACTTGAATGGTTAAGTAGAGCAAAGGAGACTCATGCTATTTTATTCGATCTAATTGTGAACTGGACACGGTAGCACACTGTACTGCCAACGGAGGCAGGAGCATCACAAGTTCAAGGGCAACCTAGGCTATGTAGCCAGACCCTAGATCAAAAATAAAAATAGGGCTGCGGATATAGCCTAGTGGCAAGAGTGCTTGCCTCGGATACACGAGGCCCTAGGTTCGATTCCCCAGCACCACATATACAGAAAACGGCCAGAAGCGGCGCTGTGGCTCAAGTAGCAGAGTGCTAACCTTGAGCGGGAAGAAGCCAGGGACAGTGCTCAGGCCCTGAGTCCAAGGCCCAGGACTGGCCCCCCAAAAATAAATAAATTAAATAAATAAATAAATAAATCATGTCCTGGTGGCTCACACCTCTAATTCTAGCTACTCAGAAGGCTGAGATCTGAGGATCACAGTCCAAAGCCAGCCCAGCCCAGGCTGGAAACTCCATGAGACTCTTACCTCCAAATAACACCAGAAAAGCCAGAAATGAAGCTGTGACTGAAGTGGTAGAGCCCTAAACTTCAGAGAAAAAAAAAAAGCTCAGGGACAGTGCTGAGGCCCTGAGTTCAAGCCTCAGGACTTTCACAATAAATTAATTAATTAAATTTAAAACTAAGTATAGACAATCCCTGTATACTATGCACTTAACAAAAGAGAGATACAAATGTAGATAGATCTCCTCCTTCCATACAGAAGTGCCTGTCACAGTTCTGCTATCACTGTTCTCTATACAAGCCTGCTAGCTGCCCCTCTCCAAACCTGATGGAAGGAACTAGAATCGGATGGTCCTAAATGGACTCTGGTGTGCAGAGATACCATAGAATGGGAAGACATGCAAGTAGATGCTAACAACACAAAGCAGTGAATGTTGTCCAAGAGAAAGGCCAAAACCAATGCAGAAGACAGCTCATCTGATCCACAAAGAATAAAATAAAATAAAAAGAGGCAGGCACTGGTGACTCACACCTGTAATCCTGGCTACTCAAGAGGCTAAGATCTGAGCATTATGGTTTGAAGCCAGACCAGGCAGGAAACTCTGTGAGACTCTTATCTCCAACTGACCACTGAAAAGCCAGAAGTGGAGCTATTGCTCAAGTACTAGGGTGCTAGCCTTGAGCAGGAAAGCCCAGGCCCTGAGTTCAAGCCCCAGAATGGGCAAAAAATATATGAGTGAATGAATGAATAGAAAGGAGGAAAGATTCAAAAGTCAATTGAACCCATCCACCCAATATATGCATACGTACATATATTCATATATTCATTTTAAGTTATATGTTTAGTTTTAGCATGATGGCACATAGACACTTATAATCCCAGCTACTTGGGAAATGAAGTTAAGAGGATTGAAATCCAAAGAAAAATGGGGACAATTTATCTGAAAACAAACTAAAAAGCAAATGAGTTGGGGGTGTGGCCAATGGTAGAGCAAGTGCAAGGCCCTGGATTCAAACCACCAAACCACAAAAAGGTTAAAAATAAACACTAAAGTGTGAACGTGCATTATTATCCTACATTAAATAATAGATACACTAAAATGTAATTTTAAATAATATAGAAAAAGGACATTATTAAATAGAAATAGCATTTCTACCCATATCCTAGTCTATCCTCTTTCTCACTAGAGTGATACTTCCTCCACCAGAGTAAGGAAAAGAATCATTTTATCCATCACTGTATCCCAGGGCCTAATACATTGCCTAATACTTAGCATGTCTTAGACTCAGTGAATGAATGCATGAGTGGATGCAGCTCATTATCAAAGAGTTCCAATGGCACTGACCTTAAAAGCAATTAGCAGAGAACATCTGAGTTCTCCTGAGACAAACTCAAATAGCAGTGAAATCTTGGAGACACACACACACACACACACACACACACACACACACAGATATGCACTCAGTATCTTCATCTGGATGGTTCTAAGAACACCTGCTTGAGGACGCCCCACAAGTGTTCAGGATGTGGCGCTCAGGTCAAGACTTGGGTCCCTTTATTCATTTCTCCCACAATGTCTCTCAATGTCGGCTAAGAATGCCACCATTCAGCAAATCTCAGCTTTTCACTTCAATTAAACAGATTCGTCTTGCTTTGAGGACACAAAGTAGCTTTTGCAAGGCAGATTCTTGCAAAGTTAAGGGCAGACCACAACCAGTAGCGATGATAATGGCATGTGTATGGAGTCTCTGCTTCTACTAAGCTGTGTAATGCTCACCGGGGAATTTAAACTTTTTGCTTTTGACACTTGTTGTGATGTACTATTTTTAGATCACACTTGGCCCAAACCACTGCTAGCACTGAAGCCACGAATACAATGGATTTACTATATGTTACAATTCAGAAAAAAAAAATGGATGGCACGAAAGCTATCCACGTTGTCAGTGAACAGTAGCTCAATGTGCGGAAACAGAGTCCAGAATTCCATTCTCTCGAGTATCTGGCACAAAAAGAAAACCCAATGGGCCTCCATGTGTCTTATTTCTTTGTTGTTCTTTATGTGAAAGCTGACATATTACATCAGAAATGAGAGAGATGAAGAAAGGAATCTAGGAGCTGCCTGGCTGTGGGTATTTCCATTGGCATTGGCAGTGTGCCCACTTTCCAGTGCCCTCGAAGTCAGCCCCCCTTCAGGAGTTCACCGGAAGTAGGGACTGAACAGCTCTGTACTGTATTTGTCAGAGGAACTGAAGCACAGACAGTGCCTTCTAGATGATGTTTGCTTAGCCTTCATCACTGACAGTTCCCAGCAATCATCAGCTTTCCAGCTGGAAGGGGATTTCTTGAGGCAAGGGAAGAGGTAGGTATCTCAAGATAAAGAAGGCTAATCGTACCTCTCAAACACAAGACACCCTTGCTCACTGGAAAGTCTGTTAGTCACTGTACCACTCAGTACATATTTATCTTAACAACATTTGAGTTTCACATTCAAGACTCAAAAGGACAAAAGTTGGGCTTATTTGGAGTGTTTTCCACAAAATCTTATGCATATTGACCTGACAAATCATTTTACCCATAAGTCCCAAGGGTGTCAGGAGAGAAGCATGGCCATGGCCAAGGAAAAAAAGGCCCTGAATGTCCAACATTAAGCATTTCTTCTCAGCCAGGCACTGGTGCTCACACCTGTAATCCCAGCCATTGAGGAGGCTGGGGTCTGAGGATCACAGTGGAAGCCAGCCTGGGCAGGTTAAGCCTGTGAGACTCTTAGTGGATCTGTGGCTCAAGTGGTAGAGTGCTAGCCTTAAGCAAAACAGCTCAGGGACAGTGCTCAGGCCCTGAATTCAAGACCAGGGACTGGCCCAAAACAGGAAAAAAAAAATAGAATTCCCAGCCAGCTCATGCCTGTAATCCTCGCTACTCCGGAGGCAGAGATCTGAGGATTCCCATTCATTCGAAGCCAGCCCAGACAGGAAAGTCTGAGATTCTTCTCTCCAGTTAACCACCAAAAGACAAGCCACAGTACACTAGCCTTGAGCAAAAATGCTAAGGTACTGTGGGTGCCAGTGGCCTGTCCTCCTAGCCACTCCGGAGGCTGAGATCTGAGGATCTCAGTAGGAAGCCAGCCCAGGCAGGAAAGTCTATGAGGCTCTCATCTCCAATTAATCATAAAAAAAGCCAGAAGTGGCTCTGTGGTTCAAGTGATAGAATGCTGGCCTAGAGCAAAAGGACAGCACCCAGTCCCAGGGGAAAAAAAAATGCTAAAGGACAATGCCCAGCCTCTCTGGGTTCAAGCCCCAGTATTGAGACACCCCCCCCTGCCCGAAATATGCCTGTTTAGCAGTGCTGAATGAGCTATATCTAGAGAGACCAAGAGTGGGGTATACTTTCTGGTGAAAGTCCATGGCAGTTGCTCATTTGATCCTGAGCAGGACACTTTCATAAACTGTGAAATACTCTATGAGTGGGTTAAGTAAAGCCACCCCAGAGCAGTGTCCCCCACATGTAAGTTCTGCTAAGAGTTCAGAATGGCCAGCAATCACCCCGAGAAAGGGATAGCATTCGAAGCCTTGACAGGTCCTACAATTCCATTAAACCCCATGAGCCAATGATGCATGCAGCCAACAGGGCAGGGCGTGGTGGGAAATGCGTGATCCGCGGCGGTTTCACAACGTGCGGGAAGCCGGGCTCCAGGAGCTGCGTGTGGGCAGCTGCCCCGTGGGCCCGGGCTCTGGGCACTGCGCTGAGGGAAGGCTGGGAGGGATGGGCTCTGACCGTGGCCAGGTGGCAAAGTGGTCCAGCAGGTTTGAGTTCCCAGCAAGCTCCCGCTGCACACAACACCCTGGGAAACTTTCCCACGGCGCGGGTAGGATGGGAACGCGCACCATCCTCAAGGCCCGGACCTGGGCTGCACAATGACACTCGACAGGCAGCTTTCTTGATTCGCTCGCTGCAAGGGAAGCCCCTTCTGGCTTCCTTGCTGGTTAATTGGAGATGAGAGTCTCCCTAACTTCCCGTGTGGCCTGCCTTCAAACCTCGACCCTCAGATCCCGGCCTCCCGAGTAACAGACTGACGACTGTTTAAACACTGATTGGGAAAAGACAGATATAAGCATGGAAAGTATAAGCTGGGTGTTTAGACGTGTGTGTGTGTGTGTGTGTGTGTGTGTGTGTGTGTGTGGCACACCAGTGCCAGGCCTGGGCTCGACCTGGGCCTTGAGCTGTGAACTAAGTAAGGGCCTGGCTGCTGTCCCCGAAGTCTTTCTCCTCAAAGCTAGTGCTCTGTCGCTTGGTCCAGCCACAGTTCCACGCGTGGCTGTTTTGCTGGTTAACTGGTAGTCTCACTGACTTTGCTGCATGGGTTGGCTTCAAACCTTGGCCCTCTAGGATCTCAGCCTCCCGAGTAGCTAGGATCAGCAGCACCCGGCTTGCTAGGCTTTTTTGGACTTGAGGGTGTTGGGGTTTGACTGAGGGCCTATGCTTGCTATAAAAACACCCCACACAGGAGCCAAGCCACTATTCTTAAACCGTTCATATACTAAAGACAGTTCTATTTTCATTGAAAAGTAGACAAAAAAGGGTTCAGATTTTTTTGCACTTTTTAATATTTTATTTTTTATTGTCAAGGTGATGTACAGAAGAGTTTCAGTACATACGTAAGGTAGTGGGTACATTTCTTGTCAAACTTGTTACCTCCCTCATTTTTCTCCCAACCTTCCCTCTTCCCCAACTCCACCCCCCGGAGTTGTCCAGTTAGTTTACAGCATATTGTCCTGTAAGTATTGCTGTTGCATTTGTTTGTCTTTGACCCTTTGTCTCACCATTTTGATGTTCCCCTTCCCTTCCCTAGTTCAGACAAACATATATACAATACTCAGGATACCAAAATCAAATACAGTGACAACAGGGGCTACACCATAGGGAAGATAAACAAAAGAAATAATTTCACATAGTACATTAAAAAATAACAATTTTGAACCGCTTGTTTCCATATCTTGGAGTTGATTTCGCTTAGTATGCCCCTCAGTAGATGAATGGGTCAAGAAATTGTGGTATATATACACAATGGAATTCTATGCTTTTACCAGAAAGAATGACATTGCCCCATCTGTAAGGAAATGGAAAGACTTGGAAAAAATCATACTAAGTAAAGTGAGCCAGACCCAAGAAACAAAGACTCTGTGGTTTCCCTCATTGGTAATAATTAGGATGTGTCGAGGATGGTTCTAACAGATGATCACAATAGCCCAATCGCTATGTACATATGATCACATAAGACAATGCTAAGCAAAATGAACTCCAAGATTGTTTTTTAATCTCAGGCAAAGAATGTGAAGCTAGAAAGAGGCCAGGCAGCTGACCAGGACATCGGTGCCACAGGGTTTTCTTTCTAGCTCCATGTCATGAGGCTTTCAAAGAAGAAATGAGATGAAAAGTATACTTAAATCATAAGTACCATATTCACATAAATTGTATATGTATAAATAAACATTCACGATGTATTTATAACCTGTCTTACTGTGGTTTGCACCAAAAAATGGTGAATTTACGAAGAGAAGTAGGATCATTCAGGTAGTGTGTTTTAATTTAATAGTGTTTTAATGTTTTCCAGTCTGATAAATACATAATTGTAATGAACTTCAACTACAACTTAAAAAAAAATCTCTAAACACCAACAGGCAAGATGGTAACTGATGTCACAGAGACTCTGCCCCTGTACGTGGGTTAATCCATGCTAGACTAACGGGCGACTGCGCAGGCTCTGGTTTGAACGAGTCACGCCATGTCCCCGCCATGACAGGTTCAGGGGTCCCCTGCTCTCCATGCTTAGAGTTTTCCTCTTCCACATTTGTGCGCGGAATAAACCTCTTTTGTTTGTATAAAGTACCCAGTGTCAGGTATTTTGCTATGATCACAAAAAGCTAACCTTGACATACGTCACACTATATTATATATGTTATATATATTTACTGCATAATGTAAATGTACCATAAAAATTCATTGTAGGAAGGAAAATTGAGATTTGTTGGGATAGCACCTTTGAATGCGTTCCCCGTGGACCTGTGGGGGGGAAGGGGGCGGTGACAGGGATGGGCAGCAGGTGCTGACTCAATGGGACCGTTATTGTTGAATCACACTGAGCACCTTCCCTCAAAAGTCCTTCGTCTTCTTTATCAACGGACTGATTCCCACACGCAACTACCCGGCATTTCGTTCAGTCACTCTGTGTGATCACTGGGGTACCGGAGCTCTCCAGGCCCTGGGGGCTTGGCGTGGCCCACTCTCCCTGGAAGGGAGCCAGGGGAAATGAAGGTATTTCTGTCACTCCTGGAGGAAAAGAATGGAGATGAGACCTTGCAGGGCCCCCCCTGGATTCCACCCTGATGCTGC
Organism: Perognathus longimembris pacificus; assembly: GCF_023159225.1. NCBI lineage: Eukaryota > Metazoa > Chordata > Mammalia > Rodentia > Heteromyidae > Perognathus > Perognathus longimembris. The sequence goes on along the minus strand of NC_063178.1, from coordinate 19,350,007 downwards.
AGAGTTTCTGGATGAAGATAATTTTCTGCCATAAAAACACATCTTCATGGTGCGTGTGGCTGGGCTCCCTGGCTCACCCCTGTAATCCTATCTGCTCAGGAGGCTGGGATCTAGGGGAGGTGGGGGGCAGGGGGGGAATCCAGCCCACGCAGGAAACTCTGTGAGAGTCTTGTCTCCAGTTAACTAGGAAAAAGCTGGAAGTAGAATTGTGCCTCAAGTGGTAGAGCATTAGCTTTGAGCAAAAAAGCTAAGAGACAGCACCTGAGCCCTGAGTTCAAGTCCCAGTACTACACTAAACAAACAAGCAAAAAAAAAAAAAGAACCCACATTGTTATGGAGTAGATTGGGTTTGAATCCAAGATATTTATGCTTGAGTCAAGATAAGGTAAGAAAAGATGTATGATTGTGTGTGTGTGTGTGTGTGTGTGTGTGTGTGTGTGTGTGTGTGTGTGTGTGTGGTCACCTTTATTTGTAAATTCCACGGGAACTGGCAAAGCAGTCAGTTTTATTTGGAGAGTGTAAGTAAAATGGATTCAGAAAAACAGATAATCTTTCCCACTTGGCTCATTTCAAATTTAAAATAAAAGTTGGCAGAGAACTGCAGATCAAAGTCTCTACCAATAAATAAACAATAAAAACATTAATTTTTAAAGATATTAATGTATAGGTGATGGTATGCCACATTTTAATATTGCCCTAAGCCTTCTAGAGAAAAGTAAAATAGATTTAACTCCTTTAAAAAAAATTCATCAACCTCTCTTATTTCTGCCAACATCTGCCACTCTAACAAAAACATACTAAATCTTAGAGTACTCCAAAAAGTATCTTTTTGTTAAAAAAAAAATGTGACATCGGGGCCGGGAATGTGTATTAGCAGCAGAGTGCTTACCTAGCATGCATGAAGCCCTGGGTTTGATTCCTCAGCAACACATAAACAGAAAAAGCCAGAAGTGGTTCTGAGGCTCAAGTGGCAGAGTGCTAGCCTTGAGCAAAAAGAAGCCAGGGACAGTGCTCAGGCCCTGAGTTCAAGGCCCAGGACTGGAAAAACCAACCAAACAAAAAGCATAGTATCTAGGTTTCATATTCATAGTCTCAAATTCAAAACTAAACCTCATTTAAAAATAAGAAAAGGAAAATGGCACTGTGGCTCAAAGTGGTAGAGCACTAGCCTTGAGCACAAAGAGGCTCAGGGAAAGTACCCAGTCCCTGAGTTCAAGCTTCACAACCAGAAAAAGAACAAAGTAATCAATTGTCCTGGGGGATATTCTATCAACATCAATTCCACGATACATAACTTGAAGAGCTTATTTTTCAAGCATACAGTTGTATCTGGAGTATAGATGATCCTAAGTCTTGCCACTCAGCGCTGGGTTTGTCTATGCAGGCAGGCTTCAAACTTTGTTCTTGGATCTCAGCCTCCTAAGTAGCTGGTATTACAGGTGTGAGCCACCAACCCCGGACCTCATCAGCACACGATCTACTCAGCTTTGACGTTTCCCAGACTGTTTAGTGATCACCTAGGACTAGAGAAACAGAATGAAGATGACGATGAGAGGACACCGTGGGATGAGTAGCGGCTCCCGCAGCTCCTCGCTGACACTGACGCTCTGCCTGCACACAGAACCAGTCGCTTACGATGCAGAATCCAAACATCTGGCCTCAGGGCCGATGGGTACATTGTATTCAGCATTTTCCCACATAACGTGGGAATCCCACAGAAACCAGTCCCCAGCCGGAGATCTTTTCTATGAATCATTCTTGCACCTCAGACCCACCACACCCCCAAGATAGCTCGCTGTTGGCAGCGTCCTCTTGCAACAAAGGGAGAAGACAGCCTAGCCTTCCCGGGCTGGGTGGGTCTAAGCAGCATGGCCACGCCCGCCAGCCTGAGCCCAGTTTTCACTGTGGGACATCCCAGGAGGCCAGCTTGGCAGGTAGCCACTCTGGGACTCGGCCAACTTCTGGAAACGTTCCGTCGTTCAGTGATAAAATATTCCTCTAGTGCACAAATGCAGTGTCATGAGATCCAGAGGGCGGCGTGAAGGTGATCGGTGCCATCTCTTAAGCCCGGTGACATGCAGTCTTGTCTTTCGCTGCTTCTTTGCCAAGGAACCTCCTGCTGTGGCTTTCTACAAATGATGAGCCCTGAGCTCAGCTCCCGCCAGCATGCAGCCATGGGTTCTGTCCTAGTGATTCCGTTGATCGTCAGGATTAAGACCACATGAGAAACGGTGTCATTTCAGCACATGGAGGTATAGAATAGCAAAACCTGCCAAGCCCAAGAATGACCCTTTGCCCTTGTGGGGTGTACCACACAAATTCAGTGCTTTGCACCCCTACGCCAGTCTCACCAGGAAACAATTCCTTAGGTCAGCCGCAAGCTTCAGCCTAAGAGACCTAGGTTAGGGCATCTCCAAGGACAGATCTCCTAGGGACACCGCAGTTCCTGCAGGAAGACAAAAGCACTAGTCCAGGAATGCACCTGCTTTCTTGTTCACTCCCCATCTCTCTAACCAACCTACAAATGAGTCTATTCAAATACTGGATTAAGCAATGGTAGTAACTTATATATGGTATATTTCATATAGATCTATGTAGCTATCTATCTATATCTTTTTTGTTCTTTTGCGAACGTTGGAGTTTTAAATATTCATTTCTATTTCTTTCCCTTTCTTTCTTTTTAATATAAAGTCTGACTATGTAGTCCAGGCTGGCCCTCTGAATTCATAATCACAGCCTCTTGAGTGCTAAAATTCCAGGCATATATCACCCTATCTAGCTAGCTTGGGAATCTTCAATATTTACTTGAAATCATTTTCCTGCAGTCTCCCCTCCTTAAGCTACAAATCAAAAGCAATCTTTCCGGAACCTATGAGAATACTGATTTAGAAGTGGAATTCTTGTCTTACTATCTGCCCAGTCTTGGCCGTGTCACCCACCTCTTTGACAGATTTCCACTTATTTAGCACTTTGATAGCTTCCCACTTATTTTGGGGCCTAGGCTCTGAGGCTCCTAGCCTTCTCCTTGGGGGCTCTGAACCACTTACACCACTGTACTAACATCTACCTGTTAAAAGACAAATTCCAGAGCATTTTCATAGACTTGTGGGTCAGAATCTTGATGTAGGATCCTGGGACCCTACCTTTTTAAGCACACTTCCTTGCTGCTTTTCAGGCATAGTAGTGTTTAAAGAGTACTACTTCACAAACTACAATTGAGGATTCATTTAAATTAATTGCCCCATCTTGATGTTTTACTATTATTCAGAATAGATTTGGGCCCAACCCCCTCCCCAGATCCGAAAGCTATGATTTGAATACGCAGTATCCTAAGGCAGGAACATGTTCATGTTCTTTGGATGAAAAGAATACAGTGCTACTCCTGAGGTTGAGATCTGAAGATAAGGTTTGAAGCTAGCTGAGGCAGAAAAGCTTGTGAGGCTCTTACTACACAGCTAACCAGAAAAAAAATCCAGAAGTGGAGACGTGGCTCAAGCGGTAGAGAGCCAGCCTTGAGTGAAAAGCCAACCATATGTATGTTTTGATGGTCCTAGGGGGTGGGAACTTTAGGAAGTAAATCGATGGTCAATGTGGGTCCCCCATCAAGAAGATTGTTTCCATGAAAGGCTAGAGTGAGAAAATAACAGGCTGGGGCTGGGAATATGGCCTCGTGGCATGAGTGCTTGTCTCAAAAATAACAGACTAGATCTGGAAGGACCTCACCTGACCTCAACCTAGGCGGCACATTGATCTCAGACTAAGATGAAAAACCGGCCCCTCTCGGTTGGAAATAATTCTATAAGGTATTCTCTGCAGGTGTCATATGCAATTCTGTTAGTTTGTGTGACAGTAAAATACCTGTGCCAATCAACTTAAAAATGGGAACGTGTTCGTGTGGCTCACACTTCGAGGTTTCAGTGCCTCGTCAGCGGGCCCCGTTGCTCTTGAGACATGTGGAGAGTCAGCCTATCATGACCAAGAGCATACGGAAGACTGGAACACTGACCTTCGCCAAGAAGTGAGAGAGGACGAGGAAGGAAGTAGCTTCTCACTGTCTCCTTCAAAGCCACCCATCCAGCGGCCTAACCTCCGTCCCCTGCCACACTTTCTAAAGGTCCTCACATTGTCCCCAGCAGGACATGCAGCCCTGAACAGATGACCCTGGGGGAATGGTGTAAGTACACATTACAACACCAATTGTTTTTTTACTGTTAGCAGAGGAATACCCTTCTTGGACTAGGTGAGCAGTAATAAATAGTAGAAAGGTTTATGTCAGAATAAAAAGCACCTTAAACTTAAGGTGCTATTTTAGAACATTATTTGCTGTGAACAAGCCTAATGTTCTCAATTCTTTTTGCCCAGTGAGACTCATACTCTCTTCAGTTATTTGTAATGAAATTCGGGACTGTTCTATTGTCTACTAACTTTCAGATTAACTGCATTGCCCATGGAGTCCAGAATGAGACCGTGTCTTGACAAAACTCTCATTCTGTTACCACCTTGCCAAGACGCCTTCTGGGGTTTCTAGTTCTCTACTGTGGTTTACCTCTAGAAAAGGAATTGTCTATCTAGAATCTCTTTGTCCAGAAGCAAGTTTTCTTGATAACTTCTATTAGTAGGCAGGTTTCTAAGCCGGATGGAGTTAGGAAACATCAACATTCCCTCAGAAATGGGAGCGTCGTCCTGGATGCCCGAGAAAGTCCCCTGAGAGAGCTCCTCTGCCATCGGTGGAGAGGGAGGCAGAGGAAGTCCCTCTGTAGGAGATGCCGCAAAGAAAGAACTTTGCCTCTTTTCTCAACAGGTTGTCCACATTAGAGCAGTACGGAATAGAATAGGAAGTTGACATTAGAGAAACACAGAATAGAATAGGAACTAGGGCTGTGTCTCATGTGGTAGAATGCCCGCCTTCCCTGAAAAAGCCAAACAAGACCATTCAGCCCTGAGTTTAATCCCCGGAACTGGCATAAAAGGCAGAGAAAGCAAAGGGAAGGAAAGGGAAAGAAAAGGAAGGGGAAGGGAAAGGAAGGGGAAGGGAAAGGAAGGGGCGGGGAGGGGAAAAAAGAAGTAGAGGAGCCATAACTTCTAAAATTTTATATGTTTCAGATTACAAGTAACAATTCATATTTTGATATAACTAGTAGAGACTATTTTGAATAATCTCAACACAAAGGAATAATAAATATGATAAATGTCTAAGGTAATAAATCTGCCAATATCCTGATTTGGTATTAAAAGATGTTAAAATGTCACTTTCTGTTTCTTAAATATGTGTAATTGCCATGTATTGATTAAAAACACAATGAAGTTTACTTACTGATCTTGATCTTTCAACAAATGACTTTGGCCACTGGATACCTTTAGGCTTAAAACATAAAGGTGCACGACTCCATAGATTCAAATCTATTCCTGTGATAAAACACAGGCACACACACACACACAGACACACACAGACACACACAGACACACACAGACACACACACATAAAATGTATAAAGTTCACATATCTTCAAAACAAGGTTGTGTCGCCTTTCTACCAGGACAAACAAGAAGGCATCAAAAGGGGTTTGGGAAGATTCGAGGATTTTAACTGAAAATGAATTTTTAAAGGAAACAAGGGCTGGCAAAACAAACAAAATGAAGATTTTTTTCCCCTCCCTGTTCCTATCTTTATTTACATCTTTTGCAAATGTCACAAAGCTTCATTGGAACCCAAGCTTCACCCATTCATTTACTCTTGATTCTGGTTGCTCTCATTGCAATAGCAGAGTTCACTACTTCTAAGAGAGATCTTAAGGTTTTAATACTGGATTGTGGCTGGCCACTTCTCAGACTAATGCTAGCCAGTTCCCATGCCCCCTTACCATCTGGCTTCTGTGTGCTACCTCTTTTTTTCTTAAATCTTTTTTTTTTTTTTTTTTTTTTTTTTTTTTTTTGGCCAGTCCTGGGCCTTGGACTCAGGGCCTGAGCACTGTCCCTGGCTTCTTCCCGCTCAAGGCTAGCACTCTGCCACTTGAGCCACAGCGCCGCTTCTGGCCGTTTTCTGTATATGTGGTGCTGGGGAATCGAACCTAGGGCCTCCTGTATCTGAGGCAGGCACTCTTGCCACTAGGCTATATCCCCAGCCCTCTTAAATCTTTTTTTAAGATTTTATTTTATTATTGTTATCTGTAAGTAGCTGTGCAAAGGGGATTCAACACACCAGTTTCTGAATACGATGCATCTCGGTCAGTATCACAAGCTCATCTCTCCCAACGCCACGTCTCCCCTCACGTTACCTGGTTCCATTTTTACATGTGCGCATTGAATGTTACGCCTGCGTTTGCAGTCCTGGGAGCTATTAGCTGTGAGGTGTCAGCACCTCCTGCTCTCAGCACTGCTGACGGGGCTCCTCAGGAGAGGGGGCAGCTGGATGGCAAAGCTTTGAGGGAGGCTCTCAGTGCTCCATTCCCAGAGCAAGCACGGGCCAAACGCCCTGTGAGAGCCCAGTGCTCTGTCTAGATTGACCGTGTAACAGCACTGCTCCTGTACCTGACTCTCAGCTGGATACTCTGTGTGGAGGTGGCTGGCAGAGCCAGGTCCTGCCCCACCCTGCCCCCCCAAAACAGGCCCCGAGCCCACATCCCTGCCCCAGCCTCCTCCACTCTCCCCTCCCCTGCCTTTAGACTTTAGTCCATAAAAATATGAGTGCTTGCTTTCCCATCAGAATCAGCTTAGCGATATTAAAAACCCATTAGCCAATTTGCCTTAGAAACAGCACACAGCATCCAACTGAATTCCAAGAGGAGCCAAAGTCGATAAACATGGAAAAGTCCCCTTTTCAATCAAGAGTATTTCCCCCATCTCTTTTTATCATCAAATTGCTTCTCTTGCTGCGCCTTCCTGTAATAGGAAGCAAGCAGCTGGGTCTAGATGCTGCCCACCCAGAGAAAGAGCAGCTCCAATCCTCGCCTGAGAGGTGGTGAGCGCAGGCCTTGGGGGAAATGATCACACGGAGTGCAAAAAGCAAGAACGGTTTTCTAGACCATTGAACCTGACTTTTTTTTTTTTTGGCCAGTCCTGGGCTTGGACTCAGGGTCTGAGCACTGTCCCTGGCTTCTTCTTGCTCAAGGCTAGCACTCTGCCACTTGAGCCACAGCGCCACTTCTGGCCGTTTTCTGTATATGTGGTGCTGGGGAATCGAACCCAGGGCTTCGTGCATGCTAGGCAAGCAGTCTACTGCTAAGCCACACTCCCAGCCTGAACCTGACTTTTTAAAGATAGCGTTTTTCAAAACTGGAGTAAAGTAGATGTTGGTGGGCACGATCCCTGTGCAGTGAGAAGTGCAGTGCTTGTGTTGAGATGTTTCTCACCTCTGCTCCCTCGGATACAAAGCCACAGACGAGCCTGGCACCCTGTCCCAGGCCTGTGCTGCTCTGAGGGATGCTGTTACCTGGAGAACTGAGGGCCTGGGAATTCCTGCCTGCTACTTGGTCTGACTGCCAGTCTCAGCACTGGGAAGACCAGTAGAACCCGGGTAGGAGCTTACAGGAAGAAAGGCCCAGGGACAGAGTCAGAGCAGGCCGAGGCCAACCCTCCCCCCGCCCCCCCCCTCCGTTCCTGTCCCCTACCCAAACCATGCTTTCAAGCGCCATCCACCCACCTGTACAAGGAGGTCGTAATACGTACTTGGTACATTTCTTGGGAGCAAGAATGAGATTTAGCATGACGCTGACCAAACAGTAGGAGCTCAGTCCCTGGTGGTAAAGTCTCCCTATAGTGCTTAAATAAGGGGGAAACCACGAATGACTGACTGTGATTATTGTTTTTTCTTTTATAAAATTTATTGTTTGGGGGTTGGGAATATGGCCTAGTGGTAGAGAGCTCGCCTCATATATATGAAGCCCTGGGTTCAGTTCCTCAGCACCACATATATAGAAAATGGCCAGAAGTCGCGCTGTGGCTCAAGTGGTAGAGTGCTAGCCTTGAGCAAAAGGAAGCCAGGGACAGTGCTCAGGCCCTGAGTTCAAGCCCCACAACTGGCAATATATATATATATGTGTGTGTTTTTTAATTTTTGTCAAGGTGAAGTTCAGAGGAGTTACAGTTACATACGTTAGGTAGCGAGTACATTTCTCGTCCAACTTGTTACTCCCTCCCTCATTATGCTACAGAATGCTACAGAAATACTTACATGACAATATGCTGTAAACTCACTGTACAACTGGGGGGGAGGGGGTTGGGAGGGGGGAGGGGGGAGTGTGATTATTTTCAAATAGACTTTTCTTCTCCATACCCCACCCACTCCTCCAAATCCCAGCCACTATTCCCGCAATTCTTCTGCTGCTTCTTCTTTCTACTAAGATTGCAAATAAAAATGAGATCATGCAGTTATCTGTCATTCTGTATTTGGCTTATTTCACATAGCACAATGTCTTCTAGGTTCACCCATGTCACAAATGACAGGATTTCCTTCTTTTTCAAGGCTGAATGGGATTTCTTTTAACAAATTAATGATGATAGACAGATTTTTTTTCTTTATACATTCATCTATTGATGGACACAAGTTGTTTCCACACCGTGGCTAATACTTTTCAACACTACAATTTCAAATCCTCAGCTTTTACAGGTCTTTTCTCTTTGTTCCCTTATATCTCTGCTAAGTAGTTAGTGTATAAGAGCTATGATCACTGTAGTTCCTTTTACTTTCCTGCCTCACCTCCGGGAGGAAGGAAAGGAGAATCTAGAGATGAAAAGTTTTGCCCAAATTTATAAAATGAGAATATCATGCAACCTGAGAATCACCTTTTCCTGATACTTGCTGACAGAACCAAATTACAGTCTTAATTTTCCTCTTGCTGCTGTCACAAAGTGGTATGGACTCAAGGTTTAAAGCAATGTTTTCTTCTCTCTCTGACCACTGAAGGTCAAGAAGCCCAACAGGGGGTCTCATGGTCTACTGTGAGCTGTTAGCTTTATTCTTTCTGGAGAGTCTAGGGGAGGAGCTCCTTGACTTTTCCCTTCCCAGAAACTACCCACATTCCTCAACTTATGGTCCCTTCTTTATCTTAAAAGCCAGCAGTACAGCACCTTTAGGTCCTTCTCTAATCCCTCCTCTGCCTCCCTTGTACTTTAAAGAGCTTTTGTAGTCCTGTTGGGTCCATGACGAGAATCCAGAATCTCTTGGAACATTGTGCTATGTGAAATAAGCCAAATACAGAATGACAGATAACTGCATGATCTCATTTTTATTTGCAATCTTAGTAGAAAGAAGAAGCAGCAGAAGAATTGCGGGAATAGTGGCTGGGATTTGGAGGAGTGGGTGGGGTATGGAGAAGAAAAGTCTATTTGAAAATAACAGAAACAACAGAAAATTCTTTGGCAATTTGGGTAGGCAGAATAATGTTCTCTGTTAAAGATGTCCACATCTTGGTTTCCAGAATCCAATAATACATTATAAAACATGGCAGAGGGGATTAAGCTTGAAAATATTAAGTTCGTGGAATTGACAGTGGCTAATCAGCACTTAAATTTTAAATCAACACAAACACAGTTGTTTAGTTCAAGCGTCGGGGAATATGTAACTAAAAATTCGTTTGTTCCTGATCTTTCATCCAAATGTAGCTGATGCCCTGGGCTTGTACTTTCTCGGCTTGCCACTCTAGCCCGGAGCTCTCTGGAAACTCGGGCGTTTGCCTCCCTGTGGGAAACAGCAGCAGGAGGAAGCTCGCCCGGCATCCCCTGCACCAATCCTCCAGCAAACCACCCCACACCTGACGGCCCCTTGAGCCCACCGGGCTCCAAAGAGCAGGCCCGCCTTCCTCCACCAAGCCGCCCCGGGGTGGCTTTAGCAAGGCAAGGGCGAGCAGGCCGCCCTGGGGCTCCTCACTGGACTGGCTGGCCCATGGGACCCCCGGGGGTCAAATTAACTGGATTGGAACGGAAGCGCGCCTAGAATGTCTTCTGGCCTCACGCCTTCCTCCTTTAGCCAGGAGGAGTTCGGCTTGGTCACCTCGAGGGACACAGGCCTCTGTCCAGGTTTCTGATCCCCCTCACTGTACCCCCCAGTTCAGAGCAGAGAAAGCCTCTGAAATAGGCGCATCTGGAAGGCAGGCTGCGGAGCCCCTGTCTTTATAGTGCTGGACCCACGCCCTGTGACCCCACATTCTAAGGCTCTGTGCAGTTTCCTCAGTTAACTTCCTTCCTCAGAAAACGGTGAGGCCCGAAGGGTCCTGGACCGTTAGCACTGAAGCCATGCACGATCTCCCCTCCCGACTTCTGCCCCCACAGCACCTCCTCCGGCCCTGTCTCCTTGGCTCTCCTAGGTCAGAGCAGGGTTCTGCTCCGGCTGTGCCTCATTCTCAAGACGGCTTGTGGGACCAGGTGTCAGGGACAAGAGACAGCACTGCCACCTCTCCTCAACACTCTTCACCGAGGCCATCGCTCCTCGTCACCAACGAGCCAAGGCCGCAAAGGGAGACCCTCCCAGGTAGTAGCAGGAGTTGGCTCACACCTGTGATCCTAGCTGCTCAGGAGGCTGAGGTCACATGATCACCGTTCTAAGCCAGTCCAAGCAGGAGACTCCTAGCTCCAATCAATCACCAAAAAGCCAGAAGTGGAGCTGTGGTTCAACTGATAGAGCGCTAGGCTTGAGGAAAAAAGAAAAAAAAATGCCTAGGCCCTGAGTTCAAGCCCCCAGACGGGCACAAAAAATAAATAAAAATATACGTCTAGGCCTTATTTTCTACCAGATATGGTCTTTGGATAAGTCACACCGATTTATCCCGAGAAACAATTAAACGAATGTGAACGGCTGCCCACTTCTGTGTGGGTCCTGGAGGCTTTGCTGGTAGCCCTGAGGCTTGCGGCCTGTTTCTCGAGTGGGAGAGGTGCCTCACTGAGCCCTGGGGTCAGGAACGTCCTCACGGATGCCTCACACCCTGTGAGGGGAGCTTGACAATGTCCTAACGCCACAGGGATCGCGACTTCACAGCCTAGAAGAGGACCTGGGCGGAGCCCCAGAACCACAGGAACCGGCCCCCCTGCCCTTCATAGCAGCAGGCTGGTGGGGAGCTGCACTGGGAGGCACCGGTTATCACACGGATGCAGTTAGGATTGTGTATGCGTCGGTGTGAATAGGACTCTGTAGAGGTGGGAAAGGTCCCTCCCACCTGTAGGCGATAACCCTCTACCACAGGAAGATGGACCAAACATACTTCAGGATCACAGCAGCTGAGTATTCTTCTTGCCTGCTGAGGTTACAGCCCTGGTGGTATGATAGCGAGAGGCATTCTTTACAATTGGTGGTAATGCTTGATAATGACGATAAACTATTACTCATTTGGATATCAATTAATATTTTTAGCATTGTTTTGTATTATTATATTACTATTCATACTTTTATTACTGTGTTATACTTACAAAAATGTGTGTGGTTGTGCTACGTTATGCTGGCATCAGCCTAAAATATCTCCTGCTTAATCAAATTTTTTTTTGTTGTTTTTTTTGGCCAGTCCTGGGCCTTGGACTCAGGGCCTGAGCACTGTCCCTGGCTTCTTCCCGCTCAAGGCTAGCACTCTGCCACTTGAGCCACAGCGCCGCTTCTGGCCGTTTTCTGTATATGTGGTGCTGGGGAATCGAACCTAGGGCCTCATGTTTCCGAGGCAGGCACTCTTGCCACTAGGCTATATCCCCAGCCCTTAATCAAATTTTTTGATTGCATCAAAAACCCCACGTTGAGACTGAGTCTAGTAACATATGCCTCTAATCCTATGAGGTGAAGATAGGATCAAAACCCAACACCATCCCAATCAAAAGCACCAGAACCTGTAAAAAAAACACAGTGAACGCAAGAGAGCCAGCTGAGTGGCCCGTGGTACAGCCCTCGCTTGGGTGAATCCAGACCTCTGTAATTAAAAAGAAAAAAAAACAAAACAACTGTAGTGCTTGGCATGGGCCATTTAGGTTAACATACATACTCCCTAAAACATTGGTATAGCTTCCTCTACATGACGCATTTCCCAATTTATATCCCATTATTGTGCCGCACGCATATATTACTGAACAACCTTCAAGCAGAAGGACACAGAATGCTGAGCACGCTGACATCTCTCATCTCTCTGGATCCATAACCTAAACACTTCAAACACTTTTCCCTGTGTCACCTGTGTCCTCTTCCCACTGATTTTCACAATGTCACCCCTTTGCCTTCGTTAGAGCACGTAGCATACTCTTTTGTCACTTTCCTATTTTCTCAAGTCTTGAGAATGGCCGTATATCACAATAATCTTGTGTTAATTCTGTGTGTGTGTGTGCAAACACATGTCACTGTGATAGAATGCCTGACATAAACAACTTAAGGGAAGAGAGATGACTTTGGGCTTATAGCTGCGTAGGGTTCTGTTCGTGGCCACTCAGACCCACCCTCTTGGGCAGAACGTCACAGCAGCACGAACATGTGGAAGAGGAGATTGTTCAACTCATGGTGGACAGGAAGCAGAGCAAAGAAGGGATCAGAAACCAGGTATCGCCCTCCATGGCCGACTTCCTCCATTCAGCTCTTCCCACCCCCTAAAGTTGACAACACCTCCCCAAAACAGTATCACCAGCCGGGGAACCGTTATTCAGTACATGAGCTGTCGGGAGAGAAATCATTTCATTTTCAAACAGTAGCCCCTGGGTCGCATAGAACATCCATGGGCCGTTCTAAGTGAAACCACTCCAGAAGTGAATGACACAGTGAGAGTCCAGGAGCCTTAGAGATGAGCAGGACGAGAGAAGATGCGGAGAAACACTTGAGAAGTCTGTTACCTGCCCTAGTACTGAATTCCTAACTAAATGGCATCAACTAAGGGCAAAGACCTGTAACATTTCTTTAATATCTGTAGTATTCCTCCAGCCTAATTTTTATGATCAAGACAATGACAGAAATGAATGTTAGTCAAAAAAATGTTCTTTATATCCTACGCACTAATTTTTCTTACATATACTAAATCTAAATGGGTAGTAAATCCAATTTAAACTGATTCGTCTGGTTTTGGGCCTCCATCAACCTCTGACTAGGAATCTCAGGAAAACAGGCCGAGCAAACTGGAGTTTCTAGTTCAGCCTACGATGTCGTGTTAGGGACACTCAACACAGGTGAAAGGACATTGGCTTAGCCCTGGTCACAGTGACGCGGGTTGGTACATACCCGGCTCTGCCCCAGGCCAGAGCACTGAGCCTGGACATCTCGGTCCTCCCTGTGGATGCGTGCAGGTTTGGGGAGAGGAGCGTGTGCACCCTGCCAGGCCCTTTCCTCGTAAGGCAGGATGGGAGCACTTGTGGGGGCTCCCCGCCCGCTTTACCTCCCTAGAACACCACAGCTTGTCTGCCGCTTGGGTTTCTGTGGAAACGGCACAATCATGTGACATCACCCTTCGCTGGCAGTTTTACCCATTGTGATGAGTTTTCCTATTTCGCCAACTGTGTTCCCGGCCTCTCTGTTTTTGCAATTCTAGCTGCTAAGCTTTAGGAAAACACGTTGTATGCCAGGCATTTATTGTACACTTTCTCGTTTAACCTTGCTGGCAAGCTATTGGATCCAGTGGTATTAGCCCCCATCCACACATGGAGAAGTGTGTGCTACAGAGCGTTAAAGGATTTGCTCAGCCCTACACGCCTGGCAGGGATGGAGTGCACTGGAACCGCAAGCGACATCTTCTCCAAGGCCACACTGGCCAGAGCAAGAGAAGCTAACAGCTTCTAAGAACCCTGGGTAGCAACGCTGTCCGGTCTCCCCCTCTCCTTCCTGGCTATGTTGCCTAATTTAATTTAGTTCCAGAGAGTCAATAAATGTATTATTTTAAAGGAAAGTGAAAACATTCCAGAAGTACATTTGAGTATAATTTCAAGCTCAAAAAGAACACAAAGATCACTTTACAAAGAAGTTCTATAATGAATAAACTCTTCGTGGGGGGTTGGGAGAAGCAGGAAAAATAAAGTTGGATTTCCTTGGGATCAATTCAGCTCTTTAATGCTGACTCTCAGTTACTAACCAAACATTCTCCTGTGCAGTCTTTCACCCCCCAGCATTTTATCAAACAGGAAATTGTAGAAGTCTTTACCAAAATCAATGCATTATTATTTTTCAATGAATAACCAACTTGACTATTCTTTCAAGGAAATTTTAGGGGGAAAAAAATTAATTCTCCAAAATTCAAGCTTTTGTGATAGATGCTTATTGACTTACTTTTTCTGCAAAGAACTTCGTTAGGATCCAAGAAATAGAACATTTTTGGGGGAAAAAAAAGAAAGATGAGGGAAAATATTGGAGCCAGGTGCCAGTGGCCCACATCTGTAATCCTAGCTACTCTGGAAGCTGAGATCTAAGGACTGAGGTTCAAAGCCAGCCTAGGCAGACAAATCCGAGAGACTCTTATTTCCAATTCACTAGCAAAAAGCTGGAAGTAGAATCATAGCCTCATAGTAAGGGGCCAGCCTTAAGCGGTAAAAGCTAATCAAGAGTGTGAGGGCCTGGCTAGCCCAGTAGTGGCACGTACACACACAGACGCACACACCTGCGCACACACGCGCGTGTACATGCATGCTCAGGACGTGGGCTAGAACTATATCGGTCAGAGAGCACAATCGCCTGGTGAACAGGAGCAGCGCATTGAAAGAACGGTTGTAAATCGTGGTGGCGTACGGCAAAGAGGTGGGACATCCCCTCGTTCACCACCAGAGTCCCAGCCAAAATGCCAACAAATAACAGAGGTGCAAAGGAAATGCGTGGAAAAAAAAATTCTATTTCTTTCATCAAAGTTTTGTGCGACATAGGACGCTTCAGAAATAAAGAAAATAATAGTACAGTATTATGTAATAAATAGTAAAATGTAAAGATGAAGTCTTTGTTGTGCTTAGATTGGATGAATCACGAACAACTATGTGATTTGATTTGGTGTAATAATAGACCAAAAGGGACGCAGAAAGACTTGTCTTTTCAGACCCTCCTTAGCCTTTCTGTATAGTACTCCGTCCTCTAGTTCTAGGGCAGGAAAAGGGAGGTTGACCTCTCTAGGTCATATGGCTAGGTTCTAGTGCCTTCCTTGAGGAGGAGAAGCTTCCAAACAGAAAGAGTTGTTGGAGATGGAAAGGAAGAAGGCCAGAGAGTCTGGTTTTTACTTCCCAATGACCTTCAAAGAACTGTGGATGGGCTGGGAATGAGGCTTGGTGGTAGAGGGCTTGCCTAGCATGCATGAAGCCCTAGGTTCGATTCCTCAGTACACAGAAAAAGGCAGATGTGGCGCTGTGGCTCAAGTGGTAGAGTGCTAGCCTTGAGGAAAAAATAAAAAAGCAGCTCAGGGACAGTGCCCAGTCCCTGAGTTCAAGCCCCAGGACTGGCAAATAATAATAATGATAACAAAAACAACAACTATGGAGTGTTCTGTTCTAAACCTATCAGTGACTACAGTTATAACAATGTATTGCATTTTTTGAAAATTACTATGAGACTATTTTAACAGTCCTCACCACAAAAACGTATGTGAGGTAATGCTTATGTTACCTTTCTCAATTTGACCATACCACAATGTAAATATATTTCAAAACATGTACAATTTTTTTTTGCCAGTCCTGGGGCTTGAACTCAGGGCCTGAGCACTGTCCCTGGCTTCTTTTTGCTCAAGGCTAGCACTCTACCTCTTGAGCCACAGCGCCACTTCTGGCTTTTTCTGTGTATGTGGTGCTGGGGAATCGAATCCAGGGCTTCATGCACGCTAGGCAAGCACTCTACCACTAAGCCACATTCCCAGCCTGAACCTGATTTTTTTTTTTAAGATAGCATTTTTTAAAACATATTTTAAAACGGGGGGGGGGGGATTATAAGTGGAAGATCACATGACTACCTTGGTGAATGGGGAAAATAATAAAGCAAGGATGGCAGCGGGTTTTCTCTGATGGTCTACGGTCCTGGAAAGACGTGGCCCTCCCTCGGTCCTTGCTCCTGTGGCCCCCCTGGCCTCTCCTCTGCCTGCTTCCTCTTCTTGCTTGCCAGGGAAGTTCCAGCGCCTCACTGTAGTACATGACCTGCATACCAGCCACAACCAGACTGGTGCTTCCCGCCCGGACCTCTGTGGCTCCAGGCGTCAGTTCTCACGCTCCCCTTGCCCTTTCCTCCTAGGGACTATCCGTCCGCTGTAGGAATACCAGAAACTGGCATTGCTCTCCCCTCCCACCCACCCGCTTTTCTTCTTTCTTTCGTTCTTCTTTCTTTCTTTCTTTCTCCATTCAGACTAGTAGTACTGGGGCTTGAACTCGGGACGTCTCTCTCCAGCTGACCTCGCACCACTTGAGCCCCACTTTCAGTAATGGGGAACCATTTGCTCAATCGAGGTGATATGGGTATGTGTTACATCAACGTTGAACCATAAGAAATGATCAGTACAGTCAGATAGCCAAAGACAGCTGCTGAGGGGCACGTGAGAAGTGTGTGTGTGTGTGTGTGTGTGTGTGTGTGTGTGTGTGTGTGTGTTACCGTGTGCCACAAGGTTTCTTGAGCCTTCTAAGGCTGTAGGGCTGGACCTTCCCCATCCTTGTGGCTAGAAGAAGGCATGATGGTAAGTGCTGCTCCTTGCTATCATCCCTTCTTCATGGGAAGAAGGAAAAGTCTCTTCTTGTTCCCTTTCTGTCATCTAACTCCGGAGTTGTAACACCAGGCACCCAATGCCGGCTCTTCCGGGGACGCAGGTCTCAAGTCTGGACGGCACGCCGACCTCCGACTAGGGCCACGTTACTTCACCGCCGTGTGGCTCTTTACTTCCAAACGCAAGCAATGCCTGTGACGGGGGACTAGCCTGGGGTAAAGAGAGAACGCATTAGCTAGTCCTCCAGCAAGGTTGCTGGTTGGGGCTAGCCTGGGACCAGGCTTCTCCAGGCTGGCCGGGGACCCCAGCCCCCCCTCCCGTTAGCGCCTGGGGCCTGCAGGAGAGCGGAGCCTTTGCAGGCTTATGGGTGGGGCTCTTGTGGGTGTTTGCACTCTGGGCGGATGAGCAATGAGCCCCAGACACGGAGCACTGCTTCCCAGTCCACTGGCACACAAAGGAGTTTCTTTCTCAACCCAGGATTCATTTGGCCTTCATTTCATCCTTTCCCCAGGATGCTCCTTTTTGTGCCTGTTTTGTATACTCCTCCGTTATAAAAATACTTGGCAAGCCGAGTGTCTGTGCCTCGCTCCTGCACGCCTAGCTCCTCAGGCAGCCGAGATCAAAGCCAGCTCAAGCAAGAACGTCTGACAGGCTCTTATCGTCCGTCATCCACTAAAGAGGTAGAGATGGTGCTGGGGCTCACGTGGTAGAGCGCTAGCCTTGAGCAAATAAAAAAAAAGCTCAGGGACAGCGCCCAGGCCCTGAGGTCAAGCTCCAGGAACACACACACACACACACACACACACACACACACACCACACACACACACACACACACACACACCAGCTTTTCCAAAAAAGATTCCCAAAACATTAGCAGCCTAAAACTAGAATTTCTGTAATTTATCTGGCTATGAAATCCCTCCTAGAAAAATAATGATGAAAAGTCTTTGGTGGGAAAACTATATACTTTTTTTTTCTTTTTTGACAGTAGTGATGATGGTCACTGGGGCTTGAACTCAGAATCTGAGCACTGTTGCTTACAATTTTTTTCCATTCACAGCTGTCTACCACTTCAGCCACATCTCTACTTCTGGCTTTGGGTAAGTGGGGGGTGGGGGGGCGGAGGGCGCTAGTTGGAGATGAAATTCTAACATGTTTCCCTTT
This sequence comes from Perognathus longimembris pacificus, assembly GCF_023159225.1. Classification (NCBI taxonomy): domain Eukaryota; kingdom Metazoa; phylum Chordata; class Mammalia; order Rodentia; family Heteromyidae; genus Perognathus; species Perognathus longimembris. The sequence continues at coordinate 19,332,243 of NC_063178.1, read as the reverse complement.
TCCTCCCTGGGCTTGTTTCAAACCACGATCTTCAGATCACAGCGCTTGAATAAGTAGGATTCTAGGCACGAGCCACTGGCATCTAGTATTCGCTAATGTTTTTATTGTCACATAGTCATTGTCCAAAGGAGTTTTGTCTCGACATTTTCATACATGCATTTGAGGTATTTTGATCATATTCACCCCTCTATTGCCGTTTCTTATCTCTTCCCCTTACTTTGTAGTAGTTTCTGATGAGTTTCTTGGTTCTACTTCCTTACATGTGCATAATGTACTTTGATCATATTCATTCTCCTTTTTCATTCCCACTCTTGACGAGTCTTCCCACAAACAGTTCCTCCACGAACAGTCCTCCTTCAGCATTTATGTTCTTTCTTATTAGGTCTATATTCTACATAAGACAGAACATGCAATATTTTCTCTTACTTGGTCTGGTTTATTTTACTGATGATGATCGTTAGTTCTACTCATATTCTGCAAATAACATAATTGCTCTGAAAATCTAAACAAATGTAGGCATGCACAAGAAATTTAAATATCCAGAGAATCTGTTTCTCTGTGTGCATATGTGCGCACACACACACACACACACACACACACACAAACACACATACATGTACCAGGTTCTGGAGCTAGAATTTAGGGCCTCAGCACTGTCAGCTTTTGTGCTCAAAGCTGGTGTCCTACCATTTGAGTCAAGGTTCCACTTCAGCTTTTTGCTGGAGATTGGAAATATTTTAATTGGAGATAAAAGTCTCAAGCAACTTCCTGCCTAAACTGGCTTGGAACTACGATCCTCAGATTTCAGCCTTCTGAACAGCTAGGATTACAGAATGAGCCACCAATGTCTGGCCAAAGAATCTCTTTTTGATATTATTACCCAGAGAACAGAGAGCTGCCTCCACATCTGGTCAATATGAAAATCCTTTTATTCAAGGCAGCAGATCTCATTATAGTGTCCATAAATACAATTTTCAACAGAGAAGCTAGTGCTCCAGAATTGATTGAATACTTCTTTAGATTCTCTTTTTTGTTTTTTGTTTTTTGTGGTTTTTTTGGCCAGTCCTGGGGCTTGGACTCAGGGCCTGAGCACTGTCCCTGGCTTCTTCTTGCTCAAGGCTAGCACTCTGCCACTTGAGCCACAGCGCCACTTCTGGCCATTTTCTGTATATGCGGTGCTGGGGAATCGAACCCAGGGCCTCATGTATACGAGGCAAGTACTCTTGCCACTAGGCCATATCCCCAGCCCCCTAGATTCTCTTTATATTCTTATATCACAAGGAATTTGCAGAATCATAAATAATTGATGGATCCATAAACCAAAATATCTTCAGTAAGACAATGATTTTTTGCTTTTAATATACTTTAATTTGTTTGGAAGAGAATGGCAATATTCAACTTGAGCTAGTGTTTCAAGAACTAGTACATTGCATACCAAGTGCCCACTGCCCCCTCAAGTCCTGGGGTCAGACTTACCTGAGCCTTCCTCAGTGGCTCTGCGGCGCCCCGTTCCTTCAGAAAACTAGATTGCACGTACATCTGCTTCGATTAGCTGCTTTACTTTCTTCAGTCCTTGGCTTTCAGTATGTCCTACTAAAGACCCTTCTCACCGTTGCCATAGCTGAATAGATTGTCTCCATAAGCGTTGTGACTTGGGTAGAACAAGGCTTCACCTCAAACCTCCATTGTCTCCTCCCTGGTGACAAGGTTTTCTGGTCTTTGTGCTCTGTTGCTGGGTGACAATCCAGGGGCCCAGTCCGTCCTCTCCCCCAAGCTGTGTTCATTTATCCCAGCACCATAAACATCCGTGCTCATCAAGGAAAAGACAGCAAGGACAGCTCTTCGGCGCTGGTCCTGGGCCCTGCAGTTTTGTGGACTGTACCAAATCTTCTATTTTAACTATAAACTCTCCCTCCCTTTTTCTCACACGCACACACACACACACACACACACACGCACGCACACGCTTCCTTGTCCAAATCTAGAATGGATCTTATCTCTCATTGTGAATGTGTCACATTTTCCTACCTGTAGATGACTTTGGAAAATTACATTATAGTATCTCTTAAATGAAAGGAACTCTATTCTGGTTGCTTACAACTAGTTAGACCCAAAATGAATATTCCTAAAGTTAGCAGAAACAGAGGAAATTAACCTTCCATATTTTCAATGTGATCTCAAGATTACTCAATTTAGGTAAGGTTAACAAAGGAGGCTAGTTTCATATCGCTAATTTAATTTCAAGTTCATATTCTCTTCTACATGAATATACTCCTCTTAAACTTATATAAAGTTGACTGATCAAATAAGTTACTATTATTTCTACTAAATATTTATGATATAAAAATATAATTTGCCTCTATCTGAAACAAAACATTGTTTTGATCAACTTTATCTCAAATGACACTATGTGTTTTGTGGTATGCTGCTGAGGGATAGTTTCCAAGATCTTCAGGTAATTTAGGATTAATGAATATTGATTAGCTCTTAAGATCATTGCTGAGTAAGAAAATACTGAAACATTATGAAGCATAAATTTGGTTTTTACCCCTTTTGTTATATGCACAGAGTCTATACATATCTGTTGAGAAACTTGTTTATTTCTGCAGCTTTGAGAAGTCACACTGTAAAGGGTGTGTGTCATAGAAAGTTGTGAGATGCGTGTATCCACAAGCTCTGCTAGCATGTTGTAAAATGCTGACCTGTAACATACGTTTCACAGATAGCTTCCTCGTACTTATCTTTGTGCAACAGCAATTACCTTGGCTAAGCCACTCACACTTGTAGTCCTAGCTACTCAGGAGCCTGAGATCTGAGGATCACAGTTTGAAGCCAGCCTGGGCAGGGAAGTCCATGAGACTCTTATCTCCACTAAAACTACCAAAAGGAAAAAAGCCAAAAACGGACCTGTGGCTCTAGTGGTAGAGCACTAGCCTTGAGCAAAAAGCTCAGAGACAGTGTCCAGGCCCTGAGTTCAAGCTGCAGGACTGGCACAAAAAAATAAAGAAAGAAAGAAGAAATAAGGAAAGAAGGAAAAGAGAGGGAGGGAGGGAGAAAGGAAGGGAGGATGGACGAAGGAAGGAAGGAAAGAAAAAAAGAAGGAATTGCTTCGGTTAACGTTATAATTAATATTCATGAATAAGATTCAACTTGGAGCAATTAAAAGAGCAACAAGTGGGTAGCTGGTGCATCACTGTGATCTCATCACTTAGGAGGTGAGGGCAGGAGGGTTATGAGTTTGAGGCCACCCGGGGTTACACAGTGAATTGAATTCTAGGCACACTTGGTCTTCATAGTAAGACCACATCTCAAAGGAAAACCAAACAAAAGGGAGAGGGAGAGAGGGAGAGGAAGAGCGACAGGGACAGGAACATGGCAGTCAACAACTTTGTACCAGGTAGGCAGAGTACGCTTCTGTTCAAAGAAAAAGGGGGAGTCGTTTTATCCTAGAATAAAATGAGTGGTGTTCTAGAATCAGAGTATAATGCATAACCTGAATGAAGGTAGAAAGGAGCGCCAGTTTCTGTGAATGAGAGTTTTATTTGGAGTGATCAAAGTCAACAAAGGTTTAATGGGTTTGCTCGTACGATTGTTAAAAAACAACAAGCTGTGTTTCCGTTTTTCTTGGCCTGCTGGTCTGCTTGCGTGGAGAGCTGTAAACGGTTTCCTTTACCTTGACTGTGAACTGCTCCAAGGCAATGCTGTCTTATCAGAACTTCCTGCGCTTTGAGCAGGCTTTACTGTGTGCTGCAGACAGGAACCAGGTATTTTGGCCTTTGAAAGCGCTTTGGAGGCATATCTTTTTAACTTTTTAGAGCTATTATACACAAGTCTATAGCCAAATACTAGTTGTTAGAATTCATGCTTTTATCTATATCAAGTTCTTAAATCTCCTGACAACTTCTGATATTTTGCCCCCCCACCAACCTTAAATGGTATTTTTACACCTGTAATTGAGATTTCCCAAAGGTTCTTGAGAAATAACAAGAGATTTATTCTTTCAGCCTATAAAAACAGAGGTGAGCTGGGTACCTGTGGTTCACAGCTGAAAACTTAGCTTCTCAAGAGACTGACTACTGAAGATCAAGGTTCAAATTCAGGCTGGGGAGGAAAGTCCCTGAGACTCTTATCACCATTAAACTAGCAAAAAAAAAAAAAAAAAACAAAAAAAACAAAAAAAACTGTAAGTGGAGCTGTGGCACAAATGATTGAGTATTAGCCTTGAGAAAAAACAAAAAGCTTCAGGACAGCCTCAGACACTGAATTCAACTCTGATACCAGCACAAAAAAATAAATAAAAATGAAAAACAGAGGTGTAAAAAAGCTAGAAAGGGGGTGGAAGGAAGAGAGGGAGATGGATAAAGGGAACTAAAATCCAGTCAAATAAGAAAAACAAAGTTCTAGTGTTCCATAGAACAGTGGCTGACCATCGTTCATAAGAATCTATTAAATTACTTTATAAATAACTGAAAGAGTTTGGTGCTCCCAACAGAAAGAAATTACCATTGTTTAAGAAAAACGGCACCCGAAATGCTACCCCCGATTTGGTCATTATATATTTATAGATCTGTCAAATTATTACATTGTATTCCATAAATACATACAATTATGTGTCAGCTAGAAGAGAAATGCTAGAAATAACGAGATGCGTTTGGTGTGTAACCACTGGGTTGTGAGGGAAGTGGTATTACATTAGAAGTGCTAGGTCCCCTTCCCTAGATCCATTAAACTTGTACTGGCAAAAAGGTGCAACATTAGACTTTTCCAGATTGCACGGTCCAGGCTCCGTTCAGTGTCAGGTGCCTGCAGTTCCAGCTGAGGGACGAGGATGTCCAGTCTGGATAACATAGTAGAGGACCCTCGCTGAGGAAGTCCTCTGCGACGACTCGGCCGCCCCAATCACGTCCTCTGTGCTGGCCTGCCGCTAGCAGCAGGGTAGTGCTCTCTGTCATCCTCCCTGCTAGCTTTTCACTACTAACTTGAGTATGGCAGAAAAGAGTTGATTGAAGAGACAGCAAACCGCTGGCCTGCACAAGATGGAGGCATGCCCGAGAGAGAAGAGAGGAGAGGCAGAGAAGAGAGGGGGGTGGGTAAAAGGGAGGGCCTTGCGGTGGAGAGGGATTGTGTAGGGAAAGGTGGGGGATTCTGACCACGGCAGATGTGAAGTGACCTCATCTGGAGGAAAAAGGCCAGGACAGTTCAGAAAGTGACCTCAGAGAACGAGGAAGTGACCACAGAGATGATTGGCAGTCAGTGATTACTGGGTTCAGGCAGTTCCAGGTGCTTGCTTGTTGGTGGGGCGGATTATCCCATTTGGCATTTTGGCTAGTAGCTGGGATAGCACGTCCCATTTGGCGGATGGAATCTTCCACATTGGAGGAGGCGGGGTGACCGTCAAGGCAGGGTTTTGTTTTTTCTTTTTTTAACCATGAGACCCTTTTAATTTTCCAAGCGAAGCAACAAGGGATCAGCAGAAGTCGTTTTTGGAACTTACCTGGAACTTAGTAAGAATAGAAGTTTGACCAATAAATACTTGTAAGAGTTATCCCTCTGTGGTCTGACTAAACGCTGCAGAAGAAAGAAGCTGTGGTGACAAAACTGTCCACTATTGAATTTTGAAATAGTAACTGATTAAAAAATCATATTTTCTTAATTTTTAACTAAATATAGCATTTTAGGACACTAATTGAAACCACTGTTACTAAGTCAAACCTTTGTGATTTCAGTGAAGAATGCAGGAAACTGATGTGTCCAAGGCAGCTCACATCCTTGGGAAACAGACACTAGACAGCAAAAAATAGCATTTTAGTTAAAAGTTGTTCATTTGAAAGACCATGACATGAACAAATACTTAAGGGAACTTTGGTAGTCTTCATTTCCCCCTTCTCCATTTTGAAACCAACATTTGGGACAATCCTTACTTTCCAAATTCTTTTTATCCAAGGGAAGCCATTTTTAGTTCCTTCCATAGCCTTCCTGTGCTAACTTCCCTTTTTTGCTTTATACTCCCTTTGCTGTGATTTGCATTTAACCCATAGGAAACCTTTTAACTAAAGTCCCTCTTTAATTCAATGTTATAATCCCTTCTTACCATTTGTTAACACCCAACTCCAGTGGCCTTTTTGTGGTTTAAGCTTAAACCTTCCCATTTACCTTCTGATGACCTTTGTAGTTTAGGCTTAAACCCACCCATTTTTTTTTTTCACAGCGTGTTGGTTTTTTTACTCAAAATACCAGATTTTGAACATATTAACGTACATACACTTGTGCACCAAAGGTGTTCAGGCATACTTAGGTTGTTGTTGTTTTTTTTTTTTTTAATGAAAATTGTCCATCAGTTTTCTGGAGTTCCACTGGCAAAGGATACCTTTGCCCATTGCATGACAGAACCATATGCTCAATGCTAGAAAAAGAGGCAACACCAAACAAAATACAAGACAAAAACTCAAGACACAAAACGAACAAAATCTCTTATAGACAGCCAAGTCCTAGATAGCCAAGTACAGAATATGTTTAGCCATCTTTGCTAGCAAAGCACACTACGGGGGCAGGCCTCCGTTTCCAGGGCCTGAGGAGGAGACAATGGCAACTTTGGTAGCAAGGTACCTTAGTATACTGAGTTTATCATCCATACTTCCTGGACGGGTGGAGAAGTAAGCTTGGTAGAAGGGAGGGGGTGAATGAGGCTAAATCTTTAACTCACTGCGGTGGCCAAGAGGGCAAATTTCTGGGGGGAAAAAATGGTAAGAAAACTTGGCAGAGCTTGATGGAGTAAGCAAAAGAGCAGGCAAGCAGACGCACAGACAGGCAGACAGGAAGTGGCAGCTCTGACGGAGTGCCATGCTCCCAAGAAGAGGCAGGAGGGGGAAGCAACACGTCTGACAGACACGGACGCACTACCTCGCGTGTGTAGCTGTAACCCCAGTGCTTCACCTGGACAGTCAGACTAAAGTTAATGAAAGGAAGAGAGGAAGACACACGGCAGTTTTAGCTTGCAGAATTCAAGCCCAGGATGGCTGGCCTTCAATAGGGAACCTAGAGGGGGGTCCGGGACCCAGCCTGCGCCACACTCCCAAGGGCTCAAGCCACGGTTGGGCCATGGAGACAGACTGTCTACCCTATGAGGCGTTTTGGCTTTATGTAGGGGTCCATGAGGACATAAAGGAGTCTGAAAGGAGGTAGAGTCAAATGCTTGATTCAGATGTCCCCGAAACGAGAACAGACTGGCCCAAAAAGGCAATGGGGGGGGCGGGGCATTCCCTCTGGCGTGGTACCACATTGAAAATGACAGTGGACAGAGGGCCCACGGACGGGGAGGCCCCTCCCCAGACGTAGAGACGGGGGCAGTGTGTGGAGCACGGTGAGCAGCGGTAAGGGCATGTAAAGCTGAGGCGGGGTTCCTCTGCAGGTTAGGTCCAAGGAGGGACCACCAGGAGGCGGAAAGGTCCCTGGAGAGAGGAAGGAGGTGACTCTGACACCAGACGCAAGGTTTGCTGAAGGAGAGCGCCACGTGGTGCAGGCAGGAAAGTTTATTGGAGGGAGAGCCAAGTGCCAGCGGGCATGAGACGGAGGCGTGCAGAGAGAGAAGAGAAGAGAGGAGGAAAAGAGAGGGGGTGAACATTTATAAATGTTTTCTGGGGTGCTGGAATCAAGCCATACCTCTACTCTGGCTTTTTGCTGGTTGATTAGAGAGTCTCATGCAGTTTCCTGTCCAGGGCTGTCTTAGAAGCACAAACCACAGGTCTCAGCCCACCGAAGTAGCTAGGATTATAGGCGCGCACCACCAGCCGTTGGCCTCTCCTTCCCTCTTTACTTGACGTCACTAAGAACACAGACATGGTGGCCAGCCCTTGCCCAGGATCTGAAAGTCCTGAGCTCCAAAGCCTTCAGCTATGATGCAAACCAAGCTCCCTCCAAGAGCGCATGCCGCAGCCTCTGGGGGTCATCAAGGAAACGGAGCAGAACGCACAGAGCACGCACACCCTTTCACGAGAAGCAAGGACACCCGTGCCCGGCCTCGCAAGCGCCGGCCTAAGGGGCTGAGGTCCCTGCAAAGTGCAGCACAGGAACGGATCAACCCAGGCCTCTGAGAACCCAGCGCCTTCAGCATGGCCTCTGCACTCAGAGGTGTCTTTCTCATTGGATGAACCCCTCATTTCTTATTCCTGGATGGACACAGAGGACACGGGGACCTGGCTTTCCATCACCTCTCAGAGGTGACCTGGTTTACAAGACCATCCGCTGCCAAGCTCCCAGGACGTTGTGAGACTTTGCCCACTTAGGAGGTTTCTGTTGATCTCTGACAATGTCTTGATGTTCACTATCTCGAGCCTTTTCACCCCGGGTTAGGATTTCTTCACTTTTTAACAAGTTTCTCATCATCTAGAGTGGAGGAGACCACATTTTATTGCTGCCATCCCTCCGCCCCGCATCGACACACATGTACCAGGCGTGGAAGAGTATCACGGCTTATTTATTGCAATAATGGAAGAAAAGAGTTCATTTCTTTTCTCTTCACTGCTGTCCTCTCCTCTTCTTTTCCTTGCTTCATTTTTCTTTTTCTACTGCTCTCTTCTCCTCTTTCTCTCTTCTTTTTCCTCCTCCCTCTCTACCTCCCCCTCCTCCTTCTCTTCTTCCTCCTTCATCTTCTTTTTCTTGTTCTTGAGACCTCCTTGCGATCCTCTTGCCTCAGCCTCAAGTAATCTTTGAATAACGACCCGTCTCCCTAGCCTTTCCCAGTACAGCCCGATGTTTGGTCTCTTGTGATCTGAACAGATATAGCCTCTGGAAAATCATATCCTTCTTTTCTAATCTGGCCTCAAAATATGCAGTGCAGCCGACACTCGGCCTTAGAGATGCCCACAGGCTTGAAACAGAGCTGGTGTGCATTAGGTGCAAAACACACACCAGATTGTAGACTCTAGTGTGAAAAAAAAGGGAATGTAAATCCTTAACAATTTTATATTGATTCCATATTGATAGGTTAATATTCTAGACATACTTGGATAACTAAAATATGTGATTAAAATTAAGTTCATCTGCTTTTCTATTACTTTCTTTTAAAGTAGCTACCGGAAGACTTAAAAACCCCATCTGAGTGGGTATTCTGTTTCTATTGGGCAGTATTTCAAAGTGAACTTGACAGAGCTGAACCCCAAAGCAACAAGACCCCAGCAGCTCCCCTCCCCGCCCCCCCCCCCCCCCCCCCGCCAGGTAATCCACCAGCCCCCACTTACTGACACTGCAGCCAAGGGTTGAGCCTTGGACAAGGATGTCGACCTGTTTCCGGGGACACCTAAGTGTTCAGCTGCTTACCCGACAAGACCCATAGCAGGTGGACTCCAGGACGGACTGCAGGGGCCGTAGGACAGCAGGCAGCCTTGTAGCCCCAAACGCTCAGAACTTCTCTTTCACAACGTACGGCTCCCTCACTCCATTCTTTCTCCTTTCCCTTGGAAGGTCTCCCTCAGTGGAGGGCTCCTGCTGGAAAGTTCAGTTGTACCTGCACTCTGATGTAAATGCTTCAGTTCATTGGCTCCAGGCTTCTCTAGGAAAAGAGGGGCAGTTGGCTCCTCTGCTGGCTCCTGTCCATCTCCCATCTCTTCTGGCTACTGGACTCACTCAGGCCCCGGGAGCCAGTTAACACCACAGCCAGACACTCCCTGGACTAGGTCGGCCTCCATCCGCCTGTATCTGCCAGTCCTTCCTTCCACCACCTCAGAGGAGCAGCATACCTTAGCTTAGGTTTTCTTCTTGTACTTAAAAGAAGGACTCTGGGGGCTGGGGATATAGCCTAGTGGCAAGAGTGCCTGCCTCGGATACACGAGGCCCTAGGTTCGATTCCCCAGCACCACATATACAGAAAAAACGGCCAGAAGCGGCTCTGTGGCTCACGTGGCAGAGTGCTAGCCTTGAGCGGGAAGAAGCCAGGGATAGTGCTCAGGCCCTGAGTCCAAGGCCCAGTACTGGCCAAAAAAAAAAAAAAAAAAAAAAAAAAGAAGGACTCTGGCCAGGTGTCAGTGGCTCATGTCTGCAATCCTAGCTACCCAAAAGACTGAGCTCAAGGATTATGGCTCAAAGCCAATCTATCCAGGAAACTCCATGTGACTCCCATCTCCAATTAAAATTTTTTTTTAAGCCAGAATTGGAGCTGTGGATCAAGTGGTTGAGTGTTAGCCTGGAGCACAAAAGTTCAGGAACAGTGCCCAGGCCCTGAGTTCAAGCCCCAGGACTGGCACAATCAATCAATAAAAGAGGATTCTATGTGTTGTCCCAGGTTTGGGCAGCTTCTTAGGCTCTTTACTATCTAGACGAGTCATGTCTTCCTGGAGAAACCTTGGATTTCTGATGGCAAGGCAACGTCAGGTCAGCGTCTTTGCTTACGTGTCCAGAACATGGTGAGCCAGGGCTTCACCCAGAAGTGAAGGAAAGCAAAAATCCAGAAGTTCACTATCCCATGACCCAGCAAATAAATACTCCTTTAAATGCTACAGGACCTAGTGGGTTAAGTAATCACCAATTAACCTGCAAGAACTATCTTCAACTGATGTTTGCTCATAAAACTATTGGGAGCATAAATATCAATCTTCCAATTCTGCACCGTGTGCCTGAGTGTCTGTGTCAGTACCACGGCTCTCCGGTGCCTGCGTCTGACAGAGAACGCAGCAACCAGCACTCGGTTATCTTCCGTGTGGTTTCCTTCTCATTTAGTGTCCTGCGCTCAACAGTTTGACTTCCTTTACATTCAAAGGCTTTAAAGTGGCCCCCAAATATAATTTCCTGATACATTTGTTCTACTAGGCTATATAAACATGCTATTTTTTTTAATGTAAAACAGAAGTGTGCAAAACAAACTAACAAAATTCAGGAGCAGGTGAGTAGGAGCTACGGTAATGGGCAGAGGCCTGGCAGTCCAGGTAACTAAACAGGTGATTCTCAAGCAGGGACGGGGAGCGCAGCCATGCAGAAAGAAGTAAGTAAGTACACTAGCAGCAAGGAAGATACGTTTTCCAATGTGGAGGAAAAGACTTACAAAAAGGGAAGAGAGAAGGAGGGTAGATGGAGCAGAGCAAGATAGAAGGGGGTGACACGGATCAACATTGTTGTACTCGTTATACTGACATGTCAAACGGGAGTTCTAAGAGAACTCTAAAATAATTTTAATTTTTTTTAAAGAAGAGGAAAAGACTGTAGAACAAATGCACGAGACTGGCCTGGCATATGAGCTATTGATTGTAAATTCATCATGGTTCTCAATAAATGTGGAAAGATGGTAAAGACACAAATGTGTGTTCAGACATAGTTTTGTAGTGTGTGTGTGTGTGTGTGTGTGTGTGTGTGTACAAAGGGAATGGAAGAAGAAAGGGGAGAGAGAGAAAGATAGATACAGAAAGATTATTTCCTACTACTGTCCACACAAGTACCTGGGAAGACAGACACACCTTTGGAACAAAGGCCACGCCCATACTCCAGGCTTTGGCTCCCAAACAACCTTCTTCACTGAACCAGAGATGTCTGGAAAACAGCTAGGTGAGGGCCAGGGAGGGAAACGGGTGATGAGCTAGAGCACACAAGTCTTCCCAGAACAAGACATGCCCAAAGGACACAGACCCCAGATGGGAGGGTCCCAGGCACCCAAATCCAGATAATGGGAACACCAAAATAAATGATAACAATTATAACTAGTTGAGTAAAGTAAGAATCCACAAGACCTTACAGAGGTAATTTTTTAAATGCATGTATGAATGCATAGATATGTATATATGCTTTTCTTAAGAGATGGAGAAAATGCTTCTTTTGAGAGAAATCAACTGCAAGTGCAGAAAGAATAATGTCTGAAATGATTGATTAATCATTCTGCTGGTGAATAGACAGGGAGAGAGACATATATAAACTTGGTCTAAGTGTGAGAAAACTTTGAACCATCCTGGAAAAGGATATTTTGCAAATCATTAGCCAGGAATGTTCAACAATGTCAACGTCCTAAACGCCAAGGGAAGACCGAGAGGCTGTTCAAATGAAAGAAGGTTAAGGAGACTAAAGAGCAGGTGCAATGAACAGTTCCAAACTCGAGTCTTTCTCTGAAACATTTGTTATCGCTAAAACAAAGGAAATGTTGATAGAGTCTTTGCACCCCTTTAGCTTTCGTGCAAGTTGACTATTTCCAAGTAAAAGATGTACTAAGCCTGTCATCCTCGCTACCAAGCAGACTGAGATCTGCGTTTCATGATGTGAAGCCGGCTCAGGCAAGAAACACGGTGGGGCTCTTTTCTCTAATTAACCACCTAAAAACCAGAAGGGGAGCTGTAGCTCAGAGGGGCAGAGCGCCAGCCTTGAGCAAAAGCGCTCAGGGACAGTGCCCAGTCCCTGAGTTCAAGCCCCGTGACCAACCAAAAAAAAAAAAAAAAAAAAGGTTTCATAAGCCTCAGAACTCGGAAGCTAGTTCCCCGGGGCGCGCTACCTCCGCACGCCGTGCACTCCCCACGCGGGGTTACAGGCAGGCCTGGTTCTGCCGGAGCCGTCTGGGCCTTGTATGTAGAGGGTCGGCCCTGGGGCTCCGCCCTGCTCTTTCTGCCATGAGTCACCTGCCTCTTCTGTGTCTACTTTCGGGACCAGGCCCTATCTCCCTCCTTCCAGCAACTTCTCCACCAGTCATTTCTGACACATTGAAGCCCGATGGACTCCTTGGAACATCGTGGTAAACACGCTGGCGTATTTCTTTCCATACCCAACCTGGACAACTAAAACACCTGACTCGATGTATTCAGTGTAGCAACTTTATCCAAGAGATTGTCAATATCTCCATTGGACTCTCCTTCTGCCTCAAATCCTTTGCCTTCTCCTTCCTGTTGATCTGTGAGATTGGCCCAGATCCGTCGTTCTGTGAGTTACCCTGCTGTCCTGTCAGTTAAGACTGAGCAGAGGGTCCCGAAGAGCACTGTCCAGAGAAGCACCGGTACTGGATGACACCCTAGCAGGGTCTTCCTACACCAGACTCACAGCCCACCGAAGACGGAGGCTCTGAACCTGCGGATGGCCGCACCATCAGACACCCCACCCTCGGGACCACAAGGAGAAGGCAGCCTTGGTGTACACTCCGGCCCGCCCACTGAGGAAGGGACTTGTCACCTCAGTACTAGCCGATGCATTTTGTGCTTCCTCAAAGCACCTCGTGCGCAATCCTGGGTCTTGGAGCCATGAAGGACCAGGGCCCGTGGCCGGGGAGCCAGGAGCAGCAAGGGCCCCCTGTGCCCCCGGCCGGGTCTGTTCACCAGGCCCCCTGAGCTCGTGCAAGCTCTTGAGGGCTGTGCAATCCCCCATGGAGAGGCTTGAATGGGGTCTTTATGTGTGCTCAGTCATTCCAGGCCTGAGCCGCGTCCACGGGCCGCGGTGTTTATTTGCACATCTTGACCCGAGGTTAGCTCACTTTCCTAGCTGTGACTGTGACTTGTTCTGCAGAGCCCTCCCCTGGGCCACGCAGCCCCCCCCCCCCCCCCCGTGACAGGCAGCCAGGAGGCAGGGCAGACACACACATCAACCCCTTCCTGCAGAGGGCCTGAGCAATGGCCCCTCTCCCCGGTCTCCCTGAACTACCTAAGGTAATAGTGGGGTTGGGGGGCGTCCGGCCACCTCCAGGCAGAGCCCAGTGCCCCTGGGGAAGCAGGTCCCTGGCTTCCTGGAGAAGGCGTTCCCCGAGGGCCCGCGGGGCACAGAACCCACGGCCGGCCAGGCCTCCTCCTCCGTCCACACCGGCGTGCGCACACACCCTCTCTCTCCCCTTTGCTGCTGGTTCTAGTCCCACTGGGGTACTCGCTGCCAGGCCTGGTTTTTCCTAAGGTTCTCCGGTGGTACAGTGCATTGAAATGCCACAGACCAGCGGCGGTGCAGACGTGGCGAAGTTCCCACGGCCCACCGCACCCAGCCTGGGAGGACTGGGGTGCCCGGGAGCCCAGCGCCACCGCCGGCCCTCCCTCCTCCCCCCCCCCCTCCTCCCCACCGGCTATGGCAGTGAGACGCAGAGGAGGCCTAGCAGTGACCACAGCCAACGGTGTGTGGTGGTGGTGGCAGGAGGGGCCCAGCCACGCAGGACCCTACTCGCGTGGGGAGATACCATCCACGCCACACCTCACCATCGGAGAGATAGTCCTTCTAACACAATGGTAATGTAGGCCAGACCCCAGGGGCTCACACCTGTCATCCTAGCTACTCAAGGGGCTGAGAGCTGAGGGTCGCGGTTCAAAGCCAGCCAGGGCAAGAAAGTCCATGAGACTCTTATCTCCAATGAACCACCAGAAAACCAGAAGTGGCGCTGTGGCTCAAGTGGTAGAGTGCCAGCCTTGAGCTGAAGAGCTCAGGGACAGCACCCAGGCCCAGAGTTCAAGCCCCACATCCGACAAAAACAAAACAAAAAAAAACACCACATAATTTATCTTCCACTTTAGTCGTGTAACCTGCTCATGCTTTTAGTTACTGCCTATGCCCTGAGAACTTCCAAATAGATCACCACAATGGCACCTGACCCATAAACACAAGCACACCAAAGACACTTAGCTGTCTCCCAAGTCTCTCAGACACAGCACAGTTCCTCCCCGAAAAAAGAATGCCCTGGAATTTATTTCCCTCCAGGACACACAATTTAAGGAGCCAGGTCTTGAGGGCTTACATGATCTCTGCTTTTCCTTCTCCATCCAATCTTTGATCAAATCCTCACCACTAGAGGAATCTCTGAGGGAAGCTGGGAGCAGGTCCAGCTTTCCTGTTCTAAGCCCCATGGTTTTCCTCCTCCACCTCTTTGGCCTCTTCTACCCTCACTCTTCCCTCTTGCACATGCAGCTTTTGGAGAAGCCAAGAGCAATCATGGTCAGACCTTCTCTCTTCCTACTCTGTTGCTTCAGAGCTGCCTCTGCTTAGGTTTTGACCTGTCTTTTTCCATTCTCGTGAGATGTTTATAGACACCTGCCTTGCCATGCTCTATCCTCTCATGAGGACTTTATTCTCCACCAAGATCGCCACCAACCAATCAGAAGGAACGCTTCATCCTAAACTAGTTCCCAGTGCGTGTATACCTACCTTAGACTTCAGTCCAAAGCACATACCCTTCGCCCTGTCCTCCCTACTCCAACTCTGACTGTATTCGTTCCCACTACTATGGTTCTAGAATGCATCGCACCTATAACTATTCCTCCAAAGCATTCACTAAGGTTGAACTTTAAAAAAAAAAATTGGTTGGTTGTTTTTGCTTTTGTCTGTGTAGTCTAAGCCAGACTCAGGCTTCCAATAGTCCTGCCTCAACCTCTCAAAGTGTTGGAATTATAGACATGCAGCGCGGTGTCTGGTTGAGTTTGTGGTTGCAGGTTTAACGTCAGGCTTCCTTGATTACTGCCCATCTCTTTTTCTCCAACTATGTGTCTCTAATGCACAGCACGCTACCTGGAACATACTCTGTGCTCAAAAGTGTTAAGTAAGGGCAAGCATGAATGACAGAAAGATGCTACTGAAAGGCGTGCCTGCAGCAACGTACTTCCCCAGTTAGACTCCGTCTCCTCAGGTTTCCAGTTCCACTAGCGAGGGACCCAGTACTCAACACACAAGCCCATGGGGACACTTCAACCTCAAGTCCTAACAATCCGGTTGCAAATATACATCTCCATGATTTGAAGGTTTGAGGAAATGGCCTTCGCAAGGGTTTACGCATCATTCCTCAAAGCTTTAAGAGCAACCATGAAGTCAATGTGAATGATAAAATCACCACCAGGATTGTGTTTGGGTGTGGCAAAAAAATTCTGCTGAAAACTGAATTCTACGGAGCAGAGCAGCTTGACAAAAACATTTCTCTCCAGTGCTCTCTAAGGTTGGTGCTCTTTAGGAGGGTGAGTCAGAAGGTGAAAAGAGCCACAGTCCTCAAGGAAGCAGAAATGGATCCAAATGACACCTTCCCTTCTCCTAATGCAAGAGCCCAGAAGTTTCTGTGTCTATGAAATACAGAGAAATATATGAGGCTTTGTTTGCAAAGCAAAGGCCTATTGTGAGGGGGATTTGCTACTGTGCTTAGCAAATTTTGTCTTCTATCCTTGATCAAATTTGATCCATTTAATCATGGGGGGGGCGGATTTTAAAGCTAGTGCTTTCACCTGCATCAAGGCCACGCTGTGAAAGAAGGAGCCGTTCCCAGGGTTGGGGATGTGGGCTTTTGACAATGCAGAAAGAAGGAGCCGTTCCCAGGGTCGGGGTGTGGACTTTGGACAATGCAATTCTGGGGCTTGTGTTTTATTGCAAGAAGCAGAGATTATCCTTTCTCAAGGTGAGAATACTCAACTTTTCATTGTCCCGGGATGGCTTCAGAGGGAGCACAGGGAGAAGAATTCCATCCTGGCTTTCCTGACGGCTTTCCAGACCGGCTGGCGGGGTGGGATGAACTCTCAAGGCCTCCCGGAGGCCTGCAGAGCAGGAAGAGCCCAACTCCAAGACCTCTACCTGGATCAAGGCAGCCACTTCCTGGCCAGGTCACTGAGCCCAGTTACAGAAGAGGGGCGGGGGGGGGGGGGGGGGGGAAGGGAGGAAACTGACTGAGTTGTCAGTTTGCAGAGTCACAAAGCCCCTAGTGCAGAATTGCCATCATAAAAAAAAAAATCATCTTCACGAACACAGACTGTAAGAAAGGAAAATCCACTCTTTCCTTTTAAAAGCAATGTAAAAGAAGAAACGAAGGGGAGGGGGGAGGGAAGAGAAGAAAGGGGAGGAAGGGGCAAGGAGGGGAGGAAAATCTGGGGGCGGCTTTGGATACAGATCTCCAGCTTCCCGAGTACAGAGTGTCTTCTGCTGGCCAGCTTTCCCTTCCTCCGAGGGCCGCTGGGACTGAGCGGACCTCCCCTCCCGTGTAACTAAAGCTCCCCTTGCTTCGCGGAGATCCCCTGCTCCGCTCAGCTTGCCAAGCCGGGCCTCGGGGGCCAGAACAGCAAGGACAAAGGACCCCGCCGGAGAACAGCATTTATTTTTATAGTATCACTTCCTTACTCCCCCCAATGATAACTGTTTGGATTACTTCTTATTTGATCGGAGAGGGGGAGAAACCTCAAGATCTAATTTGGTTTTCACGATTTGCAGCACTATTTATTTATCTTCATTCAGTCTTGAGCTTGGGAAATTATGCATGTTCATGTAGAGAACCCGGCCATTCGCTTCACTTCAGGTTTAGAAGTTTTAATGTATTGTTCTCCCTGAAGTCCTGCTCTGGGTTACTTGCACCATGGAAATATACAAGGCTCATTAAGCTTCTCTGCAAGTACTCTCAGAAGGCAAAGATGGGAAAGTCCCCACATAAAACATGCAGAATGGCTGAGGGAAGTGGCTAATCTTTTTGACTTAGGAGGCAGAGCTAAGGAGGGTGAGCGTGTGAAGCCAGTCTGAGTGAAAAGTTAGTGAGATTCCCACCTCAATCAAACTCATTCCGGTGACTGATGTCTCGGCTGCACAAGGTGTAACCAAGAAAACTGCAATCAGGGTGACCCTGGCAAAACACGACTAAACCTAACTAAAGTGAAAAGGGCCAAGGGGCATGGCGCAAGTCGCAGAGCGCCTGTCTGTCCATTGCAAAGCCCTGAATTCAAATACCGCCAAGCAACACCAGGAACAAGAGAACAGAATCAAAACCAACAATACCCCTAAACTCAACCACAAAACCGTGCAGACAATCAGCCCTCCCGTACCACTGGCTCACTCAGCCTATGGAGCACCTCTCTAGGTGTCAGGGTTGCGAGGCTGACGGAAACCCCTCGTTACCGTGCCTTACAGCCACAGACATCGCACTTAACACTGTAACGTTCAGGGGGCAGGCAGGAGAAGCCAAGAACACCAGCCCTGCACAGATAGGAGAGAGAAGATGGATTCAGGGAGGCATCGAGAGTGGAAACGTCTCCCTGCTTTCAGGAGGTCAAGTTGCCAACAGTCCATTGTGGTCTCAAATACCAAGTGGAAAGATTCCAGAAAGAGAAAGCTTCCTTATTAGATATTTTTAGTAAACCGTTTGCATAGATGGGTCACCATTCAGAGTAACATGGTGAGATCTGTTGTCTTGTCCTACCCAGTGCTAAGTCCACCCTTTGTCCAGCAAACCCACGAACAACCTGCCTGTTACACACTCAGGGACAGCCTCGGCCATGAGCTTGACCGCTGTACTCCTGTTCAAGTAGCCTCTATCTTCCTTATCCATGGCTCCAAATCGCTGTCACAGTGGTTGGGGCCCTCTGTGGGTGCAAGTCCATGAGAGAATTAAAAAGTATCAACGTGGTGAAAGCAGACAGAGCAAGGTTATTTGAAAGCAAAAGCAAAGCAGCACCTGTGGACTCTTCGGGAAGAGGTGGCCCCGAGTTGAGAGCTCAGGGGCGTCCTCTAGGAGGCAGTTCTCATAGAATCGGACGCCTCCACGTCTCTTCTTCTGGGCTTCGTGCTGATTTCTCAGTGACTGGGGCATGTGCCATCCCAGCTCTTTTCATTGGCTGAGTGGGAACCGAGAGCACTGTGGGAAGAAAAGGCATTTGAGTGAATCCCAGAGCAGGATAGACTGGAGTATTTGAGTGGGAACCCAAAGCTTTATGAGAGGAAGAAATGCCACGATGGGCCACATGTTATCTATTGACATGTAATGTCTCCATCCTTTACCCCTACCTGACCAACCAAAGAGACCTAATTCTCCTTCAGAAGAGATACTAACAATCGGGGTATGCCAAGGAGAAGCTTCATTTAAACCGGAAGTGTTTGCACAGACCACAAGATCAGTACGTGGAGTCAGTACTCTCTGCCGTTGCGAACAGCCCTCGGGAGGTCTCGAAACCCATCTCTTGATGATAAGAAGTCATTACTGTATTTGCAGAGCTTGGCAAACTCCTAGTCAAATAAAGCTCAGTCTGGAAACTCGGGAGATGGAGCCCTAGCTCTGCGGCCAGTCAGGGATAGCTTCAGAAACAACAGCCGCAGTGGAATGGCGGCCATACTCCTACACACGCTCCTACACATGCCCCATGCCTTGGCTTGAGTCTAGCCGCACAGTCCCGCTCTAACAGAAACGCTTGGTATCCATCCAGTCACCATCCCACCTTCAACAAGACTCAACAGCAGCCGAGGCCTTCTGCCATCGACATCAGCAGCTAGCCCTCCTAGAACTCAGCCACACCATTGGCCACGTCTCCCGTCCCCACGCCCTCCCCCCTTTCCTAATGCTAGCGCTGCCTTGAACTCGGGGCATGGGTGGGGTTTATTGTGTTTGTCTGGTTGCTTTTGTTTTCTGGGCTAGGACTGGCTTGAACCTGGGGCCTGGGTGCCATATTCTTGGCTTGCTCACTCAAGGCTGGTGCACTGCCACTCGAGCTCCACCTTCAGGTCAGAGTTTTGGTGGTTAATTAGAGAGAAGAGTTCCATGAACTTCCCTGCCTAGGCTGGCTTCAAACAACAATCCTCAGCCACCTGAGGAGCTTGGATTCAAGGCGGGAGATACCAACACCCTGCAGTCACACTTACTTTGTATCGCAAATTCATTCTTCCTCCAACACCCACATAATCAGGTCCTTCCGATGGTATCTAAACTTCTCCAGTTCCTTCTATCCCCAAAGCTGCCTGACTGAGCTCAGGGCCTTTCTTATTTGCCCGTGGAACCAGCCTGGAGTGGCAAAAAGACTCTGAAGGGGACAGACGTTTCCACTTTTCTGTAACTTCGTTGAGTCACCTGAGCTATTCAGTGATGGGCTGGAGGTCAAGTTGGTATTTCCCAGCCCGTCTTTGCAGAACAAGCAACGTGTGGAAATGTGTCTTATAAAATGCTTTTTCAGTTATAAACTGTTGGTGGACTCTGACAACCCAGCTTGTGGCTTTTATCTAACTGCAAGAGAGCAGTAATGGGTCAGAGACTCCGTGTGTGTGTGTGTGTGTGTGTGTGTGTCAGAGGGATGTGCGTGTATATGTTTTCCTGGCAAAGCCCTTGTTTTCACATGAGGGTTCTACTCATGCTTCAAATATTTGGAATTTAATATTAAATTAAATGTTACTATTTGGGCGATCCTAGGGGTAGAAAATCAAACACATACAAAAACTTCAATAAATACTTGTATGATCTCATTTTAAGTACAAAGGGTGGGTGCTATTCTTAGGACTCTGTGTGAACATTCCTTGGCCTTGAACCTGGACTCCGTCTTGGGAATGGCTGGGAAGCATAAGGAATCCTGAATGAGCCACGGGGCCCTCGGGTCCCACCTGGCTTTCCTGTTAAGTGTGCAATTAGAGAAAGTAGCTGAAGTTCTCCTGGGCGTGTTTGCCTGCCAACTGGGAAGGCCGTGGCCAAAGGAACTGTTCTTCCTACCAAGAGAAGCACTGCCATCATCCATGGGAACTTTGGATCTGAAACACTGTAAGTCCTGATTGCATTCCATCACTTTCTATCTGCCCCGCCCCCTCCCCCCCCCCAAAAAAAAACACACGAGAGAAAGCCAGGTGCCGCAGCTCATGTCTCTACCCAGGAGGCTGAAGTCTGAGGGCTCTGGTTTGAAAACAGTCCCAGGCAGAAAACTTGGTGAGACTCTTATCCTCAATTAACTAGCACAAATTTGGATGTGCCAGTGTGGCTCAAGTAGCAGAGTGCCAGTCTTGAGTACAAAAACCACACACACACACACACACACACACACACACGAACAGAGAGAATTAACTGAAAGCTTAGTCCTTTCTAAGGACTAAAAAGCACCATAAAATTTGGAAATGCAAGGCCAACGACAATTTGAAAGAAGAAAGTGAAGAAGTAGGACCTGGAAACATGCCTTTTGACATCTTCTGGATGTGTGAAACAGCCCCAGGCCCAGAAGCACACCTCCCTCCATGAGGTCCATACAGTATACGCCCAGAGCCCTGGCAGACACAAAGGAGGGCGCGCGAGAGACGTGGCACCCAGCTGGATGTGCACGGAGCAGCCAGAGCAAGGGAGGGGGCTCCGCACGAGGAAGATGATGAATGAGCAACCTAAGGCGTGGAGAAGTCGAGGAAATGACCGGAGGCGAAAGGACAGTGTCCGCGTCGAAAGCCATTGCTCCCAGGCTCCAGAACCGAAGCAGTCACGGGAAGCCTGGCGAAATCTCCCAAGAAAGGAAGCCAACGCAGAGCGCGGAAGGAACCGACACACAAATTGGTTCTCAGGAGGAAAACTCATTGGCTGCAATATGAAATCCCAAGCCACGCTTCAGCTGGCGATTAGATGCTCACTGAAGGTCAGATTCACAGCCACCAGTGCGGGCTCTGTGTGTGTGTGAGTGTGTGCGTGTGTGTGCACCTGCACGCGCCAAGCCTGGGGCTTGAACTCAGGACCTGGGCACTGTTTCTGAGGTTTTTGCTCAACGCTAGCACTCTACCTTTTGAACCTCGACAACTTCACTTCCCAGATTTTTGATGGTTAGTTGGCAATAAGAGTCTCATAGAATTTCCTGCCAGGGGCTGGTTCCAAACCACTATCCTCCGATCTCAGCTTCCTGAGTAGCTAGGTGTAGCCTGAGTCTTGTCCTAGTAACAGCTCAGGATCCCCACAAAGTCAGCCCTTTGAGGAAGTTGGGGTTCCTCTCTTTGGTTCTAAAACCACAAAACAGGTAGGGAGAGGAGCTAGAAAGCCATAATGCAGTTAATATCCTTGCAGATATCTGGTTAAATCAGAACAGGGGCCGTGAACACTCCGGGCGGCTCTCAAGGTCTCCCCCGGCAGAACCCAGTGGTAGCCAGAAGCCCTTGTATCTGGGCTGTGTGGGTCTCTGAGATCCTCTATGAAGGTCACGTGACAACTCGTAGCAAGCTGCCACAAGCTCTGGGCGCTGCCCAGTGCAGACAGGGAGGCTCTTCCCCGGTAGGCCACGCGTCCTCGCAAGAACATGTGTCCTTCTCAACCGGAGAGGCTGGTTCTTGCAGGAATTCAAGCCTGGGCTTTCATCTACGTCTAGCATAATTTCTGGAAAAGGGTGAAAGAGAAAAGGCAGCGATTGAACGTGGAGCACTGCAGAGCCTCGTTCTGTTGTTGTTCATCATGAGGAACCCATTCCTTCACGGCTACATGAATGGCAGTCCCGGGAAGCATCCCTCAGGTCCCAGATCCTGCTGTGGCGCATCTCAAGCTCAGCCTCCTCCGCTGCCCACAGGCACCTGTTCTCTCGCCTCCTAGCCCTGCCCCCGACGCAAATAAACACAGCTGACATGTTGGCATTGATCAATTTTGCTCAGGCCGAGAGTCATTAGCAATGTGGGAGTTAAGTGGAGACAAAGACGGTGATGAGGATGCGTACAGGGCCCTTTGAGGTCTCTGATTCTCCTCCCTCCCTCCCTCCCTTCCTTCCTTCCTTCCTTCCTCCCTTCCTCCCTTCCTTCCCTCCCTCCTTTCCTTCTTCCTTCCTTCCTCCTTCCTTCTCTCCTTCCTTCCCTCCTTCCTTCTTTCCTTCTTTCTTCTCTTTTCCTTCTTTCTTTCTCCTTCCTTCCTGTCTTTCATTTAAACTTCTCATGTTTCTAAGTTTTAGAAGAGACTATGAATCCTGGCAGAGAGAAACCTTCAGGAATTCGCAACCCGAAGCAGGTTCTCGCTCCTAGAAAGCTCTATCTGGCAATCCCGTTTTCTCTCTCATCCTTTGAAGGACAGGATGGAGGCCCTCACCATGTCACCAGGATAAATACAGAGACACAGCTGTGCCTCCATGTTCAGGAGCCTAGATAAGAAGGAAAGCTGACAAAGTAACATTTTTAGTTTCCTTAGAGTCTGAATTCCATAGCTTGGCAATCAGTAGTGCCTCATTATCGAACACTTTCAATGATAACTCCAAGTTCTTGACATTTCTATTTATCCTGTGTCCTTGTGTTGGCTTGAAATTCAATTCTGGATTTTTCTGAACCAGGTATCTGGGCTGCCCAAGGATGTTTCTAGATGTCAACCAGGATCACCGCCTCTAAAATCTACATAGATTGATTTATATTTTAATTCTGTATTCTTCCCATGTTCAGTGGTTCATTGTGTAAGCAATGAACTATGTAACTTGAAGATAGAGACAGGAAATGAGGGTGAGCAAAGGAAGGATGGCATCAGCCAAGAAGCATTGTACTCACAACAGGAATTATGGAATTGTAACTCCTCTGTATAACTACATCATCATCAATAATAATAATTCAGAGAACCTCCTTCCTCTGACTATAGTGAGTGTGAACTACTTAGCGATTAGCTCACTGCAGGACAGAGTCTTCCTCTTATTATTTCCCTACTACAAAAGCAAGATGAAACACACAAGTAAGGGGAGGAGGCAGTCTTGCCACACACAAGCCAACATCCTAAAGCTCCAACTCAGATGGTCCTGAGAAGCCAGTGGCCACATCTGTACCAAAGACACAGCCTCTATGGACATTTTCCTTCTTCCCCCACTCCATCAGCACGTCTGCCCCCCATGAGCCACGGCGTGTTTGACTATCTCATGCCATCTTTATTCAACAGCTATCGCTTGACTAAACATCGATTCTATTCTTGCTCTGGACAGGCCCTGCCTTGTGTTATGAGGCCATGAGTCCGGCCTTCCCAACTTGCCAGAGGGCAAAGGAGGGAGCCAAACAGAAGAGGGTGTAACAGTCAGCTTCGCATTACTGTAACAAATACCTGACTTGAACTACTTGGAAGTAAACAGAGATTGATTTGGGCTCCGGTTTCCGTCTGTTTTGAGTTCAAGCTCCATTTGTTCGGGAATCTGGTAGGGACGTGCATCACGGCAGCGTGGGAAAAGTGCTTATATCACAAGTCAAGAAACAGCGAGGCCAAGGTCCAACACCCCCCTCTGTGGGTACCCCTCCCCCACGGCCCCGGGACTTCCCATAAAACCCCACCAATTTACGCTTTCTTTTCTTTTTCGGTGTCAGTACTGGGACTCGCACACAGGGCCCGTGCTCTTGCTTAGCTTTCTCACTCGTGGCTGGCACTCTAACACTTGAGCCACACTTCCACTTTTAGCTTTTTGCTAGTTAATAGGAAATAACAAGAATCTCTCAGATTTGTTTGCCCGGGCAATTCAAACTGTGATCCTCAAACCTCAGCCATCTGTGAAGCTAGAATGAAGGCATGAGCCAGTGGCACCCAGCCAGACCCCACTTATTAATACATAAACCCTGAGGGACACTACACTCATTCAAGCCACGGGGAAGGGTGGAGAGATGGCCACTTCTCAAAGTTGTTATTTTACTTAAAGTGGCTCTAGAAGGCTTCTCCGATAGGGGAACATTTGGGCAGCGACGAGAGTATTGGTTATGAGACAGAAAAGCATTCCAGATGGAAGGGGTGGGGAAGCATGCGCAGAACGCAGACGCAGGAACAGCAGCAGCTGCCAGCGCGCGGCCGGAGTAGCTGGCCCAGGGAGGAAAGGCACAAACCAACTGAAAGGAGACAAAGTCCCAGTCGGGGGCAGGGTCCAGAGCGTGGAAACCCGAGGCCGAAGCCAACCCTCTGAGTGTGAGAGGCCTTGGGAAGGCTCTGTCAGGTCTCGGGCGGAGAGATGGTGGGAGCTGGGCCGGTGGGCGACTGGGTAGGGGCCTTGCACACGGGCGGGGTCAGGGAGGCAGAGCCGGAAGAGTGATCTCTGCGTGCATTTGGGAAGGGGAAGCCGGCTGAATGTGTAAGGAACTGAAGGAGCCCTGTGGAAGGAAGAGATGAGTCAAGCATGACCTCAGCCCTAGGCAGCGACAGTGCCTCTCACCCTCCTTCCCCAGGAAGCTCATCAGGGCCCCTCTCTAAACAAAGATGGGTCCCCTATTTGGCAGAGTCTGGATAAGATCAACAACACCAAGAGGTAGGTGGACCCATCGCCCATCATGTATTTATGGGCTCTTTCCTGTCTTCCTCATTGGGCAAGTGGAGGGAGTCGAACTACCCTCTGGCAGGAAGATATTAAAATACAAGTTTTCCTAGAATTGTGAGTAATGGTGAGCTGCTAAAAATGAGAACTGACTTTACAGGGCACATACTGGAAATGAAGCTATTAATAGATTCCTGCAGGCTGGCTGCCATGCTACCTCATCTTACAGCTTCCGCAGGGGCGGGAAACAGAATTCCAGGGCATCTAATCAGGGAAGGAAAAGAGAACCAGTGCACATAGCTGCGTTAAGAATGCAAGAAAGAAGCCAGGCACCAGTGACTCACCCCCGTAATCCTAGCTAGCTACTTAGGAGGCTGAGATCTGAGAATCAAGGTTCAAAGGCAGTCTGGGCATAAAAGTCTCTGAGACTCTTACCTCTAATAACCACAAAGTAGCCAGAAGTAGCTATGGCTCCAGTGGTAGAGTACTAGCCTTGAGCAATAAAGCTAAGGGACAATAGTCAAGCCCCTGTAACAGCACACACACACACACACACACACACACACACACACACACACAAACATAAAAATACACACACATTAAAGCAATGCAAAAAGATCCACCAAGAAAGAGATATCATTTGTCAAAATGTATTATACTCATTAACTAGCATGTCTAGTTGATATCGCTTTGTACAACTACTAAACGAGGGGACAAAGGTGAACAAATTAAGCAGTGACACTCACTAGACACTATGCTGAAAATCAACTAATTACACAACTTGGAGGTTTGGGGTGGTCAGAAGAGGGAAAATCTGGGAGAAAATGAGGGAGGGGGTGATTCTGTTTGAAAATAATGTACACGTTACCTGACTTATCTAACTGTAAATTTAAGTTTAAATTTTTTATAAAGGTGATGTACAGGGGGATTACAGTTACATAAGTCAGGCAATAAATACATTTCTTTACCAACAGTGTCACCCTCTCCCTCATTTCCTCCCACTGCCCCTCCCCCACCCCCCTCAAGTTGTAAGGTTTGTTTCCAACCTAGTGTCTAGTATCACTCTTGCAATGGTTCACCCTTTTCCTCACCATTTCTGTGATTTCCCCTTCCCTTCCACAAACCAGATAAATTTATATACAAAACAAAGATTACCAAGATCAGAAACGGTGACCACAAGAAATAAACTAGAGGAGGAAAAAAAAAAAGAAATAATAGCAAACAGTACACTAAAAAGCAAAAAAGAAGAAAAAGAAAAACAAAACAACAACAAAAAACCCTTTTGTTTCCATATCATGGACTTCATTTTGGTGAGCATCATTTTCTATGGTCATATGTACATAGCTATTGAGCTATTGTGATCCTCTGCTAGGACTATCCTAGACATGTACTAATTATTACCACTGAGGGAAAACATGGCCTCTATGTTTCTTTGGGTCTGGCTCACTTCACTTACTATGATTTTTTTTCCAAGTCTTTCCATTACCTTACAAATGAGGTGATGCCATTCTTCCTGATGGAAGCATAGAATTGATTGTGTATATTTATATATCACATTTTTTGATCCATTCATCTACTGAGGGGTATCTGGGTTGTTTCCATATCTTAGCTATAGTAAATAATTCTGCAATGAATATGGCTGTGCTGGCAGCTTTAGTGTGGCTTGTTTGTGATCATTTGGGTAAATGTCCAGGAGTGGAATTGCTGGGTCATAAGGAATTTCTATGTTTAGTCTTTTGAGGAACCTCCATACTGCTTTCCAGAGCGGTTGAACAAGTTTACACTCCCACCAACAGTGTAGTAGCGTTCCCTTTTGACCACCTCCCCACCAGCATCTGTTATATTTGTTTTCTTGTTAATGGCCATTCTAATTGGGGTGAGGTGAAATCTCAATGTAGTTTTGATTTGCATTTCTTTTATGGCCAGAGATGTTGAACATTTCTTTGTGTGTCTAATGGTCATTATTTCCTCTCCGGAGAAGTCTCTTTTATTTCTTTAGCCCACTTATTAATGGGGTACTTGTGTCTTTGAGGATTTGTTTGGGGGGGGTGCTTAATTTTTTGAGCTCTAAGTATAGTTTAGACAGGGGGCCCTTGTCTGTTGTATGGCTAGTGAAGATCTTCTCCCAGTCTGTAGGCTTGTTATTCATCTTGCTAGCTATGACCTTTGCCATGCAGAAGCTCTGCAGTTTGATGCAATCCCATTTACCCAGTCTTTCTTTGATTTGTTTGTCTCTGGATCTTTATTTTGGAAGTTTTGACTTGTGCCACGAAGCCCTAGTGTTTCCCCGATCCCTTCCTATAATATTAAAAAAAAGATAATTATTTTTAATTACTGACAAAAAAATCCATGAGCTAGTTAGCATATAGACACTTGAACCACACACAATCCGAAAGCTCATGCACAGAGCAGAGCCCAAGTTGGGAGACTTCTGCCTGCTTTCTCTCTGCAGGAGCAGCATGAAGGGATGCCTCGGTTTCCACCAACACTTACTAATACCCGATGTGCACAACTCCTGTGAAGTACAGTCACCTGCATGACATCTGTGAAACCCTCTGTGCTCTTGAGAGAAAGCGGAAATGAGGCAGGCAAGAAGGAAGAGTCCTTGAAAATCTGCCCATTGCTCTCCAGTGGCAAGAAGCCAACATAAACAAAAGTCCTTCAGTTCCTATTGTGTGTCTTTTTTCATAGCCAGTGCTTTGGAAAATAGTGGATACTCTATGAAATCAACTTGCTGTAATAAAAAGACCATAGTGACAGGTGCCAGTGGCTCTCACTTGCAATCCTAGCTACTCAGGAGGCTGAGATCTGAGGATCACAGTTCAAAGCCACCCTGGGCAGGAAAGTTCATGAGACTCTTATTGCCAATGAACCACCAGAAAACCGGAAGTGGCACTGTGGCTCAAGTGATAGAGCGCTAGCCTCGAGCTGAAGAGCTCAGGGGCAGCACCTACACCCAGAGGTCAAGCCCCACAGCTGACCAAAAAGAAAAATAGATCATAGTACACAGAGGTTTTATTTAAATATTTTTGGATGTTATTTTGAATACCAGCTATCTGTGCTCCCAGTTGACTTTGAAAAGACTGATATGGGGTGTGTCTGTGTGTGTGTGTGTGTGCGCGCGTACGTGCCTGTGTGTGTGCGTGTGTATGCACACTCAGGTATTGGGGGTTCAATTCAAGGCTACCCCTGAGTCGCAGCTCTATTCCAACTTTGCGTGGTGTTTAATTGGAGATAAAGAGTCTTACAGACTTTTCTGCCCAGGCTGGCTTCAAACCCCAATCCGCAAATCTCAGCTTCCTATGCAGCGCAGCGAGGACCACAGATGTGACCCACCTGCCCCTTGCTCAAGCTGTTATTTTTAGGCTCGGCTTCCTCAGTCTCGACGGTACAGCACACATCACAGGGTTAGGAGAACCAAGTAGGGGGCATCCTTGACTGGTCCTGAGGGAGGAGCTCCTTTTGGGAGCTTGTCTTCCCTGTTGCTGATAGGAGAGGCGAACAGGAGTCAAGGGAAGTGCACATAGCCTGGGGGGGGGGGGGGGGGTTCTAGACAACCCTGATCCTTTATGGAGTAGCTGGTCTACAATGGAGCCCGGTGCTGTCTCCCTCCACAAAGCCCTCTGGTAACACAAAATCGACATCGTTTTGCTTGGGATCTACTCAGTATACAATGAACAGAACCTGCCTTACGTTTTCCTTTATTCCTGCAGACATCATTTTTTTTTTTAACAGAGCAAGAGGAGGCTGAGCGAGGTGGGGACATTCTTGGGATGCCAACGCCCAGGAAACCCATGTGGACCCCGGTCGCCTTCATCTGCTTCCCACACGGCAGGCAGAAACCCATCAAGCTGAAACACAGCCTGGGACTGAATCAAAGCTTTCGGTGTCCTTGTTGTTACTGTTATGTATTTATTTGTTTCGTGTTTAACTGCTTTGAGCAGATTTGAGAGGAATCTGCATATCATTGTAAAATTCACCAAAATCCCAAATGCACCGAGCAAGCAACACAGAAGGGAAGGAAGAAATTGTTCCACATCCCTGCGGAGAGGAAATGAGCCGGGGGCGGGGTGGGAGGGGGAGGGGAGGGGGAGGAATGTGTGCGTGGTGTGAAAGCTTTTTTGATCCCTGATGTTGAACATCTGCCACATTTTGCGGGGAGTTAGTTCAGTCCGTTCGCAGTGCGAGCAGGCAGAGAGGACCCGTCAGACTGCAAAGTGGAGCTAAGGCTCCCGGCAGCTGTGGGAACACAGACAGGAAGCGAGGGACCCTGGAAGAGAGTAGGAGTACATCCTGTGGGGATAGATAAAAAAAATAAAATAAAATAACGGCTAGGCTGTGGGAACCTCTTCCCAGCAAACACGTGAGCTCAGGAATTTCCTGAGCCAATGATCTGATTCTAGTTATTTTGTTCTATCTGTTTATTTGTTTTCCAGGAGATTTTGCATAATTTGGACAAAGGGAAAGAAGAAATAAAAGCAAACATATCTAAGTGTCCGGTTGAAACATTTACTCACTTAGCACATTCATGATTCTGGAGCGGGGAGAGGGGGTGGGACACAATCTGTGTTTCTGAATTTGCCTAGGGTAGACAGGACAGGAAGCCCAGATAGGAAGCCAGGTGTGCCTGACAGACAGACAGACAGATAGACAGCAAAGGAAAAATCCGGCATGTTGGATAGCCAGTCCCTCCTGCCCGGCCTCATCTGTCCATGGTCTTACCCTCATTTTCCAAGAAAGCTGCTCTGTCATTTTAACCAGGGCTTGCCATTCATCCATGTGACTGAGTACATTAGAACTGTAAGGGACGGAGTAAATACTGGATAGTGTTATGTGCCCAGTGGCTTTGGATAGTACAGAGCTAGTTTTGTGTGTGTCTTTTTTAGTGTGATTGGTTGAGTGACGCTTTGGATTGTGTCTTCCTGTAGCTGTCATGTCCCAGAGGCTTGGATGATGGCCCCTGGCCACCAGGCAGAGTCGGGCCTGGTCCTCCCCTGTACCTGCTCCTGCCATGTCTTCAGAGGCTCCCTGACTTCCTCAGCAAGTGAGCGGGAGCTCGGAGGCCGCATCCTCAGCCAGCTCCGCGCTTTCCCATCGGGCCTCCCCTCCGCTTGGTGGAGTAGGCCGCTTTGAGGGTGAGTATTCACTGGTGAATACTCAGCTTCCTGTATGAACAGGGTTGGTGACTATTCGTTAGGGCTCCTCAGGTGAAAATGTACCTGTCTCCCCTCGGGGCAGTCTCTGCCTCCATTGTCTCCTTTGAAGTTCTAGGGTACACTGCCAGCCTCTTGCAAGGCCGCATCTGGGGAGTCCCTGCTCATCCTCTCACCGAGATGAGCCGCGTTTCCATTCCCTCGCCCTTACTTGTTGCACTCCTCTCTGGAAATCTGACTTTTCCTCCTCGCTTCTCCCCTGGAGAGCCCCCTGGCGGGCCACACCGCCGCCTGAGTTCCTCCCAGCGGCCTTTCTCCCACCGGCTCCTCTTAGTAACGAATGTAAATAACACCCCAGCTCTCCGGAGCTGCCGTCCTCCCGGGTGGTTACGAGTTCACCGTCCGGCGTGGGCCTCGCGGACACCGTCAGTGTCAGCATACCTGCACACCTGCGCCTCGGCAGAGGAAGGGACAGAGCGTGCCCCTGGGGAGCAGCAGACACACGCGCACACACACACACACTCACTCACACACACTCACACACACACACACACGGCTTGGCGCAGAGCATCTGCCCCCGCCATCTTCCCATTTCCCAGAGCTGAAGGGCCTAATAGGAGGCAGATGTTGGGGAAGGCGGCTTGGAATGCCGCTGAGCAAATGACCCTGTTGGGAGGTCGCGGGTGTCCGCGGGGACATTCCGCAGCGCCCAGCTGATCGTCTCCCATCGACACAGCACGGCCAGGACACATTCCAGCCCGGGGACGCGGCACAGGGCCGCTCTGACCAAACATAAATCACCAGGCCCAGGGCAACTGCACGCCCCGCACAGGGCCTCTCCTCCCCGGACTCGCCCTCCGCCCCGGCCCCCCCTCCCGCCCCCCAAGGAAAACAGACGGGAGGAAGAAACAGCCCAGCCCGGCCGCCCGGCGCCAGCCGCCCCGAGCCGCGCATGGCGGCCCTTTGGAGGCCCGCAGCCCTCCGCCCGGCCGCCCTCCTGCTCTCGCTCGGCTGCAATTTGTTTCTGATCTTCAGTCAAGTCCTTACAACGCGGGGATCCCCCAGAGAGCTCAGGCTCTGACCTTATGACGATTAACACCAGAGGCCGGGGCGGGGGGGTGGGGGGCGGGGGGAGGCAGGGAGGGAGGGGGGGGAAGGGGGGACAGGCTTTTTTTTTCTAGATAGGAGAGGAATTGCGCTGGCGGAGGCGGCTGAGCGGGGTGAATGTGTTACTTGTGGGAGGATTTCCCACCCGAACAAGAACCGAGTGTCCTCCGAGACGCAAGGTGCCAAAAGGGAAAGAAAGTCTTCTTTCACACACTGCCAGGCCTGGAGATGGTCGGTGAGCTGCGGGCTTGGAGGAGGATGCCGCCTAGCCTCGGCCCTCCCCCGCCACCGAGGGCTCTGCTACCCCTCCCCAGGGAGATCCGCTGATGGACACGCGCGCCGGGCCACCAAGTCCTCCGCCCAGGGGGGGCGGGCTGGCCACGCCCTGTCCACCGCCCTGTCCACCCAGGCCCTCAGCCCGCCAAGGTTGCTTTGGGTGACAAGAGGCCATGGGGGGGGGGGGTGTCTGTCCTCACCATTCAGGTGTGACCCAAGGGGCAAGGCAAGAAGACAAGCTGGGTGCGGAGGAGCAGGTACCAGAGCCCCTGTGTGGCGTCTCAGTCCTGGTGGGCAAAGGCAGACTGTCCTGCCCCGAGGGCCATGTCCCCAGTGATATCAGTGACACTCAGTGGCTGCCCAGTCATCCAAACCAGGACTGCAGACCTGAGCCCCGACGCAGGGCCTGACGCCGGAGACGGGACAGAGCAGGCGGTCACAGCCACCAGCCCTCTGGTGTGGCACGAGCCAGCCCGAGTGGGAGGGGCAGGAAGGGCAGCCTTTCTGCTGGGACACATGGGGAGCAAGGCACAGCACAGAGGCGGTGGAAAAGCACCCGCGCACACAGCCACCTGCGGGCCAACGACCGGAGCCAGGCCTGACACATAGAACTTTCCAACAGAAAAGAAACGGTCAAAATCATCTGTCCCCTGTGAGAATGTATCAGACAGTTACTAGATGTTTGAGCTTACTTAGAAAAAGAAAACGTTCCTTTCATCGTGGATGCCCACCCGATCCCTGCCTTCCCCCACGGGAGTCCTGTTTGGAGGGACCAGGGTGCCAGCTCTGCAGAGTCCCACTGACCCCGAAAACGGGGAGAGCGGAAGCCAAGGGGGGGAAACCCGAGGAGAGAGAGCGAGCTTTGGGAATTGCAGCCCACTGGGCCGTGGGAGCCATCTATGGACGGCTGAAGAGCGACCCAGAGGAGAGGAGCAGGAAGGGGAACTGCAAAGACCTGGAGAAGAACTGAGAGTTGTTCCTGGAGCCTGGCGAGGGGAGCCGCTCGGTGGCCGTGCAGCGAGGCTTCTGTGGAGAGAGTCACGTCTGCAGAAATGAGTGACACCAGAATGCAAACCCTTGTCCAGACTATGAAACCCTGCTAAGGGTTAGACTGAGGTGTCGGTGGTTTGGGTTGTGCTAAAATATGCATACATAAAATCTGTTATCTTAACCTGTTTGTTTCTGTGGGGAGGGGGCTGTGGGTGCTTACACACTCGGTTCGGGGGCTTGAACTCAAGGCCTTACCCTCTCACTTGGTTCTTTGTTTTGTTTTGTTGCTCAAGGCTGGTATTTTGCCATACCTCTACGCCCAGCTTTGGGGCAGTTAAATCTGTCTTTGTTAGACTGCCTCTGTCTGTAGCTATTCCCATGTCCCTCCCTTCCAACCAGCACATATCTCCTGTGCACTTTGTATGTACTGCGATCCCACGATGTCGTCCTTAGAGACCAGCGCACGGGCTGCCCAGTTCTGGGGCCCCACACGATGCTGCAGGGACCTCCTTCGTGTCCATTGCGTGGAGGAGCCGCCTGAAGATTTCTCCAGGGCCACTGGCTGAGTCCCAGCCCAGCCCCACGCTTGACTGAGCCACAGGGACCCAGCCCTGTCCAGATCATTGTCATCACGCTCACGAAACGCTCACCAGGGTTCCCACAAACAGGACGTGGTGGGGAGAAAGCCGCCTGCAATGGGGAGATTCCCAAACAAGTGAGGATTCGAGTTTGATTTTTAAAGAGTGCAGCCCTTGAAGGATTTTTTTAGCTAACTCAGTAAACAAGGTATCTGGTTACAGGTATAAAAGATACTTGATATCTTTTGTATTCTATATAATATTTAGGCAAAGCCTTTCTTCTTATCCCTCTTCTAGCCAAGCAACTACTGATAACTATAATTTAACCACAAAAAGGTCAATCTTTCCCTATGAAATTCTCTGTCCCACAACCCCATCCACACTTTTGTCACCCTTTTCTCTCTAAGTTCTGTGCCCCCCCTCACCCTCCCGAAGATATTCACATGGATACACTGTATATAAGGTAAAGAAGATAGAATCTTCAGAGAAAAAAAATTAGAAAACTATTTGGTTTCCACATCTTAGGAGTTCCTTTTAGCATATGGTTTATTTTATATACATATGAAGAGGCGCTTAGGCTTTGCAACTTTGTAGTTCTCTCTTAAGACTCTTCCCCTTTGGTCTTGCCACCTGTGAGTATCTAGAATCCTGTGTCATTTATCCTATCTCAGTGCATTTTAGATCTGACTTCTGCATGTCAGAGAGAACATGCTCTGTGTTTCTTCAGCCTCAGCTTGGATTACCTCACCTAACGTGATCTGTTCTAGTTCCATCCACTTCCCTGAAATGACGTTATTTTATCCCTTCTAATGGCTGTGTAAAATTCCATGGTATACAGGTACCACATTTTTGGGATCCACTCACCTCTTGTGGGCCTCTGGGCTGTTTCCCTCTCTTGGCTCTTGTGAATAGTGGGGTGATGAACATGGATGTGCAGGGGTCCTTATCCTATCCTGGCTCATGATGCTGACTTGTTGAAGAGGCTGTGTTCTTTCCTTATTGCTCTGGCTAAGGATTCCAGAATGAAGTTGAAGAGCAGTGGAGAGAGTGGGCGTCCTTGCCTCGGTCCTGATTCTATGGGAAATGCTTTTCATTTTCCCCCGTTCAGTATGAGGTTGGCTGTTGGTCTGTCATATAGAGCCTCTGTTGTTTTAAGGAGTGTTCTTTCTATTCCTCGTTTCTCCAAAGCTTTTAAGTGTGTAGGAGGCCTTTTCTGCAACTATTGAGATGATCATGTGGCTCTTGTCTTCGGCTCGGTTGAGGTGGTGAATTACATTTATTGATTTGTATGTGTTAAACCAGCCTTGCAACTGTGGGATGAAGCCTACTTGGTCATAATGTGTGCTTTTTGGGTTTTTTTTTATTTGTTTGCGGATTCTATTGGCTATTATTTTATAGAAGAGTTTAGCATCTGTGTTCATCAGAGAAATTGGTCTGCAGTTCTCATTATCTGTTGGATCCTTGCCTGGTTGGGGATGAGTGTGATATTGCCTTCGTAAAATGAGTTTGGAATTTCTCCCTCTGTTTCTATTTCACAGAAAAGCCTGAGGAGTATTAGTATTAGTTCATCTTTAAAAGTGTTTTAGAATTCAGTGGTGAATCCATCTGGGCTAGGCTTTTCCTTTTTGGAAGACTTCTAATTACCTCCTCAATTTTGGTTGTGTGTTATTGGCTTGTTTTACTGGTTTCCACCTTCTTAGTTCAGTGTAGGCAGTTTGTTTCTAAAATTTTTTCCATCTCTGCTAGGTTTTCCTCTTTTGTGAGTATAGGCTTTGAAAATACACCCTTAAAATCATTTGAATTTCTTGGATGTTTGTTGTACTGTTTCCTGTGACAGCTAATTATATTAACTTGAATCTCATCTCTCCTTTACTTTGTTAATTTCACCAGTAGTAAGTCAATTTATTAATTATTTCACACACACACAAAAAACAGCTTTTTGTTTCATTAATTTTATGTGTAGTTTCTTTAGTTTCCATTTCACTGATTTCTTCCCTAATCTTTGCTATCTCTCCATCTAGTAGCTGGCTTTGAACTGTGATCCACAGACCTCAGCTTCCTGATTAGCTAGGCTTACATGCATGAGCAACCAGGGCCCCTCATGATACACTATTTTATATAAGGAATGCAGCATTCTCGGACTTTAAAATGCACAACAGATCCTAGAATCCATTTTCCTTGGAATCTGAGGAGAAGCAGCTCGTTACTCAGTGTGAGTAAAGTGATCAATCACACATGAACTGAGAATTCATCTGCATGCTGTTGGTGTCTTGCCACAAATTATCACACAGCCTACTACAATGTTGGGGGCTTTTCTCTCACTGCATAGAACCAGAACCAGAGGGTAATATCTGAAAATCTCTTTTCCTCCTAGCACATCACCATTTCCAAAATGTGTGCTCTGTCAAGTTACTGTTGAGGGGAAACAGGTTTTGTGGTTAAATGTGCTGTTAAATAGGGCATTCCCAATAATCCTAGTGGAGAAAGAAACCTTTCTCCAACATTTCTAAAACATATTTGACCTACAAACATCTTTGTCTATGAAATATCTAGACTCCTTTTTGCAGACTTCTGTTCTATGGATTAGCATTTTTAATAATCCAATTATCTGCTGTTTGTCATGATATGCTAATGCCAGTACAGTGTGCCTCATGATTCTCCACCAGAACCTGTACCTCCCTGAAGCCCTGAAGAAGCCTCTACCACAAGGCATGATATTCAAACAATGTTCATTGAGTGAAACCGCAAGCTGTATGCATTTCGATCTTACAGACCACTGGCCAACTAGTAATTCTTGAATATCTGCTACACACTTAGCGTCAGGCTAGATGTAAGTCCACAACCTTACATGAGTTCATGTAACAGGTGAAGTGGGCTGGAACACACTTGCTCACAGGGTTCTGAGGTGAATGCTATCATTAGTGACGGAGAATTTCTGGGAAACAGAGATCTCCTAGAGGAGACGTCGTCATACGCTAGAAATGCACACAACATGGTCACCAAAGGCTGCTGCCGTCTAGAAGTTTGCAGAGAGTCAGCTTACGGCACTCACACCTGCCCTGCGGGGATTTGAACCCGTGAAGGAATTTTCGGCGAGGTAACATGATTGAGTTACTCTGTACTGAGAGTGAAGACGCCGCCGTCTGGAAGAAGCCTAAGAAGGAAATGCTCCTGCTTGCTTGAAAGCCACAGAAAGCCGAACTATTCTTTCTAAACTACTTTTCTTCAGGACCTTTGAAGACATCCTGGGAGCACAGAAGCAGTCTGCTCTGCAGAAGGGCATACACACCATCAGGTGAGGGGCGCTAGTGACCAAGGTACCCCAAGTGTGTATGAGAAAGCCGTGCCCCTAAGCCTCACACCCGCACTTTGCAGACAAGCACGAGAAGCGTGTTCCGTCTGTGTTGTCACGTTCGCCCTCCTTAGGGACCCGGCCCCTCACCAGTGGGCAGGCTTGCCCGTGTCAGCTAGGAGACGCTGAGGCCGGGAGCAGCAGCCCACGGGAGACCGCACAATCCGGGGAAGGAAAAGGAGGGAATCCTTGACCTCAAGCCACAGACTCTGGGTGTCACGGCAAGTTTCAAGGCAGAAAAAAAAAAATCATGGAAGCTGACAAGGTACAGGCGAAAAACAACAGATTCTGTTTAGCCAGAAATAAGACAGAATGGAGAGAACCGTGTTTTATTCAGGGAGATAAAATAAGCGACAGACCCCTGACCTCAGGTCTGGAAAGTACGGAGCCGCTCTCAGTAGCAATGGGGGTGCCGAAGGAGGGGTGCGGGGGGCAGGGATGAAGGAGATGCTGTTCTGAGGAAAATCGTCTACCCCCGGCACACCAGTGTAGCTTCTTTCTGCCCAGAGGGGCGCATCTGTGTGAATGCACAACTGGATCCATCCTAAGGAAGCGTCCGCGTGACAAGGCTGGGTTTGGTTTCTGTGCCTCCCCGAGGCCCCCTGGCTCCAGCCCCCTGGCCATCTTCCCAACACGGGTTCCTCGACTCAACGTGGCTGCCAAGTCTTTATTCCGTTTGTGCTGCATGGAACCAGCTCTAGAGGGGAAAACCCCAGCAAGAGAGGAAACTGAGGTAGAAGTATGGCCAGACTCCAGGCACCTGAGCCTTTCATTGTTCAAGACAACGTAATGACTGCAGGGCAGCAGGCTTGAAAGAAATCATGTTTGCAATAGGAGTTTCCATAGTTGTTTGTTTTGGTGGGGGTTTTTTTGGAATTGTTGCACACAGATAATCCTCTTTGCTAGCAGTAATTTGATAGTATTTTTCTTCTTATTTTAAACCTGAGTCAAAGTCAAGCTATGTAGCCCAGGCTGTCCTGGAACTTGATATCCTCCTGCCTCAGCCTCCTAAGCAGCTGGGATTCTAGGCAGGTGTTACTGTACCCAACTCTCACGAATGGTTCTTCAGCACACTTACGAATTACTCAGGCGGCTCCGTGCCTCCTGCATCTGGTTCGTGTCTAGGGGTGCCCTTTCCCGTTCCACTGCACACGGTCTTCTGTTGTCCGTGTCCATAGGCTGTCCCAATCGAGTCCAGTATGGCAAGAGAGCTCTGAAAACGGAACACTTCTTTCTTCACTTCCTGGATAGAGTTTGCTTATACCTGTATCAGTTAGCTTTCCGTCGCTTAACAAATTACCCAGCAGGCTATGTAAGAAGCAAGGAGACGTTTGTTCTGAATCACAGTTCAAGTGCAAAATTGAGCGGCCTCTTGGGTTTGGGGCTTTGGGGAGGGAAGCATGTCATGGAAGAAGAATGTGCCAGCGGGAAAGGTGGCCTCTCAAGCCAGGAAGCAGAAAGAGAAGGTGCAGAGAGACTAGGAAGAGCAAGAGAGAAGAAAAGAGTGAGAGGGAAAGAAAAAATGGGAAGACAGAGAAAGAGAAAGACAGAGAAGACTGGCCAGAGCCTCAGCGTCTCTTTTGAGGTTTCATCCTTAATAACTGAAGGATCACCCCTAGGCTCCAGTTCTAAAGATCCGCCACAGCTCCCACTACAACCACCTTGGAGAGGGAACGCTGGCGTATGGACCTTTAGCAGACTTCATCTAAAACCCTAGGGCCATCTGCATTCCCACAGAGCTGATGTCACTTGGATACCAACCACTTTGACTTTGAGGCCCAGTAAGGAATGTACAGAGCGACCTTGAAGGGAAGGGTCACAGCAGCTGTCCATGATCACCCCAGCACAAGACATGTGCTTCATGAAGGATCTTAATGAAGGATCCTTTGAGGCTCTTGGTGACAGCTTGCTATGATGCTAGAAGAGCTGAGGAGCTGACCTGCCATTGATGCCTGCCCCACAGGTATTTAAAAATTAATATAAGGGCTGGGAATATGGCCTAGTGGCAAGAGCGCTTGCCTCCTACACATGAAGCTCTGGGTTCGATTCCCCAGCACCACATATATGGAAAACGGCCAGAAGGGGCGCTGTGGCTCAGGTGGCAGAGTGCTAGCCTTGAGCGGGAAGAAGCCAGGGACAGTGCTCAGGCCCTGAGTCCAAGGCCCAGGACTGGCCAAAAAATAAAAAATTAAAAAAAAATAAAAATTAATATACAACACTCTCGAGCTATAGTTCACCTATCTTACGATTTACTCACGTACTATGCAAATTCAATGCTTTAATACACTCAAGGAATTGTGAAATCAGCACCACAATTTCTTTTGGAATAGTTCATCATCCCCAAAGAAATCCCTCCATTTGCAACCAACCACGCCAATCCCAGGCAGCCACTAATTTACTTTATATCTTTATAGACTTCTGGCAAAGTTCTAACATGTTTGCGCCTCAGTTTCCCCATATAGGCAGGGAAAGGAACTGGAATGTGAGGGTAAAAAAGCCCTCTGAAACCTTCATCCCTTCAACACATCAAGACTCATATGTAAGCATGTAGTAACAGACTTCTCAAATGACCTGGAAGGAATACAAGGTCATGGCACTGGCCTTGGCTTGCCTGCTGTTCTTCCTCTAAGTGTAAGGCCATCAGGTCTTGAGAGGGCAGGGGGTACCTGACAGTGTGCTTCCTTGACACTAACATGCTGCTACGCACAGTATGCCTAGACCCCGATCTTCCCTTTCTTTCCACTTCCCAAGTAACTAGGATAACAGGCACACCACTTGTTATCGACCTAGCTTCTATTGGTTGAGATGGAAATCACAAAGGTTTTGCCCAGGCTGACCTTGAACCCTGATCCTCCCAGTTTCTGACTTCCAAGTAGCTAGGAGTATCCACATGCACCGCTATACCCAGGCCTAGGTAATTGCCATCTCAAGTTAAGAATTGTTGGTATTGTTTACCACGATGTTTTTAGAGTATAATGAGAGAGTTGTGATGATGTGAAGAAATTGATTTTAGCGTAGGAGTGGTTAGAAGGCAACGAGGGGTTAGCATAAAAGCTTAAGCAGGCAAAAAACCTAGGAAAGAGTGTCCAGTTATTGACCGTCATGTACAAGTTCCTGAAGTGAGAAAAGGCTGTTTCTAAAATATTAACCATGGTATTGAACCATATTATATCCCCATCAACAGTGTGAAAGGAACCGATTTTTCCTTATCTTTGCTAACCTTCTGTTTTCTATTTGCTTCATTGTTGCCATTATAACTAATTATGAAAGAGTCTTCATTGTAGTTTTGATCTGAATTTTCCCAGCTGCTAGTAACATTGATCGTCTTTTCATGGGTTTGTTGTCCAGTTTTATTTCCCCCTTGGAAAAACTATTTTGCCTATTTTTTAATTGAATCATCTGTTTGTTGCTCCATTGTAAGGGATTATGTTTTGAATATTAGACGCTTCTCAAATGTGTGATTTCTAAATAATTTCTTCTCTTCCATAAATTATCGTTCACTTTCCTAATTTTTTTAATTATCATGAAGTCCAATTTGATTTTTTTTCTTTTGTTGCTCATGCTTTTAATGTCATTGCTAATGCTAAGAGCTCATTGTCAAATAATGCAGATTTTCCCCTGTGTCCTTTTTAAGAATTTTGTGAGTTTTGTTCTTACATTTACTTCATGGATTCATTTCATGTTAATTTTTGCATGTCAAGTGAGGCAGACCCCCAACTTCATTGGATATGAATCAGTTGAACCAGCATATTGAACCAAATACATATTGAATCAACTATTCTTTCTCCAATAAAAGCATTAGCACTTCTGTCAAAATTAATCACAATTTTTAAAAAATCAATTTATCACATAATTTTATTTCTGAATTCTAACCCATTAGTCAATATACACCTATTTATGTTAGTAATGTAAGGTGTTAGTTACTCTCGTTTGTAGCAAGTTTTGAAGTGAGGAGTGGGAATCTTCCAACTTTCTTCTCGTTCAGGACTGTTTTGGCTCCTTGAGTGCCCTTGCAAATTCTTATGAATTTAAGGATCACTCTTCCATTTTTTGACAAGAGACATTAAAGCTTCAATAGTGATTGTGTTGAATCTATAGCTTGCTTCAGGTAGAATTGACCTCCTGGTTATCCTGCCATCTAACCCATGAATACATAGGATTTTCATTTGTTTGTATCTTCTTCCGTATCTTTCAACCGTGGTTTATTTAGCTTTGAGCATACAAATATTTTACCTACTTATATTTATTTATGAATATTTTATTCTTCTGGATACTATTGTAAAGGAAATTATATTTTACTTATATTTTTGTGATGGTGTGTAGACTCATAATTGATTTGTGTGCATTAATCTTTTATCCCCTTTTAATTCTACCTTACTTTGTTTCATTTACTTATTAGCTCTAACAGCCTTTCTGTGAGTTCCTCAGTATTTTTCCACGTATAGGATTTTGTCTGCAAATAGACATTATTGTGCTGCTTTTCATATATATGTGTTTACATGTATATACATATATAACTTGCATATACATATGGATAGATATGTGTGTGTACTAAGGCATGTGTGTAAATGTGTGTATATACATACTTTCGTTTCCCTTGTTTAGTTGCTGTGGCTATGGCAGTCGTAAAAAATGGGCATTCTTGTCTTGTTTCTTATCTTGGACGGGAAGTTTTCACTACTGAGTGTGGTATTAGCTGTGAGAGCTTCACAGATGCCCTTTAAATCATTGAGAAAATTCCCTTTTATTGCAAATTTGGAGAGAATTTTTATCATGAAGGTGTTGGGCTATGTCAAATGCTTTCTTGTGTTAAGTGTGATTTTTTAATATTAAACCGCTCTCATAGTCCTGCACTAAAACCCAGTTGGTCATGGTGTATTAATCAAGTTAGAAAGCTACTAGACTCAGTTTGCTAGTATTTTGTTGGGAATTTTACATCTATATTCAATAGGAATATTGGACTATAATTTCCTTTTTATATGATGCTTTTATCTGAATTTGTATGAGAAATATGCTGGCATCATGCAATAAGTTGAAAGTGCTCCCTTTTCCATTTTTGTGAAGGATTTCCATTTTTAAGAGTAGCATTAGCTCTTCTTTAAACATTTGCTAGAATGCACTAGTAAAGCCACTGATCTTGGACTTTCTATTGTAGGAAGGAATTTAATTGCTGATTTAATTATTTTACTTATTACATGTCTCTTGAGGTTTTTCTATTTCTTCACCAATCAGTTTTGATTATTTTTGAAGGAATTTGTCCAATTCACTTAGTTCATCTAGTTGGTTGTCATAAAACTGTTCATACAATTTTCTTATAATGCCTTTTATGTCTACAAAATTAGTAATACTACTTTCATTTCTAATTTGCATTATTTACATCTTCTTTCTTTGTGAGTCTAACTTGTGGCTTGCCAATTTTGCTAATATGTTCAAAGAAGCAACTTTTGGTTTCTTTGAATCTCTATTGCTTTCTATTGTCTATTTTCTTTTTCTCTGATCTGATTTCATTGTTTCTGTACTCTTCTAGCCTTGGGCTCGGCTTGCTTTTGTCTAATGCCTTTAGG
The DNA here is from genome assembly GCF_023159225.1 of Perognathus longimembris pacificus. Classification (NCBI taxonomy): domain Eukaryota; kingdom Metazoa; phylum Chordata; class Mammalia; order Rodentia; family Heteromyidae; genus Perognathus; species Perognathus longimembris. The sequence goes on along the minus strand of NC_063178.1, from coordinate 19,290,390 downwards.
AAAAAGTTGGGTTGTTACAAATCCATCGTTCCTGTTTGCTTTATAGCACTTATGAGCACTGCCCACTGCTTATTCATCATGAGTGATTTCTGAGTTAGCCAAAGCAGACAAATGATTGTGACAACAGACACAGTCATTTGTATTTAAGATCCCTGAGTCAGAACGGAGTTCCCTCCTAAGAAGGCTGGCCTTCTCCAAGACCTCTATCAAACTGGAAAGGAGATGTGGAGTCAAACATTTTTATGCCACAAGGCTTTCTTTGTTTTCCAGAATTCTTGTGACTTTGCTTTAAAACTCTGCGGAGAGATGGGAACTTTCTGTGACTACTCTGCCAATTTACTTATTTCACATTATGAAAGAGAGAGAGAGAGAGAGAGAGAGAGAGAGAGAGAGAGAGGTGTGTGTGTGTGTGTGTGTGTGTGTGTGTGTGTGCTCGTGCCCTCAGGCAAGCAGGCCAATACAAGGGCTTAAACTTGTGGTCTGACTGCTGCCCCTTAGCTTTTTTGCTCAAGGCTAGCACTTTACCATTTGAACCATAGCTCCACTTCTGTTCTTTCTGTGGTTAATTGTTAATAAGACCCTCATGAGATTTCCTTCCCAGGCTGGCTTTGAACTGTGATCCTCATGTCTCAGCCTCCTGAGTGGCTAGGCACCAGGCTGAGCATATGAAGCATTTTTGGGCTCAGAAGGGAGGGAAGGATGCAATATTTTTCAGGTCCCCTAAGACACAGGCACCTCATCCAATTGAGGGTGCTTCTTGAGACCGGTTGTCACCCCACAGGGCCCATCAGAGAGATCTGGGTGGATTAGTGCTCCTGCTCCTTGATGGAAAAGTCTGTGATGGGCTACATGAGCAGAGCAAGGAGACTGAGCTGTGCCGACAGCTACACATATTACCTGTGCGGTAGGTAATGGCGCGCGGCACCGTGAGCTAGATTTCCCGGTGCTACTATCAGCTTGAAGTCAAGAGTGAGTCAAAGCAGTCAACTAGACTGTACACGGATCTCATCATGCACTGAGTGTGCTCCAAAGACTCTAGTTGCATTAACATAAGGAAAAGTCAGTGGTAGAGTGCCCAAAGAGACATCACTGTCAGAGAATGGCTGCGTCCGACCAACAGGCATCCCTACCGCCAATGCTCTTTCCCCAGAGCGGAAACAAATGGAAAGATGTTCACTTTCCCCAGTGCAGATCCTGAGACTAAATCAAGACTGAGATGAGGTGAGGTTAATGGGCACTTTCAGTTAGGTGAGCGATTCAAGTTTGGATTTAATTCAGGCTGAAAGTCACTTGAACGTGACTTAGAAAGCCAGGATTCCCAAGAGCTGTGGAATGGATGAACATTTCAACAAAAGTGATCAAACTTGGGTGCTTTTCTGTTTTGCAGTGTTTTTTAGTCAAATGCATCCGTGTTATGAGTGGCACGCCTAGCTTACGGGTGAGTCAAACACAAGGGATGGCACATTAAAAATTAGAGATGCAAAGTCAGTGAGAAACGTTAGCGTCCCACGCAGGTGCATCTATTTAAGACTGAGGCGTCCGTTCTCGTGGCTCTGACTTCTCTGCCACGTGATGTGAGGAGGGAGGGCCGGGAGAGCACTTCCGCAGCGTCCCGGGCTCCTCTCCAGAGGGGCCCTCCTCCCCGCCAGGCGCAGGGCTCCAAGTGTGCTCCTGGGACCCTGGAAGAGGGCGTGTTCCTGCCGCAGCCTGTGTGGGAAGCCATGTGTTCCTCGGTGGTTTCTTTAAACTCGGTGCCAGAGATTCATCTACAAGCTAACAGCCTGAGCTGTGCTCTCCCTGTGTGTGTCAGACACCCCAGCTCCAACATCCAGCCCAAAACCAAGACGGGAGAGGAAAGAAAAGAAGCCAAGGCTGCCTGAATACCGAGCGACACCAAGCCCAAACAGGGAAAGCAAAGTGGTTTCATGGGAGTCACTCGTGTCCTTGCTGTCAGGACCCTAGGGTCCCCAACTGATCCTTCTTGCAAATGGCCCCTGAATAGGATGGCGTGTACTTGGGTTAGTTTCTTCCTGGTTATAAAATAAAAGTAATTTATTTCATTGGCTGCTCCAGAAAATGTTCTATGAGATTCTTCTGAAGGAGAAGAGGGAGGAGGAATAAATGTGGCATGAGCTTTTAGACTGTGGTTTTAATTTCCATAAGCCTTAGATCACAAGAATGCATGAGCTATTTACACAAATCTTTCCACAATTCCTGTGGCCTTTGGGGGCATAGCATTTGCATGACTTCACCATTGTGGCTTGCGTGTGCTTTCTCAGCAGCTTGGCTTGCAAAAAGAGAGCAGCTCTCACCAGGGCCGAAAGTTGTGTGCATTTAGGGTAGGAGTGAGATTTGTGACCTGTCATCTCTTCTTTCTTGCTTGCCTCTCTGTGGCAAATTCAATGTTGAAAAGAGATTCAGACTTTACTATATCATTCTATGATACATGTTCTCTTTGTAAATGTTCACTCTTTTAAAAAATTAATTTGTCAAAGTGATATACAGAGGGGTTAAAGTTTCATACATAGGGCAGTGAGTACATTTCTTATCAAACTTGTTATCTCCTCCCTCATTTTTCTCCCACCTTCCCCCCTCCCCAATCCCTCCCCTCCTTCTGAGTTGTACAGTTGGTTTACAGCATACAGTTTTGTGAGTGTTTCCCTTGCACTGGTTCACCTTTTACCCTTTGTCTCTCCATTTTGATATTCCCCTTCCCTCCCCTACGTCTATATAAGTATATACACTATTCAGGGTACCAAAATCACTTACAGTGACAGCAGGGGTAAAACCATGGGGAAGAAAGGCAAAAGAAAAAGGCATCATTTCACATGGTACATTGAAAATAACGACCACTGATCTACCACTAATTTCCATAACCTGGAGTTCATTTCACTCGGCATCATCTTATATGTTCATATGGACATAGCTATTGCGCTATTGTAATCCTCCTCTAGGACTACCCTAGACATAATAACTGTTTTCATTGATGATGAAGAGCATGCTAACCAAGATGTCGTCACCTTTGCCATGAAAACAGTTGAGGACCGACCTGGGCCAGATGATAGGATGATCGTGACAAAGACTTAGCTGTGAGACAAATGGGAGTCACTCTGGAGTTTCTCAAGTGAGTCAGGCTTCTGTGGCTGCAACAGGTCCTCCGTCCACTGGGCACTGCGACATCTGGAAGAGGCCTCGCCCTGGGTGAGGTCTTGGCACAGTGTCTGGGCGAGCACAACGTTCTCAGAGGGTTCTGACCCACATCACCCCACATAGATGCTGCCGGCACGGACAGCCCAGAGCACTGGCGGTGTGCTCCCCCAAGGGAGAGAAGCCCCATCTGCTCGCTCGCCGTGGCTCTGAGCCCCCCCCCCCCCCGTGTCCTGCTGGAATAGAAATGAATCACCACCAACCATCCCGGCACCACCCCAGCTTTTCTCATGTTAGTCATCTTATTTCCTATTTCTCCCATTTGGCTTTCTGGCCCTCAAAGTAGGTTGACATGGCGGTGACCCTTTATGTGGCAGCGATGGAGGGGAGAGTGGACGTGCCCTGTTAGGAAGCACGCCCCGTGGAAGGAGCCGTCTGACCCTGTCGGCCCCTCGCGGCCTTCTCTCCTCGGACCCCTGAGAAGATGCACAAAGGGTCAGCAGGCCCTCCCCGTTTCTGGAGTGTGGAGACTGTGTCCGGTTCCCTCGCCTCTCTGTTCCTCAGAGTCCCATTAGGAGCTCTGCGCTGGAGAGCGACCGTCAGATCCCAGTCGGAGTGTGCATATGGCTCCAGGAACCATCTCCAGGATGTGACCACTGACTGCAGGCCACATCTTTATTTCCGTGAGTGAAGGAAAACAGGTTTGCCAGCCGCATCGCGTAGTGTCAGCATGTGGTATCCCATAGCACTTAGCACTTTAGAGATGAAGCCCAGAAACGTTTATAAGCTTCAAAACTGTAGAGACTTCAGAATTCTGTCTAGTGGGGCTCATATTCAGCGGGGACTAAGGAAGAGGAGAACTTTACCCAAGATGGATAAAACACAAGCCAATTCACTTGTAAAATATTGAAGCACCCCATTCAGATCTATATAAAAGAAACTTCTCTATGGGGCTACAGTATTGGGAGTGGGGTTTTTAATTTCCTATGCTAGAAACTATATACATATAGGGCAAGCAGAACACACACCTCCCACGAGTCTATTCATGTCTGGAATTAACCTAGGAAGTGATTTAATGAATATCACTTCATACTCCAAGTAAGAATACAAATGGAAACATGAAGGAATCTTCTGGGAGATGCTTTTCTGTAATGATTCACTAGGAGATAAGATGTGCAATAACCTGAAGGGTGTGAGGAATTATCTAGGGCCTATGTTATGATTTCAATATTATATGTACCCCCCCCCACACACACACAAAGGCCCACATGTTAACAGCTTGACCTTCCAGCCTCTGGGGCTGTTGGGAAGTGGTTTGACCTTTAGGTGGAGGTGGGGCTTAGTGGGAGAAACTTAGGTTATTGGAGGCATTTCTGGGAAGGAGTTTGAGACCTTACCCTCTTCTTGTTTCTTTGGGCTTCTGAGTCCCCCGTAAGGCAAGCAGCCTCCCCTGTCATGTGCTCCAGCAATGCCCCGCTGTGTCTCCACCATGTGACCCTGTGTGATTAGAGCCTCTGAAAACCAGGATCCTCAGTAAACACTTCCTCCTTCAACTGGATGACCTTCAGCATTGGTCACTACAACAGAAAGCGGACACACCCTAAATTCAGAGTCTTATTACTTGCTCAGTCCATCTAGCACCCACAGAAGGTAGTGTCATGAATTATAAGTAGAGGAAACATCCTGGAAAGAAGGACTTATCTCACTCAGGCCAATGAAAGAGTGGAGATGGGGAGAGCTGAGTCTTGGTGGCATGGTCCTGGATTTCCTTTTCCCATAGAATGCTAGCTCAATAATGACCTCATCTGGACTGCAGCATTTGAATTAGACAAAGTTAGAGGAACCTTTTATTCAAACCAAGAAAGTACAGAATAATATGCAGCAATGCAAAAACTATAATCGCGGGGTGGGGGGGCGGGTTAATCTACACAGCACTGGTATTTTGTGCCTGAAATCCTTGCTACTCAGGAAGCAGAAATCTGAGTGTCATAGATCAAAGCCACCACAGGCAGGAAAGACCATGAGATTCTTATTTCCAATTAACCACCACAACAGACAGACAAAAAACACTTGAGAGTGGAGCTATGGCTCAGATGGTAGAGCTCTAGCCTTGAACAAGAAAAACTCAGGAACAGTGACTAGGCCCTGAGTTCTAGCCCCAGGATAGGCACAATAAAATTAATCCATTGAAAACTCCATCGGCTCTCAATGTGATATCCTGCTTTTAACCTCATACCTGCAGGGCCACGTCATATTTCTGCCTCTCTAACTTCTTTCAGCCCATTTGTGTTCGGATAAACACAGTGATATCCTCGCAGTGAGCCAAGATCTCAGTCAACGCTTGATTCGGTGTGGCCTCCAGGAACAGTGTGTGGCAAGTTCAAGCTCCCATTCATGGGGTCTAGAGAACACAGCTAGCCGTCATCCTCGCTTTCTTTCTGGCTAACCTGGCCTTCTCTTGACTTTATCTTGGGGTCTGTGATGTACCCTGATATACATCGCTACCGAGTGAAGTAACCCCGAAACAAGGACAGGTCATGGCTCCCCTACGCACGTCTCTGGCTGTGGGGACTGCCTTCGTCAATCTCACCTCCGTGAGCTCCCGGGTCTCTACCTACTAAAGGCGCAGTGTGGGATGCATGATGGCTATGAAGTCTGAGGAAATTCTGCTCCCCGTCATGAGCAGAGCTAGCGTGCGCTCAGGCCTTCCCTCGCCGGTATAGATGTATACAGCTTAGTGGTAACTTACAACAGGTAAACAGGCAGTCTTTGTAGAGCCAGGTGGTACAAGGCCTGGGAAGAGCCAGCCCAATAGCCCATTCTGGGTTCTCTCTCAGGAGAATGATTTCAACACCGAGCTCTTGGGATGACATGCTACGCTAGATCTCTCAGCGGCATCTTTATAAACAGAGATAAAGGCGAGGCTGTCAGGCGGTGGTTGTTGGTTTGTACTGACCATGTGGTGAAATATCTGATTTCCGTGCCGTCTGAACCACGTCTGTTCCCCTTTGTTGATAGTGTGAGTTACCTCTCCTTGCTGGCGATTGTCATAAGTCTACTCCAGCCAGTGGCAAATGTGTAGCAATTTATGAGAAAGATACAGGGCAGTTTAGAGAATCTAGGAAGAGCATGAAGCCGGGTCTCAGTGTTTCCTTTTTATAAAATGAAGTTGCTAATTATCAGCGAAGTCAGAAGCAGAGTAGAAGCTTTTCCATAGATATAACGCCATGACCCTAGTCACAGGAACCAGATCTTTCCAGACACATCCACGTGTGTCATATTTCTTAATGGCAAAGGTTGTGGCTTTTACCATGAGGCAGGCCCTCATTATCGCTAGGTTCAACTAATCAAAGTTCAAAAATACTTTTAAAACAAGTTGTGTCTATACCGAAAATGTAGACATTGCCCCATAGTTTTTATACTTAAGTTGCATTATCGCATTATTACTATTTACATAATACTTATAGTAGGTATTGCAAACTATCTAGAGATGATTCAAGCTATGTAAGAGGATGTATATAGGCTTTGTGCAAATAGTATCCCACTTTATGCAATGGGCATCCAATGTACTTTGGTACCCAAAGGGGTCCTGGAACCAATCTCCCTTGATATCGAGGGGCAGGAATGTGCTCACCACATTTGAAACCTCTGTATGCATAGGAGCCTTAATGATGAATCACAGACCTTTAAAAGGCAAAACGGCCCAAAGTCATCCTGTTGTGTCTCCTCCTTGCTTTGACACGAGCCAGATCTCAGCACCTGCAGACCCCAGTGCCTTCCGCACTAGAAATGCCCCCGAAGAAGCCAGCCTGGAACCCAGCGAGAGGACTTGGACCCGTCTTTAAAACCATGTTAGAGACAAAATTGGCCCCTGGTCCACCCAGATCTGCTTCAACCTTACAAAGCGCATCATGCTGGGCAAAGGGTCTGCCTTCACACTTAGGAGTGTGCTCCTAGTAAATGTCAAAGACATGCATGTCCAAATCTCTACACAAAATAACATGGCATTTATATGTAACCTGTGGATTTTCTCCCATATGCTTTTAAATAAGCTTTAGATTACTGTTTACACTTAATAGAGTACCTATATATACATCTCTTCTCTACCTGTACAGATGCAGTGTATATGTCAGGTTTACCTTTTAGAACTTTCTAGAATTGTGTGTGTGTGTGCACGTGCACACACACGTATGCACACAGATACTGGGGCTTGAACTGAGGGCCTCATGCTTTTGTTTTTTCTTGTGTGTGTTGTTTGTTGGTTTTGCTCAAGGCTAGTGCTCTACTACTTGAGCCACAGCTCTACCTCTGGCTTTCTTGGTAGCTAGTTGGAGGTAAGAGTCACACAGACTTTACTACCCAGTATGGCTTTGAACCGCAATCCTCAGATCTTAACCTCCTAAATAGGGTAATGGGTGTGAGCCACCCATAGCTAGCTTAGAATTTGTTTCTGAGTTTTTCAGTACGTGTATCTAGATATAGATAGATTGATATCAGTGAACCCACTGAGATGAAGGATTCACCGTGGTTAAAGATGCTGATCTTTATGAGCCTCCTTTGCTCCTAGTACTAGGATACGTAACATTACATTTCCTTCCACGAGAGAGAGAGGACTATAAAAGCTAAAAGCACGGAGACTGAAGTCAGAACTCTGACAATGTGCTAACTCTATGGCTGTAGGCAAGTTTTGTTTTTTGTTTGTTTTTTAATGGGCCCTTGGTAGAGTCCCCACTGGGCTGTGGAAGATGAAACTGTGCACACGTTCTAGCAAAAATGTTTGCTCAATGAAGAGTAGTTTGAAAAAAACAAAAGCCATAAAGGTTTCCACGTACCTCCCCCGCTTCTCCACGGCTTCAGTCAGAATGCAATTGCAACTGCCGAGTACACGGCCGGAGAAGAGAGAGGGCACGCGGTGGCAACAGGAAAGGAAAAGCCGCTGCAGGGTCGGACACACGGGAACTGCTGCAGCGGGGCCGGGAGGAAGGGGGGCGCTGAGCGGGGCGAGGACCCCGCAGCCTGTCCCCTGGCAAAGCTAGAGTCGCTTCCGTTAGCTCACCCAGAAGAACAGGGCTTCTTCCCCAGCCCTGGGGTCCTGAACACACTCATAGTTGATTCTTTTAGTAGCAAATACTCCCAAGCCAGAGACCAGTAGTTCACAACTGCCTGCAATTTCAGCTACTCAGAAAAACCTCATCTCAACAGAAAAAAAAAAAAAAAATCTAGCTATAGCAGCATGTGCCTGTCATTCTAACTCTGGCAGAAAACATAAACAAGATCAAAGTACAGGCATAAAGTAAAACCCTATTTCAAAAATACCCAAAGTGACGGGCTGGGATATGGCTTAGAGCGCTTGCCTAGCATACATGAAGGCCTGGGTTCGATTCCTCAGCACCACATTAACAGAAAACGCCAAAAGTAGTGCTGTGGCTCAAGTGGTAGAGTGCTAGACAGTGCTCAGGCCTTGAGTTCAAGCCCCAGGACTGGCAAAAAAAAAAAATAGCCACAGTGAAAAGAGAGGGTAGAGTTCCTGCTTAGCAAACATGAAGACTGTATTCAAGCCCCAGTACCAAAAATAGATAGATAGATAGATAGATAGATAGATAGATAGATAGATAGATAGATAGGTAGATAGATGATAGATAGAAATTGATAGATAGATGATACAGGCAGACAGATGACTATAGAGATGGGACAGTCTGTTGTAGATACAGACCTCTCCAACCCCCAAGATAGCAACATGGTTCTGGTCTCTTAGTAATGTTGCTATCTCCTCTATTAAGAGTTTTACTCTCTCTTTATGACCTCCTAACTTTTCAGAAAGATCTTTAACTCTTAACATCAATCACTCTGGCTATGATACCCCATAAGGCCTCCAGACAGTTTACTTCATTGTGTGACCGCTTAATTACCCATCACCTCACAAATATTCACTGCTTGTCCCCATTAGTTGAAACGCTATTGTAGTCACTGTGGAGATAGCGTATCGGAATGGGGGCCCTGTGCTTAGGGGTCTTACAGCATAGCAGGACGTGCTATAACTTCAGTAATAGACAGCTTCTGACACTGTCATGGAAGGTCCAGACGGAATGCTAGAGGAGATTGGGGAAGAGGTTAGATTTTCCAGCTGGGGAAATCTGAGTAAAAGTTCCGTGATGTGGGGGTTGGGCTTGGTTTAGAGGAAAAGGGGAATTGTAATTGGAGAGGTGAGTAAAATTGTAAGACGTAAGTAAGGGGAGGGGATTATACACAAAGAGACAAGAGGCAGAGGCAGAAAGAGAATGGCAGGAAAGGTGGGGCTCACTCTAGAAGAGGCCCTCAGCATAGTGTGGTCCTGAAGACAGGAAGCAGGTTGAAGGAGATGGGAAGCCAGGCTGAACCCAAGCAGTAAGGAGGTTGGGACCCAGTTAAAAATAAAAATAGACAAATGAAGTTTAATCCTGTGTGTGATCATAAATTATCTTTCTATCTTAGATAACACACTGCCTTTCGATGTCTTTCCCTATCTATGAATTCGCTCTATTGTCTGTGTAGACAGTGAGACTGCGAAGTCTACTTGGCTGTGTCTTTCGTTCTCTGTCACCTTAGAACCTGCTCCTGTTTCTGGTGCAGAGAACATGCCGATGTATTTGGCACATAAATACTTCAACTGGTCAACTCTGATCTTTTCTTTGAGGGAGAATGGATCAAGGTTGCAGAGGAGAGCACGTATCTAAAGAAACTAGCAAATAGGGTTAGGAACTCAGAACACCACATGCCAGTGGAGCATGGTAAAGGAGCCGGAAAAGCGAAGGCATTGTGGGTGAAGAACCAAGAGGCTTTGAGGCAATAAAAGAAACCAAGCTCAGGGGAAACGGAGTTGACTGCAAGAGAGTATTCCCAAGAGGCAAGGAGTGGACGGTTCAACTGCAAGCTCGCTGGAGTCGGCTCTGGTTGATTTTACTGCTTTGTCTTTCACTACCGGATGCTCACCACAAGAACATAGCTTACTAGGCTCTCAACAGTTCTGAACAAACATTTAAGCGCACGTGCTACATTTAATACCATGGCAGTTCAGCCACTCATAAATGTCCGATTTCACTTGAAATACGACCCTGATGTTTACCACTAAAAGTTTAGCCTTTCAAGTCAACTTACACACACACACACACACACACACACACACACACACACACACACACACACACACAGTTGTTGGAAATGAAGGGCTGTACTTGTTCACAGCTAGGAGGTACGAGGTGAGAAAAGAAGTAGAAAGGCAAGATTGTAGTTGCAGAAATCAGAGTTCCAGAATGAGATCCCGACTGGACAGCTTTGCTCAACAGTCTAGGTAAGTTGATGCAAATAAGGATTAGGACCTGGCCATTGAATTTGACAGGTTTGACAGATTAGAGGTCACTGTGCCCTTTACTTTAAAAAAAAAAAAAAAGTAGTTCCAGGACTGTAGTACTGCAGGCATATTTTAGTATCTCTTGTCAGATAATAGGATCTGTGATTATGGGCTCAAGAGAGGCATACAATTAGGTTTTCAGGTAGGACGGAGCACTGCTGTATCTCTTCAGAGATTAGGGTCAGCCAAAACACATTCGTTTTAGGGGAAGTATTGGAGGGTTTGGGGTTTTTGTTTGTTTGTTTGGGTTTTTTGTTTTGTTTTTGGCCGAAGAGTAGATAGATGGTGATACACGGTTCCAATGATGGGCTATTCCACTTAGGAGCATACATGCCCACACAGAAGGTATCGGTCAAGCAGGTGCACCGCATGGAGCAGACCTGCCCAGGGGGTGTTTGCAGCGAGGCCTGAAGTGGTGCAGCCTCCAGCCATCCTGAAGCAAGGAGAGGCTCTAAGATCCAGGGCCAGGCCTGGCCTCGGCAGCTCTGGAGTGATGGAGAAGTAGATGGGAAGTTCCCCGTCTCGCTGAAACTGGGCCACTCACCTGTCACCTTCAGATCAGAACAGAGCCGCCCTCCCCAGCCTCTCCCGTAGCTCACACCCAAGCCCCGGGCCTGCACCCACCGCCCACCGGGAGCCTTGCCTGACACCTCAGGAGCAACCGGTGAAGCTGAGCAGGTCCTCTCCCATGCCAGGTGCAGGCAGGATTGCTCACTGCGGACACGGGGAAGGTTCGAATCCAAAGCCTCAGTGTTGCCAGCGCAATGGGCCATCAGCTCTACTGGCAAGCCGAGCCGCGGGGAGATTCAACTCTCTACAAGGAAGGCGGCCAGAGGGCAGGGAACCACGAGAGATCTCAAGTGCCTGCCCTGTGTAGATCTCTCCAGACGGTGGCGGGGCTGCCTGGCCCCCGGCTGTCTGCATGGGGTGGAGGGGACCCCAGCACCCCCCCCACCGTGGGAAGTGTGTTCCCACCTGCAGACAGATGGGGCTACCTGGGACCCCAGGGGGGGAGATGAAATGGTGCCTGCACCCAGCACGGGGCGGGGGGGGCCAGGGGGGTGCCCCCAACCCGCCACTACGCAGCTAAAATAAAACCCCATGCATAACAAAGAGGAAATGCGGCCCCAGGCGCTCTGCCTGGTAGCCCAGAACCACAAGGTAGCTCCTGGGGAGACCTGTCTGAAATCCGGCCTGGCACTGTCCCTGACTTTGCTTCAGGCTAGTGCTGTCCCACGAGAGCCACACCTTAATTGGCGATAAGAATCTCGTAACTTTCCTGCTCCAACTGGCTTCAAACCAGGATCCTCAGATCTCAGCCTCCCGAGTAGCCAGGATGACAGGCAGGAGGCGCTGGGACCCGGCTCCGGATAACAATTCTCACTACCAGTATGTCCTGAAGAATCAAAACAAGGTAGAATAAAAATTCATCTAGGGGGCTGGGGACGTGGCCTGGTGGTAGAGTGCTTGCCTGGCATGCATGAAGCCCTGGGTTCGATTCCTCAGCACCACATATATAGAGAAAGCCAGAAGTGGCACTGTGGCTCAAGTGGTAGAGTGCTAGCCTTGAGCAAAAAGAAGCCAGGGACAGTGCTCAGGCCCTGAGTTCAGGTCCAAGGACTGGCAAAAAAAATTTTTTTTAAATTGATCTAACAAATCTATTGCAAAGAAGAAAGGAGAACCAAGCTAGCCAGTAGCCCAGCTCCAGCTCTGTGTCCTGATGGACACAGGTAAGCCAAAGTGTGAACTGCAGACTGAAATGGCAACTCAAACTGAGCAACCAGCATAATTTACTTAAAAGTTTTCAGAAACAAGATTTAGCTTCATTTTAGTGCATTTATGTTCGACGTATATGTCTATATATACCTGGCCAATGAAACAGAATTTCTCTTTTTGAAAAAGTTACTATAGTGAATAAGAAAACTACAGCATACTAGTTTGTTTCTCTAGGTATCTTCCTTTAAGAAAAAAACAAAAGGAAAGCTGCTTTCGTATATGCTCCCTGCTTCCAGTGTGGCCATAGCCACCCTAGGAGACAGGTGTCACCACAGGACACTAGGGTGGGGGCTGGCACTCAGCCCAGGACCGCCCAGGCTTCCCAGCAAGGCTATGTGATTCGAAGCCAAAGCTACCTCTGGAATCTGCATGCTTTCCGCCTCCAGAAAGGCCACAAAAATGCACTCATTCGTCCCCCATTTTCCTCATTAAACAAACACTGAGCAGCTTCCATTCGCCTAACTCAGGAGCCAGGAACCAAGAAATAAAAGCCAGCAGATGGGGTTCCAGCTCACAGCGCCTTACCTAAGGACCAGGAAAGGACCATGAAAAGAAGTATCTCACAGGACCAGGGAGTGCCAAGTGTGACCATTTCAAAGTCTCATCATTGGAATGGAAAAGGACAATGATGGAGGAGGAAGAGGAGGAGGGGGAGGGGATAGGAAGAGGAGGAGGGGAAGGAAATGGAGGAGGAAGAGGAGGGGGGAGATGTGGGAGAGGGGGGAAAGGATAGAGGGAAGAGGGCAGGGTCCCCAGAGCAGTAGGTACTCAGGCAGGGCATGCAGGCTCTCGGGGGCCCCTGGGAGGCATCTTCACACCTGCTCTGTTCCTCTTACAGCACGGACTAGGCTCTGCTGGTGTCCCCATTTTATAGATGAAGCAAACGAGACTGAGACAAATTTAGGACATGCCATACATCTCAGAGGAATGGCGCAGAGCCTAGCTACAGTACTGTGCCAGGTCTTGTGTTTTGTTCTGTTCTGTTTACGCTTGTCTTTTGCACCTCTGTGACCCAGTGTATCGAATAGCGAAAGAAGATCTGGAAGGTCACGTTCCAACTGGCTTTGCACCTGTGTTCCTAAGCATAGAAGGGACCAGTGCCCTCCCGGAGCATGATGGTCCTGTGAACGGTGATGGCAGCAGTATGTAGGCTCTGCGCTGCCTGTCATCTGAGCCTTGCGGCTCCTCCTTTCAGAGGGGAAGAAACGGAGACTTTCAAAAGCTTGCACCCTGCACAGCAGAGGTGTTTTGGGTCTCCAAAGCCTTACTCGGGCCTCTGTGGGACATGGCAACTCCGCAAAGGCAGTCGGTAAGACGTGGGGTCTTCCAGTCCACGCTACAATAATCTAAGCACGGACAAAGCTGCAGATTCAGATCCTATTTAAAAAAAAATTAAACTAGGTCAGGTAAACAACTGACCCAACCCTGAGGACTCATAATGGAACGTCTGGACCAGGCTGGGAACAGTGCCGCGTTGCCTGTATTTCATACCCTGGTTCATGATGCTATTTGGCTGGGGGCAAACAGCTCAACATGAGCTCTGTCTGCTCAGTATCTCCTAGGAACAGCAGAGAGGGGACCACATTCTAGAACCACCGTGGTGCCCATTTCTCTGGCCTGGGGGAGGAGCTGCATCTTAAGATCCAACCGTCTGCCTCCGTACAGTTTGAATAGTACTTCTGTCACCCACAGGCCCGTGTGATAGAGTTGGAGGTGCTGTGGACTTTCAGGAAGCTGGGCCTCATGCAGGTCCTTATTATTGGGGGCATGTCCCTGAGGGAATTGTGGGGCTCTGGCAATCCTGTCTTGCTCTGCTTCCTGGCACGTGGGGTGAGACATTTCTCTCCTCCATGTGCTCCTGTCATGCTGTCTTGAGCAGAAACCTCACAGTTGAGGCTGCCTGGTCTTGGTCAGGAACCAGAGCACTACAAAACTTCAGCTATGAAAAAACCTTTCCTCTTTGTAAGTTTATTGCCATTCCAGGACAGTCACCCAAAGCTGACGAATCCAGCCCGTTCCTGCTGTGACGGGGAAAGTGTGTCCCATCACGTTTCCCTGCACCTCTCAGTGAATGCTGGGTGATGAAGAGGATGCTAACCAAGTCTTCCCAAGTACTCACAAGCTGAGGAGCCAGAGTGAAAGAAATTAGACCATCCTTGTTCATTACTGCTGCTCTCTGGGTCCCCAGGTCCCAGCAGTTCCTAGATGCTCGTCCAACATGCCGTTCACAACAGCCACGCACACAGAAGTCCAACAGTACTTCACATCTGGGACCTGACCTCTTCTCTCCAGCAGGTACCCCAGGGGGTAGGGCTGGCCCACCCTAGCAGCTCCTCCCAAGCGCAGCCAGCTCTGCAAAGAGCCTCTGATTCCTACTGTCCCCAGCCAACAAGACTAGAGAGGTGAATTCCTGAAGGCACTGAGAAACCCTGAGTGGAATTTCAGATGCCACAGGAGGCAAAACTTCCTCAGTGTTGTCTGAAGAGCAGTTATGTATCTACGTAACCATAAGAATGTCCATGTCTCCTACAGTCAGATCCAAGCTTGGCTTCTGGCCTAGTGAATTGTGTCCTCAGTAGGACTGACACCTAGACTTCCCATGCCAGGACTTCAGATATGATTTTCTCTGGGAAGATAGCAGAGAGATTCGGTTAGAAATGACACGAAGGGTGTCTCTCCCTGCTAAACACAAGACTCTATGCTGCAAAAGCCTCTAGTTCCAAGGACAGACCTAGAGTCAGTGTCTCTGAGATGAATAGTTGTCAGTGCACCCTGGAAAGAAATTTCTGCCCTGGCTACATTTGGCTCAGTACAAAACTTTGCCATCCCCAGGCTCTGCCTCCCTCCTCTCCTCAGCCACTTCAGCTTCTGGAAAGATTCTTCTCACCAACATCATCCATCTGTTCTGAATCTTCTTCTATACCTAGCTCTTTAGTCCACCTGTAGCCAGATCCTAACCAGAGTCCTCCGCATGAGCTTCATGTGTCTCTGCATGAGCCTTCATTGTTGAACTTAAGAGCCTCCATGTTTGCATCCTTCTCTCTACAAAGCCACAGCTATCCCAGAATCTGGGGAAGGGGTGCATTTCATCCACTGCAGTCTTAGTAGACTTGCTGAGCAGACTCTTGGAGAAAAGACCAGCATGCCTTTTGCTATCAGGCCTACAATTAGACATTGCAAAGGGTCTTTCTGAGCAAACTCTTAAGCCAGACACAGTGCTCTGAAATAGAGAAAGGCAGCTTATATTGATCATGTAATAGCAATCTGTACTTGTAGAATGGACCCAAGGAGCAATACATCAAAAGCATCTGATCATGTCCCTGGAAAATTAAAAAGTCAGAGAGACATGGCTGAGTGTGTAGTTCCGTGGTAAGTCACTTGTTTAGCATGTATGAGGTCCTGGGCTCAACATCTGTCATCGAAAGATTGTGAGCAAAGAGGTATAACAGATAAATTTATAAACAGATAATTTATAAACAGATAAATCAAGACAATTCCTTGGAAGTAAAATCTGTGTTTTGCATCACATATAGTGATCTATTCTGTAATGTCAGCACTAGCGAGGCAGGAGGATCTCAAATGCGAGACCTACTCTGAGCTACACGGCAAGACTCTGACTCCGAAAACAATCCAAAACAAAATCTTTTTATTTACCTTCTAGTTCCCAACAGACACAGAATAGACATCCATCGAGAATGGAAAGAAACCACGTCCATTTAGAGGAGCTGAAGGAAGAATGAGATATTATTGGTTAAGGCATTAAGTTTGCAAATTTAAAAAAAAAACTCATTTCAGAGTTGAGACAACCACACACAGCAAGTCCACCCCCAGCCCTGTCCCCCAACTCCACAGAGGTAGAGAACAGACACACACAGCAAGTCCACCCCCAGCCCTGTCCCCCAACTCCACAGAGGTAGAGAACAGACACACACAGCAAGTCCACCCCCAGCCCTGTCCCCCAACTCCACAGAGGTAGAGAACAGACACACACAGCAAGTCCACCCCCAGCCCTGTCCCCCAACTCCACAGAGGTAGAGAACAGACACACAGAGCAAGTCCACTCCCAGCCCTGTCCCCCAACTCCACAGAGGTAGAGAACAGACACACACAGCAAGTCCACCCCCAGCCCTGTCCCCCAACTCCACAGAGGTAGAGAACAGACACACAGAGCGAGTCCACCCCCAGCCCTGTCCCCCAACTCCACAGAGGTAGAGAACAGACACACACAGCAAGTCCATCCCCAGCCCTGCCCCCCAACTCCACAGAGGTAGAGAACAGACACACAGAGCGAGTCCACCCCCAGCCCTGTCCCCTACCTCCACAGAGGTAGAGAACAGACACACACAGCAAGTCCGCCCCCAGCCCTGTCCCCCAACTCCACAGAGGTAGAACCCAACCATGAGTGCTCAGCCCTCACGCTGCAGATTCTGCCTTGCCCTTTTCCTTGGAAGCTCACACACACACACACACACACACACACACACACACACACACACACCCCTAGGGCACACAGCTTGCTCTTCCTCCAGGCTTCTATTTCTGTCCAAGTGAAATGTTTGGGGTCAGCTAAATTTGACACTTCTTGTGAAATTCCAGAGGTTTAAAAACTACCGGAATTTAAAGCGAAAGGACTTTTTTGTTTGGTAGCACTATCCGCAGGAAGTCATTGTGACTGTCTCTCTAACAAGAGGAAGACAGAAATGATGGGAGAGAGGAAGAAAAACGCATGCCCTCCCAACGCCTTGCATTTCGTTTTTAAATCCTTTCCTTTTACAGGGGAATGGGAATTGAACCCGTAGCCTTGTACATGCTAAGAATTCACTCTGCCATTCAGTGCCTTCCTAAGGCCTTAAAACACATACGGTTTCCTTGCTATGTGCATTTCCAGCACCTGAGCAATTCTACGTGCGGGACTGGAGCTACCACAACACAACATGGGAGGTTTCCAGCATAAGAAGGTCGCACTGTGGAGAACCAGCGTGGCTGGGTCTGGGGTGTCCTTCCTTGGTGCAACACTTGCCCCACCAGGCAGGATGCCCTGAGGGCTGGATCCCCAGCACCACAAAACCCAAAACAAACAAAAAGCAGCCTGGCTGCCAGGAGCTGAGCTGAGGAAGGGGTTGTTTTGCTGATTCCAAGTCTATGGCGGCATGCAAATGAGAAGCGGTCCTGTTAGCTCCCTGTGAGGTTTTGCTTCTAGATACTGGCAGGCTTTGCGGCGTGGTCCGCCCCGCAAGCGCCCACAGTCTAATTCAGAATAACTGAACTGACTCTCCATGTCCAGCTTCCTTCTCTTCCGGTCTAGAAATGGAGGCGTTTCCATCTTCTTCTCCAAAGAGGCCAGAAATATGGCACGCTCCCTTAACAAGCCCAAGGAGAATAGCAGCAGACACCCCCGTTAAGATGGGAAAACAAAATACAATTTTAAGAAGTAAAAGGAGGCCACTCGATCAGCAAACTTTGGCAACTGAGAAGAAAGACACTTAAAAAAAACAAACCTTGTCGACTCTCTCCAGATTTTCCATTCTCTCTTCATGGTAGATCATACAATTGCCTGTCCCAGGAAGTTGATCTGAACTGTACAATGAAATCCTTTCAGACATCCCAGGCCAGCTGTTTAAAAAGGGATGGCTCAATGTTCCGGCTGTACTTGAGGTTTCTTCCATCCTAGCCACACTGAGTATGTCTTCTGCTTCTATTGGTTTGGAAAAGACCAGAATTCCACTAGTAAAATCACTTTCGGACTCCAAAAAGAGCTCAGTAATCTACTTGAAACTGTTGTAATTTGTTTCAACTTTGCTCTACTCCATTGATAAGCATCAAGGCTTCAGTCCACAGCTTACATTTCACCTCTGTTGGCTTGCTCCCTGCACTCCTTGTCTATCTGAATGGGAAGTACAGGGAAATGGCTTGGAAGATGGTACACTTTCCAAGAGATTTCAACAAGGCTTTTTAAAAGTTGTGTACTGTTGTTTGGGGGGAGAGGGAACGAAAATGAGGAGGGAGGAGGAAAGGAGAAGGGAAAGAGTGATGGGGTCAGAAAGATAATTAGAGTGCTTTATATATGTGTGAAAATAACAATGAAACCCACTAAAACTTGATTGGAGGATGAGGTGAAGGAAAGTAATAATGGCCCGTGCCAGTGACTGACACCTGCAATCCTAGCTGCTCAGGAGGCTGAGATCTGAGGATCATGGTTTGAAGCCAGTCCAGGCATTAACCACTCAAAACATGGAAGTGGCGCTGTGGCTCAAGGGGCAGAGTGCTAGCCTTGAGCAAAAGAGCTCAGGGGCTCTGAGTTCAAGCCCCATGACCAACCAGGAAAAAAAAGAAAGGAAGGAGGGAAGGGAAGGAGGGAGGGAAGTATAAACCTGGTGAATTTAATAAAAGTATATTATACACATAAATGTAAATATCACAATGAAACTCCTCTTCGATTAATTTATGCTCTGAAAATCTTCCAATTAAAAATTTGGTTTTAAGTCAGGTGCTGGTGGCTCATGCCCGCAATCCTAGCTAGTCAGAGGCTGATATCTGAGAATCAATGGTTCAAAGCCAGGCAGGGCAAGGAAATCCATGGAAACCTTATCTCCAATTAACCAGCAAAAGCCGGAAGTGGCGCTGTGGCTCAAGTGGTTGAGCACCAGCCATGCACAAACAAACGCTCTGAGCTCCAGCCCCAGGACAAGCACACACACACGCACGCACGCACACACACACGCACATGCGCGCGCACACACACACTCATCATTACATGAACTTGACTTGTTGCATATACCAATAAACTAGGCAGACATGCCTTTGCTTCCCAGTTTCTCCTGTTCCCTCTGGCCCTGCAAGGCCCCTTCAACATCAGGGCCACCCAGTCCCCACTCAACGAGACCCTGCAGTGAGGAGTTCAGTCCTGAGCTGATGTGCATCCACAGGCTGTCATTGTTGAGATGGTTTTTTCTCTTGCTGTTCTTTGTTTTATCCCTTATTTGATGGTAGGAGAGCTTGAACAAAACAACAGGACGCTTCCGGCTCGCAGTCTCGCCTTGCCATGGTCAGGACGGAGACGAGAGGGCGTTCTGCATTGGAGACGTTGAGGCTGGGCTCCAATCTCCGAAGAAGGGAATTTACGAGGAGAGGGAAGGGAATTATGAAGTGTGGCCTATCTCTTCCTTCTTTGCTCCTGACTGGAACAGACTTAACACCTTTTCCTGTTTCCCGTTTCTCTGCTCTGCTACCAACCTGGGGGTTCCAACCTTAACAATGGGGTCCTACAGCCATATTCAGGAGATGGTGATGTTTGATTTCTCTCTTTCCTGATCTGGTCAGCAGAAACATGAAATACAGAGAAATCAAGACTGCAGTGAATAATCAGGAAAATCCTCTGCCACCTGTTGGGAGCACTTTTTTTTGTTAGCTAATGAGGAGAAATCACTTGAAAGAAAAGTGAATAGAATTCCTACCATAGCCGTGACTTTTTCTACTAATCACAACAGCTGAAATATGGGATCAGCCTAGATGTCCACTCATGGTTGAATTGATTCTTTTAAGTAGTATAAATGGACTGTTACTTATCCATAAAGAAAAATGAAATTCTGGGGCTGGGAATATGGCCTAGTGGCAAGAGTGCTTGCTTCGTATACATGAGGCCCTGGGTTCGATTCCTCAGCACCACATATACAGAAAATGGCCAGAAGGGGCGCTGTGGCTCAAGTGGCAGAGTGCTAGCCTTGAGCAAAAAAAAGAAGCCAGGGACAGTGCTCAGGCCCTGAGTTCACCGCCTAGGACTGGCCAAAAAAAAAAAAAAAAGAAAAATGAAATTCTGTCATTTGAGGTCATTATAATGACTGACATAAACAGGCACAGACAAATACTGAATGTTCTTTTGTATATAAAAGCTATACAAGAGTCTGTGTAGCGATTACAAGATACTGAGAAGTTAGAGGGAGGGCGAACGGAATGGGTAGGTGAGATAAGAGATATCAAAATATACATGCAAGAAGTAAGTTCTAGCGTTCCTCGGCATGATTGGATGATATTGTTTACACTAACCTATGATATACTTTACAGAGATCTACAAGAGAGGAGCTCAAGGGCTCCCACATAACGAAAGAAAGTAGGGGTACTGATCACTTCCCTGCAGACTGTGTGCATATGCAGAAATACGCTGCATCCTAGCAATGTCAACAATAACTGCAGTCCATTTGTTGTTGTTGGTGTCGTTTTAGTACGGAGGCTTGGGAACTCAGCACCTCTCTTTCCCTTAGCTTTCACTCAAGGCTAGTGCTCTGCTACTTGCGCCACACTTACCGCTTTGGAGGGTGGTTAGTCAGAGATGGTCTCAGGAATTTGTCTGTCCCAGGCTGGCTTGGAACTATGATCCTCAAACCTCAGTTTTATGAGTAGCTAGGAGTACAGGCATGAGTCAAGTGTTATAGTCAAGTCTTTATTTTCTTGTGATTATAAAGGTGATGTACAGAAAGATCACAGTTACATAAGTTAGGTAAAGGGTCACTCCTTCCCTCCCTCTCTCCTAGTTTTTTCCTCCTGTCCTCACTCACAAGTTGGACAGGTCATTTTCAACCTAGTGTCTAGTAAGTAACCCTGCTGTTTATTCACTCTTTGTTGCTCCATTTCTGTGCCTTCCTTACCCTTCCAAAGACAACTCAATTTTTAAAAAACGGTATTGTCACCACTGGGCACCTGTGACTCACACCTATAATCCTAGCTACTCTTGAGACTGGGATTTGATTATCACAGTTCAAAGCCAGCCCAAGCAGGAAAATCTGTGCAACTCTTATCTCTAATAAACTACTAAAAAAGCCGGAAGTGGAGCTGCAGCTTAAGTGGTAGACCTGAGCAAAATAACTAAGAGACAGTGCCCAAGCCCTGAGTTCAAGCCTGACAAGCAGCACAAAGGGAAAAAAAGGCACCGCCACTACAACCACATGTGTTTTTTTCTTTGTCAAAATATTCCTACCATCTTTTTCTAAAATGTGCTTCATGTTCACACATGGGAGTTGGGTTGAAGAGTGTGTGCGTGTGCGTGTGCGTGTGTGTGTCTGTCTGTCTGTCTGTGTGCTTATTAATGGCTTTCAGGGAGGGAGAATCTTGTAAATGGCTTGAACAAATCAGCAGATGTTTATTAGCATCCGGAGACTCAAACACATGACCTAATTTTCATGTTACCCAATTCAGAAACCTTGATCCGCTCCTTATATATCTGAGAGTCTTGGTATCTTATTCATTAATATATGAACTGTAACTTATGTGTTGCTAGGGCTTGTTCCAGTTTTAAAATGCCACTTTAGATACATTTTTAAAGCAGTCTTATCATGGGGGCCAAATGCGTCGTCTAACAATGTTTCTGGGGGTTTAAGATGGGCTCTGTGTGCAATACGGAACCTTCCGTCTCAGATTCTTGCCTCGTGCAGGGACCGAGGGCAGGTGACAGGAGTCAGGTGGAGGTCCTCAAAGCCTTCCACCAGGCGCGTTCCTCTGAGCTCCAGTGCTCAGAAGATGCGGCGAGGGGTGCCTGTCTTCAGGGGATAGCAGAAGGAAGCAAGGGGCCTTTGGATGACTGGTCCCTTGAGATTGGGTGGACGCGTGTCTGAATGACACGGGTGACTTGCGGGACGTCTGGCTGCGTTCCTCCCAGTGCCGCGTTCTCTCACGATGGCAACACCAACGGCCGCGCACAACTGGCTGGGACCATGCATGATGCGTCATCGGAACTATGTGGAGAATAAGGACATCGGTGTGACAAGCGGAAGCCACTGCAAGGTTTGTATAAGAAGGTAGCCAAAGAAGTTTCTGAACTCGTGGCCTGTGGCGGAGATGACGCATGGCCAGAGGAACGGGCGGGTCCCCCCTCTGACCCCCCCCCCAATGCCTCATCGAGGGCAGGGGAGGGGAGGTGCTTCCCTCTGGGTATGCCAGGGACCTAGGTGACTCGGGTACTGGGCGGGGACTTTAGACAGGTGGGGGCACCTGCATGGAGTCCCCCCCGCCCCCAGAGGCCACCTTCCAGCGACTGCCATCCCAGCAGTCTACAAAGCGACCCGTTTCCCTGCTCCATGTCACTGGGCTCCGTGCAAGAGCGGCGTGAAGGTGGAGCTAGAAAGACAATGGCTTCCTGCCGCGTGCTGAGCCCTCTGAGTCCACGCAGTCCTCTGAGTCCTCTGAGTCCACTGCAGATGCTTGCTCCCGGTGGACGGTGTCCGTCCCCCGGCGGTGGGTTCTCTCGGGGGGCGGGGGGGGCCCACCCCACGGAAGCTGAGCCCCGTCGGAGTTTCCAGCCTCTGTGGGCGGCAGGCACCCCAGCAGATCATCCGCACCGAGGCTGTGCCCGCCTCCGAACCGTCTCACAAATCCCACTCTCCTCCCTGCGCTTGGCTTCCGCAGCCGCAGAGAAGCCGCCCGGCCTGAGCCCTGAGCGGCTCCGTCAGGGCCCAGCGTGCCCCCCTTCCATGCAGCCCCCAGCCCCGCAGTCCCCCAGACCAGAGCCTCAGGGCCTGGCGTGCCCCCCTCCCATGCAGCCCCCAGCCCCGCGGTCCCCCAGACCAGAGCCTCAGGGCCTGGCGTGCCCCCCTCCCCATGCAGCCCCCAGCCCCGCAGTCCCCCAGACCAGAGCTGACCAGTGACTCGTCGCGCTGCCTTTCCCGCCACACCCAGCTCCCCGTCCCACCGAGTGCAGTCAGAGGAGCACTGCGGGCTGAGCCATCCCGGCTCAGCTCCCTTCCCGGCACACTTCTGGCTTCCAGGAGCCTGGCCTTTCATCCCCCCTTCCCATCGCCGTCTCCCCGGGAGCCCCCCGACTGCCTTGTGCACCTCTGTTTCCCCTCTCAGTGCTCGAGCCCCGGAGGGAGGAAGCTGCACCGGGGGGACAGCTTCCCAGGCCTCCAGTGGCGCCTCCTGGGCCGGGGGTGAAGCACTTCCCGCCCCCCCCCCCCCAGTGCAAACGCTTCTTGGGCTCCCCCCCCCCCCCCCCGTGGGCGCCCGGCGTGGGTGTTTATGGACCAGAGCCTGGGAACCATGGCGTGGTGATTTCAGTTAACCTTTCTCCTTCCAGGCCCTGAAGCAAGGGACAAACATCCAGAAGAAATAAGACACATGGCTTGGGGAGGGGCGGGGGGGAGGGGGGGAGACGAGAGGGATTAGGAGCTGTAATTCAATCTAATATTTGAGGGTTGGCAAGTGTACCGATGGGATTTCACGAAAACCCCCGAATCTTTTTCATTTCAGAATTAAGCAGATCCCAGCGTCCTGGCTCCAGTAAGCCGCTCAGCTCGGGCTTTTATTGCCCGTTTCCTTCTCCTTTGCCAGCACCAGCTCCCATCCTTGCACTCCAAAGCGGGGGGCTGGGGGGGGGGACCCACTCTGTTTCTGTGCCACGGAGGGCCCTGTGAGCCAGGGTGGGCTGCAGAGCCCGCGGGGGGCAGGGGGGGGGCTGGCCAGGGGGGGCGCATGGAGCCCCAGGGCCGCGCAGGCGCTGATGTGGTCTAATCAGAAACATCCAGCAGTAATTTAATAGTTCCCACCAAGCACAGACACAAAGTCTAGCAGTTCTTCCCTCCACATACTTAACCCTTCAAGGAGGAGCGAAGGGCCAAGAGAAAAGGGAAATTAATCCAGTTAGTTGCTACCCTGGGATTTTTATTTTTTTGCTCTTGCTTTACTTCCCCACCTACCCCCCCCCCCCATGTGTGAGAGGGAGGCTTGTGAGCTTTGTGGACAGGAATTTAGATTAAAATGTTCCCCATCCATCCTGGCAGGGGGAGTAGGATAAGAAGGGCAGCAAGGACCGCGAGGAAGGGCCAGTGCTAGCATCCAGGCTCAGCAGGGGCATGAAGAAAGGGTTGCCCTTTGTTTTGTGTTTTGTTTGGTTTTTTTTTTTTTTTTTGCCAGTCCTGGGGCTTGAACTCAGTGCCCTGAGCACTGTCCCTGGCTTCTTTTTGCTCAAGGCTAGCACTCTACCACTTGAGCCACAGCGCCACTTCCAGCCTTTTCTGTTTATGTGGTGCTGAGTCGAACCCAGGGCTTCGTGCATGCTAGGCAAACCCTCTACCGCTAAGCCACATTCCCAGCCCCAGTGTTGCACTTTTTTTTTAAAGGCACTTGAGCCTAGAACCCATGGTTCACACCTGTCGTCCTTGCTACTCAAAAGGCTAAGCTCTGTGGCCTGTGGTTTGACACCAACCCTGGCAGGAAAAGTCTGAGAGATTCTTAGTTTCAATTAAACCACCTAAAAGTCAGCACTGGAGCCGTGGCTCAAGGGGTAGGGAGCCACCCTTCAGTGAAAGAGCTAAAGGAGAGTACCCAGGCCCCGGTTCAAGCCCCAGTACACACACACACACACACACACACACACACACACACACACACACACACACACACACACCCTCATACTCCATAACTACTCATGCATTAACCCAGAAGTGGAGCTCCATTTAAGGGCAAAATTAGAAGCATGTGCTTTAGAAGAAATTTATCTTCCTGTTAAAGGTTTGGATTTTAAGATGGAATGCCTTCTCCTAGAATTCTTTTATAGGAACTCACCCTGTGAACTTTTTATTACCGTCGGGATCGGTGAGAGTTCTCACTGCGGGTGACTTGTCACCTCCCATAGGCTCATAGATGTCTGAGGCCATCCGTGTTCATGGATGCTACACGCGCACACATTCATAGGGCGCTTTGCTTGCTCAATAGTCACCACCTTCTGGAGTGCATCTCGACTCCTCCACATGAAATAAGTTCCAAACTTTGGCTCACCTTCAAAGCACTGAAGGCATTTTGATGAGATTCTCCTGTCTGCTGAGAGCAGTGTAGTCCGGGGACTTTTGATTTGCAAAGGCTCCAGTGTGCCACTGACCTGCAGGCAGGACCACTGACCAGAGTGGCTTTTGTGCCTGTGTTGCCCCTTGAGAAACCCGACCTTGGTACAGTCTCCACGGACAACGCTGGCGTCAAGCCTTTAAAGGCTACAGCACCTGCAGAAATCCGGGGACCTGTGGTCTTGACTTATGTCCAAAAAGGGGGACACTAATATAAGTCTTGTGTGACTCACAATATGGAGGGAAGTAATACTTGAGGGGCGTTTGGACCCAGAAGTGGGGAACCTGCAAGTGCTACCTAGGACCCGGTCGTTTCACTTGGCATGGAGGTTAGAGGATGCAGACCGAGGCAATGGCCGAGGAAATCCACAGTGTCGTGGAGGGATCAGGCAGGGAAGGCTCTGTGAAGTAAGGACCTTGAGTTATTCCTGGTGGGGCTGGAGTTCAAAAGCCCCGATCAACACTCCAACAGTGGAATTGATTTTGAGACATACAGAATGGCAAGCGGCAGATAGTTAATGCCTGCATTCATCTCAGACCCCCAAATAATCCTAATCAATGGTGAAGCCATGATAATGCATCCACACCCAAAGCCAACCTTCCGACGGAACGATCTATGGATAGAAAAGGGAGAGGTCTGTGTGTCTTTCTCAGGGATGTAATGGGCACAGGCCCTTCTCTTCCAAGGGCAGTGACCCTGCACTAGCGCAGATCCTAACCACTCCAGTGCGGCATGACAGGACCAGGGCTGAGAGCTCCTGTTAGCAGTCAACATGTCCCTTCCACTTCCTGTGCCCACTAAGCAGGGAAACCCAGAGGAGACCATTCCGCAGTCTACAGTCTGGCTCTGGGCCGAGAACAAGGAGTTCTCAACTGCACACGTGTGGACCAACCTCTGCCCTCTTTCTAATAGTGGAAAGCTCTTTCTGCAATACACTTTATTTCACACAATACAGGCATGTCCGCAGTATCTGTTAATTTACATACTGATAAGTATGTGCAGTGTCCTGAGAAATGTATTCTGCCTGGTGGGAGCTCTTGGAATCAATCGCTCTGGGAAAGAACTCCTTCTCAGATGGGTGTTTTTCTTTGGGATCAGGAATAGCTTTTTGTTGTGAAATGTGACTTCAATGGCAGTATTTAATGTCCTGTCCCCTAAAAGAACAACCTCCCAAGTAAAGTCCAGGAAACCAAAACAATCATGACCAGACTGATCTGGGCTCAGATGTGTCTCTCTCTCTCTCTCTCTCTCTCTCTCTCTCTCTCTCTCTCTCTCTCTCTCTCTCTCTCTCTCTCTCTCTCTCTCTCTCTCTCTCTCTCTCTCTCTCTCAGTGAACCATCTGTCTTTGGTTTCTTCTTGGGTGTGTTGCCACCCACAGTAATCAGCGTAATCCTGGAATCAGGAATTCTGTCGTACTGATGGGGCCTGATGAGAGGAAAGGGAGCTGGGGCCTCTGTGTTTGCTTCTCTGGCTTCATTGGAAACGCACAGTCGGGCTGTCATTCCTTCTCACATCCCTAGGAAATCCAAGGGCAGGTTGTCCTGTAGCCCTGACTGGAGTCCCAGCCTTCCTTAGACCCTACCAGGCTGTGGGCCTGGGCCTGAAATGCTCACCAAAGCTCTCACTGAAGCTTCCTACCCAGCCAGGCAGGAGCTACCAGACAGGTGATACAGGTGACACCAGGAAAGCGCCCCCCCCCCCCCCCCCCAGCCAGCAGCCAGCTCCACACCCAGGCCATTAAAGCTCAGCAAGGAGCTAGTATTCCACTAGGGTGGCTTCCAGACATCAGGCCTACAACTCCAGCTGAAGCAGCCAGTAATCCCCTTGAAGCGCAACAGCAAGGCATGGTAGCAAGGCCTCTTTGCCACCTAGCGACCCATCTTTTTCCCTTGAGAAGCTTCCTGGAGCCTTTTCCCAGCAGGAAGCGCAGGATGGGCTACCTGACACCCAAGGCTGGGCTAAGAGGATAGGATGGGGAGACAGGGCACCTGCAGCCAAACCCGAAGCTCCTCCCACATTTCCCCAAGGGGTCTTTCTGAGCCCTCTGGTCCTCGTGTGTCCCTCCAGCTTTCCGTTTCCTAACCCTCTCCTACGTAACAGCACCGCGTCTGTGTGGAGCTCTCCCGACTTTCAAGCCAGGGCTGATTCACCCGGCATTTGCATGTTCAGATTGTTACCACTCGTCATTAAATTAGAGGTTTGTGTCTTGCTAATGAGTGTGTGTGTGTGTGAGAGAGAGAGAGAGACAGACAGACAGACAAAGAGACAGAAAGAGAGAGAGAGGGGGAGAGAGGTGTCTTGCTTGTACGGTGACCTGAACTCAGTGCCCGGGCACTGTCCCCTTACCTTTTTCCACTCAAGGTTGGTGCTCTACCACTTGGACTACAGCTCCACTTCTAGCCCTTGGTGGTTAATTAAAGGGTCTCGCAGACTTTCCTGTCTTGCTATGAGTCTCGTGACTTTCACCCCGGTTGGCTTCCAACTGCGATCCTTGTATCTCAGCTTCCTGAGGCTTGAGCTACCTGCACCTGGTTTATATATTTAGCTTAAACAATAAAATGAGATACAAATCGTAAAAGAGAACAGAGAAAAGCATCAAGACCGCGCCCTCCCAGGAGGCTCATGTGATCAGGGCCTTGTCTCCCCTCCTCCCGGGAGTCCTGATGGTGAGGCAGCAGCTCACGTCCTCGTCTCCAGCGCCCGGACAGTGTCACGCTCTGTAAGCGCGTAGCAGCTGTTTACTGGAGGAATTGTAAGTGAATGGCGGACAGCCAGGGTAGGGCCCTCTGGCCAGCCCTGACATTGACACCCACGGCATACGGCAGCACGGGTGGGTGCCCTTGGCCAGCAGAGAAGCTCCACGGCTCCCTCCCAGTTCTTAGGACTGTGTGCACTCCATCCACGTACTGCAGCTTCTGTTTTCCTCCCAGGAAAATAAAGGTTTAATCATCTCACAGAGTGTGCAGGATTCAATAAGCTTGTTTTTAACTGTTCTAAGTCCAATGCGAAAGCAATGGTATCCTTTCTTCTTAGGCTATTTGTGTGGATTTCAATGGATTTCTTTTTCTTTTTGTAATAGTGGGGATGGGACTTGGGGTACACCCATAATCTAAACCCCATACACACAATGGGAATGAATTAATTCTCCTTTTCGTTCCTCAGGTTGAACTCAATGCCTCCTTCTTTTGCTCAGTTTGCTCACTCCTGGCTGGTATACTACCACTTGAACCACACCTCCAGTCAAGCTTTTCTCTAGTTAATGTGGAATGGAGTTTCCTTGACTTTTCTCCCTAGGCTGATGTCCATCCTCTGACCTCAGCCTCCTGAGCAGCGGAGGGTACGGCTATGTGAGATGAGAATTTCCTTTCTCAGAGTGGTGTGGTTTGAGTTCATCTCGGGAAGGAACGTCCAGGGCGTGGCTGAGCACCCGACACACAGCGTGGACAAAGGAAGCCAAGCAGTATTCAGTGACAAAGACGATGAAGCGAAGAAGGGGGAGAAATGCAGCCCGAAATTCACTGCATAGCCCACAGAACCAAGGAGAGTGAGGGGAGGGGTGAGTTGAGAGAGCGTTGCAGGGGTGACACTGGTCAAGATGCGTCCTAGTCACACACTGGCTGAATGACGACCCCTCTGTACAGCCACCTAAGGTTAACAAATCAACCAATGCATGTGGGAGGAGGAGGAGGAAGGAGCCCCAAACCTTTCCCATGTCTTCCCCATGGCTGCTTTTCCATTACAGACCCAGAATGGCAGGTCCTTGAGAGCAGAAAGGCTGTAAAGGAGGTGTCCAGGGGACCGCAAGGGCTTTCCTCGCCACGGCACCTTCGGGCTTGCAGCCTAGAGCCAGCACCAGTCTCCTCTCCCCGCTTCTGCCTCAGCCGCCTCAGGGGTGACTCAGGCTACTGAGAGGTACAGGCCCTGACCCTCGGTGCCTAAGGGCTGCGGGCTCTGCAGGGACAACGGTGTAGGAGCTAAGGGGCGTAGTTACCTCCTCCACATTCCAAGGGAGGATGCAGACATCTTTTTGCCAAGCGGACCTGCCGAAGGGGAAGGCCTCCTGCCAACAGAAATGCCTCGCGCAGCTCTGAGAGTGGAACCACGCCCACGACACCAGAACCGTACACGTCCAGAGGCCCATCTCAGCCTGCCCACTTCCCACCGTGAGAGCTGCAGCCCCAGGGCCCAGGGTGGCGACAGGGGCCGTCTAAGGAGATTCCACTGGAGGCTTGAGCTAACCTAGCATTTGCTTTGCTGGGCTTTCCGTTTTCTTGGCTCCTGTCTCTATTTCTCACTCTCAGAATAAGAATGTGTGTCCACATCTGTGTCACTACTGGATTTTGAAAGGGTCTAACTTGTTCAGTTTCTCAAGCTCACAGCAAGAGGAGACTGTGGTGCATCAGAAGGAAGGGTGGCTTGTGTCCCACCGTTAGATGACATATGGAGATGACACTTGGGATGTAGACATTGCAGTTGTTGAGACTTCGTGGGCTACTACTTTGTAGGACAGAACCTATTTTGTAGGAGGGTAGAACTTTGGGGGACCTAGGACGAACGCTTTGGGGCTTGAATGCCTGCCTTTCTAAGATTCCGGTTGAAACGTCAGCTCACCGTGGAGGTATTGAGAGGTAGGGCCCTTGGGAAATGATCACGTCACAAGAGCTTCTGTCCTCATAGAAGAGGCTTCAGAGGGAGGGCACCTTTTGCCCGTCCACTCTTCTGCCAGTTGAAGACCTAGAGTCCATAGTGCCCTTCCCTCCTTCTGACACACAAGAACACAGCCACAAGGCCCCGTCGTGGAAGCAAAGGACAATCCTGGCCATTTCCAGTGCTGATGTCTTGATCTTGGAGGTCCCTACGCCAGAATTGTGACCAACAACTTTCTCTCATTCACTGCCCATGGTGGAGAGCCACACAGATGGCCCGACACGAGGGCCCCTCCTGCTCTGGAGTCACACCCGGCAAAGACGGAATCCACAATGGGGCAGACACAGCGGAGGAGAAACACCGCGCCCGATACGGGCATTCCTGCTCTCAGCGGCATTTGGGCTGTTCTCAGGCTTCTTGGAGTGACCTCGTGAAGATGGCCCCCATCTGCCCATCCTTCAGCCCATGCCAGTGCCGGGCACCTCAGCACGGTGCCCTTCACCAGAGCGCCTGGCTGCCCTGCCCTCCGCACACCGGGGTGACGGAGCATGCTCTCTCTCCTTACTGGGTCTCAGTTTCTTCTTCTTCTATGGCTTCTTCTTTGGAACACCAGCTATCTCCAAGGCGAGGGGAAGGGTTAAGGCATGCTATCCGTACCAGCCACTCACCCTATAACCCTAGCCACTCGGGAGGCTGAGATCTAAGGATTGCACTTGAAAGCCAGCCTGAGCAGGGAAGTCTATGCGACTCTCATCTCCAGTTAACCACCAAAAGGCCAGAAGGGAAGCGTGGCTCAAGTGGTAGAGTGCCAGCCCTGAGAACAACAAATCAAAACCCTGGGTTCAAGCCTTAGTACCAGCATCATGTTCTCCCCATAGGCTAAAGCCTTTCACCCCAATGTGACTGTATGGGGGGGTTCATCGTGTAATTGTATTAAATGAAGTCATCAGGTATAGTCCTAAGTCAGTAACATCGGTAGCTTTATAAGAAATTTAAATTTTAAAAAATACAGAGCACTCCTCCTGACTCTGGCAAGCAAAAAAAAATCGGAAGAACTCAGCCATCTGCAAGCCAGCAAGGGCGCTAACTAGACCTCAGAGCTTCAGAAACTCTGTTCTTGGTAGGACTTAAGAAACTCTAGAAACTTCTGGTATCTTACTTATGACAGCCGCCCAAGCTAAAACCGGTTAATGAGAACTTGAGGGAAAGTTTCTACTCACAGCAGGTTCTCATAAATGTTAGATTTTCCCAAGTGCAGTGCTCTGAGCATGGCTTAACTTTCCTGTGATAAATCCAAATTCTGAGATGCATCTGAGTCACCTTTCTGAATAAGAAGTCCCCGGTTATATGAAAGAAACTACAGGAGGCATGATAAAGATTACCGATTGGCTATTTCTCAGAAAGCAATTTTCTTGCTTTTCCCAGATCCCATTCCGCCTTCCTTCCTGCTCCCTGATGTTTTAATACAGCAATGTTGGGGAGGAGCCTGCGTGACTCTTTTCAGTCAAAGATCTGTTTCAGTGAGAATGGAGGCTCAATCTGTGAAAACACACGTCCTCCGGGCAAATGTGCTGCCCACGTCCTCCTCATGAGCGCGTTCAACATCCAAGAGTCAATTGTGTCTGAACTAATGTTTCTGCTTGCTGCTCCAAGGCTGGCCAGAAGCGATGGTATGAATGGCCAGAGTTTGGCCTTTACATGCGGACAAATAAATTGACTTAGGAAGGAAGAAATGAGTCCTACTATTGTCTAATGTCCCAGGGGTAAGGACCCATAAAACACTAAGCTGGAAGTATTAAGCTACCAGTACTGTGGACACCCAGACAATACATTACCCATGCACACTGAGGATAAACAGTTCGGTGTACATGGAGAAACATTTGGAGACCAGCCAGTCCCCGTGCACAGTAGGGACTGTGACAGCAAGGTCCCTGCTGACCTCGGGTGACAGGGCATCTACTCATGGGCCAAGAAGCAAACTGCTCACATGGACTCCAGCATTCAGAGAAGCAGTTTCTTTATCGATTTGTTATATTAACAAAGATACTTGAATCAAGACTCGCCTTTTTTTTTTTAAAAAACCTAATCCAGGCTAGTGCATTTGTAAATAACATAAAGTAATCTCATTTAATAGACGGTATTAACTACTGCAAGGCATGCAGAGTCTGTCATGCTGAAAGTAAATATTTGCTTATGAAGCAAACTGTGAGATTGGTAAAAACTAGATTTTTTTTAACTAGTGCAGGAAAATAAAGACTCGATTTATATTTTTTTGTTCCATTAACAGGAACTTGTGCCGAAAGGAATGTTTCCATAAGCGTGCATGCTTTTAAAAGATGGGGGAAATTTAAGCAAACAGTTATGATTTTCACTGTATCGCATGTGTGCCAATAGGAATGTTAGGGTTTCCTTAAAGGGGGTCTTAAAGTCTCGTGGGTCAACGATGTGCATAGAAGCTTGCTTGCAACAGCCCAAGAGAACAATTGTGTACAGATTTTCACAATACCTCCCTGGGTGCCATTACAAAGCTTTCTTGAAATCCTCCATGGTGGGAATCTTCCCACCACAGAAGCCAGAAAATGCTGCGAGCCAGGGTTCAGGAGCTGGTCAGTCAACATTTACCAGCACAACAGCGGGAAAGGTTCTTCTGTGGGAGACTCAGCACTTCCGTCTGCTTTCATGCTACCCAATCTATGAATGGTCTGATGGGTCTGGTTGGTTTCTTGTGTGTGCTAGTCCTGGAGCTTAAACTTCTACCCAGGTAATGCCCCTGAGCTTTTTTGTTCAAGGTTAGTGCTCCATTTCTGTGTGTGTGTGTGTGTGTGTGTGTGTGTGTGTGTGTGTGTGTGTGTGTGTGTGTGTGTGTTTAATTGGAAATAAGAGTCTCAAGGATTTTCCTCCCCAGGCTGGCTCTGAACTAAGATCCTCAGATCTCCTTCTCCTGTGGAGCTAGGATTACATCCCTGAGCCGCTGGTACCTGGTTTAGTCTGGTATTTTTAAATTGCTGAGATGACCACTGTTATCAAATGCTGAATGGCTGTAGAAAGCTGAAGCACTGATTATGCTTCCTCATAAATTCAGCCTGAGGTGGGCTTACATACCAGGAAGGTGGCAATGTTATTTTGTTAATAGTTACTATTGTTGAATCATGACATCAGGATACTTTATATATACTTTGTGTATATAGAAATGAGATCTCTAATACCATACAAAGTGCCGTGAAGAGATACCTTTTGAATTCAAACTACAGTGTGGCAAGAAATTCCTATACTTAATGGCATGTTCAAAATCCAGATCTGGATATGATGTATGTGTACATTTTCCCTTGCTTATGTTTTAGAAATAAAACTGAATAATTATGGAAATTTTAAAATAGAGGGGGAAAAAAGAACTATAAAACATACAAAAGAACTTTAAAGCCAGTAAAAGGATGTGGACTGACAAAGGATGTCAAGACTTGAGAAAAAGCCATGTGTTTCTCTCTGTTCTCTACAGGACAAGAGGGAATAGCAACTCAGAACCGCCAAGATACACAGACTTAAGTAACACCTAAATAAATAACTTAGCCTACTCTCTCTAGACAAAAGATTGGGGAAAGGAAGGGCAAACGGAACTTTGGTTGAAGCCCCATTTCCACCCTAGAACCAATTTCCACACCTAGAACCCAGTTGGGCCAGTTTCATGAGCTTGCTCTCTTGCCCTGCGCTCCGCCCAGTTAGCTCGGTCAGAAGACCCAGGCCCAGCGGCTTCCGAGCTTGTGACCCCTAGTGGCACTCGGCAGACCAGCAGCCCAAAGAAATGTCTTACACCCCTCCCGGCAAGACAAGGAAAGCGGGCCCAGTAGGAGTTAGAAGAGTATTGCAAGAGTTGTGGAAACGACTAAAGTTCAAGGCACAATCAAATATCACTTATCACACCAAGGAGAGTAATAGTAGAAGGATAACTCCAAGGAGAAATGCCAACTAACACAAATAGAGATCAATCACAGGTTGGAAGACGAGGATCTTCAGTGAGTGATTACACAAATGATTCAATAATTAGTCACAACTACTCTTGAAACAAATGGAAAGCCAATCATATCAGCAGATAAACAAGGACTAAATGGAGATTACAGAACTAAAAGTAATTTTTTAAAGATTTAAATTAATTGATAAACTCAACGGCAGAATGGCGATGGTAGATAGGTCCAGCAGATTAAAGCCAGATCAGTAAAAATTATTTAATCTGAACAGAAGAGATGACATAAACTTATAAACTTGAAAGTGAGGAGAGCATGAGGAATCTGTGCTAATAGCCAAAGGTCTTAGATGTATATTCTAAAAATCTCAATGGGCAAAAATTTGATAAACTATAAAACAATACAGATTCAAGAAGTTGAGGGAAAAGATAAGCACCACTGCATCACCAGGCCGCTGGATAAACCCATCTTCCAGGGACGGAGCGAGCGGGGATGGGAAGCCGGCGGCTGCCCAGCGCATGCTTTGCCCTTCCCATGGGCAAGCATCCGCCCGGCAGCCGCTCAGGGGCACGAGTGCTCGCAGGCAGACTCGAGCTCCAGGTGACCCGCTCCACCTTGACTGGATGCTTGATCCAGAGCATCGGGTCGGCCCCCAGTAAGAGGAAGAAGGGGCGTGCCAAGGGGTGTGCTGCGGTTTGGCGAGCACTTCAAGGGCCCCGGGGTCTCCTGTCAATGGAGCAGAGTGTCCAGGTCACGAAGTCAGCTGCCCTCGGCTTCCCAGCTCCCCACCTGCAACTGCGGAGCGTCCCTCGCGCCCTCTTCTCCCGCCGCAGCAGGGTCCTCACCACCGAGGGGGCCTTCTCCCCAAGGAACCCAAACACAGCCCCCCAACAAGCACCTTTACAACACTCCTACCCCCCAACAGCAGAGCCACTGCTCCCAAGAGTCTCAGCCTCCATCATGTGGCCTTAGAATGACACACCCAGAGGAAGTGAAGTCAGTCACCCCCGCCCTCGCCACTTCCCCCACCTATGTTCACACGGTTCTTCCTCATAACCTCACTCGTTGTTCTTTTTTCTCTCTCGTGTGTTTGTGTTAGTAGCTACAAATAACTGACACGCCGAATGCCACTGACTGGACATGGCTCGGCAGGGCTGGGAACTCACCAGGGCTCCGCTGTCGAGGCGGGGTGCTCTTGGCTGTTGGGAGCACGTAGCGATGGCTGACTGCTGGCTGACCACCCCATCTGGGCCTCTCCCCGAGGAAACGAGGAAGGCGAGCGGGTCCCCAGAGGAAGCCGCGGCCTCTGTAAGTGGGGATGGGGGGGGGGGGTTTCTGCCTCCTGTATTTGGCGATTACCAGTGCGTCACTGAATCTGGTCACTTTCTAGGGGCTACAGTTCCCAAAGGGCAGGAGAGAGGAGGCCGAGACGATGGGGGCCATGGGAGAAGCTGCCGACCATACTGTAATTCATTTGAAGTAATTATAGAGTTACAGAAAGTTGCAAAGATAGTTCCGGAAGCTCTCACGTGCCTTCACCCAGCTGTGCCCCATGGTTACATCTTACATAATTATAGTATAAAATCAAAACCGGAAAATTGACACCAGGATAATGGATGTGCTTGTTTGGGGCTATTTTATCTAATATGTAGATTCATGTAAGTACTGCCTCAATCCTGAATCGCCATCAAAGTTCTCCTTTGTGTCAGCCCTTTATAATCCTCTTCCCCTCCCCTCCCCCCCTAACTCTGGTAGCCAGTAATCTATTTTCGATCTCTATGATTTTGTTATTTGAGAATGTCACATAAACAAAAGGATAGAGCATTGAACTTTTGGTATTTGCTTTTCACATTCATTATAATTCTCTGGGGAACAATCTAGAATGTTGCATGTCATTCATTGGTCCTGGTTGTCTATATGCACATGCTGGTCATGGGACTTGAACTCAGGGCAACAGATGTTTGTGTTGACATATTTTTTTTGTGAGCATGGACCATAATCCCAAAAGACACCATCCTGAAAGTTGTAACCTAGAAAGCATTCCTCGAAAGATCAAAATCATTAAATCCGAAATCCCCAAAGATCAAATTCCTAAAAATATAATTCTGGAAAGTTAATTTTAAAAGTTCTTTAAGCTGCACCTAGTGGCATACACCTTACCCCAGCTCTTGGAAAGCAGAGCTGGGAGATGGAGAGCCAAGACCAGTCCATACTAAGTTAGCAAGACTTTGTCTTAAGATAAACACAGACTAGCTAGGGGGTGAGGCTCCAGGAGCAAAATGCAAATGGGAAATCTAAAGTCTTAGTGTCGCTGCACACGTGCACAATCAACATGGTGATCGCATACTTCAGCAAAGTACACTGTGATAATGTACCTCAACAAAGTTAAATTTGCTTAAAAATACATTGGAACTCTCTAAAGCTTTACATATTTTATACCTTCCAGACCAGTAATAGTGTGAAGATAAAGTACATAGCACAGAAAATTGTACAAACTTAATGATGACAGTTTAAAATGGTGGAAAATTTAAAACACTGAAAAGTTGACATATGAAGAAGTGTCTCCTACGTAGACCATGAGCAATTGTGGTCATCCAAATGTATTGATTGGCTTTCACAATTACCAACTACACTTTGAATCATGCATTGATTACATAGAGTGGATTTGCTTCATATTCTTCATTAATTCATTTGAATTGCTGCTTTATTTTGACCTCTGAAAATAGGACACACGCACACACACACGCACACACACACACACACACACACACACGTTCCACTAACTGCTCTTCCCTTTTCAGGTGGGAATGGCAAGTGTGTGTGATGAGAGAAGAGTTGGACTTCGAGATTTCGACGTTTGGAATTTTAATCTTTTGGGATTGTGAGTTGAGGGGTGTTTTTGACTTTAAGAAATCCGTCTCTTGGGATTTCAGCATTCAGAAGTTCAGCATTCAGGATGGTGTCGTTGAAGGGCTATGATTAGAACCAGTCCCACACAGGAGGGCTCCGCCCTAATGACGTAATCGGTTCCCCAAAGTTCCATTCCCTTGAGGATTAGGAATTGGGGGGAGGGGGGGAGACGAACATTCAGATGGTGCCTGGTGTCAGTGCCTCACTCCTGCAATGCTAGCTGCTCAGAAGGCCAAGATCTGAGCATCGAGGCTAAAAGCCAACCCATGCAGAACTGTCCCTGAGACTTTCATGTCCAATTAACTACCAAAACGCTGGCAATGGCCCTGTGGCTCAAAGTAGTAGAGCACTAGCCTTGGACACAGGAAGTTCAGGGACAATGCCCAGGCCCAGCACCAAATAAATAAATAAAAAGCATTCAGATGATGGCAGCTAGGAAACCCGGGCCTGGCTTTGCTTTTGCTTTTGCACTCGGGAGAAATGATGAGCTGAGGGGCTCGGGACACTGAGCTGCGCTGCGGTAGGGGCGGAGCGGCGCCAGATACCACTGTTCTTCCTGTTCTGTGAGTGCAGGCCTCCGCTGGAGGATTATCTTCAACCTCCCTGCGGGTCTGCTGGGCTTTCTCTGTCCCAGGGTCTTCGGCTGTGTACATGTTTACACATGTTGTTGTTTTATTATGAGTGATAAAAATATCTCTAGCAACGTGTTTTATCTTAAATTCTCTTTTGTCTGTTATTACAGGTACTCTAACTTTCTTATGGTTCTTGTTCACATAAAGTGTATTTCCTGTTCTCTTACTTTCAACCTCTTTGTATATGCAAACCAAGCATTCCCTGTAGATAACATATACTTACATATAAGACAAGCTCTGCTTTTCTGATTATTTAATTTGTTAGATTATGTCACTATCCTCCTGTTTAGCATAATCATTAATGCAGTGTGTTTGTTTCCGACATCTTACATTTTGTTGTTTATTTATCATGTATCTTTTTTCCCTATTGCTCTTTCATTGCTTAAGTAAATAATTTCGAATGCAATATTTTATTCCTTTATTGGCTTCTTTATTTCTAGGTGTTGCCCTTCATGTTACACGTGCACGTGCACACGCACATATATAGATATATACATAAATATATATATGTACATACACACAATGGAATTTTACTCCATCAGGAATAATATTATATCACTTGCAGAGAATTGGATGGACCTGGAAAAAATATGTTAAGTGAAATAAATCAGGCCCAAAGAGTCATAGGACATATGTTTGTTCTCATATGTGGAAATTAGATCTAATTTATAAAAGTACCTATAAATATGTGTGTAAACATATACATGGTCATATGCACATGTACCCAAACATAGTAACTACAGTATGGTCTATGCAAGGGGGAATTCTAATGGTGAAGACTCTTTTGAAGAGCTAACTTACAGTCTAATAAAATAAATAACCAGGAAGCTGGAATTTGAGGTGAGGTCAAGGGGAAGAGAGGTGAATGAATGAAGAGAGAAAGAGCGGAAGAAGGCAGTCAGAATAGTCAATAGATGCATATAAAAGTGAAGCTGGGAAAATGGTGGGAGAGACGGGGAGAATGGGGAAGGAGCTGGCATGGATCGAGATGCATTGTACTCAAACATGTCCCATTAAGGCCGCTTTGTAAGCACTTAACGATAATAAAAATATTCTAAAACATACCACAAGAAGAAATGATTGCTCATGACAGGATGCTAACGACTTTAATAAAACTGTTCGCTCCCCACGGCTGTGTTGGCACCATTGCCGTGCCCAGTGCCAGCCGCTGATGTAGCTGCCCCTTGGTTTGCTCTGTGAAGGAGAGATCTTGCCCCCACGCTCATCTGTGCACACTTGCCCTCTGGGCACGCACCGTGGGGCAAGTGGGCCGTCGGGGGTGGGGGTGGGGGGGCTCAGCGCAGGCC
The DNA here is from genome assembly GCF_023159225.1 of Perognathus longimembris pacificus. Lineage (NCBI taxonomy): Eukaryota > Metazoa > Chordata > Mammalia > Rodentia > Heteromyidae > Perognathus > Perognathus longimembris. The sequence continues at coordinate 19,251,800 of NC_063178.1, read as the reverse complement.
TGAGCTCCTCCTCCACTCCCGGCAGGCAGCCAGCCCCACCGCCCACGGAGCTTTATCACTAACAATTATTATTATTATTGATCGTCTTTACGATTCTGATCAGACTGCGTAGCCGGCTCTGCAGCTGGATGCTCAGGAAATTGAGAATGTTGTTGGCTCGTTGTCAGAGTGAACTAGACGCGTTACGTTTGGAAAGGGGATGGGGAGCCCTGCGAGTGCTTCGTCACCCCATCTCTAGTAGGTCGCAGCCCTGGAAAATGTGGCTACACAGCGTGCTGGCAGCCCCCCCACCCCCCAGCCTCGATGTCTTCCCCAGGCACGCTCTTCCCCCTCTCGCCTTTCTGGCCGGGTCCTGTTCCTGCGGAGGCCGAGTCCGCTGTCCAGAGCTGGCAGCGCCGGGCTCTTGGCTGCCGGGCCCTGGCGAGGCCCAGCAGCGGAGGTGTGGCTGGATGGGTTGCACTGCTGGGGATCATTTGGAAAGCGGGGGGGGGGGGGGGGGACACAGTGCACACTGTAGCTATTATGGCCCCGGGGATGTGTGGAGAAACAGGACCTGTGTGTGTGTGTGTGTGTGTGTGTGTGTGTGTGTGTGTGTGTGTAGGCCTGCGTGTGTCAGGGCATGTGTGCCATCGGCGAGGGAGCAGCCAGGGCGGAGGCCAGGCACTGCGTTCACACTCAGGGGAACGGCGTTGCCCTGGCTGGAACGCACAGCCAATCCACCCACCCGGCGTCTCTCCGTCTCCTCTGCTCTGGCTTCCTGTGTCTGCTCTCACCGTCGTCATCCTTTCCTAGCGGGGGGGGGGGGGAACCCCCCACCCCCCCATCCACACAGTGGCAGCCTTGTGGGAACACTTCGGTGTTAAATCACAGCTGGAGCCTGGTGCTGGAAGCTCACACTTGTAATCATGGCTACTTAGGAAGCTGGACGGAGAGGACTGTGGTTCAATGCCAGGCTGGACAGAAAAGTCGTTGGGACTGCGTCTTCAACAAAACCAGCACAAAAGCTAAGCTTGGAGTGACGGCTCAAGCAGTAAAACCATCCGCTGTGAACAAACAAACCGAGTAAGAGTTGAGGCCCGAAGTTCAAACCCCATGACTGGCACAAAAATAAATGCAAAAAAGAAATTACAGATTGAAATCATTCAAAATTGTCCTGAGAGCTACAACTCAGAGCAAAAGCGATTGCCCCAGAGATACAAGCATGACTCAGAATCTTGTCCCGGTTAATCATTTCAGACTCAATTCCCAAATATCACAGTCACCATTCATTGTCTTCATTGTTTAAAGGCTTTGTGAGAGGAGAAACATTTGTTTCTCTTCTTCATTCGTGTGTATGACTTGTCCAAAAGGGTTTTGTTGTGATGCTTCCATACATACAGACACTGTACCCTTATCAAATCCAGCCCCTGACTCCTGCCCATTTCTAAATAATTTGAATAGTTTCGTTATTCTGTTTGCATACATACATACAAAGTGCTTGAGTCATATTCAACCTCATTCTCACGCTTCCAACATCACCCCCTGACACGGGTCCCCCCATTCACTAACAGCCTCCCCGGTTTATACTCATGTCAGTCTTTTTTCTTAAGTCAAGACTCCACACGTGAAAGAGAACATGTGTTGTTTGTCTTTTTCAGCCTGGGTTGTTGAACTTAATGTGATGATTTCCAGTTTCATCCATTTCCCTGCAAGTGACAGCGTTACATTCTACTTTATAGTTGAATAACACTCCATTGTGTGTGTACATGCATATATGTATGTATATGTATATGTATATATGTGTGTATGAATATCACATTTTCTTTATCAGTTAATAGTCACCCAGGCTGATTCCATTGAGAATGACACTGAGATAAACACAGATGTGCAAGTGTCTCTACTGTTCATTGATTTGATTCCTCTAGGCATATACGTAGAACTGTATGGCAGTCCTCTGGTAGGTCTATCTTAAATGTTGCAAGAAATTTCATACTGATATCCAGAGGGGCTGCACTAATTTACATCCCTACCAATGGTATATAAGGGTTTCTTTCTCTCATACATATAAATCTTTGCCAGTATTTGTTAGGGTTTTTTTTTTTTTTTGAAGACTGATATTCTACTGAGGCAAGATGGCATCTCAATATCATTTTTATTTGCATTTCTTCTATGGCTAAAGAACATTTCCCTATGTATCTATTGGTCATTTGTACTTAATTTTCCCACTATTAATCAAACTGTTTGTTCTTTTGGTGTTTAATTCTCAGAGCTCTTTATATATTCTAGATATTAATGCTTTATTTGATGAATAGCTGTCAAATATTTTCTCCCATTCTGTGTGTTATCTCTTGATTTTGGACATTATTTCTTTGCTGTGTAGAAGCTTTTGAATTTGAAGTAATTCCAACTCATCATATCTTGCAAATTGGAAACATATTTGCAAATATGTTACCTTTGCCTGTTTCTTTAAGAGCCTTCCCTATGTTTTCCTCTAATGGTTTCAAAGTAACATCTCTGTATTTAGTTTTTTCCTATCCATTTTGAGTGGATTTCAGTATGGGGTATGAAAGTGAACTAGCTTCAGTTTTCCTGGCATCATTTGTTGAAGAAACTGCCCTAGGAAGCACTATTTTGAAGCAAAGTCAGGAAGCTAGGAAGTTGGAAAGCTAAATAAAGGCCCTAACTATGGCTGTGTGCAGATTTTCTTTGTAAGATTCTTCTAGCCTAGTATATTACCCACAGAGACACAGGCACAAATTGAGAGCAATGTCTTTCCACCTGCTATCAATCAACACTTTCTCTAATGCCAAAGGTACGGTGGACACAGGACAGGAATTCAGTGGCTCCAGGTCTCTGTCAGATCCCAGGTGGTCTTTCTCGCACAGTCCACCCTCCATTGTTCCAGCCCCTGCAGGCTGCCTTCCAGTCTCAGCTACACTGAGCTAGTTGACCCTGCTAGGTCTCCTAGTCCCTGAGAATGGATAAGTGATCTAGCCCTGTCACCTGAGGCTGGACTCAGCACACAGTCAAAGGATGAAGTAAACCAAGCCTGAATGTCTGCCCTTCACATTTCAACACCAAAGCTCTCAGTGCTATAATGAGGCGCTAGAGCTGAAATCCTGATAGCACTAGTACCTGTACTGACGTGCAAAATATCCTAAGAGCTGAAAAATGGACTCAAAATAATCTGACCTAAAACATGACGTGAGGTTGTAAAGTTCAGATAGCCTAAACAAAGTGATGGGTGATTTATGTTAATAGGAGAATCCATAAATTCCACTCTAAATTCTTTTCAAGAAAATTTCATTTCTACGTTCAAATGTAATATGTGGTTATTTGCATAGCACTAACATTGCAATAGACCTTCTAAGTAATCCAGAGAAAGGTCTACAGGGGGAAGTACATAGATTACATACAAATATATGTTGTTTCAAAAAAGGGGCGTTTTGGTCTCAATGGGAAGTCCTGGAGCCTATCTGCTATGGGTATATTATCACATATTACATGTACTATGTTTAAAATATATTAAATATGTCCTTTAGAGTAGCTTTATATTACAAATGGTTTTCTGTGATAAGTGTTCTATGCCAGATATTGTATTTATTAGATATTAAAACTTGTATAACAGGTATTGGCATTACTTGTGTCTATAAATTCGGTTGGGCCCATCCTGCCAAGGTACAGGTGTAAGTTGGCTGGGAGGAACTGAAGTGAGCAAGAGAAACACACAGTCAGCCAGGGACCTCGGTGAGAGACACGTGCTCCTAGTGGAAAGAGAGCTCCGGGGCTGCCATGAAGATTCCACGGGCCAGACCAGTCGGCCGGGATGTCACTGTGATTGGATACGCGTCCCAGATCCCCGTGAGCCAGGCGTGCCGTTCCAGAGCTCCCTGGTGAGGTCCTGGGCACCCTGGTGAGCTGGTGTGCACCTTCAGCCAGTGCCAACACACAGGCAGTGCCCAGCCTTCCCGTGGCTGCTCTTGGGAACCCACTGCCCAGGCCCAGGCAAGGGTGCGTGTTCACTTCTGTGGAAGGGCAGTGCATCCCTGTTATTGTGCATGCGCAAGACCAGGCCAGAACCCCCTCTCCAGGCCAGACTGGGGCCACCGTCTTTCCAAAGCTGCTCTTCCTGCAGCGTTTCTCGGCAGTCCTCCCTCCGAGTCCCGGCAGCTCTGCCCTGTATTCTTCTCCGTCTGTTCTGTGCCCCCCAAGAACCCTGGCGAGCCGTTGTGTTGCCAGCCCACTGGGCTTGGTACTGAGCTCCCTTCCCCGGGGCGGAGGGAAGGAGAAGTCCCACACTGGCTTTTTAGAGACACCAGCCCCTTCTTCACTTGGAATTACTGTCGCAAAGACGGGAGGAAAATTCAACAGCACAGGTTGCCTCCGATCCGACAGGAGAGACTGTCTCAAGCTTTGTACACACGTAGCCGGAGACGAGGGTACTCAGAGAATTCAAACGGATTGAAATTAGATAAAATGATCGTGATAAGATATCACTGCAATCACAGTAACATGTAAGTGCTCCGCGGAGACGTTCTGCCATATATTTGTGATGTATACGATGGGATGGTATATTTGACCCTTGACCCCCGATCGTGGCACAGAGCTCCTAATACCCTTGAATCCCCGGGTGATGAGGGCCAGATCATGTCTTCTTAATCGTAAGAAGCTTTCTGCCACATCTGAGCTGCGCTAATGAGTGGTTCGTGGTAAGCCCCTAGATAGCTTCTGGCTTCTAGAGGAACCAGTCAGAGAAGAATTGGGACTTCCAGCTCCATTCCAGTCCTCTGGGAGGGAAGAGGGGCTGAGAATTCAGTTTGGTCACCAAGGGACAGTGATTCGTGTAATCATACCTACATAATGGAGCCCACTACAAAAGCCCTAACCCAGAGGTTGTTGAATGCGTCCAGGTGCAGGCATGGTGAGAAGCGGAAAGGGTGTGGAAGGCATATGTAATACTATCTCTGAAACGTTGCCATGAATTGTATCCTTCCTAACCAATGGGTAACTGAAGTGTTTCCCTGCTATTTGATCATTAACCCTGAGGGGGTATTGTGGGAATCTCCAATTTGTAGCCAAATTAGACAAATCATGAGTACCCTGCCGACCTTCTACTTGGAATTAAGTCTAAAAATTAGGGGAGTTTTGTGGGGCTTCTACTAACCCAGGATAGTTTGTATCACTTGAGTTGAAAATCAGGTGTGGAAGAAGGAGAATCATGAATCCAAGTCTAGCTTAGGCTTTAGAGTAATACCCTATTTCAAAAAGCAAACAAAAACCCAATTTAATGACATCATTGGACCCAGTTGTTTTCCAAGTATCAGTTTGAGAGAGTTAAATCTCTCTCAGCTTGAAACTGAAAATATAGTCTGCATTTTTTTCCCAACATACAGCTTGCCATGTGCTGTTTGGGCCACAGTGTGCTGGGCGGGGGGGCGGGCGGGGGGGCAGCCCATCTCTACTCCGTCGGCCTCCGTCGGCGAAGCCCCTTGTACCCTCCTGCATGAAAGGTCCCATACAAGGGCAAGGTGTTACTGCGCGGTGTTAACAGTTCCAGACGAACGTTTTCACTTGACTGTGTCAGCTGTTGGATTAGCCAGTCTTAACTCAATTGATGGCGCAGTGAGTAGAACTAATGAGCTTTTTGCTTAGAATATTTATATGTCTGACCTGGGATTTATGAAAAAAAAATATTTAAGCCAGGGGAAAATTTTAAACATTTTTCCCTAAAACATGTAGGTTATAGATCTCTGTCCCCAATTTACTTTAAATACAGTAGAATTAAGCCTAAAAATAATCATAGCAGCAACACTAAATATTCCTCCAGAATCTTTCTTTCAAACGCCTGGAAAATGTGTACACATTTTCTATTCATTCTGAGCCATCTATGCAGATGATAGGAAAGGAGGAACTAAGAGCTGTTGGCCTGTACTCCTCTTTTGAGCTCTACCGAGAACGACTTTTCATTTGTATTCCCAGCAGCTTCACAGTTCAAACTGACTTACAAACTTACTTCTCCAGGAAGCTCCTGTCCCTAGCAGAGGCTGGACACCAGCCCTGACCCTTTCAAATGCCACTTCCCAGGTGTCACCATCTCACAGTGAAAATCCCAATGTGTGAGTTACATTTGTCCCTTAGCCAAGTACTCCAGAACCCATAGCACTTAGAGCCTTTTATAGCCTATGTGTGTGTGAATACACATGCATGCATGCATACATACATACATATACACATACATCACACACACATGCACATACATGCATGCATGCATACATACATACATGTAAGAGGAAGTTGAACCTATATCCACAGGCTTAATTTCTACGGATTCAATGAACCATAGATGGGAAGTATCTGAGAAAAAAAAATCTGTATTGTTTCCTTATGATTTTTCCCTAAATAATACAATACTATAGTATAACAGTTATTTACATAGCATTTAGATTATTTAAGTATTACAAATAATCTAGAGGTAATTTGAAGTATACAGGAGGGTTATGGGCTTTGTGTAGATATCGTGCCATTTTCTGAAAAGGACATGGGCATCTCTGGGGGTTTTGTATTCATAAAAGGGTTTTGGACTCCTGGAAGGGGGGAGAGAGAGACACAGAGAGAGAGAGAGAGACAGAGAGACAGAGAGAGACAGAGAGACAATGAGAGACAGAGAGACAATGAGAGAGACAGAGAGATCCTAAGATTGTAGAGGCTGGAATTTGGCAAGTCCAGAGTCTGCAGAGTGGATGTGCCGACTTTAGCCCCAAGACTGGAAACATCTGTACAGCCAGAAGAGGGAAAGTCTTCACTTAGAAGATCTCCATGAGAGAGGATTCTCTCTTGATGTGAAGAGGATCACCCTTTCTATTCCCTTCTGGCCCTAAAGTGATGGAGTGAGCCCCCTCCCCTCCTACCCTACTGGAAAGGGTAGTCCGCTTTGCTCATCGGTGGATTCCAATGTTAATCTCACCCAAACCACCGTCACAGACATGTTCAGAAGAACATCTGACCAAATACTTGGGCAACCTTTGGCCCAATCAAAGTGACACATAAGACTGATCAGTACACTGCCCAAGTAGCCCCAAAAGACTACTCAGAGGAAAACTGGGCAGAGACCATGTACATCCCTCTCCTTTGCTCAGCCCTTCCTGAGAAAGGCCAGTGAGGTCCCTCGCAGCCTCCCCTTCAGCCCCACGTGTCCGGTCAGGTCCACCAGGGATGGCTGCGTGCCGTTCGCATCACTCTCAAAGCTCTTAGCCCACTCTGGCCTAGGCATGCTCAGGTGCAGAGCTGGCACATACATGCAGCAAAGAGATGAAACCCAGCTACCCTGGCCTGAGCCCCAAGCCCTGCTCCTGACCAAGCAGGCCTCGCCCCAAGCCTAGATCAAGGGCATATGCCTCTGGGAAAGAGAAGCAGCATCCCAGCTCCGCTCCAAGGGCAGGGCCTGGGCCCACAGCAGCCAAACCCTGCGAGAATCCCCAGAGACGCTGAGCCCATCCTGGCTTTTCCCATCAGAAAGAGTAAGCAAAAGCCAGACGGTGCTGGTACCTGGACTTTCCGGCTCCAGGACGCCTCTGTCCTCATTGTGGATTTAGACCTCTGAGCTCCCAGCTGGAATGGTGCGCACAGGCGGATGTGGGTTGTTTGTGCCAGGAGAGTAGGTGAAAGTTCTGGAAACCTCACAGAAAAATCAGTTCTTGTGAAATTCCCAGTGTGTTTTTGTTAGGCCCAGCAGGAAGACTCTGTGGGCTCTGAATTGCTCTGGCTCTGCCTGTTCTAAGGGCAGCAGGACTTTTTGGGGACACGGAAGAGTGCGTGCCACATAGAGCCTGAGTCAGAGCCCAATTCCTCCTGAAATTTAACCTCAGCTGTTCATGACAGCACGGAAAGGAAGTCATAAACCAAGTGCATCCTAGTGGGAACCACAGGCAATGCCAAACCATCTCTATTGAACTTTAGGGGTTCCTTTATGAACGTTTTAAAAAATATTTGGGTGAGTAGTATTTTGATACCCTTGGGAAGCAAATGTGAGAACAGGAGAGGCGGATGAGAATGTGGCATGGGGAAAAGGCTCCTAGGAATGTGCGTATCCAAAACATCTTTCAAAACTTCCGCCAGTCGGGGCTCGGGTTCATCTGACACAGCCGCAGAAAACTATGGTCTAGCTGCCACGCACCATTTCCAGAAAATAAAATGTGGATCTGAAGTGCTTGAGTATTCTTAATCATATAGTATATTTCTTTTTATTTCATGTTTGTATGTTGTTATCTTGAAGTAGTTGTAGAAGGGAGTTGCCATTTAACAATGAGCATCATGCATCTTAATCAACAGCACCCCTTTCAACATTTTCACCCACCCACCCCAGCCCGCCCCTTCCTTTGCTTTGCTTCATTTTGTAGGCTATACACTGGATTCTTGATTTTAGTCTTCTTCCTTCCCATCTTCATTTGCCTCACCCTCTTCTCTTGACTGCACCTTACCCCTTACAAGTATCCATTTCCTAGTGTTGATTTTGTTGAACTTTCACTTTACCTTTTAAGGACTTACACTATTTGAGTTCTCCCTTGATTCTACCATATTTGTGTTAGTACACTTGTATACACTTGCATACCACCCAATATATTTACTTCTAAGTGTATAGGCCAAATCTAGCCTCCACATATGAAGGAAAACATGCAACTTTTGTCTCTCTGGCCTGACTTACTTTACTTGACATATTTTTTCCCCTTTATTGTCAAAGTGAAGTACAGAGGGGTTACCGTTTCATATGTAAGGCAGTGAGTACGTTTCTTGTTCAACTTGTTACCTCCTCCCTCATTTTCCCCCATCTCTCCCTTATCTTCCCCTCTCCCCCCATGAGTTGTTCAGTTAGTTTACACCAAATGGTTTTGTAAGTATTGCTTTTGGAATCTTTGTCTTTTTATCCCTTGTGTCTCCATTTTTATATTCCCTTTCCCTTCCCTAGTTCTAATACATGTACATACAGTATCCAGGGTACTCAGATGAGACACAGTAATAGCGGGATTCAACCATAGGAAGGGAATGCGGGAGAAACAAAACAAAATAAAACAAAAGTATGGTTTCGCGTGGCATGTTGAAAATAATTACAACAATGATATAACACTTGTTTCCATATGGTATATTTCATATTGATGTTTTCCTGGAGACACGCGGAGTGGATTTAATCATCCTGGTAGAAAGGCTGATGTCTTAAAGCAAAACTACCTACAAATGCAGAGCACAGCAGGAATTCAGCGTCCGCCCCAAACCTGTGCGAGTGCAAGCATTAACCCTCAGGAAGAGCAAATCTGCCTCTGCTCTCAAATCCCTGATGTGCTAAGATACCAACTCCACCAAAGTGTTCCTTACCATGGTATAAATACCCCCCTCAAGGCTGATTTCAAGCCACCAATGGTTTAACCAGCAGGTGGCAGAGTTCCTGAACATTTTTCCTCAAGGCTGGTGCTCTTCCACTTGAGCCACACCTCCACTTCCAAAAAAGGAGCCTTCTCTTGCCCAGAGTCAAACCTGGGGGGGGCGGGGGAACCAGGAGTTCTAACCCCTAGTCCATATGGAAGAAGCGTCTGGGCTCGTCAATGTTTCCTACATACAGTCCTTCTTGTGCCAGTTCTAGCTAGCCAGCATGGATCTGCCTCATGCCAGACACAGCCTGAATACACCAGAACCTGGCCACTTCCCAGAGCTGCCTCTGCTCCTCTCAGGCTTAGCCCGAGTCCTTGCAGCTACCTCCACGTTGGCCGTGCTCCTTGAATCTTTTCATTCAGAATTGCATTTCCCTTATGGCTAAGGAGGCTGAGCATTTCTTCATGTACTTATTAGTCATTACATTTCTTCTTTTCAGAGCTGTCCCGTTTATTTGCCTAGTTACTAACTGGATTATGTGTTCTTAGAGTGTTTAATTTTTTCAAGCTCTTTATATATTCTGGATATTAATCCCTTGTCAGATAAATACCTGGCAAAGATTTTTTTTCCCCCATTCCGTTGGCTGTCTCTTCATTCTGGTAATTATTACCTTGGTTGTGAAGAAGCTTTCAAACTTGATGCACCCCGTGTCAGCTCTTGCTCTCATTTCCTGAGTTCTTATTTCCTTTTCAGAAAGCAGTTGTTTTTGCCTAGACCCTGCAGTATTTTCTCTATATTTTTCTGGTTTAATTTCAAAGTTTTCATTTTTTGTGCATTTTCCTGGGGTTTTCTGTACAGAGAGTATATCGAGTTTTCCTTACACAGTTTGAAAAGGCTGTCTGTTATCCAACATATACTTTTTTTGGCATTTTTTATCAGATCATTTAGTTACAGGTGTGTTGGTGTATTTCTAGGTTTTCTATTGCACTGACTTAGTCCACAGTTTTTGCATTACTGTGGTTCTGTAGTATAATTGAAAGTCAGGTATTATAATTCCCTCATCATTGCCTTTTTATCAGAATTTCTTTGGTTACTTGGGATCCTTTGTCCTTTCATATGAATTTTAGAATTGATTGTTGAGATGCCAACTCATCTGAGTATAATGACAATCGTCAGGTCGACAAACAACAAATGCTAGTGAGGATGGGGTGGAGGGAAGAACACTTTATGTACTATTGGTAGAAATGGAAATGGATGATGCCATTATGGAAATCAGTATGAAGAGACTGAGAAAGTAAAAACAGGTAGATGATGGTAGCTCATATCTATAGTCCTACCAACTTAGGAGGCCGAGATACGAGAATCTCAGGGTGAAGCCAGCTGGGCAGAAAAGTCTGTGAGATCCTTATCTCCAGTTAACAGGCAAAAGGCTGGAAATGGAGATGTAGCTCAAACAGTAGAGCACCAGCCTTGAGAGAAAAGTCAAGTGATTTCCTGATGCTGGTGGCTCACACCTGGAAGCTACCTGATCAGGAGGCTGAGATCTGAGGATCGTGATTCAGAGCCAGCCAGGGAAGGAAAGTCTGTGGCCTTATCTGCAATTAACCACCAGAAAACCAGAGTGGAGCTGTGACTCCAGGTGGTAGAGTAGCCTTGACCTCAAAAGCTCAGGAACAGCACCCAGGCCCTGAGTTCAAGCCCCAAGACCGACCAAAAAAAAAGCCAAGTGAGAATTCAAGACCTGAGATCAAGCCATAGCACTAGCACACACACACACACACACACACACACACACACACACACACAGAATCACCACAGGTTGTCCACTGCTATGAGTGTGTCTGAAGGAGTGTAAGTCAGCACACAATAAGGACACCTGCGTACTCGTGTTCAGTGAAACACCATTCATAATAGCCAAGTTACAGAACCAGCCTATGCACTCACCAACTGATGAATGGATAAAGAAAACACAGCACATCGGAACCACAGGGTATTATTCTTCCGAAAGCAAGAATGAAATTACGTCACTTTCAGGAAAAGGGACAGAAGCAGAGATCATCACGTTAAGTGAGATGAGTCAGACGCAATACGTTTCTTGCACCGATGAAAGCTACACTACGTATAAATGAATACGCATACATAGAGCATAATAAGAGCCGTTAGCATTTAAAAAGGGAAGAGAGGAGACAGACCTTCACGCAAGCCCTTTGCTACTGGGCAGCGCCCTGAGTGTTCCCACTGGCTGAGTTCTCTGAGGTCTGGGCCCGGCCCCGCCCACGTGACCATTCACCTGCTTCACTTCGTCAACCACACAGCCTCCTCCCTGCTTCCCGACGCCAGCCTTAGGACGCTCAGCCCGGACGCTCCCTCTCGCGCTTCATGGCCAACACAGCCCCCGAGCCACCTCCTCTGCCTCTGCCCACGGGCATCTTTGCGCCACGGGGCGCTCTCTTGAGTCCACTTAGGACCATCTCAGCCACAGCCTAAACGTGAACTGTAGATAAACCCTTCGATTCTGTCACCCAGCTAATTATTTCAGGGAGCCTCAGAAAGACGGGCGTCTCTCTGAATGTGCCCAGAGCAGAAAGAATCCCGGCTCGTGCAGCAACCTGCTGACTCCCGCCCGCTCGACCAGAGGAAGAAAGCAAACGTTCTTTCTTCTCCGCCTCCCTCTTGGCAAAAGGCGCGCTACAAAGAAACCGCCTTCTGTCTTCCACAAGCTGGGGAGAGACTTGTCTCCTTCATCCGAGTCCAGAAACAGGACATCCACAGGCCTCAAATCCTAGCCAGGCAGCCTCCATCTCTAGCGATGCTCTTCAACCCACGAGTACAGGAAGATGCGGGGACTGACACTGCTTTGTCCTCTTTCCTGTAGACACCCCACCTGCTCGGGGCCCCCTGGGGTGAAGCTGGATTGCGCCAAGTGGGCTAATTCAGCTTAGCCCTCCTACACAAACCAAGGGCTTCCAATGTGAACTGCACATGCATCTGATCATATCCAACAGGAATGCATATTAAACCGTGGAATGCTGCAGAAAGGAGTTTATTTGATCAAGAAAACCAAAACCGCTCCGCGCAAAGCCTGCACTCACGCCCTGGTGACGCCATCACGCGAAGAGGCTCGGTGATCCCCATAGCTCCCGCTAATGATAGATCCTGAGACTTCCAGCCCCGCAGGGCCCGGCCCGGGCCTGTCCAGGGGGACCGCGTGCCTTCGCAAAGGCCACCCCCTTCTCAGAGCATGGCCTGAGCTCCCCAGCCCCGTCCCCCCGGAATCTGGCAGACAATCTGACCTCCCGCCTGGACCCAGTCCAGGAATCTATTGTGAAGTTCCACGCGATCAGTGTTCCCAGAGATCTAGGACTTGGGGTGCCAGAGGGTGCGGTCACACGCGCGCTCACGAACCACGCGGAAGGTCCCTGACACTTGCCCAGGCTGATGAGAATATTCATTACGTAGTTCCGACTCACACATGAGAATCAAGCACCATAGAAATCCCATTTGTGAATTAGCAACCCACACGGTGACTGACGCATAGTTTGGAATATTAAAACCAGCAGGAAAGACATGCAGGGAACTGTAAAATTCCTGCCGACGTATGTAAGGAGGTGATGTCACAGGAAAGGCTAATGTGTTCATCTGCCACCTGACCTACTTGTGCTTGAATAGACAGTGTCCTAAGGCTGAGTTTTCGTGTGTGTGTGTGGGTGTGTTTGTGCGCACGTGCGCACACACGCACACACATACCAGTACTGAAGCTTGAACTCAAGGTGTTATCCCTTAGCTTTTACTAACTCAAGGCTGGCGCTCTATCACAGACGCACTTCTGGCCTTTTGGTGGTTAACTGGAGATAAGAGTCTCACGGGCCTTCCTGCTTGGGCTGGTCTTGAACTGCAATCCTCAGATTTCAGCCTCCTGAGTAGCTAGGATTACGGGGGTGAGCCACCCGTGCCCTGCTGTGAGGCTGAGCTTTCTTGACCTCGCTTCTGAGGGATGTGATTTTAGAGAAGGAGAGACTTGCCAGGGACACCTGCAACATCCCACCCCCAGCTACCGCGAAGTCCTTTCTAAAGCATTCTAAAACTTAGTACTGATCTGTGGGTCTTAGTTACAAGTGTACGAACAACAAGCACATCATCCTGTTTCATAATAAAAATGTTAGTTAAGCATCTGTGTTTACTTAAGAGAGAAACAAGACAGAACTCAAGAAATCCTGACTACAGACCAGAGCAACAGAGGTTTTCCAGTGAGCTCTCGCCTTCCCCTGAAATTAGCAGTGGAAGAAGAAGGAAATGGATCTGTCTGGCAGATTATAGGTCACTCTCCTTCCTCAGGCCTATTCACCTGGTGCAGAGCCCAACCCGGAGGGCAGGCCCCTGGCCCCCGGGGGCTGTGGTGCCTGTACACTACCACCTAGCAAGTGCAGGGTACTTCTCACTTGTCCGGGATAAGTAAACACAGCAGCTCAGCCCAGAAGACAAAGTGCCTTGCTTGAGCAGCACAGGAAACTTTCCTAACCATTATTGCTTTGACCAAAGTAACTGAGAAATACTTTCAACAGACAAGGATGCAGTAGAGCAGTGAGCTCTGCTCAGGTCCTAGGCCAGCAGACCCAAGGTTGGCGTGGTACAGGCCACAGGGGATGCCATGGCACGGGGTAGCAGCCACACGAGAAGGACACGGTGACGTGTGTCAGGCACTTCCCACTGCCCATCCGCCCCGGGTGAACCTAGATCCGGGCCCTGCCTCCTCCTGCCAGCCTGGATTCTCCATCCTGAAGGGGTGTGGACAGCATCACACACACACACACACACACACACACACACACACACACACACACACACTCTGCACGAAGCCTGAGGCCACTCAGCCCAGGGCTGACATGTTCCTGCGTGTTCATCTTCCCAAGTGTCAAATCAGCAGCAGCTCAGCACGCAGAGCATGGGGCATTGTCAGTGAGAGTAACAACTGAAGGGAAGTAAAGCCCCACCGCTCAACCCCAGGGGCATCCTCCCACCTGGGGGGGGGGGGTGTGAAGATTCCCTTTCTCCTTGTCCCGAAGATTGGGCCCCGCCCCGCCCTGGGTCTAGAACATCCGTGTGGAATGAGTCAGAAGGAAGACTTGCTGCTCAGTGAATCACCAGCACCAATCCCTGCAGACGCCTGGTTTTCCTGGGAGGTCTCCCGGCTCCGTGCCGGCCCAGGCCTGGTCCTGGGTGGCTCATGAGATCCTCGCCCAGGGTGGTGAGCATCCTCACAGGTGTCTCCCCCCCACCCCCCACCCCCGGCTCCAGCAGCCACGGCTCCGCTCTCTGCTCCCTCCTGCAGGCCGCAGGCCTCTCAGGTCCACTCTGCCCGCTGCTTGCCTCCACCACGGAACACCCCCCCCGCCCCCCCCGTCTAGACCTCCCACACCCACCTCCTGAGCAACTCTTGCCGGCGCTGGCGCTGGCGCTCCTGGTTGCATTACTGCGCCTAGGGGCCACAGGGTCTCGAAGGCCGGTTCCGTGCAGTTCTCCCTTGTTTGGGGGAGCTGCCCCTATTCAGTCCACTCAAGGAAACACTGAGACTCCAGGGGTGTCACAGACACGGGGCTGCTTCAGTAGGCCAAAGCACATTTCGAAACCCGGCCTGCATGGGGAGGAAGGGGAAGAGACGCTCCGACTGTCCCAGCTTCCACACGTACAAACTGCCCTGCTCCGAGCAGAGCTCTCTCCAGAACACAAGGTCCGTTTAATTCAGCCAGATGGCAGCCTTGTGTAAGCCCCTGGACAAGCGCATGAGGGTCGGTGTCAGCCCTAACTGCTATCTACTCAAATACCAGCCGACAAAGACTTCCTGAGCCGCAGCCAGAGCCCCCAACGGCTGGCGGGCTCGGCAAGGACAGCAGGTGTCTCACGGTCGCTAGTTCACCAGGGGACGACTCCATGCCATCCAAGCCCTGACCCAGGGCCTGTCAGGAATAGCGGACCTGAGTCTGGCCTCTTACAGAGCACCAGGGATGCTGCAAGGTAGAAGTCACACGGGCCTCGTCCCACTGGGGGTCTCGTGGCCAGTAATTCTTCCCCCCTCGTGGATCAACTTTGCCCTGGGAACAGCGTGGCTCCTAAAGCTTCTAATCCAATTGGAAGATAGATAATAAAACACCAAGGATAAAACTGGAAGATCATTTCAAAGAGGGACATGGTGCTGTAGTAGATTACACGCAAGGGGGCCGGCTGTCCAGAGGGGGCGTCACAGGGGTTCGGGACCCCTCTCCTGTCCCACTAGCATCTAGCCAGTGTTCTGAGTAACCTGTGGCAACTGCTCCCCTCCCCCCCGTGTCTATGTGGTGGCCACTGAGGTCCAGCTTTCCTGCTATAGGACACAGGGGTCCCCTCGCGTTCGTCTTCCGCTCCTCTCTGTACAATGGAAGGAGACCCATCTTAGAAGCGGCTCCGGTGGAGGACGAGGAAAGCTCACCCAGCTGAAACGATCAAGCTTCGTGTCCTCGACGGCCCATTCTGAAGGCCCCCTGCTGCACCTGCGCCGTCCGCCAACACACATCGAACGGCCTCAGCCCCGCTGCCCCTGCCCGCCCGTGAGCGTTCCACCAGGCCCTCCGGGGAGACGCGCCCAGCACTTGGGGACCCTCCTGGACTCGCCCAGCACTTGGGGACCCTCCTGGACTCGCCCAGCACTTGGGGACCCTCCTGGACTCGCCCAGCACTTAGGGACCCTCCTGGACTCGACGCGTTATGTAAGTCCAAGTGCATCGTCATTCTAAGTGCACGGATTCCCCCTGCCTTTCAGGGGTCGGGTGAGGAGAACGCTACCGCGGCTGCCGGAAGGGGAGGAAGCCAGGACTGCAGGCAGCCCCGACCGCCACGAGGCAGACCGGGCGAGAGAAGGCCTCCCCAGCCAGCCCCGAGAGGGCCGAGGGGAGCACTCCCTGTGCTCCTGGCACCTTCCCCCCGTGATGAGCAAGAGAGGCTTTAGAATTTTCCCATGTCTGAAATTCAACGTGCCAAGTCAGATGACTACCAGGGATATGCTCCATCCTGATGCTACCCTCCGGGCTTTGCTTAGGACACAATTCATGAACGTACACATAGACATGGACGCATGGAATTCTTGGTGCCCGTGCTGGCACTTAAACCCAGCCTAGGCACTGTCGTTTAGCTTCTTGCTCAAGGCCAGCACTCTGTCACTTTCAGCTTTGGGGGTAATTAATTGAGGAAAAGAGTCTCGGGGTTTTCCCGCCTGGTCTGGCTTCCAACTGTGCTTCCCAGAGCTCAGCTTCCTGAGCAGCTAGGATGACAGGTGCGAGCCCTCCGGTGCCTGGCTTTGGGTAGAATTTCTAAGTCAAGACCTGACATACATCACCCCGTCCCCAGTCACCTCAGCCACTCTGGACACACACATACACACGTGCTCAGACTTAGGTCTGTGTATCTATGCCTGTGTAGATATGCACACATTTGCCCATGCATGTGCATGCGTATATGCGCGTGCATGTGGCCATCTCTCCATGCACTAGCACGCTAGCACGTCTGCTCACAGACCCACACCGGCTCCCTTCCACTTCCCTCTCTCCTGACCTAGGTTTGCCAGCCGCTCTACCTTAGACCTTCATAGGTCAGGCTACGTGTCACAGATTGGACCTGGATAAAATGGTCATCGTGTTAGGGTTTATGCGTTCCAAATGGATGTACGTGTGCTGGTGGGGGCCTCCAAAGCTTGGGCCGAACGTAACATGGCCGCCCGTGGCCCCGAAGGAGGCGCGTGGGGTGAGATGTCCCGCGAGGTCCCGTCACGGTGTGCCTGACGGCTCCCACCGCCCGCGTGGGAGCCCGACCTCCCCGAGCCCCGGGAGGACTAATCCACTCCGCTCCTGGGGTGGCAAGTGTGTGAAAATCAAGTGACCCAGGAATCACGGGGGGCTGTCCTTCACCTGCACCGGCCCTCCAGGAACGCGTACACTGCCCAGTAATCCAGCTTTGGGTGAAAAAAAAAAAAAAAGAAGGCTTCTCTTGAGTGGAAAAACCTACCTGCGACTTGATGATTTAGTAGGTGCCAGTCTACCCTGAAATAATAAAGACCATTATGATGTCACTGTCTCCGCGCTCACCCGCAGAGTCTTTGGGCCTTTCTTCCAAACACACGGGCTCATGAATTAGGAGTCTGTGGTGCCCGGCTCGTCAGCGCCGTTGTGAGGCCTGGCCGTGGGGGGGGTGGGGGGGTAGGGGGGTGGGGGGGTGGGGGGGTGGGGGGGGTGGGGGAGACCCTCCAAGACCCTTCCTGCGTGGCTCGTGGAACCCGGCGGCCCCCCACCACTGCAGGAGCCCACGTCAGACTTTCAAGTGCCTGACCTGAGACTCAGGCTTGCACAGGTGGCCCTGCACCTCCCGCCAGAGCCTCCCGTCCCTGGGCAGAGTCTGACGGGAGACGCTCCCGTGTCGCTGAGACCGGGGTCCCCAAGGCACCGTGTACCTCCCCCCAGGGCAGCGGGAATGCGCCAGAAACAGACAGGCGGGTGACTTAACGCTGTACATGCCATCTAGTCCTGGGATTTCTTTTTTATTTTTTTATTTTTATTTTTTTGCTAGGAGCATTTTGATGACTGCTTCAATTTCCCTGGTCAGTTCAGATTTTTTATTTCTTCATTATGCAATCTTGGTAGGATATTTGTGTCTCTAAACGCATCCACTTCTAAGTTATCCAATGTATTACCAATAATTTTTTCATAGCCATCTTTTGATCATTTTTTAATTAATGTACTGTCCATTGTAATATCACATCTTTCATTATTTTATTTACTTGATTCCTCTCTTCTTGGTTAGTCTAGTTGAAGTCTGCACAGTTCTGTTGAGCTTTCGAAAACCCAACTCCTTCTTTTGATCTTTCCAACCTTCTTTCTAGACTCCATTTCGTTCATTTCTGCTCTCATCTTTATTATTTCCCTTCTTCTGCTAACTGTGGATTTTATCTTGTTCCTTCTTTTCTGGTTCTTTGAAATGCAAACCTTCGATTTGTTTGACATCTGTGTGTGTGTGTGTGTGTGTGTGTGTGTGTGTGTGTGTGTGTGTGTGTGTGTTGCGGGTACTGGGGCATGAACTCAGGGCCTGGGCACAGTCGTTGAGCTTTTCTCATTCTACCACTCGAGCCACAGCTCCACTTCTGACTTTTTGGCAGTTGACTGGAGATAAGAGTCTCACAGACTTTCCTGCCTGGGCTGGTTTCTAACCATGACCAGCCTTCTACTCAGCCTTCTAAGTAGCTAAGATTGCATGCACGAGCCACTGGCATCCAGCTGTATTTGAAATCTTCGTTATTATTGCTGTTAATGTTAGTATTCATAGCTATACACTTTTACTTTTATGGCTGTTGTTGCATCCCACAAGCTTAGTATGTTGTGTTTTCATTGCATGGATGGATGAGGCAGCTTCTGCATCCCTGAGAAGGCTCCCTCTGGTCACTGAACAGATCCCTGGGCTGGGTGCAACTGGCTCCAAACCATGGCAGAGAGGGGCAAGAATCAAGTCACCCTATAGCTTCAGGAACTGCAGTAGAACTGAGATCAACAGATCTCTAGGAACATAGATGAGTCCAACTTTCCCTTCCCAACCCCACCACCCATTGACTGGAAAGTCCTGCTTCCAGACGCCAGTGAGAGGCAATAGAGTTGGGTCATAGGCTGCTTCGTCATCTACAAACTACACCAAGGTTGGTGGACCTGTTCCCAGAGTCACGAACGAGCTGGGTTCTGCGCAGGTTCCTGGGCTCCTCAGAGGGAGCTAGTAAAATGCCAGGGCGTGGGGTGGTTTCTGTAGCCAGGATCACACTCGCAAGCCTGCCACTGGGGCGCAAATCTGCAGTCTCAACATGGCCTCGGTCTTGGGCTCCTCCAGCATTTACAATCTCCTCCTCGGCTCCAAGGCTCCCAAAGGCATTGCCACCCACGAGAAGCTGTCAACCACGGCTGCCGTGGGGACCAGGCTGTGGGCCGGCCTCGTCTAGACTTGTGGACTACAGTGCTTCCGTGATTAATTTTGCCATTGTGAAGTAGACAGGGGTCGTTAAAGCCTCGTTTCTCCTCTTTGTGGCCACGTTGCTTCCTCTTGCTTGGCTTTCTTACGCTTCTTACTTTAGGGAACTTGCTGAGACCCTCCATCCCAGGGGCTTGCTTGGGTAAATCTAAGCAGTAAATAATGTGCAACCAGCTTCTGAATTGGCCCCCTTGATCAACGTGTGTGCAGTGGGGGGAAAAGCCCACAGCTTTGGGATGTGTGCAATTGAATCAATATGGTACTTCAAGAATTCACTTAAAATCGAGGCACTAGAGCTTGGAGGAAATAACCTCTCACTAGTTAGTCCTGTGTGGGAAAATGGGATCTGCCGTACATCACTTCCTCAGGCAAGCTTTCTGTAAGACCATCGCCTGCTTTCGGAACTATGTATGAAAAATAGCTCGTACTATTCCGCTACCAGTTAGTTATATGCGCTAACGTGTTTCCAATCGAGATAGCTATTACCGGGCTGGGGATATAGCCTAGTGGCAAGAATGCCTGCCTCGGATACACGAGGCCCTAGGTTCGATTCCCCAGCACCACATATACAGAAAACGGCCAGAAGTGGCGCTGTGGCTCAAGTGGCAGAGTGCTAGCCTTGAGCAAAAAGAAGCCAGGGACGGTACTCAGGCCCTGAGTCCAAGGCCCAGGACTGGCAAAAAAAAAAAAAAAAAAAAAAAAGATAGCTATTACCAGAAGTTGAAAACATTAAAGAACATTAAACATTAAAGAAGTGAAGCTAACGATGAAATTGAAAACGATGAAATAAGAATACCACTTTTCCAGATCCACCAGGGCGTGCCACTGTGGAGTAGACATGAAGAGCCATATTCAGAAAATGTAAAAAACAAAACCCAAAACATGATTTTACGATACACAGAGCACCTGCGTTTCAAAATGAAATTTAAAGGACATGATTCAAATATTTTTAGTAGCACTGGCCTTATAATAACAGTTTGCCTTTGTTCCACCGGCACTAATCTCCAAGGTTCAACTTTAAATTATTGTTTAATTTCCTTTTTTTTTTTTTTTTTTTTTTGCTGATACTCAGGGCCTCACTTTTGCATGCTCAGCTGGAACTCTACCACTTGAGTTGTGTCTCCAGCCTGGCTTTTTGCTGGTTACTTGGAGATGGAGTCTTGCAGGGTTTTCTGCTGAGTCTAGCTTTGAACTTCAAACCACTGGATCTCCGCTTCTTAAGTAGCTAGTATTAAAGAAGTGAACTCTTACACTCAGATCCTCTTTCACCTTAATGAGATTTGTTTTGTGCCTCCCGGCAGAAGAAAGCACAATTGAGAGGAAGTTTATTTCATAAACAGGAGGCTCTGAGCATGGCCAGACTGATATTGAAACTTCTTGTGGGAAATCAGCCTTGCGTAGATGGTTAGCTCTGAATTTTATCATGTGAGTGAAAGAATAAATATGAAGATACTAAAGCAAAGTACATAAGACATATATAGACTCATTTATGGACTTGACTTACGTACAGTGTTTAAGAATAGTAAATAACAATTTCTAAATTCAGATTTTACTTCTTAATAATACACACACATGTAATAACATGTAAATGTTACTTTGTCCCCCCTTTTATCATATGTACATTGTATATGTGTGTTATATACATATGTTTATTTACATGTGTGATATATGTGTATTGTATATATTTACCTATATATGTATTTCTCCTTTATAGTATATATACATATGAGTTTTATATGTATACATACATATATATGTATGTGAGTTTAAAGGATAGACACAATTCTAGAGATAAAAAGTTATATTTTTTTTTCAGGAATTCTCCTTTCACAAGATCCAGTGCTATTAGCTATAGATTTAGAATTGTTTTAAAGGTAAACAGAGTAAGTTTATCCAAAAGTGAATGGAAAATCATGAAAGGAAAGTAATGAAATTCTCCATCCAGAACAAAAAGGCCCTACAGAGGAGTCCAATGGCGTTCTCTTGGAGGACAGTTCTTAGAGTAGAAGACTCCTAGATCTCCTCCGCTGGGCCTTGTACTGATAGTTTGATGGCTCGTGCATGCTCTGTACTGGCTTTGTAAGAACTATTTCTTTCAGCTGTTCTGAGGTTAACCACACACAGTCCTTAACTTCTTCCTACCCCTTTGGTGCCCTGCAACCAAACTAAAATATTGCTGTTTCATATCTTACCTATTTCTCTGTACTGGTACCACTGGCATGAGAACTACAAATCCATCTAACCGTGAAGGTGCTTGTCTGTCCATCACAGAGACAGCTACCCTGAATCAAACTAATTCTCATGGGCTCCCTCTGCTGGTGAGTGAAGATACAGAGAGAGAGGGGAGAAAGAAAACAGCCACCACAGACAAGAATTCATAACAAACAAACAAAAAATGCATGAAGATAAATCAAATACAAATGATCACAAGTGCCAACATTGTGAGTAGTCAGGAGTCTCCTCTCACTTTCTTTACAAGCTAACACGTTACCCTGTGCTACCGTTTGGTTCTTAAATACCACCCCCCTCCCCAAAGCCGTTGTTAAGGGTTAGGTCCTGGTGGAGGAGGAATGCCTAGGATGTGGCGTCTAGAAAAAGGGTTGTCAGTCTTGTGGAGAGGGAAGTCTAGAGAGGGTTCCTCCTCCTCGCCTCTAGTGCACACTTCTGCCATCAATTGGAGCGTAAAAACCTGTGAGCAAAAGTCAAGTTTTCTCTTTGTAAGTTAGTTTCCCTGGGCATCTCACCACCGTAACTGAAAGCTGAGTATGGCAGTCTACATTCCATAGTTGTTGGAAGAAGACTGAAGAGTGGAGACTCCTGAATCAGAGACCGGTTTCCTAACTCAGGGCATCGCATCCATGAGAGCATCCTGGTTTCTTGTCCCCGGGGCTCAAATGGAGCACAGCACAAAGGAATGTTTTACACCCAGCAAGTTTGGGTGACCCCTGAAACACACTGAGAATTGGAAGCCCACCATGGTTACAATAAGAAGTGAGCGAGACCACACTTTACCCTGGAGGGAAAGCTTGCTCCTGTTGCTCAAGGATGCCTGCAGTAAACACAACCCTGAGAAATGGCCTTGCTAGAGCTCAGTCAGGACCTCGAGCTCATGGAATGTTCGGCACAATTTATAGATCTATAAGAAATAAGGATATTAATAATTTACAACACATGAAGATCATGAAATTTAAGTTTCAGTGATCATCAGGAAAGTTCTATTGAAAAGTGAGCCACATTATTCCTTTCCATGCTGCACATAATAACTTCATTGCATCTCTGCAGATAGGACAGTTTAATGATAAGCTTTATTCCCCAAAACTGAAAATGCTTACCACAATCTGGTCTTTTTAGAGAAAAAGTTTGTCCACTGCACCTTAGAGATCACTTCATTAAGGATCAGGTGAGATGTCATTTTATTGCAAATAATTAACTTGGTGCTGTTATTTGTGATTGTGGCCCTTGCCTTGGAATAAAATTCATTTTGACATATGCCAAAAAAAAAAAAGAAAAAAGAAATCGACAGCAAACGTTCCCCACGAAGGGTTGACGGCTAGGCATCAGGTGAGAGTTGCTGAGCATCCGTCACTGGGGCCTTATAATCCTAGCTACCCAGGAAGCTGAGTTCTATTTCTCTCGCTAGATGTGAGACTTCATTACATTTTATTTTTGTGGAGACATAAATAAGGATAAATTATGATTCATATTTCTGAAATTTGAAATCTTAAAATTAAAACTGCTCTGGTGTGAGGCTCCTTGTTTATACATGAACATTTTCCAGATTCTCTCTTGAAAAACGCAGGATTATAGAATTTTAAACCAGGCTTATAAAACGGCACAAATCCACAGATAAGTCCTTAAACTTACAACATCAAGAATTTGAAGACTTAGAGAGTACCTAATTATACTATTTTGCGAGTTGGCTTTTACCTTCTTACTTTGGAATTAGCCAAAAATCTTTTAGTCAAGCAGTAGTCAAGTTTCCACAGTTGCTACAAACAATTCCGCTTTGCATTCATTGAATACTTCAGTCTCCCGAGCATTTCTGCCCACCTCTCCTTTGCACCTCACTTTAACTAGGAACTTTGGGTAGAAAAAAATCTGACTACATCTCTTTTCCTACTGAGGAAACTACAAAGCAAAGGGGTCACTTGGCAGCTCCACAAGGTGCTGCCAATTGCTAAAGAGAGGAGGTTGCACCCGGACCCCAGAATGTTCCCTTCACCCCTACTGACCCTTTGGTTGCTCTGTCTCAGCTAAGGGGAACATGTAAGTTCTCCTGGCTGAAAAAGTCCAGAGGAAGCGAGGCATCCGTTGAGAGTTGAGCAAACATCCTCTGTGTCCTGCCCTCCTCCAGGCTCCTGTTCTCCAAGATGACTTCCTTTATCATACTTTATGCATTGTACTTCCCATACTCGCTTTGCTGGTGGCTTAAATTCAAAGATGCCCTCCTTTCCGTCATCAAAGAATACTCTTGAGCGTGGTTCCAACGAGACCAACTGAAACCCATCATTTCAGGCAGAGGATGTCGGGGTTGCTAAGTAGCAGCACTGAAACTGAAAATCGTACACAATACAGATAAACCTTGGAAAGAGAAGACAGAAGTCACTACTAGTAATTAGGTATTCCTTTGCTCTGTGACTGGAAAGGGTGCAGAGTGCCCCCCCCCCCTTGTCTGAAATGACTTCATTTTTGTGGCTATCTCATGGTTGACACATCAAAGCCCTTTCCCTTCTGCTCCTGACTTGATGTCTGAGAATGTGACTCTGGCAGAATCTGTCTCGGTTTCCCCTTGTTTTCTGGATGTGTCTTGTCCACAAAGACAACCTTCAGGCAGTTAATTGTTGGCATTACTGGGTCATTTGCTGCTCTGGTATAATCCTCAAGCTGCTTGTTTTTCAAAGCACACAACCTGGAAGGAGTTGTTTCCATTTGAGTCCAAACAAAAATGGAAGAGTCACTCCTGCCAAAACTATTTGAGACTGAGTGCTGGAAACAGGCAGAGCAGCGGCTGTAATGCACACCTGAAATAGATCCTTGAACCAGAGTCCCTGAAATAGACAGCTTCCCCAGTATCCTGATGTGGCCATTTTATATGCGCAGGCCCTGTCTGCATTCTGCTCAGCATGACTCAATGTGCCCCTTGTCGTTTCAATATGCTCTCCAGGAGGTGCATTTCAAACCTCAGCATCTTTCCTTTCTCTGTGTAGAAAGAAGTCTTGGCATCATTTCTCATCAGCGAGTGGTGATCGATGACCAAGAAGTTCTCAATTCCACTGTGGCACAGAGACATAGACGAAAGGACTGGTGTACCTCATTAACCACTGACCTGGGAATTGAATTATTTGCTATAGAGAAAAATCTGTGCTTTTTAGGATGTATCCACTTATCCTATTCATTCATACCAAGGTGCCAACAGCTGGAAGCAGTTGTGCACTTGATTATTTTCTCTCTCAGACTTCATCAGCAGAGTACACAAAACGTTCTTCCTGCCTAGTGAGGCATCATTATTACCACTTTAGCCACTTCCACATGCAAACCCGTCTTTATACCAGGATACCAATCCTGGAGTCAGGAAGCAGAAGAAGCTTGGGACTAGGGATCATGTCATTTCTTCCTTATGATTTCATGTTTGATAAGGAGTTGTGATTCTGAGAAGGTAATCCTCTACTTTGTAGCACATTAATGGATAAGATATGTTGGCCTTACACACAGCCTAAAAATAGACTCACAAAATAAGCTAGAAGTGAAAGGATGGAAGATGATTCCAAGCAAATGAAGCCCCAAGCCAAGCAGAAGAAGCCATGCTTGTATCTGACAAAGCAGATTTCAAACAAAAATGAATCTGAAGAGATGAAGAAGGCCATTTCATACTGATAGAGGAAACAATCCATCAGGGAGATATAATAATTATAAGCATCTATACACCAAACTTTAACACATCCAGTGTCATTAAAAAAAAACTGGACATAAATGCTTTTCGTAGCTTGCCATAAATGATAGGGTCATTCAGACCAAAAAATCAGCAAAGAAACTTCAGAATCAAATGACCGTCTAGACCAGATGGACTTAATAGCTACTCCACCCAACAGCTTCAGAATTTAAATTCTTCTCAACAGTCTCTGGGCCTTTCTCTAAGATTTATCATATTTTAAGAAACTAAGTTAAAAAAAAAAGTGGTAGCCTGGGATTCAAACTCAGTATCTAATGCTTTATGTTCATTGGCAGATACCTTACCTCCTCAGCCATGCCTCTCACCAAAAAGGCAAGTCTTAATAAATACAAGAAAACTGATTTAAAAAAACAAAGCTTACAGAAAAGAAACTACAGAAATTATCCAGCTATATGAAGCCTCAACAGTTCATTCTTGAATATTCAATCATCAAAGAAATAAGCATGGGAATTAAAAAATTCCTAGATTCAAATGAAAATTAAAAGATAACTTACCAGAAAACTATTCAGCTCTGCAATGGCAGTGCTAAGAGGAAATTTTACAGCCATGAGTACCTTTCATTTAAAAAAAAAATTAAGATATCCCTAATAAATAAAACAGAACAAGCCAAACCCCAAAACAGTAGGAGAAAAAAAGAAATAATATAGACAGAAATTAATAAAATAGAGACAGAACGAATACAATGAAAGCAATGGAAAAATCAATGCAAATGGTTATTTAAAACAAAATAAACAATATCAACAAGTCCTTGGCCAAAGTAAGCAAAAGGAGGGAGAAGACCCAGTTTAATAAAACTAGAGGTAAGAAAGGAATTACTACAACTACCAATAAAATTCAGAGGATGATTAAGGAACATTTAAACAACCTATATTCTAATATATCAGAAAATCTGAAATAAATGGTTAAATTTCTAGATGCATGTATAAAATCAAGCCAAGAGGAAATAAACTTCCTAAGCAGATATATAACGAGTGAATTGTAGCAGTACCCAACAAAGAAAAGTCCAGATAATTCTATCAGACCTTTAAAAAGGAATTATCATCAGTGCTTCTCAAGCTATTCTATGAAATAGAAATAGAAGTAACACCACTAAACTCATTCTGTGAGACCAGCATTATACCTGTACCAAAATCACATAAGGACATCACAAATAAAAAGAAGAGGAAGGGGCTGGGAATATGGCCTAGTGGTAAAGTGCTTGCCTCGTATACATTAAGCCCTGGGTTTGATTCCTCAGCACCACATATATAGAAAAAGCCAGAAGTGGTGCTGTGGCTCAAGTGGTAGGGTGCTAGCCTTGAGCAAAAAGAAGCCAGGGACAGTGCTCAGTCCCTGAGTTCAAGCCCCAAGACTGGCAAAAAATAAAAAAAAAAAGGAGGAAGAAAATTGCTTCATGAGCATTGATTTTTTTTTAAATTGTCAATAAAATATGTAGAAAATGACTTCAGCAGCATATTAAAATGATCATTCCCAGCTGGGCACCAGTAGCTCACACCTGTAATCAGCTACTCAGTTTGATGTCAATAAAATATTTGGAAAACAACTTCAACAACATCACATTAAAAAGATCATTGCGCATGAATGCCTACAGACCTGCGTAATTTATCATGTCCCAGTGTATATTTTTTACTATCCAGTATACATACTTGTAGATTTATAGGCACATTCTAGCTACCACAAATGAAGGAAACCATGCAACCTTTGACTCTCTGGTCTGGCTTACTTCACTTAATATAATTTTTTCCAAGCCTTTCTATTTCTTTACAAATGGTACACTATCGTTCTTCTGACAGATGAGTAGAATTCCATTGTATATACATGTATATCACATTTTCTTGATCCATTCTTTCACTGAGGGGCATCTGGGCTGATTCCATATCTTGGCTATGGTAAGTAATGCTGCAATGAACGTGGTTGTGATGGTGGCTTTAGTGTGACCTTGTTTGTGGTCTATTCAATAAATTCCCAGGAGTGGAACTGCTGGGTAATAGGGAAGCTCTATGTTGAGTCTTTTGAGGATACTGCTTTGCGGAGAGATCGAACAAATTTACATTTCCACCAGACATCCATGCCAGCATCTGTTGTTGTTAGTTTTTCTGATAATGGCCATTGTAACTGGGGTGAAGTAGCATCTCAATGTTGTTTTGATTTGCATTTCCTTTATGGCTCAGCAAACCAAAAGGAGTGACATTCCAACTCACCCCTGGTATAATGGCTTTCATCCTGCAAATATCAAAGGCTGGTGAGGATGAGTGGGGATGGAGGAAGGAACCTTTACATTCTTAATGGGAATGTAAATTAGTGGAAATCAATATGACTAAAAATAGAACTATCATCTAATCCTACTATACCATTCCTGGGCATATATCCATAGAAATGCAAGTCCGTATAAATAGAGATACTTGCATACCTATGTTTATAGTAGCAGTATTCATAAGAGACTAAATACAGAATTAGCCTAAGTGTGTCCATCAAATGATGAGTAGATGAGGAAAATGCATATATACAAAGGAAGGGATGTAATTCAGCCATAAAGAAGAATGAGGTTATGGTGCTTTCAGGAGAATGGATGGAACTGAGAATTAATCGTGCTAGGTGAAATCAGATAAAGAGGTTGAAATACCATGTGTTCGGTCTCATATGCAAACTATAGACTTTGAAAGTGAATGACAGGAATATAAAACAGGGACTGTTTTGGGTTGCGAGCCAGTGGGAGGTAGGAGGATAAAAGGAGGGGGTGGTGATCATGGTTGAAGTACTTCATACATATGTATGAAAATAGAATAGCAAAAGCTATTTACAAGTGTTTTTAAATGGTGGGGGGGATAGAAGAAAAAGTGATAGAAGAATTTGATCAGGGTGGTACATTGTGGGTAGGTATGGAAATATCACAACGAAACTACTTTGTATAATTAACACATGCTAATTTAGAAATGAAATAAAATAGATCCTTTTTTAAAACTAGTTTTCTCTGGGATTACCGGCAGATCTTGTGTCCTTACACTCCTGTAAGTGTCAGGATGCTGAAGTCAGTGGCATGGCTTCAGCAATTGTGCATGAATACGTGGTGGCCAGTGGCTCCCTGGGACCCTGCCATCCGACGAGTCACCTTTCCCTCACAGTGTCCTCTCTCTTCTCTGCCTGCCTACCTTGGAGAAGTGACTTCTTGACTATGTTACCCCTGACCAAACCACTACGATCTGGAACAATCGAGAAGGAACAACAGAAACGTTTCCAAGAGCCGCCACAGTGTAAATCATCATCAGTTTGCTTCTCGGGACATGACCACATTTGGTATGTTCTAGCCCTGAATACGTAGTGAGAGGCGAGCTGAGAATGGTCCGGCTAGCTGGGGGCTGACGGCTCACGCCAGTCATCCTAGCTACTCAGAAGGCTGAGATCTGAGGATCACAGTTTGCAGCTAGCACAGGCAGAAAAGCTTGAGACTCTTCCAATAAACTACTAAAAAAAAAATCCTGAAGTGATGCAGTGGCTCAAATGGTAGAACAGGAGTCTTGAGAAAAAGAATCTAAGGGACAGTGGCCCAGGTCCTGAGTTCTTGCCCCAGGACCAGCGTAGAAAGGAGGTCAGATCTGGCCCGCGCCATCATTGGCCGCATGGCGAGTTGTGCTATCTGGCATCTTGTCTTGATGGGTGTGCCCGAATTCCTAGAGGAACGGAAGTCCCACCCACAGATGATGGGTGTTCCTGAACCCCTGGAGACAGAGGTGGGCACTTGGCCTATAGGTTACTGGACCTCTCAGTCAAGTGGCTAGAACTGGGACCTTCCTGTGACCCTGCCCCTTGACCTGACCCTATTTAGGGTCAGGCCAACTCTGGTGCCATTACACCATGCCACATGTCTCCGTCTTCTCGTCCTGTGTCCTGTGTCCTGGCTCGTCTCCGGTCACCATGGCGTCCCAAGTCAGCTCTCCATTGGAGCTGAGTTGATTTGTTGGTATGGTTTTTGTTCTTGCTTTCCTCTCTGGCCTGTTTCCCGACAGTGTTGAGGGTCTGTGTGGGCTGCAGGCCTTTGTAACAGCTGGCTGCCTGCAGACTGCTAGTGCTCTGATAAACACTCCAAGATTCCATCCTTCAGTATGTGGCTTCTCAGATAATTTACCATTTAACATACTGGGGGCTTGTCCAGGATTAAAGAACAGGTTCTGTGAGAAGAATGCCTGGTTTGTGTCCTAGTTCGACCATTTCTAAACGATGAGATTTGGAACAAAGTGACTTAGACCTTCTCAGACTCTATTTCCTCACGTAGAACGTGGGAATATGTGTCACTGAATTAACAATTAATACATGAGAGACATTGCGAAATTAGCTCCGTCCTCTACTCCCACATGTAACACAAGCCCCTTGGCAGTACGTTTTCTCAGGCTTCCCGCACCAGGAAGTAGAGTGAGCCTTTTCCCTGAGTCTGGACCGTGCCTGTGACTTTTTGACCAGAAGCACCATGGCTGTTCTGAGCTGGGCCTCAAGAGGCTGCACATTCCGTCACCTTGTCTTGGAGGCGCGTTGCCATCGGGAACACAACGAAGCGCGCGTGTTAGGAGATGAGAGACACGTGCCCCATTGCTCTGTGACCCTAGACTTCAGCTAGCCCCCTGTTAGATAGCTAAGCCAATCTCAGCCAACCTAGCTGACCTTAGATACATGAACAAGCCTTGCTTAGGGCTGCCTGGACCCCTAAACTTGAATAAATGTCTTTGCTCATCTGAAGTCCACCCAGTTTCAAGGCAAGCTAAAGCTGGTTCCAACCATCCTTACTCTGAGGTCACAAACACATGTATTTCCCATTACCAGTTTATTCATGAAACGTTTCTGGGCCAAACACCAGTCCAGGGCCTGCAACAAAAGAGTGAGCTACGTTCACTCATGGTGTGGTTTGGACAGGAGCGTCAGAGTATTTCTTTGCAAATAATATTTTTTTGATTGGTGAAGTACTATTCATGGAGGAAGGCGTGAGAACCAGATGCAGTCTCAGAGCTACTGGTAATTTGTCTATTTTGCCCGGGGTCAGATAAGCCAGTGACTTCTAGAATAGTCTACATTTCTAAAGTTAGTAGAGTCAGGTGTTAATGTTCTTTTTATGAATCCTGAACACCTAAATGTGACTTTTGGATCCAAAAATAAATAGTTTCCATTTCTGCCCATTAGACCCAACAGACAAATGGAAATGTTGGGCTAACAAGGCCATTAATCGGATGCCAATAGGCGGCCTGGTCTTGACACTACTTCTTCATTTCACTGGAAATCTGGCCACACTTCATCATCAACGGTCACCTATTAATCGTTTTCCTCTGTATACTTTGTAACAGTGTTTGTCACTATAGTGATTCCCTGAACACAGAGCTGTAAGCCAGTGAGGACTCCTTTCTCCTCCAAGCGGTCTAAAATTAACTGTTCGGGATGAAGTGCCACAGGAAATCCACTGGTGCTCCTTGTCCAGAAACAGTCTTTAAATCCATGGTGATTTGATGATGTGAACCATGATGTCTCTGTCTTCCGTGTTCAGCCAAGACCCTTTCCTTGAAGATAGAGCTCTGTACCCCAGACACTGCCATCTGCAGCAGCCGGCAGGCTCCCAATTAGGTGCTGGCTGCTAAGCAGTTTTACACCTAACCATCTTGGCTGTTCTTTGAGGGCAATGGTCCTAAAATAGTCTGATATAACATAAGTTTGTAAAAATGAGGTGAACACACTTCAAGAAAATGTTAACAGCAACTGCACTGTAAGCAACCACAAAGGAATTCCGAGTCCTCCTCTGAAAGCATAATTAGATCATGATGATGTACTTGCAAGCAAAGTCTCAGACATCTGACTTTGTATCTGCTGTTTCTTATCTGGCATAACATTTAAAAGCTAATGACAAGACTTCTGCTTGGGAAGATGGCGTAGGTATCCTTTTCCCGACTCTTCCTACCAAGCAAAGTTAAAATACTGGATTGATACATGAAATATTCATCTTCTTTGGACAAATGAATAGGCCTTAGCCCTGCCAGCTGGGCTGTTGAATCCATCTTGACCCCACTATGATGTCAGCAGAGGTTACCTAGGGAGCAATCCTACCACTCATAACCAGAGACTCCCAGGACGAAATACACACACACACACACACACACACACACACACACACACACACACACACACGTCTGAGAGCCCCCTGGGTGTCAATGAAGACTTAGTGAGAAACCTGGACTTCTTCTACTTGACTCAACAGAAACACTCCCACAATGAACAGTGTCAGAAAAAAACTAGCTGAGAACACTGAGTCCAATAAGGTCTCGAGTCCCAGGCTTCCATCTTAAGTCACTCATTATGCCAAAACCAGGGAGATGTCATATTAAGTGAGAAAAGAAAGGTATGTGTAACATTGAGATGCAGAGATTCAGAATATCTGACAACTGAAACATAACCAACGTAAAAGTACTTGTGTGCATAGACACAGGCATGTTTGAGATCAGTGGAATAAGATAACAATGCCGACAAAGACATCGTCTCCACAGAAAGACAAGAGAATCAATTCACAAATTTTTAGAACAGAAAAAAGTATAAAAAAAATAAATAATAAACTAGATGGAAGGGACCCAGGAAAAGTCAGTGGCCTGGATAATAGATCAGTAGAATTTTTCCAATCTATAGAGGGAGAATATTCAACATCTCCTCAGGGACCTGTGTGACCAGAGCATGATTTCTAACGTTTGTGCTATTGGAGCCTCAGAAGAGAGGAAAATGTGACCGGGTTTGAAAAGAAACCAAAGAATGAAGGAAAACTTCCTAAATTTAGGAGAAGACAAGCTTTCATCAGTATATATCATAGACTACTAAAAAAAAGGCAAAAAAAAATTCTGAATCCAGGAAAAAACAACACTTCATCCATAAAAGACCAAGTGTTTAAACAACAGGAGATTTCTCATCAGGACCCATGAAGGCCAGAGGGAACCGCACAGTACGGTTCGAGTGCTAGGGAAGAGTTGTCAAACTAAATGTGCCTAGTGAAGACTCTGAAGAAAGGAAAATGAAAAGCTCCTCAAATGAAGAAAAAGTAAAATAGCCTGTCTCTCACCCACCACTCTAAAGGAGTAACAAGAGTTGTCTCAAAGGAAATGACTAAAAAAAAAAATCAGGCATCATGAGACATCATGAAGCAAGGCGAGAGGAAGCAAGTGCGTGGGTAATATAACGGGCCTACCTTCTCCTCCTGACCCTCTAGGTTACATTAGGCAGTTGAAACCAAAATTATAACAGCCCAGTGGGTTCTAGAGGCATGCAGAGAAGCAGTTTTAAACTAAGGATATTACAGAGATGTAATGCTGGCAACACACATGCTTATAAATTATGATCATCATACAATGCAGTACCTGCAGTAAAACATTGGGAAAAATTATCTCAGACACACTATAGCAAATCAAAATGACAAACTAAAGAATGTTTAAATAACTTCGAGAAAGAAAGGAAAAAGAACACAAGAAGGAACAGAAATTAAAAATACAATAGCAGACTTAACCCATGACATGTCAATAAGTACATGGAAACTTAGGGCCGGTGGCTGACTCTTCTAATCCTAGCTACTCCGCAGGCTGAGATCCAGAGGACCTAAGTTGGAAGCCAGTCTAAGGAAAAAGGTCTAAAAGTCCAAAAGACGGTCTCCAAAGTGACTAATAAGAAGTCAGTCTGAAGTAGTAGAAGGGCAACAGAGCAAGCAAGAGAAAAGAAAATGCAGGACCCTAAATTCAAATCCTAGTGAATAAATAAATAAGTGAATGCATTAAGTTAATGTGGTCTTAACATAATACAATTGCATACTATTTTTTTTTTAAATCTCACTTCAAACCTAATGGCATGACCGGTGAAAGTAAAAGAATGGAAATCTATACATTGTACCCACAGGAAACAAAATAATTTCAGAGTGGCTATATAAATATCTAAAAAAAAAGTGGCCTAAAAACAAAATATCCAGAAAGGAGGGACACTATAAAAATTAATAAAAGGATCCATCCATCAAGGAAACATAGCAGTCCTAAGCGTGTTCCCACAGCAAAATTAACGTCAAGCAAAGACAGATAGACCTGAAAGGTGCAATGTGTAAGGTCCACCACAGGAGGGCACCATGCAGATGCCCCAAAGCCCCCACCCACCCCCTACTAATGGTCCACCCAGTACCTGTGTTACCTAGGTAACTGGCACACCTGGAGGCAGACACCGCCCCTCACCTGGCCACACCTGCCACCCTGCCCTAGATAAGGCATGCCCCGCCTGCGCTCAGCCCTTCTCCCACCAGGCCAGCAGTTCTGGAATAAGCTTCTCCCTCCTGCCTGAATACCACGTGGTGTTCTCTTTGTTGCCAGCTTAATTAACCTAACAAAATGGACTAGTCTATAATTATTACTGGGGATTTCAGTATTTCTTCCTCAGCAATTGCTTGTTTCTAAACAGAAAGTAAAGGAAGATAATAAATCATCAACAACATTCACAGATTCTAAGGAAATACTATTCTTCCAAAGAGCAGAATACGCCTTCCCCGCCCCCCCCGCCCCCCACCCCCACCCCCGAGGACTCTGGAAAAATACACCACGATTGATTTTTTTTTTTTTTTTTTGGCCAGTTCTGGGCCTTGGACTCAGGGCCTGAGCACTGTCCCTGGCTTCCTTTTGCTCAAGGCTAGCACTCTGCCACTTGAGCCACAGCGCCACTTCTGGCCGTTTTCTGTATATGTGGTGCTGGGGAATTGAACCCAGGGCCTCATGTATACGAGACAAGCTCTCTTGCCACTAGGCCATATCCCCAGCCCCACGATTGATTTTTTTAAATAAATAAAAGTCCTGTCAGGTGCGATGGTAAATACCTGTAATTCCAGACATATAGAATTATAGGTAAGAGTATAAGGTCTGAGGTTAGTCCCAAGAAAAACGTTTGAGACCCTATCCAGAAGAAAAAAGAATTATAGCCAAAGGACTGAGGGCTGTGGCTTGATTGGTGGTGAGCCTGCCTACCACGCTGGAAGCCCTGAGCTCGAGCTGCAGTACCGCCTGGAGGCAATAGAAACAGTTGCCTATGTCAGGTGCCTTCAACAGGGTCATCCCTTCCTTCGCTCTGTCCCAGTTTTCCCTCCCATTCATTTTCAAGACCCATCTACAGAGTGCCCTGCTGTATTTGTTCACGCGTTCTCTCTCCGTGTCTGCGGCCTGCCCTTTGCCCTTCCACAGATGGATAAATGAGCAAGCAAAACAAGAAGAAAAGAAAAGAAAAACAGCAAGCAAGGGAAAAAAATCTCCTTTCCATTTCCTGGAGCTCATTTCAATAAATAATATTTTCTATGATCAGATGCACATAGGCATTGTGCCTTTGTGCTCCTCTCCTGAGTATCCTCCTTTGGCTTCCCTGTGTGTGTTACACTGTGCTTGCGACAGTCCTGTATAATTGATCATGTCCCTGTGTAGTTTAGATCCAGATCCAGCTTCCTCGTATGGGAGGAAATATGTGCTGTTGGTGCCTCTGAGCTTGGCTCATAGGAATTTTCTAACGAGGACTCCAGTTGCTCAGGAAACAAGAGTAAGAACTGGAAAAAAATGGGATTCCATCAAGTTAAAAACCTCCTTCAAACTCAAGGAACAATTACTGGACTCAAGAGTGCCTACAAGATGGAAGAAAGCATTTGCCAGCTATTTATCAGATAAAAGATCCAGAACACACATGTAGAATATTGCAAAATATCCAGAACATCCAAATAGGAAAAAAAAAGAATGGTAAGAGAACAAATAATCCACCAGGTGCCAGTGGCTCACACCTGTAATCCTAGCTACTCAGGAGACTGAGATCTGAGGATCGTAGTTTAAAGCCAGCCTGGGCAGGAAGGTCCCAGAGACTCATCTCCAATTAACCACCAGAAAATCAAAAGTGATGCTGTGGCTCAATGTGGTAGAGCACTAGTCTTGAGTTGAAGAGCTCTGGGATAGCATCCCGGCCCAGAGTTCAAGCCCCATGACTGACAAAAAAAAGAAAAAAGAAAAAGAAAGAAAGAAAGAAAGAAAAAGAAAGGTAGGAAGAAGAAAGAAAGAAAAAGGAAAGAAAAGAAAAAACAAATCTAATTAAACAACAACTTGAACAGATAATTCACAGAGGAAGAAATACAAATAGTAAATATATGACAAAATATATAAGCCACAAATCAAAACTACATTAAGATTCTATCTCACCCAGTCGAAACAGCTATTACCAAGAAAATGACAGATGCCGGCAAGAAGCAAAAGAGAGGGAGGACTGGACTCTCATCCATTGTTGGTGGGAATGTAAACTAGTGTTACCACTATAGAAATCAGTAGGGAGGATCCTCTAGAAACTGAAAATAGATCTACTTTATGACCCCACCACCGTTTTTCCTCTTGGAAAGGCATATACTCAAAGATGTGTAAGTCAAGATACAAGAAAAATATTTGCATATTTGTGTTCATCACACAACTATTCACAATGGGTAAAGAAGATGTGGTATAAAGACCCAATGGATTATTATCTACAAGGACTGAAATTAATGTCATATGAGGTAATGAATGAACTTGGAGATCATCATTGGACAAGATAAGCCAAACTCAAAAGCAAATATTGTCAGGTGCTGGTGACTGACACCTATCATCCTAGCTACTCAGGAGGCTCAGATCTAAGGATCACAGTTCAAAGCCAGCCTGGGTGGGATGCCCAAGCGACTCCTATCTCCAATTAACCAACCAAAAAGCCGGAAGTGGAGCTGTGACTGAAGGGGTAGGGAGCTACACAGGGCCTACACAAGGCCCAGGACCGCACCAAAACCAAAGCAAGCATCACTCAGTTCTCACTGTGCGGAGTCTCTCTCTAAAGTGGTCATAATACTGGGACACGAGTCATAAGATCAGTGGGAGTGAGAGGGAAAACGAGGAGGGACTTGGGAGTAGGAAGGAACGAAGCGTGTTACGTGTGTGTGTGTGTGTGTGTGTGTGTGTGTGTAAAGATAGATTATGAAACTCACCAAATGCCTAAATGGAGAGAAAGAAAAAAGGGGCTAAAGGAATATAATAAGAAGGGGTGAAATACACTGTTCAAATACGTGTTCAAAATATATGCTGTATGCACTGGTGAAGCTGCCACAGTGAATTGCCATTATATTGTAAATGTACACTTAAAAATAACTTTTATAAAAACTATTACCAAGCTGGCGCTGATGGCTCACGCCTGTCACCCTAACTACTCAGGAGGCTGAGATCTGAGGATCACAGTTCAAAGCCAGCCCGGGCAGAAAGATCCACGAGACTCTTAGCTCCAATAAACTACTCAGGAAACTGGAACTGGGGCTGGGGCTCAAGTGGTAGAAAGTAACTGAAAGGGTGAGCGTCAGCACCCCACTTCGAAGGGAGACTCAAAGGCCAGGATGGAAGCCTAAGTGCAGCAAGATGCTGTCTACACATGGAGAGCGTAAGCCGGGTGCCCAGCCGCGTGGGAATCGCTCACACTGCCCTGGCACGCCTCCCCGCCCAGGCCACCAGCCCGCGCAGCCGCAGCCGACGCCAGGGGACTTTTCTTTGAACCAGTGTGTTCACTTAGAGGCAAATATACCATGTGCTATTTTATTGATTGCTATAATCCGTAATAAACAAAGGCTCGCTGTTGTCAACATTCAACGTTGATTATGTCACCCTTGCGATGGGAAATGTTAACCCTCTCTTCATTCTAGAGTGGTATTTTTAATGACTGCAGGGCGGTGCTTGCCAATACTTGGAAAGTTATTCCATGATAGCCAGCGTGAAATATAATGAATCATCGAATTCCTGTTCGTTCCTGACTTGCAATGATCCTGCCTGAGTCCCAGGGTCACAACAGTGACAGATGAAGTTGTTCCAAATTAGTCACTTAGTTGACTAGGGTAAGGGTATGTCCCTTGTTGGACACCCAAGGGGGACCTTCCCGGCGTGATGGAAGCCGTCCTCCTGGGCGGTTGGGGGGTTCTGCCCCTCCAGCAAGCCCAGGACTGAGTCTGCAATGCAACAGCCGCACCACGTGTGCAAAAGCAAAGCGCTAAGCCAGAGACTGGGAATGGACGGCTAGAACTGGCTCGGTCACAACGTGTGTACAGTTATCCTGTACAGTTTCAGCCTGGGAGCCGCGCACGCTAGAGTCAGGCTTGTTTTATGGTTCTATAGGAGCCAGATAGGACATTTAAGTGATCCACTCCATTAATTTTGTACTGTTGTGTCAATCTGGAATTCATTTTAATCAAAAGGCCCCTTGAAATGGTCTCCTTTGTTGCATTATTTTGTTGGCTCACTTTATCGACATCTGCTATGTTTAGACAATATGAATTAAAACTGAAGAACGCTGTTTGTACTCAGCTACTTTTGTTGAGAGTGTAACATCCCAAGATTGGCAGTGTTTATGTAAATCAGTGTGGCTGACACAGCCATCATAAACAAATGAGGGAAATATAACAAACACATTGTTCATGCAGGAAACGTTTGTTTTGAGAGTTGGCTTTGGTCTCATCAGATTGATGAAGAGTCGCTGATACCACAGACCTGGCCTGCACTCCGCAACCAGGCCACCTCCCCAGCAAGCCAGAAAAGGGCTCCCGCCCCACGGTCTGGAGCCAGCTGAACCCAGGCTCCAAAGCTTGGCCCCGGCTCTACCCATCCGCTGAGGCCCCCAGCTGACGGCTGAGCGGCTAGATGGACTGTGACACCGCCGAGTGCCAGGGGAGCTGCGGCCCCGCCCACAGCTCCACGTGGGGGTCCTCCGTGGCCAACTGCGCTCCATCACAGGGGCACGTCGTGTGGGAAGGATTCCAGCAAGGCCTCTCACCCCAGGCCCCAATTCCCATTCAGAAAGAAAGTGTGATAGAAACATAATCCTACGAATGCAAAGCGGGGTTTCTCGTACGCATGGAAGTCCAGAAACTGCCCTGCTTCTCATCAGTAGAGAATGGAGTTCATACTGAGACACCAGACCACCTGCACAGGTAGATCAGTGTCCACAGGGGCATGGAGAGTGAAGGAGGCAGGGGTGCCTGGCAGGTGCAGGGATTCTCTGCAGGTGACGAAAGTGTCCTAACTTCACTATGGTAGCTGTGCAGCCTGGATATTAATAATACATCATATAAGAGGAGGCTAAGCAAAATGAGCTCAAGAGATGGAAAGAGCAGGATTTTACTGTTGTCAATGTTTAATATACTAGGTGAATTTCCTTTGACGTACCCCCTGTGGTCACTGTATATGATTCTGGTACACTGGATATTGTATATATGCTTATCTGAACTGGGGAAGGCAAGAAAAATGAAGGAGGGTGTAACAAATATGACATGAAATGTACTCACTACCTTATTATGTAACTATACCCTCTCTGTACATCACCTTATCAATAAAATTTAATTTAACAAAATAATACATCTGCAAAATCCATTTTTAATTTTCTCTTTCACTGTATTACCAAGTTTTCCCGCAGTGAATTTAATGATCTTTGTCATAAATAAATGTCCATTGTTTAATCTCTCGGAAAAAAATTCACTTTGGTGACGTTCTCATAGTTCTGGTTCTACAAGAAGAAGGCTAAGCTGTGCGTGTCAAGTGAGCAAACTCTGGGGCCCATGAATCTATATCAACAGAATTCATATTTGTAACCAGCATGAAAAGATCTTCAAGTTTTGAGGACCAAAAGGGAAAGAAATCCACGTGGCGCTTCCCACTCTTTACTCA
Source organism: Perognathus longimembris pacificus (assembly GCF_023159225.1). Classification (NCBI taxonomy): domain Eukaryota; kingdom Metazoa; phylum Chordata; class Mammalia; order Rodentia; family Heteromyidae; genus Perognathus; species Perognathus longimembris. The sequence continues at coordinate 19,212,761 of NC_063178.1, read as the reverse complement.
AGAAACACCTCTGAGCCAGCTGTACTGTTCCACCCACCACGCCGTCCTGCGTGGTCCTCAGCCCGTGACACTGCCGGAACCTCGGCCACCCTGGCTGCCACGGTCCTGGAGGGCACTGTGCTCTACCGCGCATGCTGCACTTGCTGCCACCGGAGCCACCCGCCGGAGCCACCCCAGCCCACAGCCCACCGGGCTGGCACGACCCTCCCCGCAGCACGGACGAAGCTGAGCGCCTTGCACAGAACGTTCAGTTTATCACTCGGTGAGCGCATCTTCCCGGCCTTGATCCTGGCCCAGGAGGGACCTCCTCTGACCCCCCTCCTCCAGCGGTGCAGCTGCTTGCGTTTGTCTCTGACTGCGTCACTACCACAAAGGAGACGCTTCCACACTGCAATGGGGGGGGGGGGGGGAGGCAGGCTTTGGCCTGAACTTACCCTGCAACCCATTCCTCCAGTGGCCCAGCAGCCACTTGCCCTCCTCCCTTAAGCCTGTTCTCTCCTGCTTTCCCTTCCAGTGAAGCAGGTAAGAGACTCGGCTCTGCAGAAGAGGGGAGTTCAGCCCTGGACACCGGGGGCAGAGAGAGAGAGAGAGAGGAAGTGACAAGGGGTCCGTTGGTGTTTTTATGTTTCTCTTGCCTATTTTATTGACTCAAAACTTCATGTCGGGAACTTTTCCACAGCTAGCAAAGCAGGTATAAATGTCTGCTCTCATTTATTAGCCATAGGGAACTGTACGAATAATAGTGACGCAAATATCCTGGGTCCAATTCTTTACACAAATATAGGAGAAATTGAAACTGCTGATTCACACTCTATGAGCTATTTTTCAGTTTTTTAGAACGACACATTAAACAAGCTTGTTGCTCTTATCTAACTTAGTACCCATTGATCAACCTGTCTCCATCCCCCACCAACCTCTCCAGCTTCTGCCAGACCCTTCTCTAAAGGTTACTAAGATGAACTCTTAAAATTCCACATCTGTATGTATATAGGCTCTGTGTGATGTTTGATGCAAGTTTACTTGGTTTAGGTGTTCAAACCAGGATAGTCATGTCTACCTCCTTAAACATTTACCACTTCTTTGTGGTTAAAAAAATTAATCCTGGAGCTGGGAATGTGGCTTAGCGTACAGTGCTTGCCTAGCACACATGAAGCTCTGGGTTCAATTCCTCAGTACCACATGAACAGAAAAAGGCCAGAAGTGGCGCTGTGGCTCAAGTGGTAGAGTGCTAGCCTTGAGCAAAAGAAGCCAGGGACAGTGCTCAGGCCCTGAGTTCGAGGACCCAGGACTGGCACCAAAATAATAATAATAATAATCCTGATTCTTCTGCTCTGTGTGTGTGTGTGTGTGTGTGTGTGGTGCGTGTGTGTATCTGTGTGCGCACCAACACTGTGTTTTGAAGCTCTTTTGCTCAAGGCTGGTCCTTTACCACTTGAGCCACATACCTCTTACAGAATTTTGCTGGTTAATCAGAGAACTGAGTCTCTCAGAGGTGTCTGCCTGGATTGGCTTCAAACCTTGATCCTCACGGCTTGGCCTCCTGCGTAGCTAGGGTTACAGGCATGAGCCACCGACAAGCAGCTCCAAGCTTCTTACTCTTGTCTAACTTAGTTCCAATCCATCAACCTCTCTCCATCCCCCACCAAGCTCCCAGCTTCTGGTAAACACTTCCCTGAATGTAATAAGATGAACTTTTAAAATTCCACATCTGAATGAGATCACGCAGTGCTTGTCTGCCTGTGCTTGCCTTATTTCACTTCCCATCATGATCTCCAACTTCATTCTTGTCACCATAGAGGACAAGACAGCCATCTTTATAAGGCTAAATAGGGGTCCATTATATATATACACACATACACACACACACACACACACACACACACACACACACATCACATTTTCTTCACCCACACGTCAGCTGATAGGTATTCGGGTGATTTCCGTTTCTCAGCTATGATGAACACTGCGATGAAGAGAGAGCCCAGATGTCTCTTCAAACATACCAACTTCATTTCCTTTGGATACAAACACAGGACTGTAAGTGCTGGATCATGTGGTAGTTCTGTTTTTAATTTTTGAGGATTCTTTATTGTGTGTTTATGTACTGAGTTGTATCACCAAAGCAAACTAAAAGTAAGTTTAAAAGTCTGATGTGAAAATACAGAGCAGGATGATACAGTCAAGCCCTGGGACACTAGAAGGACACTTGGGGGGGGGGGGCGGGAGGGGGGCAGGCAGAGGTTTCCATTCATGCAGGGATCTGGGCTGATGTCGTCGGTGTGCACCAGAGAGCTAGCCTCAGGGGGGGTACCCCACCCTCCATGACACCTCCCCCCCCCCGCCCCGTGGTCAGCTTCTCCCATCCTGCCCTCTAGGCTCCTCCGTTTGGCTGCTGGTCTTGACCTGTACTCTGATTCTCCCTTTAGGCATATTTCCCTAGGACCTCAGTACAATCTCCGAATTCCAAGAAAGCACCAGCCCTCCTCACACTCTGGCCCCCGGGGGCCACAATTGTTCCCTTTGGACCTCACCCAAGAGACCCTCTGAGATCAGCTCAGCAGAGTCATTTCTACCGGCTTCCAAAGCCAGACAGATGTCAAGTGCCCGGTACCAGGGAACAGTGGGGACCCCAAACGCACTTAGGACAGAGGTAAGAAACCTGTATCATTTGAGAATCCCTGCCATCTCACTTGTCCTGGTGCAAACAGGACCTTCTGCCCCATGCAAAAGACAACTCCTAACTACAAGGCTCGCTACGCTGTCCATTTCCAGCCTCCTCTTGCATGTGGATGCGTTCTCTTTCCATCGAGGTCTTGTGCCTTCTTGATCAAAGATCAGTTCATACTATTCCTTTTCTCAATTTGCATGTCTGGTGTCAACAACTGTTATAAAAATGTCCTTCCCAGCTACAAATGCATGATGACATTCTTTCTAGGGAACATGCGCTGACCTCCCAGTCTGGTCAGACCCCCACAGGTACACGCAATGCAACGCAATTCACATGAGCCACCAGGGAGCACCCGAAGGAGAACACGCACTCAGACATCTTTCTTACGTGTTTCCTGGGATTTATAGAATGGAGCCCCGACGGGACAAAGGTGAGGCAGCAGGAGCCCCTCCAGGGTGAGCGCCGGCCTTGCTGAGCCTCTGCTTTTGCTCAGGGCCGGCTCCTCACTACGGCAGGCAAGCGAAGCCCTCAGAAGCCCTCAGGAGAAGGGAAGCTGGGCAAGAGGAAGACTTGGAGTTACAAGTAGTGCTTAAGGACAAGTATGTCTTAGCCCCAAGTATAAAACCAGGAAATACTTGCTTCACCCCTTAAAATAGAAAATAGAAAATAGAAAATAGAAAAGCATGTCTGTGGGGTATTGGAGCGGCTTGTGCGCATCCCTCTGGTGCTCAGTCTTGCAGAAGAGATGTCTTGCGTCACCCTGCAGTGACACAGTGTCTACTACAGTCATTCGCTTATCCCATGTCACAGTTTACATTTCCCATCACAGAGCAGCCAGACTTCTGGCCAAAGGGCAAATCACTTCAAGGAGGGGGGCGGGGGGTCACGGCAGAGTCTGCCGTGAGTGGATTCCGTGTCCAGCTCTCAACACAACCGGGGCCTCCTGGGGGCTGTGCGGAGAGGGGACCTGGTGCTGGGGACGCCGCAGGGGCTGGGTTCCCAGTCCTCCCTCCAGCAGGCTCCTCCACCCGTGAGACGTGGCTCCCAGTCCTCCCTCCAGCAGGCTCCTCCCCCTGTGAGCCTTGCTTCCCAGTCCTCCCTCAGCAGGCTGCTCCCCCTGTGAGCCTTGGCTCCCAGTCCTCCCTCCAGCAGGCTGCTCCCCCTGTGAGCCTTGCTTCCCAGTCCCTCCCTCCAGCAGGCTGCTCCCCCTGTGAGCCTTGCTTCCCAGTCCTCCCTCCAGCAGGCTCCTCCCCCTGTGAGCCTTGGCTCCCAGTCCTCCCTCCAGCAGGCCTCCCCCTGTGAGCCTTGGCTCCCAGTCCTCCCTCCAGCAGGCTCCTTCCCCTGTGAGCCTTGGCTCCCAGTCCTCCTCCAGCAGGCTGCTCCCCCTGTGAGCCTTGGCTCCCAGTCCTCCCTCCAGCAGGCTGCTACCCCTGTGAGCCTTGGCTCCCAGTCCTCCCTCCAGCAGGCTCCTCCCCTGTGAGCCTTGGCTCCCAGTCCTCCCTCCAGCAGGCTGCTCCCCTGTGAGCCTTGGCTCCCAGTCCTCCCTCCAGCAGGCTCCTCCCCCTGTGAGCCTTGGCCCCCAGTCCTCCCTCCAGCAGGCTCCTCCCCCTGTGAGCCTTGGCCCCCAGTCCTCCCTCCAGCAGGCTGCTCCCCCTGTGAGCCTTGGCCCCCAGTCCTCCCTCCAGCAGGCTGCTCCCCCTGTGAGCCTTGGCTCCCAGTCCTCCCTCCAGCAGGCTCCTCCCCCTGTGAGCCTTGCTTCCCAGTCCTCCTCCAGCAGGCTGCTCCCCCTGTGAGCCTTGGCTCCCAGTCCTCCCTCCAGCAGGCTGCTCCCCCTGTGAGCCTTGGCTCCCAGTCCTCCCTCCAGCAGGCTCCTCCCCCTGTGAGCCTTGGCTCCCAGTCCTCCCTCCAGCAGGCTCCTCCCCCTGTGAGCCTTGGCTCCCAGTCCTCCTCCAGCAGGCTGCTCCCCCCGTGAGCCTTGGCTCCCAGTCCTCCTCCAGCAGGCTCCTCCCCCTGTGAGCCTTGCTTCCCAGTCCTCCCTCCAGCAGGCTGCTCCCCCTGTGAGCCTTGGCTCCCAGTCCTCCCTCCAGCAGGCTGCTCCCCGTGTGAGCCTTGGCTCCCAGTCCTCCCTCCAGCAGGCTCCTCCCCCTGTGAGCCTTGGCTCCCTGTCCTCCCTCCAGCAGGCTCCTCCACCTATGAGCCTTGCTTCCCAGTCCTCCCTGCAGCAGGCTCCTCCCCCTGTGAGCCTTGGCTCCCAGTCCTCCCTCCAGCAGGCTCCTCCCCCTGTGAGCCTTGGCTCCCAGTCCTCCCTCCAGCAGGCTCCTCCCCCCTGTGAGCCTTGGCTCCCCGTCCTCCCTCCAGCAGGCTGCTCCCCCCGTGTGCCTTGGCTCCCAGTCCTCCCTCCAGCAGGCTGCTCCCCGTGTGAGCCTTGGCTCCCAGTCCTCCCTCCAGCAGGCTGCTCCCCCCGTGAGCCTTGGCTCCCAGTCCTCCCTCCAGCAGGCTGCTCCCCGTGTGAGCCTTGGCTCTCAGCTCCTCCCTCCAGCAGGCTCCTCCCCCCTGTGGCCTTGGCTCCCAGTCCTCCCTCCAGCAGGCTCCTCCCCCTGTGAGCCTTGGCTCCCAGTCCTCCCTCCAGGCAGGCTCCCACGCATACACTCACCCTGTGCACATTACCCGCTGACACGCAGCATCACCACCTGCCACCACTACACACACGTGCATGCACAAACCCACACACGGACGCCCGAACTCATTCTCACACGTACACATCCACCTGTGCACAGACACGTGTGCCTATCCACACGCCAGGCACACACGCTGACGTGCTCACACTCACACCCATGCACGCACACTGCAAGACGCGCCGGACTTCTCACAGCATGCTATGCAGAATAGGTCACTGGGGCTGCTCCCGCACAATGAGGCTGCTCCCGCACTGTGAGGCTGCTCCCACACAGTGAAGCTGCTCCTGCAAAGAGGCTGCTCCCGCACAGTGAAGCTGCTCCCGCACAGTGAGGCTGCTCCCACACAGTGAAGCTGCTCCTGCACAGTGAAGATGATCCCGCACAGTGAAGCTGCTCCTGCACAGTGAAGCTGCTCCCGCACAGTGAAGCTGCTCCCGCACAGTGAAGCTGCTCCCGCACAGTGAGGCTGCTCCCGCACAGTGAAGCTGCTCCCGCACAGTGAGGCTGCTCCCGCACAGTGAAGCTGCTCCCGCACAGTGAAGCTGCTCCCGCACAGTGAAGCTGCTCCTGCACAGTGAGGCTGCTCCCGCACAGTGAAGCTGCTCCTGCAAAGAGGCTGCTCCCGCACAGTGAGGCTGCTCCCACACAGTGAGGCTGCTCCCGCACAGTGAAGCTGCTCCCGCACAGTGAAGCTGCTTCTGCACAGTGAAGCTGCTCTTGCACAGTGAGGTTGCTCTTGTACAGTGAAGCTGTTCCCGCACAGTGAAGCTGCTCCCGCACAGTGAAGCTGCTCTTGCACAGTGAGGCTGCTCCTGTACAGTGAAGCTGCTCTTGCACAGTGAGGCTGCTCCTGCACAGTGAAGCTGCTCCTGCACAGGGAAGCTGCTCCTGCACTGTGAAGCTGCTCCTGCACTGTGATGCTGCTCCTATACAGTGAAGCTGCTCCTGCACAGTGAAGCTGCTCCTGCACAGGGAAGCTGCTCTTGCACTGTGAAGCTGCTCCTGCACAGTGAAGCTGCTGTACAGTGAAGCTGCTCCCGCACAGTGAAGCTGCACCCGCACAGTGAAGCTGCTCCTGTACAGTGAAGCTGCTCCTGCACAGTGAAGCTGCTCCTGTACAGTGAAGCTGCTCCTGTACAGTGAAGCTGCTCTCGCACAGTGAGGCTGCTCCTGTACAGTGAAGCTGCTCTTGCACAGTGAAGCTGCTCCTGTACAGTGAAGCTGCTCTTGCACAGTGAGGCTGCTCCTGTACAGTGAAGCTGCTCTTGCACAGTGAAGCTGCTCCTGTACAGTGAAGCTGCTCCTGTACAGTGAAGCTGCTCTTGTACAGTGAGGCTGCTCCTGTACAGTGAAGCTGCTCTTGCACAGTGAGGCTGCTCCTGTACAGTGAAGCTGCTCCTGTACAGTGAAGCTGCTCTTGTACAGTGAGGCTGCTCCTGTACAGTGAAGCTGCTCTTGCACAGTGAAGCTGCTCCTGTACAGTGAAGCTGCTCTTGCACAGTGAAGCTGCTCCTGTACAGTGAGGCTGCTCCTGTACAGTGAGGCTGCTCCTGTACAGTGAAGCTGCTCTTGCACAGTGAAGCTGCTCCTGTACAGTGAAGCTGCTCCTGTACAGTGAAGCTGCTCTTGCACAGTGAAGCTGCTCCTGTACAGTGAAGCTGCTCCTGTACAGTGAAGCTGCTCCTGTACTGTGAAGCTGCTCTTGCACAGTGAAGCTGCTCCTGTACAGTGAGGCTGCTCCTGTACAGTGGGGCACAGGAAACGGAGCTGGCATTCGGCAACCATCGCGAGAAACCATGTGAGGGGGAGACTGTGCATCTGCTGGGCGTGACGTAAACGATGGCGCGTGTGTTTCGCACGTGTGTGTTTGACTTGCCATTTCAGTCACCTGCTGTCGTGTCACTTACAGAGCTGTGGCTGAGCGGGAACCGAACGCGGGCGGTGGGTGCGGTGCCCGGTGCTCACGGGAGCCTGGCCCAGATGTGGAGGCGCGGGGCAGCTATGGCGCTGCCCCGGGGGACGGTCAGGCCGGGGGTGACGAATCTGCCCAGCCACTGCGGTCAGCCCCGAAACTGCCTGCGGGGCCGGCGGGGGCCTGGCACGGGAAGCATGGCGCCCATCCTCAGGGCCTCTGGGAGGCCAGAGCCCAGGGCCTGGCTGCAGGGGTGGCGGCAGGCCCTGCACTGCGCGGGGCAGAGCCCGTCCGTCCCGGCCTCCGGGAGCTCAGCCGAGGGGCGTCAAGCTCGCTGTGTGTGTGCGCGTGTGCGCACGCGGCTCCCGCAGCCGCTCCTCCTCACCACGCAGGTGCAGGCGGTGCAGAAACTCAAGGTCCCATGCAGGCGCCTGGCTGGGGGGGGATCCACCGAGGACATGAGTCATTCCCACAGCATGGACAAAGCTTGCGTGGACCGCACGCTCGCTCTGAAGCAAAAAGAGATTTCTTGGGCTGGGGATATGGCCTAGTGGTAGAGTGCCTGCCTCATATACATGAGGCCCTGGGTTCGATTCCCCAGCACCACATATACAGAAAACGGCCAGAAGTGGCGCTGTGGCTCAAGTGGCAGAGTGCTAGCCTTGAACAAAAAGAAGCCAGGGACAGTGCTCAGGCCTGAGTCCAAGCCCCAGGACTGGCCAAAAAAAAAAAAAAAGAGATTTCTTATCTTGTAAAAACTAAAACCACACGTTTCTTCTTTGCCTCTTAAGCACAGGTTTGGCATACGTGTGGGGCACAAGACGTCACTCAAGCTGAGCTTTGTGTTTTTCCCTCCAGATTTATCACTGGACACTTTCCTCGGAGCGAGGAGTACAGGTGTGCCCGGGGCCCCACGTTCACGGACCGAGGAAGAGCTCGCACCAGCACCGCCCTGCGGCAGGGCCACACGCACACTGGAGCGTGAGGGGCAGGAGCCCGGGCCCACGGCCTACTAATCGCTCCCGTCACCTCGCTGAACACAGGCGCTTGATGCACTGCAGACCCCAACTTTGGTCCCAAAATTGTCCATGTTATCAGGCAGCAGTGGCTCACACCTGTCACCCTAGCTACTCATGAGGCTGAGATCTGAGGATTGTGGTTCGAAACCAGCCAGGTGAAGGAAAGCCCACGAGATGCTCATCTCCAGTCAACCACCCCACAAGAAAAAGCCAGAAGTGCTAGCCTTTAGCAAAGAAGTTCAGGGACCATGCACAGGCCATGAGTTCAAGGCCCGGGACCAGCACCAAAAATAAATCCATGAAAGTGCATGTTTTCTTCTTGCAGAATCTGGAGGTTTGATGAGACACTGAGAACGCTTCCGCTCTGGTGCTGGGCATTCTGGAGAGTTCCCGCCCAGCCACACGCACAGGCAGACACATAGCAATTAGGTTCTGTTGGTGCACGAACGTGCGCTCCATCTTCTGCTCCCCAGGAAGAGGAAACACGCTCGCGTCTGTCTTTGCTTCTTCTCGTTCTGGTAGCATAGGCCCTGGGGTCAGCGGTGTCTCCGCCGTGGTCCCAGTGCAATGCTAGGTGAAAACTATTGCCCTTCCCTGCGTCACCGACCCAGGGTTTGAGGGGTGACAGAGCTTCAGGGGGTCTCGGGCCGCTCTGCAGGGCGGCTGCGGGAGGCCCTGGCTGTCCCCGACGGGGCGCGCACACGAGCCTTGTTTGGGAGGCGCCCCGAGAGCCTCACAGGAGGATGACGACGTTCCGCCTCCGCTGTGCAACGGGGCTGCCGGTGCTCCGGCCAGTGCTCCGCCAGCCAGGCTCCCTGACCAGCGAGCGGAGACGCTGCACGGCCGGCGGGGGGGGGGGGGGGGGAACCAAGGGCTGTGAAGTAAGGCGGAAGCATGTGGGTGTCTGCTGGGAGCACACGCTTGACGGGGGTCACACCAGAATGGAAAAAGGGACCCCACCCTCCGGACACCAGGTCCACGTGTCTAGAGCTGGGGCGCGTGGCCCAGTGGACCCCCCTCCCCCCCAGCAGCTGCTGGAGGGGGCCCCGCACCCCGGGAAGTGCTGTCCACGGCCATACCTCCGCCTCCCCCTCCTCCACGGGGCTCTCCTGGAGCAGGAAGCGCCTTGCGGGGCCCAGGGAAAAGGCTCTCGAAGCCCGCGTTTTTAAATGTATCATCAAGTAGTTGTTCGCGTAAGTCAGATTAGGAGGACAATGATTCTTGGTCAATGTCACCTCTCGGCTTCCATTTTTCCCTTCCCGTCCATACCCTCAAGGTACAGCTTTAATTCTTACATAATGTACGTTGAATGTGATGACTGCATCTTCTCACTCTCCCTCCCTCCATTTGTGTGTCCCCCACTCCCCCCCCCCAAACGTATTTCCACTTCCCACTGTTCATCAATTGTGTGTGTGCTGGGCCTGGGGCTTCTTCAGCACAGGGTCCCTGAGCCTTTGCGCTCAAGGATGGCGCTCTAGCACTTGAGCCGTAGCTCTACTTCTGGCTTGTTGAGTAGTTTATTAGAGACACACACACACACAAAATCTCCTGCCCGGGCTGGCTTCGAACTGTGATCCTCAGATCTCAGATCTCAGATCCTGGGTAGCTAGGAATACAGGCGTGAACTACCGGTGCCAGCCCTGGTTTTCATTTTTGATAAACAGAACCTTAGTTGCTTAGTTACACCTTTGGATTCCTCTCCGAGGTAGATCATCATCCTTTAGTCAGTTTGTTCAGGTGAAAATGCACAGAGCCTGGTACATGTTGCCATGCATATTTGCATTTTAGCTCCAGTAGAAGCCCGTGTTGTGTCGTGGATACTGGCTGGTGTCTGCTGTACGCAGCCACTTCCCACGGAGTGACTTGCCCTGCCAGGAATAGGCAACGAAGCTCACCCAGAACCATCTCCCCCGATACCCAGGCTCCAGGGGTGGCACAGCTAACACTCACCGTGCCGCAGAGCCCTCGGGTTGTGAGTGTAAACTTTAGGAACACTGCGGCCTTTGTGTAAGAAAAGGAATTCACAACAACGTAAAGTTTCATGGGACGCCGGAAGTTCACTGGGATACTTTTCCCCTTCAACCACAAGTTTCTGGTGGGTTTGTTTTTTTCTCCCAGAAATCACAATGGATGCCTTGAGCTCTGGGAAGCCAGCGCCTTTCTGTTGCGGGCTCCTCGCTGAGCAGCAGCGCCGACCCTGCAAGGCTTTGCCACTGAGCTCCGGCTTCCTCTCCTACCTCGACCGGTCCATCCGAGTCCTCCGAGGAGGCCCCGGCTCCCGTGGGAGGGGAGCGGAGCAGCCGGGCCTCCTCCGGACCCTGCCCACCGCGGGCCCCCGGGGTCTCCCTGCAGAGCCGGAGCTGGCCTCCGCAGATCCATCCATCACCCAGTGTGTACAGGCGCCTCGCGAGGGTGCAGTCCACAGACACACTGGGACTCGCGTGTGTAACCAGGAGGCTCCTCCAGCTCCATGTATGGCGCTGGATGTCAGCGTCCAGCAAACACGGAGAGGAAGCAGACGCATGGACACGGCGCTCCGGGCCGGTGCGTCCCTCCAGCCCGCGGCCATTGACCCCCCTTCCCCACAGTGACTGAGCCGGTTCCCGCCCCACAACCGCTGCCAGAGGCGCGGACTCACCGCCACTGCGCTCCATTTTTGGACTAGGGAAGTCTCCAAACTAGTAAACTGCGACGGAAATATATACACAGTCCCTTGTACCAGTTGTTTGCCCCTCCAGAGGATGTTACTGTGTGATCCAGCTTTAAGTTGTCAACCGTGTCATATTTTCTAAACGATGATCGCTTGCATTTACTTTAGGGGCTGTGGCATCCCCTTCCCTGGGGTGAAAGCTAAACAATGTGGTTTGGATTTAGTGTTCCCATGCATCACCACGAAAATGTTTGTCTCAGCAATGGGGTCATTATTTTTACTGGTCACAGCTGCTGTCCGCCTGCTCCATCACGATTCGGGAATGGTTCACTGTGACCTTCTACCAGGGGGAAGGTGGCTCCGGGCCCCACGTGACCTGCGGTGCCACTGGGATCCGACGGGAGCCGCTCCCGAGCCAGCCCGGCTCCAGCACAGGAAAGCCCGTGTCCTGCCTTGAGGTGCCCTACCACCCAACCGCGAACTCGGGGGGAATCTCGACGCCTTGCCTGCACCCACACCACGGAGGCTCTGCGTTTGTTCTCGTCCTCACCTTGCTTTGCAGACAGTGCACACTGTGGTCCAGGCGCAGCTGGAGGCGGCTCTGGGGGATTCGGGTCGTAGGCAGGAGATGCACCTGCCCTGTGAGTCATCTCCTCCACCCAGAAGCCACTTCCACGTGCCTGGGTCCCCCGAACTTCTCCACACTGCCCCCCTCTGGCTCCCCTGGAGCCAGGACCCCGTACAGAACACACAAAACGCGGAAGAACGGCCCACACCATGGCTCGAACCTGCAATTTCAGCTGCTCAGGGCGGTGAGATCTGAGGACCACCACTGAAGCCAGGAATGTGTGAGACTCTCAAGCCCAAGTAGAGCTGTGGCTCACGTGGCAGAGAGCTAGCCTTGAGAAACAAAACAAAAAGGCCCAAGACAGCACTCAGGCCCTGAGTCCAAGCTCCAGGATTGCACCAGAAAGAAGGAAGGAAGGAAGAGAGGGAGGGAGGGAGGGAGGGAGGGAGGGAGGGAGGGAGGGAGGGAGGGACAGAGAGAGAGACAGAGAGAGAGAAAGGAAGGAAGGGAGGGAGGGAGGGAGGAAGGGAGGGAGGGAGGGAGAGACAGAGAGAGAGAGAGGGGCAGAGAGAGAGAAAGGAAGGAAGGAAGGGAGGGAGGGAGGGAGGAAGGGAGGGAGGGAGAGACAGAGAGAGAGAGGGGCAGAGAGAGAGAAAGGAAGGAAGGAAGGGAGGGAGGGAGGGAGGGAGGGAGGGAGGGAGGGAGGGAGGGAGGGAGGGAGGGAGGGAGAGAGAAATGGAAAGGGAAAGGAAAGGAAAGGAAGAGAAGAGAAAATGCTCAGCGTTGCAGATTCTGCGCCAGCACCTTTCACAGACGCCTTCCCGGTGCTCCCCACCCTCAGCGGGCCTCACGGGGTAACAGAGCCCTGCCCTGTCTTGCTTTGACTCACTTTTTTAAAAAGTAAAAATAGGAAAGGAAGTGGGAATTAATGGCTTACACCTACCTGCCATTCTAGATACTCAAAAGGCTGACATCTGAGGGTCTGAAGTTCGAGGCCCAGTACTAACACACACACACACACACACACACACACACACAAATAAATGTAAATAAAATAGGAAATGGTATATATGTCTATTAATGGGAATCTAGTTAAATTATAGTATACCTATGGAATTCTATTAACCACTAAAAATAATGGCACAAGTTAGTATTATTGACTTGGAATAAGGTCTACAAAATATTGTTGTATGAAAAAAGTAGTAATATAATCCTACTTATGTAGAATGATCACTACCTATCTATCTATCGTTATGTATTTGTGTATAGGCACAGGAATATTCTAATAATGTCAGAACAGCCAATTAACAAGGTCATTATTTATGCATTCTGGGGTCTTGAGCTGGTGGAGGGTTCAGGGTGTCTCGGCCCCCAGCAGCATGAGAAGAGCAGGACCCTCCCCGGAACAGTCGGTATGCAGTAGAGACAAGACTACACAACACGCGCGGGTCTTCATGTCACGGGGCAAAGGACCTCGCCTGCCAGCGGCTTCTCCCGGGGAAACGTGGAAAGGTTAGGAAATGCCATTGGGGAATGAGATTTCCGGGAAGCAAGAAGAGTCTGCGTACCGTGAGCCAAGGAGGAGAGACAGGAGGCCGGGGGAGACGAGATGGGAGGAACCACGGGAGCCCGCGGCAGGCAGAGACGTTTCCACCCAATCCAGGAGGCAACGGGAAGACGGGAGCCCCAGGCTCGCCAGCCCAACGATCCACGAGCAAAACCAAAGCCTCCGAAGTCCGAGAAGCCAAGGTCTTGCGACCTGCTATGAGACAGGGTATTTGACATTGTTGAGAGCTGGTGGTCAGACTCGGTAGAAATAGTTTTGTTGTATTTATTTTTAAAAAGAACCAAAGAAGGGCTGGGATATAACTGGGTGGCAAAGCACTTGCCTAGCAAGTGTTCAATCCCCAGTGCCAAAAAAGAAAAGACAAAAAAAAACACCAGTTAAAATAACAAACAAACAAACAAACAAACAGAAAAGAACAAAGAAAAGGAAAACAGAAAGCAGGGTAACAAGAAAGGAAAAGAATGTAGACCAACTGGACAAAACCAACCAGATTTGGCCGTGCGGCTTAATGCACACAGGAATACAGACACAGGAATAGTCTAACAATGTTCATGGAAGCTAAGAGTCTCACAGATTTTCTTGCCCAGTCTAGCTTTGAACCGAGATCCTCAGCTCCTCAGATCTCAGCCTCCTGGGTTGCTAGGATTACAGGCGTGAGCCACTGGCATCTGCCCCTTTTTAATTTTTGTTCCAGTATTTGGGCTTCAACTCGGGGCCTTGTGCTCTCACTTCACTTTTTTGCTTAAGGGTGGTACGCGACCACTTGAGCCACGCCTGTACTTCAGTGAACTGGAGATCCTCAAAGACTTTTCTAGTAGGACTGGCTTCAAACTCCAATCCTTAAATCTCAGCTTCTTGAGTAGTTAGGGTTGTGGGTGTGAGCCACCAGGGCCTAGCTCGAAATATCTAAGTTTTAAAAAGCTGGATATCAGCTTTAAATTTAAACAGACCTACGTTTTCTACAAAGCTATTTAATATAAGGTATCAGGAAACCTAAAAATGATCATTCCAAGCTGAGTTACTCCATTCCTAGACATGCTCATGAAAATGTACATAAAAGCCTATTTTCTGTTGCTTCAAGTACAGTGGCAACTCATTTATTTCATCATGGAAAGAGGATTATGCGAAATTAACCTCAAATAAACAAGCTAATTTTAAACACTATTACTGTTGCTCTTATTGTCATCATCATCACCATTAGCAGTGCTGGGATTTGAATCAAGGGCCTTGCTTGGGCTTATGAAGTAATCACTCCGTCCCTTGAATTACAATAGCAGGTCAAACTATTTTAGATTGAAGTTTAATTATTCCATCAAGCTATTTTAGTAGAAGTCTAACCACTTTCTATTTTTTTGTTTAATACTTTCTCGGATCAAAGCAAAATATCAACATTATCATTTGTCATTAAACCTTGTCTTATTAATGAAAAACTTTCATATCCAATCAAAAGTTTTCCTGAGTTTTTCCATTTTTGTAACGAGTTATTTTCTCAGTAATCAACCCCAAATAAAGCATAATATACAAATAAAATGTAATCCATTCATTAGACCCAGGCCAAGAAAAAGTAATTGTGGAATATATTAAATATTTTACTTTTTACAATAACTGCATGAAGTAAATGTTAGTTAGTATTGCTCCCTATTGCAAAGGCTTAGATCAAGTAATTGGTCCATAGAGCTGAGAAATTACAGTCAGACTTAAATCTCTGAACATGATAAACTGTATAAGACCTTAAAGACTCACACACAGTGAGACCGAAAGAGAGGAGGAGCCCAAAGGCACAATTCCTGTGCCTCTGATTATATAAAATAATATATATCATCCGGGTGCCAGTGGCTCGTAATCCTAGCTACTCAGGAGGCTGAGATCTGAGGATCGCAGTTCAAAGCCAGCCCAGGCAGGAAAGTCTGTGAGACTCTTATCTCCAATTATCCACTAGAAGACCGGAAGTGGCACTGTGGCTCAAGTGGTAGAGCCCTAGCCTTTTGCTGAAGAGCTCAGGGACAGCGCCCAAGCCCAGAGTTCAAGAGTTCAAGCCCCACGACAAAATTTATATATGTATATATTATATATAATAATATTTATATATCAGAATTAACTCCAAGCAATGAAAACAAGAGGCTTTTTCTTTGTTGTTCTTTTTGTTTCCTTTTCTTTCTGTCTTGTTCACTTACTTATCTGTCCTTGGGGACAAAGAAATGGAGGAAAAAGGGTAAACAAATGCAGCAGTTATATTCGCTAGATACTGTTGAAATGAACTATGTAACTTGTGGTAGAGACAGGAGAGAAAAGCTGGGAGATATTCGTAAGGAAATGGAAGGACTTGGAAAAAATTATACTAAGTGAAGTGAGCCAGACCCAAAGAACCATGGACTCTATGGTCTCCCTCATAGGGAATCATTAGCACAGGTTTAGGCAAGTCACAGCAGAGGATCACAAGAGTCCAATAGCTATGCCCTTATGAACGCATAAGATGATGCTGAGTGAAATGAACCCCATGTTAATGGAGACAAAGGTTATATCATTGTTGTAACTATTTTCAACATGCCATGTGAAACCTTACCTTTTTGTTTGTTTCTCTCATATTCCCTTCCTGTGGTTGAACCCCGCTATCACTGTATGTCATCAGAGTACCCTGGATACTGTATATACATGTATTAGAACTAGGGAAGGGAAAGGGGATATCAAAATCTAGAGACAAAGGATAAAAAGACAAACCATTCCAAAAGCAATACTTACAAAACCACTTGGTGTAAACCAACTGCACAACTCTTGTGGGAGGGGGAGGAGAGGGAAAAGGGGAGGCGGGGGAAAATGAGGGAGGGGGTAACAAGTTGAACAAGAAATGTACTCACTGCCTTACATAAGAAACTGTACTTCGCTTTGACAAGGAAAAAATAATGATTAAACTGGGAGAGGGTAAGGGAAAGCGTAACACTGTCCAAAAAGAAATGTACTCATTACCTGACTTATCTGTCATTGCTCTGTTTATCACCTTTATAATAACAAATAATAATAAAAATGGAATCCCCGCGTGTGTGATTCTATAGCATAAAGGCCTCTTCCACGGAATGTTCATATCGATGACTAAGATTGTCCGTTTTACCAATCACTAGTTCGTTAATTCTATAGTCAGTTACAGTTAAATGTATATTTTGTCAAAACATATTAAAATTCTGAACCATTTATCAAAGTACCAGCTACTCTCAACAGCAGCGAGCTGTAGACTTGTGTTGGCTTTGCTCTTGGGCACACTGACTTCCTCGTTTGGTGACCCCTGGAGCAGGTGGCTTGGCTGTCGGTCGGCAGGAGGCTCCACAGCACCTTCCAGTGATCACGAGATCGAAGGAAGCAGCGTGTGTAGGACACAGAGCTCAGGACGCATGCCCATTTCCCTTCACTACACACAAGCTGAAATCAGATCGCTCCTTTCTTCGGTCTAGTCCCTGCATCCAGCATCAACCCAGAGGCAGAGAACCCGGAATCTAGAAACTTGTCTCATTGTTCCAATGCATGGACTCAGCCCTCCGTCCTCCTAATTACTCACCGTGTGGTGGTGTTTGGGGCTTTGTGTGCTTGACTAAATCTACCTCAGACTGTGACTGGGTCCTTCATTATAATCAAAGAAGTTGATGTTTAATAAGCACTGGCACCCGCCACATTGTTATTAAGAGTGAATCACTGGAAACCTTTGTTTTCCACTACTTGGAGTTCGGATGGGAATAGTCAAGCATGAGTATACTCAGGACACAGGGCTTTAGCCCAGCAGCAAATTTTTCCCCTCTGAAAATTGAGGGCAAACTAGTTGACTGCTTTAAAATCTAAAAATAAATACAGCTTGCTAGTTCCAAATGATGTTTGAGTAGCTCAGCTCCAAGAACACGGCAGTGAGGGACAAGTAACAGCCAGCAATCAGGCCACCAAAATAATCAGACTGCTTTTTTTTTTTTGCTATTTTAAATAGCAAAATAAAAAGCAATGTATTTTGATTAAAAACGTCACAGCTGCACAGTACATTCTCGTGCATTTTCATAAGGACACGGGTAACCTAAACTTGGCCTAGGAGCATGAGCTTTTCAGCCACAGAGAATCACCCAGCGAACCACAGCATTTTTACCAAACATTTCCGAAGTCGCCCTGCTACACTGGCCCCGTGGCTCAGGTCGGAGTTAGCAGGAAGGCTGCGCGCCCACACGGGCCCTCTGTTCAGGGCTGCCCTCGGTGAGCTCAACACATGGGTTCTGTCTGCTGGAAGCTTACCCGGGAAGAAGCAGGAGACGGAGAACACGGGTTAAACAAATAGCCCACCGCGCCACCGCCCCCCGCCGGCGCGCACCCCCACGCCCGCCCAGCCCGCTTCGCCCCCGTCCGCAGGCCTCTCCTCCTGGAGCCGGGAGCCACGCGGCACCGCCCGGAGCCTCGGCTGGGTGCACGGCGCCTGAGCGGCCGCCACGAGGGTCGGGAGGCCTCGACCGCGGGACCCGGCCCAGGAGCCACGGAGACCACGGCCTGACAGCCGAGCCCCGGAGCCACGCTCGGGCGCTCCACTCAGTACCAGATCACCCCTGCCGCGAAGAGCACGCACACACACACACACACACACACACTGCAACAACACGCACACAACCCTCCTCACCTATCACACACACGTGCATCACGCCACACACACACACACACCACTTTCCACATGCACTCCACACACACATCGATTACATACATGCATCAGGCATGCGCACCATATCACACACTACACACCAACACACACCACTCCATCACCCTACACCACACACACCCCACACAGAGATACACCCCATACACACAGACACACACACAGAACACACAGAGACACAGACCGCACACACAGACACACACCCCACACAGACACACACCACACACACACCACACAGAGACACAGACCGCACACACACAGACACACACCCCACACACAGACACAACACACACAGAGAGACACACCCCACACAGAGACACACAACACACACAGAGAGACACAGACCACACATACACAACACACACAGAGACACAGACCACACACACACAGACACACACCACACACACAGACACACACCACACAGAGACACACGCCACACAGAGACACACCCCACACAGACACACACCACACACAGAGACACACACCCCACACAGATACACACCCCATACACACAGACACCACACACAGAACACACAGAGACACAGACCACACACACACAGACACACACCCCACACAGACACACACACCCCACACAGAGACACACCACACACACAGACACACACCACACAGAGACACACGCCACACAGAGACACACCCCACACAGACACACACCACACACAGAGACACACACCACACAGAGACACACGCCACACAGAGACACACCCCACACAGACACACACCACACACAGAGACACACACCCCACACAGATACACACCCCATACACACAGACACCACACACAGAACACACAGAGACACAGACCACACACACACAGACACACACCCCACACAGACACACACACCCCACACAGAGACACACCACACACACAGACACACACCACACAGAGACACACGCCACACAGAGACACACCCCACACAGACACACACCACACACAGAGACACACACCCCACACAGAGACACACCCCATACACACAGACACCACACACAGAACACACAGAGACACAGACCACACACACACAGACACACACCCCACACAGACACACACACCCCACACAGAGACACACCCTCCCACACACAGACACACACCCCACACAGAGACACACACCACACACACAGAGACAAACCCAACACACAAAGAGACACACCACACACACAGACACACACCACAGAGACACACGCCACACAGAGACACACACCACACACACACACACCCCAAAAACACAGAGACACACATCACACACAGAGACACACACCCCCCCAACACACAGACACACACCCCACACAGAGACACACACCACACAGAGAGAGACAAACCCAACACACAAAGAGACACACCACACACAGGCACACCCCACACAGAGACACACGCCACACAGAGACACACCCCACACAGAGACACACACCACACACAGAGACACACAGAGACACAGACCACACACACACAGACACACACATCACACACAGAGAGACACACACCATACACACACAGAGACACACGCCACACAGAGAGACACACCCCACACAGAGACACACCCCACACAGAGACACACCCCACACACAGAGACACCCCACACAGACACACCCCACACACAGACACACCATACACAGAGAGACACACCCCACACACAGAGACACACCCCACACAGAGACACACCCCACACAGAGACACACCCCACACACAGAGACACCCCACACAGACACACCCCACACACAGACACACCATACACAGAGAGACACACCCCACACACAGAGACACACCCCAAACAGAGACACACCCAGTTCACATAGAGAGACACACATCACACACACAGACACACACCACACACAGAGAGACAAACCCAACACACAAAGAGACACACCACACACACAGACACACACCACACAGAGACACACGCCACACAGAGACACACCCCACACAGAGACACACCCCACACAGAGACACCCCCCCACACAGAGACACACACCACACACAGAGACACACACCCCCACACAGAGACACACCATACACAGAGAGACACCACACACACAGAGACACACCACACACAGAGAGACACACCCCACACAGAGACACACCCCACACAGAGACACACACCACACACACAGAGACACACACCACACACACAGAGACACACACCCCACACACAGAGATATACACTACACACAAAGAGACACAACACACACACAGAGACACACACAGTTCACATAGAGACACACATCACACACAGAGACACACACCACACACAGAGAGACAAACCCAACACACAAAGAGACACACCACACACACAGACACACACCACACAGAGACACACGCCACACAGAGACACACCCCACAGAGACACACACCACACACAGAGACACACACCACAAACACAGAGACACACATCACACACAGAGACACATACCACAAACACGAGACACACATCACACAGAGAGACACACATCACACACAGAGAGACACACACCATACACACATAGAGACACACGCCACACAGAGAGACACACCCCACACAGAGACACACCCCACACAGAGACACACGCCACACAGAGACACACCCCACACAGACATACCCCACACACAGACACACCATACACAGAGAGACACACCCCACACACAGAGACACACACCACACACAGACACACCCCTCCACACAGAGACACACACCACACACAGAGACACACACCCCCACACAGAGACACACCATACACAGAGAGACACCACACACACAGAGACACACCATACACAGAGAGACACCACACACACAGAGACACACCACACACAGAGAGACACACACCCCACACAGAGACACACCCCACACAGAGAGACACACATCACACACACAGAGACACACACCCCACACACAGAGATACACACTACACACAAAGAGACACACCACACACACAGAGAGACACACCACATACACAGAGACACACACCACACACAGAGACACGCACAGTTCATATAGAGAGACACACATCACACACACAGACACACACCACACACACAGAGACACACACACCCCACACACAGACACACAGCAAAACTCCCCCTGTCCTCCTTTTCTTCTCATCTAGCCCAACAAGCTCCTCCACTGACGTCCTCGCCCCCCGCGAGGCCTGGACTCCAGGCCACCCCGCGCTCTCCCCCCGCAGCGCAGAGCAGTTATTTGATGCATATGCTTTTCTTTATTAAAGTGCCTTCCCGCCTGCTTTGGAGAAGAGACAGCCACCACACAGTGCTGTTTCAGTAATATCCTAGCAAAAGTAAATCATCATCCTCATTTTCTACTAATGATTGGAAAATAAATGCATTGAGATTCAGGAAAATGAGTGCATTCGTTTATATGCTTCTTGTCACAGCCTTTGAAAATACATAATTCTGCTGGGCACCGGTGGCTCACACCTGTCATCCTAGCTACTCAGGAGGCTGAGATCTGAGGCTCACAGTTCCAAGCCAGCCTGGGCTGGAAATGGCGCTGTGGCTCAATGTGGTAGACCACTAGCCTTGAGCTGAAGAGCTCAGGGACAGCGCCCAGGCCCTGAGTTCAAGCCCCATGACTAGAGAGAGAAAAAAAAAGAATATACATAATACAGAATGAAATTAAAGATTTGAAATGAGATGCAGTACCATGAAATCACAATATCCTTTTCTTTCCTTCCCACCCCCCCCCCCCCCCGCAGGGTCTCTGGCTCTTGTATGATATTTTCACTCCAGACCGGTCCTCTACCAGTGACGAGTTTTGTGGCTTTGGTATTCAGTTACTACAGCCTATCACACCGGCCAGCTGACGACTTCGTCTCCCCGTTGGCCGGCACGCGTGGAGGCCAACGGGGCACACTGTTACCGAGCCTGAGGCCCGGCCCTGGGCCACCGGGGAGAGTCGTGGTCAACCGGAGAGCCCGCGTCAGCCGGGAACCGGGTTGTCCTCGAGCTAGGCAGTAAGGGCCTCAGGCTGCACAGTCTCTGCACACTTCCCTGGGATGGGCCTCAACACCGACACGGCGGCCTGCACGTGTGCGACACTCGGGGAAGTCCCTGGAGATCCCCTCCCGGCCTGCTCACCACACTTCTAGAACATTCCTGTTCTCCTATGGTTACTGCGACGGTGATGGACGCAGGGGTCGCCGTCCCGAGTCAGGTGATGAGTAAATCTCTTTTTGGACAATGTCACCCATTCCCCAACGTACTCTTTAGCCTTCTGGGTTGTTTAAAATGTGTCTTCTTCCACTCCGTGGATACTTTTCCATCACCTTTCTTCAAAGTTCCCGATCCCGTCTTCTGCTTGATTCAGCCTTGACCTCCTCTAGTTAGTTTCCCAAATCATCGATTTTCATCTTCCAGATTTGTTTGCTGCTTTTCATATCTTTTGCTGCTGTGTTGAGGTCCTCGCTTTGTTCGTACGTTACTCTTCTGACCTCTTTATTGTGGCTGTTTTGTTCTGTCAAGTCATCAGCTCAGTTTCTAGAGGACTGCCTTATTTCTTTGTTTGGGAAATGTTTGTTTGATTGTTTTTGTCAGTCGTGGGGCTTGAACTCAGGGCCTAGGTGCTGTCCCTGAGCTCTTCAGCTCAAGGCTAGCGCTCTACCATTTGAGCCACAGCGCCACTTCCAGTTTTCTAGTGGTTAATTGGAGATTTAAGTCTCACGGATTTTTCTGTCCCGTCTGGCTTTCAACTGCGATCCTCAGATTTCAGCCTCCTGAGTAGCTAGGATTGTAGCCACTAGTGCCCGGCTAGGTCCTCCATTTTCTATCCTATCAACCTAAAAATGAACTGGGTAGACCCTTATTGCCCCTTTCATTAGGATATGCTTAATGTATAAAACTAGCTTGGCTGATTCATTCCCCTGGGTGGCCAAATGATCCTTTCTCCTTCGGTGTTTGCTCCTGCACAGCCGTGTGCACACACCAGCATGTATGTTGGCACTGGGTTTGAACTCAGGGCTGGGACGTTGTCTCTTAGTTTTTTTGTTCAAGGCCATCAGTCTGCCACTTAAGCCACAGCTCTACTACTTGCTCTTTGGTGGTTAATCTGAGATCAGAGTCTCGTAGACTTTCCTGACCGAGCTGGCTTTGAACCATAATCCTCAGATCTCAGCCTTCTGAGTAGCTAGGATTACAGGTGTGAGTCACCAGCACCTTCAACTTTGTTCTCGCTGGCACCTAGGCATCTAGAATATGCCTGATACCTTGAATTCTCTAAGACAAGACCAGATGGAACCAATCTCTGTGAGTTTCTCCAAAAATTGTATACATACTGTATATATATATTATATATAATATATATAATGCATACTATACATGTTGTATACATACAATATATACACATGTCTATATACCTGGTCCAACTCTCTTCCTTCCCAGGAAAGTCCTGATCTCCCTGCTTGGCCTCCTTAGATACCACACTAGCAGCTGTATTAGATAAAGCTCCTCATTATAGCTTCATGAGATAGAAGTCTAGGATTCCATTCAGCCTTTTCTGGCATGAGTATGAATGAAACCACTATTTTGCTGCAGTGAATGGCCAGTAGAGCAGTTACTATCTTCAAATATTTCAAGTATTTTGCCTTGTTAGACTGCCCTTTCCATGGTCGTGGGGCTACAAAAGGTCAGATAAATTGTGTGGAGATTTTTGTTTCCCTGTGCTCCCTTGAGCTTGCTCTCTCTCTCTCTCTCTCTCTCTCTCTGTCTCTGTCTCTGTCTCTCTGTCTCTGTCTGTCTGTCTGTCTCTCTCTCTCTCTCTTTCTTTGTGGGGGAAGAAGGGGTCCAAGGATTTGGACTCAGGAACCGGGTGCTATCTCTGAGCTTTTTACTGAAGACCACCACTCTATCTTTTGAACCACAGCTCCACTTCAGGTTTTGTGGTGGGTAATTGAAGGTAAGAGTCCCATGGACTTTCCTGGCCGACTTTGCCTCTTAATCCTCAGATCTCAGCCTCCTCGGTAGCTAGGGTTACAGGTGTAAGCTACCAGGGCCCAGTTGTTGCTCTACTCTTAATGACATGTCTAGGTTACTGCTTTCTCCAGCCCCAAGTCTGGGTGCAGGAGACAGCAAGAAAACTTGGGAACTCACCACCATGCTACTCACAGGTCCCCATCCATTCTGCCTTTCTCTCCATCTTTCAGAGCCTTCTTTGTTTGTTATAAGTATTATTTTACCTTATAGCTAGTAGGAAATATAGAAACAACTACATCTACTCCATTTTCCAGAAGCCTCAGGAAGCTTCTGTAAAATTCGCTATGCCAGAACCCACCCCCAAAGACTGACTTAATTACTGGTCTAGAGTACTGCCTGGGCATCAAGAGTTTCTAGAGTGCTCATCTCGGCTCGTGTATGGATGAGCTCCTCCCATCCAGGTTTCAGCCAATACCCAGTTCCTAATTTCAAAGTTCGCACCTTTAATCCATGCTTTTCTTATGAGCTCCAGTCCCTATTTGATAACACTTGTGTTTTGAAAATTTGAAGCTATCATATAACCAAATATCTTTTAGAACTGAATATATTCAAGAAAAAGTTCGCTGAACTTTTTGTGCCCTGGCAAATAGCTGCTCCTCCTCCAATCTCTTTCCTTCCTCAAAGAGCAGCACCGCCATCCCAGCTGGCTGAAAAGTGGAGAGATGAAAATCATTCCTGATGAGCTTCTTCCTTCTGAACACACACACACACACACACACACACACACACACACACACACACACACACACACGGGAAACTCTTACAGCTATAATACATCATCCCCTTGTTCAGTATTGTGCTGAGCAAGATTGAAGCCATAAAAAAAAAAATCTGTATCCCTATGTGATGTTGTAAGAGATATTTACATAGTAAAAAAGTTACTATATGGAACAAATTAAGGTGTTCATCATCTCAGTTATTCACCTCCTTCCCATGGCAAGAACTATTAGACTCATTTGTCAACAGCCCCAAACACAGTACACTGTTATTTACTCTAGCCCTCACATTATACATTTTTTTTACTTACACCTTTCCCAATCATTACTTTGGATTCTTTGACCTACATATACCATTTCCTCCCCCAACCCACCCCCCCTTTAGTAATGACAATTTGATTCTCTTCCTCTATGTATCTGACTGGTTTATAATCCACATACAAGGAAAATCACACAATGTTTTCCTTCCTGCAGCTGGCTTATTCCACTTAGCATCAAGCCCTGGAAGTCCACCATGCCGTGGTCAATGGCAAGACCTCTTTGTTTTGGAAAGCTGAATAAATTCCATTGTGTTTACATATGCATACCCTATTTTCTTTATACCATTGATGGGCACTTAGATTACTTCCACATATAGACTATTAATAATGCTGAAGTGCGCATATGAACAAATGTCTTTACTAGGTAAATATTTCATTTCTTTGAGGTATGTGTCATTAAAGATTACATGGCTGCTTTGTATTTTTAGGAACCTCCATACGGTTTTCCACAATAGCTGAATCACTCTACATTCTTATCCACGTAGCGTGTACAGCGTTCCCTTTTCTCCATATCCTTGCCCACACTCCTCATCTCTTGTGTTTGTGAAATAGCCATCTTAATAGGTGTGAAGAAATGTCTCATAGTTCTCTGGACTTGCATTTTTTTAATTATATATGATGCTGAACAGTTTTTTTGTGCACCTATTGATCGTTTCCTTTCTTTTTTTATCTTTAGGAAAATACCTATTCAAGTTCTTACCAGAGATTTTACCAGGCTATTTGTCTTGCTATGTTTTTGTTTTTGTTTTTGTTTTTTGCCAGTCCTGGGGCTTGAACTCAGGGCCTGAGCACTGTCTCTGGCTTCTTTTTGCTCAAGGCTAGCACTCTGCCACTTGAGCCACAACTTCACTTCTGTCTTTTTCTATATAAGTGGTGCTGAGGAATCGAACCCAGGGCTTCATGTATACGAGGCAAGCACTCTTGCCAGTAGGCCATTTTCCCAGCCATTGCTATTATTTTATATGAATTTTTATTAAGATCTTGGATATAAATCCCTTATTTGATAGCAGGTTTGGAAGTGTTTTTCCCAATCTAAAATTTTCCTTTTCATTTTGGTGACTGTGACAGTTGCTATGCTATGCTTTTTATTTTATCTAGTCCTGTTTGTTTATTTTTGTTTTGCTTTTGGTATGATACACAAAAAAGTCATTGCTGTGGCCATCATCCAGGAGCTTTTCTCCTGAGAGTCCACAAGAAGTCGCCTGGGCCTGGTCTACCCTCTCCAGCCTCGTCCCAGACGCCACAGTCCTTGTACTCTGGGCTCGTGGCTCTCTGGTCTGCATTCAGCCCTTTCGCTTTTCCATACTCCAGCCATTGGCACACAATCTTTTCTCCCACTCAAAGGCTTTCTCAACTGCAGAGTGTCCTCCTCACAACTGCGTAACAATTTTGCCCTTTGTGGGCATAACCATAAAACAATTGTCCATGGTTTTATTTGATTATTTGTTGAAAACTGCTGAGCCCACAAGATGTGCCATCTTGTCAGGAAGCACGCCTATATCACCTGCCACAGTATTTCTGGTGCCTGCTTCAGGCCCTGGCACACAATAGATATTCCATTAGTACTTCATATTGGATGGGTGGATGGGTGAGCCTTCACATCTGAGTTCGAAAGCATCCAGCATCTTAAAGGTTTTTCCAGGGTGGGAATATGGCCTAGTGGCAAGAGTGCTTGCCTCTTATACATGAAGCCCTGGGTTCAATTCCCCAGCACCACATATACAGAAAACGTCCAGAAGGGGCACTGTGGCTCAAGTGGCAGAGTGCTAGCCTTGAGCACAGAGAAGCCAGGGACAGTGCTCAGGCCCTGAGTCCAAGGCCCAGGACTGGCAAAATAAATAAATAAATAAATAAATAAATAAATAAATAAATAAATGGTTTTTCCAGAGTGTATTCCATTTGGTACTGATTTGATGAAATTCCAGCAGAAGGGTAAGGTTTAATGGGAAAAAGACTCAGAGAAACTATGATCTCAACAAAATTCAGCAAGGCTTTCTAATCTACAATGTGCTAATATGCATTACAGATTTCTAAACAGAAAATATGTAGCTTCTGTTTCCCAAAGTTATGCAACCACAGGATTCTCCACTCATAGAATAATTTGTGGTGTGAGTTCTATACCAGAGTCGGGTAGGAACAGGAAACTGTTTAGGAGAAACTAGAGCTCATTGTAGTTTTCATAGTCCAAGAATGGTGTGGTCCAGTGCTCCTGGAAGAGGAAGGTAAATTCTTCTGCATTTAATGCTTTCTTACTGAGGTTACACACCAGTTATTTCCTGTCCCTAGAGATAGAAAACAATGAAGTAGTTGAGTCACTAAAGTAGGACTGAAAACAATGCGCTCTTCCATTATGGCCATATGGTGAAAATAGGAGCAGTAATATCCACCTCACCTATCTCAATGGATAGGGTAAGGGTCAAAAGAAGCAAGGAATAACGCTATCTAGCATTTCTTTTTTCTAGCATGCCAGTACAAGGACTTGCTTTAACTCAGGGCCTGGGCACTGTCTCTTGGCTTTTTTGCTCAAGACTAAAGCTTTACCAATTGAGCCACACCTCCATCTCCAGCTTTTCCCTAAATGAATGGGGATTGGAGTTTCCCACACTTTCCTGCCCTGACTGGCTTTGAACTGAAATGCTCAGATTTCAGTCTCTCGAGTCACTAGGATTTACAGGAGTAAACCACCGGCTCATGGCTAGCATTATCTCCTTATTCCGTGACATTTTTAGAAACTTAAAGCATTACTTCATCGTATCCCTTGAAGTAGATGCTATTATTATCCTCACTGCAGCAGTGATCTTATTGAGCTAAGGGAGGTACAGTAACTTTCCCAACAATACCTAGGCAAGAAGTGAAGTGTCAGGATGTGACATTTGAAAAATCTGATTCGGGGGTCTGTGTTCCTGACACAAACTAGCAGTCTCTCGTGGGTTCCGGTAAGATTTTATTCATCACAACTTCTGAACGCCATCTTAGCGTTGGCATGTCAGAATGACTGCTCTCTGGAGCAGATGCCTAACCAGTCTAACCCTCTGTCCTGAAGTAACATAGCTTTGCCAGGAGGCCTTGATAGCATTGGAGACATGGTGATGACTGTCAGGCTTTTCCCAAGCTTAAGGGAACTGAAAATCATTGCTCGAGTGGCTTCCTCAGGGTCGTGTCCAGATGACATCAAACCTGAGCAGACTGCTCACACCACTGCCTCTGGCCTGCAGGAGCTAACCTGAGGAACCTCCCATTTTCACATAAATATTAGTTTGACACTGAAAAGACAATCATGAAAATCTTTCAACTGAAATAATTTCTCTTTTATAAGTACTTAAACTAATAGATCTGAATCGCATCAAAAGTGAGGAAAATTGCCAGGCACTGGTGACTCACACCTGTAATCCTAGCCACTCAGGAAGCTGAGATCTGATGATCGCAGTTCAAAGCCAGCTCGAGCATAAAAGCCAGTGAGACTCGTATCTCCAACTAACCACCAGAAAGTGGAGCTGTGGTTCAAGTGGGAGAGCACTAGCTTTGAGCTGAAGAGCTCAGGCCCAGAGTCCAAGCCCTACAATCTCACACACACACACACACACACACACACACACACACACACACACACGGGAAAGTCAGGAGATTTGATAAGCTCTTGGGTTCTGTCATTAAATAGTGTATGCTATTGAGAAAAATCACTCAGCTATTCTGGGCTTTGGTGTGTTTGTATTTAAATCCAAAAAAAGAAAAGAAAACACTGTAGTAGATGATGATAGTCCATGCATTTACTACAGCTACCTGACACTTGCTAGGCATTGCTCCGTATATGACCTCATAGCTCTACCGTAGCTCTCTTTCACAACTAGCTAAATTTTCTATTCATACCCTAGTAGTATGAGACAATGCTTAGAAAGGGTGAAGCCCCTGGCTCCTCCTTCCTCAACACCACAACAATCCTATTTTACAACTATGCCAACCTGCCTATCACATGAAGATGCTGATAGTCATCTTGAGTTGACATATTCCGACTGATCTGCCAGGTGCCCTCCAGATCAGCATGACTCTGTTACTCCTGTTTCTCCCAGTCTTTCACCCTACACTAACATCTCCTTCAGCTCTGAGCTCCCTGGCTCTCATGGCCTTCACAACACCTTGCTACACATCTGCCTGTTGTACCTACCACTCCTCTACAGTGAGAGGAGGGAGATGCAGCCATCTCCAATTCTTGCATACCTCTAAAACCAACTTAACCTCAGCTTTCCTTAGGAAGCTCCAGGGCATTTATCCGAAAGATCACAAAGTAGGTTACAGTAAAGCCACCAGCACAACCATGCGCATTGCAGCACTATTTACTCTAGTCAAGGTATAGAATGAGCCCAGATGCCCCTCAGTGGACCAATGGATCAAGAAAGGTGACTAAATACAATGGAATTATACTCATCCATGAGAAAGAATGACATTGTCTCATTTGCAGAAATGGAAAGACTTGGGGAAAATTATATTATATAAAATTATATACTTACATAATAAAAATTATATTATGAAGTAAGTCAGGTCCACAGTGATGAAAGCTGATTGGCTTCCCTCATATGTGGAAGTTAGGATTAGCCTGTAAAACTTTCAGTAGACACATTGGGTGGTATGCAAGTGGTTACAAATGAAGGCAGATCCAAGGGAGAACTCAAATATAGTAAAGGGAGAATTCATATACTATAATTCCTTAGAAAGGCAAAGTCAATAAAATCCAATAAAATAAGCACCAGGACATGGATACTTATAAGAGGTGAAGTGGGGCCAAGGGGAGAGAGGTAGACAAATGAAGAGAAGGAAGAATGCAACCCTACAAAATTAAGAAAAGTAAGAGAAAAGGTGGGTTGGGAGGGGTGGGTAAGAATGTTGAAAGAGATGACATTGATCAAGACGCACTGTATTCATAAGCTTCTTGTTAAATGACAACTCCTTTGGACAACTACTTAAATATAATACATTTTTTAAGAAAGAAAGCACAGGGGCTGGGGATATGGCCTAGTGGCAGGAGTGCTTGCCTCATATACATGAGGCCCTAGGTTCGATTCCCCAGCACCACATATACAGAAAATGGCCAGAAGTGGCGCTGTGGCTCAAGTGGCAGAGTGCTAGCCTTGAGCAAGAAGAAGCCAGGGACAGTGCTCAGGCCCTGAGTCCAAGGCCCAGGACTGGCCAAAAAAAAAAAAAAAAAAAAAGAAAGCAAGCACAAAGGGCATCTTGACACAAATGAGCTGGGGCACACACCAGGACAAGTGTCACGGGTGGACTGGACAATACTGGCAAGTGAAAGGGACACCTAATCCCTCAGGTAGCAAGAGCAAGTGTTCAAGCCAGGCTCTCCAAACGTACAAATGCGCTTTTATTCTTGAGTTGACCCTAATGAAAGGAAACGGAAGCCTCAGCCAGGGGTGGGGATAGCTTGGCAACTCCTGCTGCTGGTTTCTCAGAACTGCACTATCTTCTTCCAAATAAACCTCAGGAGATCCACAATTTTAAAACTGACTTCATCTGGGAGAGACAAAATTATTTTGGCACTTCTCTGGAAGAAGAATAAACAAGAGCTAATCTATTCCTTGCTCTCTCTACAGGACAGAAAAGAATACCTATAACATAAAACATACTGGAGGTAGTTCCCAGTTCCAGAAAGACATCTGAAGATTTGCAGTGGACAAATTAAGAGAAGTAATGCTGAGGCTAAGTAAATATCTGCAGACTATATAGATATCCATTTTTGCTTGTCTGGCCATAATGGCAGCTCAAGATCAAAATAATATCCCCATCTTGTCCTTTCCAGTACCACCGTAGCTAAAGTAAAATCATTCTGGAACACATATGTCCATCTTTCCTTCTATTTTATCTAAAGACACTGGAGAAGTAAAGGTGGTTGGTCTTCATCAGGCATTATTATAATCACAGAATTGTAGCTTATCAACTGTGATAGCTTCCTCACCCTGAGTAGAGAAAATAACTGCACACAATGTCTTGGACATTAAAAGTAGATGTGTGTCTACTGAACCATACCCCTTTCACAGTTATTCTGACAAGAAAAGGCACTACAATCCAGTCACCGCCTAGTATAACAGACTCTGAGGAATTCCCAACTAAAGGGACACAAAAAATTGAAACCTTCAACCAAAGTTAGACTCGAGATGTGTAAATAAATCCCAGAGAAGAAATGCAATATCCGTGAAACAAAGACAACATGTCTCCCTCAAATGCCAACAACCCCACAACAATGGACTTTAGTGGTAGTGAAAAATAAGAAAATTCAGCTAGTTAAAAAAGTAAAGAAAAAACAGTATGGTAAGGATCATCAACAAAATTAAAGAGATATATAAGCAGCTGAATAAATTTTTAAAAGTTAGAATCAACAAAAGCTCAAAAGAGAATTTTTTAAAAACAGCTTAATAAAATAAGACAATGTGGGAATATGGCCTACTGGTAGAGTGCTTGCCTTGCATACATGAAGCCCTGGGTTCGATTCCTCAGTACCACATAAACAGAAAAAGATAGAAGTGGCGCTGTGGCTCAAGTGGCAGAGTGCTAGCCTTGAGCAATAAGAAGCCAGGGACCGTGCTCAGGCCCTGAGTTCAAGCCCCAGGACTGGCAAAATAAATAAATAAATAACGGAAATAAGACAATGGAAGATATGAAAGAGCTTTCCAAGTACTGCTGGCTCATGAGTAGTTAGGACTACAGATACTAACTACTGTAATCCTAACTACTCAGGAGACTGAGATCTGAGGATCACAGTTCGAAGTCAGCCTAGGCAGGAACATCAGTGAGAATCTTGCCACTAATTAAACCACCCAAAAGCCAGATGTGAAGGTGTGGTTCAAGTGGTAGGGCTCTAGCCTTGAACAAAAAACATGTAAGGAACAAAAAACAACAAGGTCTTGATTTTGTATCTGTTCAGTTCTGGCACATGCATACACACACACACACACACACACACACACACACACAGAATATTTAAAGATTTAATCAAGATGAAAACCTTTAAAACATCTAATTATAATCTTGGAAATGAAGAACCCAATAACTCAAATTTAGAAACTCCAGAGATACATCAGGTTGTCAAATATGAGGATCAAGGTTCAAAGCCAAGCTGGGCAGACAGATTTGTAAGACTGTTATTTCCAGTTAACCAGAAAAAAGCCAGAAGTGGAGCTGTGGCTCAAGTAGAAGAGCACCAGCCTTGAGCATAAAAACCAACAGAGAGCACAGTCCCTGAGGACCAGAACAAACACATATATGCACGCGCACTCAAGGAACTCAATGGAAAGCTTTACCAATAAGAACGGAAGTTTGACAAGAAATGTACTCACTACCCTACGTATGTATGTAACTGTAACCCCTCTGTCTACCACCTTGACAATAAGATTAAATTTAAAAAGTTAAAAAGAAAAAGAGAAAATTGAGTATAAGGGATCGATGATAAAACAGAGGAATTAGATCAATCAAAGACATTGAAAAATCAGTAAGAAAATATGAGTAGATTATGCCAGACCTTTAGGACACTATCAAAAGATCAAACCTATGAATCATGGGTACCCAGGAGAAGAGACACAAACTAAAAGCATAGATAAAATATTCTATGAAATAAAATTTCCTCAACTTTGAAAGAGAATTGTCCAGATGGAAGAGGCTTCTACAGTAGAAGGCAGGCAAGATTAGAAAAGGAACATCACTGCACATAGTACAGTTAAAACCCGTCACATACAATGACAAGCTCATCAGAGTAAGAACAGAATTCTCAACACAAAATTTAAATGCAAGGACATAGAAGACATTGCCCTCAAATATAATCATTGTCAAGATTAGTATATCTAGTGAAGTTACCCTTCATAATTGCAGCGTGAAATAAAAGCCTACCATGAAAAGCAAAAGCTAAAGGAATTCATTACTAAGCTCTGTAAAAGATTTTTAAAGGAATTCTGCCCACAGAAGAAGACTATTGAAAACCTAAAAATAAAATAAAGAACAAATAATACTAGATAGTAGATTGGAAAAGGAGGAATAGGGAAGAAGCAAGTATTTTTTAAAAAGTAACATGAAATATACTTTTCAATATTAATACTGAATTCGTGTTCTCAATTTTCCAACCAAATGACATAGAATAGTAATTTGGATTAGAAGGCAAGACCCAACCATTTGCTGAAACACATCTCACATAGAAAAAAAAATAGGCGATGAGTAAATGATATTCCAAGCACACTACAGAAAACCATGCTTATATCCAGAAAAAGCGACTTCAAACTGAAATCAATGAGAAGAGACTATGAAGGGCACTTCTCTGTCAATAAATGGATGATTCATAAGGAAGAAATTATAGTTGTCAGCACATTTGCACTAAGTAGCGATGTGCTACTTAGAAGAACAAATGAATAAAAGACAATTCATAAATAAAATTACACAACTATAGCCATCTCATTTTTGACAAAAGAAGCAAAAATATACTCTGGAGGAAAGACATCATCTTAAACATTGCTAGCAAAACTGATTATCTACATGTACAAGAATGAAACTTGACCTCTAGTTTTCATCCTCCACAAAAATCAACTTGAAATTTAAAATCTCCTGGGGGAAATTCTTGAAGATATAGGCACAGTTAAATATTTCCTGAGTAGGTATCTAATTGCTCAGAAAATAAGAACAAGAACTGTTCTTCTAAATGGAACTACACAAAATTTAAAGTTCCTGAACAGCAAAAGAAACAATTACTAGAACCAAGAGATAAGACACAGGATGGGAAAATCTTTGCCAGCTAGTCAATGAATAAAAGGTTAATATCCACAGTATACAGAAACTCGAAACATAAACAAAAGAACAAATAATACAATTAATCAATGAGCAAGCAAATTGATCAGAAAGTTATTAGAGGCATAAATGTCTAATAGATACACAAGGAAGGGCAAACCAAAACCACACTATGATTTCATCTCTCTCCAGTCAGGTGGCAACCATCAAAAAAACAAACAACACTGCTAGCAAGGACACAGGGGAAAGCAAGAGTCCTATACTGTGGGTGGGAATGTAAACTAGGGCAAGCACCATGGAAGTTAGTGCCTAAGACGGTAGGACATTTTGGAAGTTAAGAAACCTTCAAAAGAAGAAAAAAAAAGAATGAATTAGACCTTCCAAAAAAGAGAGAGTAGAAGACAATGACAGTGCTTCACTTGTCAAGTGACTTGAAAAAAATGAAACTGATTTTGGAAATCTTAGCAAAACCATATCAAGAATGGTAGCAGCGGGGGGAGAGGGGGAAATGAGGGAGGAGGTAACAAGTTGAACAAGAAATGTACTCACTGCCTTACATATGAAACGGTAACCCCTCTGTACCACACTGTGACAATAAAGAAAAAAGTTTAATAAAAAAAAAGAATGGTGGGCTGGGGATATAGCCTAGTGGCAAGAGTGCCTGCCTTGGATACACGAGGCCCTAGGTTCGATTCCCCAGCACCACATATACAGAAAACGGCCAGAAGCGGCGCTGTGGCTCAAGTGGCAGAGTGCTAGCCTTGAGCGGGAAGAAGCCAGGGACAGTGCTCAGGCCCTGAGTCCAAGGCCCAGGACTGGCCAAAAAAAAAAAAAAAAAAAAAAGAATGGTAGCAGCAAAAGCCATATACTCTAGGTTTGTTTTATTGGTACAAGAGTACTGATTCAGAAAAGAAAATGGAGAGAAGAGAGACAAAAGAGATAATGGAAGGTGAATATGATCAAACTATTATACATTATGTATTAAAACGTCATGGTGAAATCCATTATTTATATAAGTGAACTGCATCATCAATATACTAAAAACATCAAACGCACATGTTTTTTTCAAAGTCACCTGAACACGACAGTCCGCCACTGGCAGAGGAGAGAAGACACACAATGAGGCAGGGTCCTTCCTAAATGGTCCAACTTTAAGGTTGCTTTCCCCAAATCAAGGATGGAAACATGCACACCATAACACCAAGGAGCTGGCAGAAAGTCAGCTTAATATTGCCATACCTAAGCCATCATCTTTCTCTATACAAAGAGCAATGAAGTCTTTTCCTTTTGGAAAGGCACAACTCCTAGAAACCGTCACCAGATGAGAATGTAGAGATAGGGGCATGACTCACTTGCCTAGTCAACACAGACACGGTACAAAAAACCCAGCAACACCAAATGATAGAGAAACACGGGCCCCAGGAAGTCTAGTGCCGCCCCCCCACTCCCCGCCCAGCTCGCTATGTTTTCTCCCGTAACTCCATCTATGCCTTTGCATACATAGCACACTTCTGAGCCTTCTGAAGACTCCACAGGTGGCCCCTGGCCCCTGCGGCCTCTGGTCTCTAGTCCTCCACTAGGAAAGCTCGCTGAGGAAGGCAAACACCTTGTCACAGTAAGCAGGCCACGCGGCTCCAAGGCTGCACAGGGCCATGGAAAGCCCTGTTTATAGTTTGCTGACTTTTCTACTGAGGAAATGCTTTTCCTATTGATGTGGCTCAAAGGCTGGCCTGTCACCTGAGGAAGCCTAGAAACCGTGGATAGCATCCAACCCGTCTATATGGTCTTTCCTCTCTGCTAACCACTGCTCACAGCCTTGTCCTGTGTCCGTGTGGCCTTCGGATTCTACACCCTGGACCCCTCTGCTTTGTGGCTATTAAAACGAGGGTTATCTAAAGGAAAGCTCTGTGACCCGTCTACAGTAACTGATCATTGAGACTATTGTGTCTAATGGGTGAGTAGAGTATGCTATCCAAGAGATGATGCGTATTCCAGGCAGGGCGAAGCGGGATAGTGGGGCTTCATGTACTTTTCAGAAGAGTATACAGCTTAAAACTTAGGAACTGTTTATTTCAATAATGTTCCAGTTACTGAATAAAAGTTGACTGTGAGGAACTGAAAACATGGAGGAAGATATTCTTTTTAAAAAGACAGTCTGCAGGCTATAAATATACATATTAAAATTTTGCCAGTGTGTACTTGGTGACATCCTCATGTACCTCAAAACATAGCAAGGGAATATACATACACACAAAAAGATAATTCTATAACTTAAGCTGGAGATCACAATACAAAAACAGAACACCTGGAATCAGCAAGAATACCACAGAACTCAACAGTACCATCAAGCAATAGGATTGACCTTTATAGAACTCTATCCAACACCAACAGAATACATGTCCTTTATAAGAACCCACAGGGTACAAACCACTGGGACATACAATGACCTCAACAAGTTTGAAAAAAATGCAAATCTTAAAAAAAAAAAAAGCTTTCTGACTACAATGGAATCAAACTAAAATTAATAACAGAAGTATAACAGGACAATCTCCAAACACTGGAAACTAACCAAAGGATCTCTAAATAAGCCATAGATTTAAAAAAAATCTCAAGGGAAATTAAAAAGTATATTGAACTGAATGGACATGAAAATATATCAAATTGGGTGGGTACAGCTAAAATAAATCATGAAGGGAATGATATAACACTAAATGCTCATGGCATAGAAGAAATGAGGTAGAGACTCAAATTAATAATCTGAGAAATCAATAATGGGAAGAATAAATATACAGAAAGTAAGAATGAGATAATAAAGATAAAAGCAGAAATCAATGAGATTAAAAACAGACATCAGAGAAAATTAGTTAAACAAAAGACTATTTATTGGGAAGTCAAGACAAATAGAAAGCTCTAGCAAGGCTGCCAAGAACAGGAAAATGAACAAATGATCATTATTATTGTCAGCCAAGATCACATGGAGCATATAGACACAAGAGGGAGATAAGGGGTACTTACTATGCATGTTGTCTATTTCTGCTCCAAAAACTTAGGTTACCACAAAATGGCACAGATCTGTTATATAGGTCAGAAGTCTGACAGTGGATCATAGAGCTGAACTATGGGCTGCATTCCCTTCTAAAAGTTCTGAGAGTAGTGTGTGTGTGTGTGTGTGTGTGTGTGTGTGTGTGTGTGTGTGGTGTTCATCCTGGGGCTTGAACTCAGGGCCTGGATACTATCCAATAGCTTCTTTGCCCAAGGATGGCACTCTACCATTTGAACCACTCATTTCTGGTTTAAAAAAAAAATTGTCAAGGTGATGTAGAGAAGGGTTACAGTTACATACGTAAGGCAGTGAGTATATTTCTTGTCAAACTTGTTACCTCTGCCCTCACTTTTTTTCTTCAAATTTTTTTCTTCAAATTTTTATTATTAAACTGATGTACAGAGAGGTTACAGTTTCATACGTTAGGCAATGCATACATTACTTGTACTGTTTGTTACCTTGTCCCTCATACTCTCCTCCTTCCTCCCCCTTCCCCTTTCCCCACCGAGGTGTTCAGTTCACTTACACCAAACAGTTTTGCAAGTATTGCTTTTGTAGTTGTTTGTCTTTTTTACCCTGTGTCTCTCAATTTTGGTATTCCCTTTCAATTTCCTACTTCTAATACCAGTATACACGGTTTCCAATATACTCAGATAAGATTATAGAGATAGTGTAGGTACAACCACACATCATCAACAATAGAAGCTACAGATACAGATGGGACGTTGAAAGTAGTTATAACTGTGATATAACAATTGTTTCCATTAACATGGAGTTCATTTCACTTAGCATCATCTTATGTGTTCATAAGGGTGTAGCTATTGGGCTCTTGTGATGCTCTGCTGTGACTTGCCTAAACCTGTGCTAATTATTCCCTATGAGGGAGACCATAGAGTCCATGTTTCTTTGGGTCTGGCTCACTTCACTTAGTATAATTTTTTCCAAGTCCTTCCATTTCCTTACAAATGGTCCGCCTCATTTTTTCTACCACATTCCCTCCCTCTGAATCCCCCCCCCCAATTTGTACATATAATTTCCAACATATTGTCTTGTGAGTATTACTGTTGCCTTGGATCGCATTTTATCCTTTGTGTCACCATTTTGACATTCCCCTTCCCTTCCCTCGTTCAGATAAACATATATATAATATCCAGGGTACCAAAATCAAATACAGTGACAACAGGGGATAAACCATAGAAAAGAAAAATAATAATTTCACATAGTACATTAAAAATAACAACAATGAAAAACCTTTTGTTACCATATCTGGAAGTTCATTTTGCTTAATATCATCTTATATGATCATATGTACATAGCTATGACTTTTTTTTATAGTTAATTGGAGATTCTTATAGACTTTCCTGGATGGCTTTGAACTAGACATCTGAGTAGTTAAGATTAGAGACATGAACCACTGTCACTGGGCTACAAAACAGATACTCATTTTAAACATAAGAATTAATACTATAAAGCTTTAATGGAAAAATTATAAGAGAAAATTTGGGGGTATTAGAGCTTGGGAAGAGTTGTTAAACCTCATACCAAAAACATGATTCATTAACAAAAAAAAAATAAATTGGACTTTATCAAAAGTGAAAGAGGAGGAGGAGGAAGAGGAGGAGCAGGAGGAGGAGGAGGAAGAGGAGGAGGAGGAGGAGGAGGAGGAGGAGGAGGAGGAGGAGGAAGAAGAGGAAGAAGAAGAAGAAGAAGAAGAAGAAGAAGAAGAAGAAGAAGAAGAAGAAGAAGAAGAAGAAGAAGAAGAAGGAGAAGAAGGAGGAGAAGAAGAAGAAAAAGAAGAAGAGGAGGAGGAGGAGGAGGAGGAGGAGGAAGAAGAAGCAGCTGACGATGTAGTTTCTCTTCAAAAGACTATTAAGAGCATGAGACGATAAGCTGCAGCCTCGGAGCCAATATTTGCCAACATATGTCTAATAACCGTCTCCTATCTAAAATATATAAGGAACTCTCAAAAGTCAACAGCAGAAAAAAAACATCAAACAATCCAATTAGAAAATGGACAAAAGGAACAACAGATGGCAAACACATGGAAAGATGCTCAGTGTCTTCAGTCAGAGGGAAATGGAAACGAAGGACCCAGGAGATCGCTGCATACTTACCACAATAGCTGAACTAAAACAGAGTGACAGGGCCAAACGCTACTGCGGTCCCTCCCAACGACCTCCGGCCCTTGCTGGTGGGATGTGCAATTGCAGAGGCACTTGAACACAATCGGCTTGGTTTTCAAAATGTAAAGATACACTGGCCATTCTTTGAGCTTTCCTCCCAGAGAAAGAAAAACAGACCCACACCAAAACTTGTGCATACTCGCTTCCATCAATCGTAATAGCCCCAAACCTTGAGGAATGTTTAAGAGTCCTGCATGCTCTACTGGAGAGCTCGTTGCTACAACCAATTGGGAAATGAATGTGGCAAAGCACCTAAGACTTGGGATTCTGGACTCCTGAGACCCATTAATGTCCCTGCTGCCAGCAATCTACAGCGGGAAAATGCCCTCCTTATCCCAGAGAAGCCACGAAGAGGCCCAAGTGGGCCCAAGTGCCAGACCCTCTTCTACCCCGTACAGGCATAAGCATCATTTTCCAGCTAAATTTAGGTCAATTTGCCCCCTAATCTATTAGAAAAATAATGCCCGGGCTCCTCTCTTGTCTAGTGGGAAATTATAGCATATCACTGTTAAAAGATAAGCTATGGGCTGGGGATATAGCCTAGTGGCAAGAGTGCCTGCCTCAGATACACGAGGCCCTAGGTTCGATTCCCCAGCACCACATATACAGAAAACGGCCAGAAGCGGCGCTGTGGCTCAAGTGGCAGAGTGCTAGCCTTGAGCGGGAAGAAGCCAGGGACAGTGCTCAGGCCCTGAGTCCAAGGCCCAGGACTGGCCAAAAAAAAAAAGATAAGCTATAAAATAGTCTTTATGTCTTGTTCAAATCTTCCAAGCTCCCCAGTTGAGTCTCTAGGCTCGAGAAAGTCCAGCTAACTCTGCCAGTGAGCATTTTTGCCTTTGCATTGTTGCTGCTCATGTGCAAACATGAGCTAGCGTCTGAAAGGAGGAGGCAGCATCCAGTCCACACATGCCCAGATCATCTTTCCAGTCTCCTACCTTTTGTATAACGGGGATAAAAACGATGCTGGCAAACAGGGATGAATGAGATAAACCCATTTTATGTGAATCCATTGGAGAGGCTCAGTGTGCTTTTCTCCCAAAACATCCATCTCCAAATACATATCAAAGAAGACCTTGAAACTGTTGCTAAGATATTTTCTATTTCCAATCCATGACCCCCAAGAAGACCACACACGACACCAAGGAAGCTTCTGAGGACTGGGGATGGGAGAAGTCTTCAGTGTTCAGACATCAGTTAGGTTCTTGATCTATGTTCTTTGATTATTTAAAATGTTCTAAGGGCGGGGTGCTAGTGGCTCACACCTATAATCCTAGCTATTCAGGAGGCTGAGATCTGAGGATTGTGGTTCAAAGCCACCCCAGGCAAGAAAGTCCATAAGATTATCTCAAAAAAAAAATTAAAAAGTTGGGGCTGGGAATATGACCTAGTGGTAGAGTGCTTGCCTCATATACACGAAGCCCTGGGTTCAATTCTTCAGCACTGCATATATAGAAAAAGCTGGAAGTGGCGCTGTGGCTCCAGTGGTAGAGTGCTAATCTTGGGCAAACAGCTCAGTGACAGCTCCTAAGCCCTTAGTTAAAGCTCAGTATCAGCACAATTTTATTTTTAAATGTCATAAGGGCAAGTAACCAGAAGAAAGCCAAGAAAGGATGGGAGCCCTGGATGGAATAGGGCTATAATCTGTGTATCCCACTAACCTCAAGCAACATTATCATAACTGAATAGTCCCCAAAGAGATCAGAAATGTGTGAAATTTGGGGAAAATAGATCTAGAAAGTATCACTTACATGAGAAAGCAAATTTTGGTAACCAGGATCCTTCCCAGAAGGAACCAACAAAATATTTAGATTGAGATAAAGATAAAAGAGAAAGAAAAAAAAATATGAACCAAGAAAATCATTAAGAGATTCTACTGTATTGGAGTTTAATGCCATGGGTGACCCAAAGGATCACAATTTACCATTCCCTCCACGAAGGAACTTGACTGAAAAGTGTGATTCCGATAGCTCGAAAGGAATGAGAACAAGCACTTCAAGAAATACAGCACTCATGTCCACAGGCACATTATTCACCACAACTAAAGGTAGAGATGGCTCAAATGCTGATCTGTGAATGAGGCTAAAGATCTCCGGTCCCTGGGTGGCAGATCCGCATCTGGTGGGGGACAAGCGGAGGCCACTGAGGACAGCACCTACATCTGGTCACCTGGACCGGGAAGTGCTCACCAAGGTCTGACTGTGAATCACCGCCACGTTCATGTACAATGCGCAGCTTAGACAGGTCAAGATGAAATTCACATGAGAGGGCGGGAAAAGAGACGGTGGCACATTATAAAACCAATGACAAGCCTTGGCAGGTTTAGTCACACGTCCTCCCAGAAAAATGTGTGTGTGTGCACACGCGTGTGCACGCACGCGGGTTTACTAATTTCCTCTTTGGCTATGGTGCATCCCACAAGAACACCCAATCTCTTTCTTGCTCAGTTCTTGTTGAGATGCATCACGCAGTGTGACCCCCACAAGCTCAGTCCCAGGTTTAGCTCACACCTAACCTACAGTACCCATGGCGGAATGCCAGCTATCATTTTTTTTTTTTTTTTTTGCCAGTCCTGGGCCTTGGACTCAGGGCCTGAGCACTGTCCCTGGCTTCTTTTGCTCAAGGCTAGCACTCTGCCACTTGAGCCACAGCGCCACTTCTGGCTTTTTCTGTTTATGTGGTGCTGAGGAATCGAACCCAGGGCTTCATGCATGCTAGGCAAGCTCTCTACCACTAAGCCACATTCCCAGCCCTGCAGCTATCATTTTGTAATGTTTCTTTATAATGGTTAGTCAGGCAAAAAAGGTAGTCTTTTATATTTCTACACTCAGAAAAGTTATTTTATTGGGGGGGGGTAATTTTAATTATAAAGGCAATGTACAAAGGGGTCAGTTTCCTAAATCAGGTAGTAAGTACACTTCTTTTTGAACAGTATCACCTCTTCCTTGTCTCTCTCCATTTTTCCCTCCTGTCTCCATAACAGTGTCTAGTGAGTACCACTGCTACATTTGTTCACCCAAAGAAAAGATAAACAACAGCAATGGGAAACCCTCTTGCTTCCATTTCCTGAGGTTTATATGGTAATTATTTTATATGATCAGAAGTACACAGGCATTGCACCTTTGTGTTCCTCTCCTAATCAAGAAGGTTTTTGTGTGTACCAGAACTGGGGCTTGAA
Source organism: Perognathus longimembris pacificus (assembly GCF_023159225.1). Lineage (NCBI taxonomy): Eukaryota > Metazoa > Chordata > Mammalia > Rodentia > Heteromyidae > Perognathus > Perognathus longimembris. Next base: position 19,170,854 of record NC_063178.1, on the reverse strand, counting down.
TTCATGGTCTGCACTGTGCCTTAGCTTTTTTGTTCAAGGCTGGAGCTCCACCCCTTGAGCCACAGTTCTACTTCTGGCTTTTGAAGGGTAACTGAAGGTCAGAGCCTCATGTGCTTCCTAGCCTGGGCTGGCTTTGAATGTCAGTCCTTAGATCCCAGCCTCCTGAGTGGCTCACAAGCATGGGCCACCAGTGCATGGCTCAGGGTAGTTTTAATGTGTGCAAGTGGAGATTCTGAACACATCAGAGCCGTTTCTTTTGTCTAAGGTAGAAGCCCCTGACATATAAACATACCAAGAAACAACACCTCAGAAGAAGGGCATGAGTAGAGCAACATGTCCCGCAGAGGCCTCCACAAGCCAAATCTCCCACAGCGATTGGAGCAGGACATCGCAGAGCTCCCCACATCATCCACTGGGGACAGCTTTCACTTGGAGCCACAGCCCAGCTCTCTTTGCTTGTGGATTCTGGCTCCGTTGCACAGAGCAGGTGTTACACATTGGACCTAAAGCACATAGGAAGAAAGTAAGTTACAGAACACAAATACATAAAATACAGAACAGACCGAGGTGACTTTCATCCTGGTCTGGGAAGGCAGAGGAGGCACAGAAATGAGGGGGATAATGGGTTAAAAAGGCAGCAGCGGTGAGGCTGGGAATGTGGCTTAGCGGGAGAGTGCTTGCCTCCTATACACGAAGCCCTGGGTTTGATTCCCCAGCACCACATAAACAGAAAAAAGCCAGAAGTGGCGCTGTGGCTCAAGTGGTAGAGTGCTAGCCTTGAGCAAAAAGAAGAAGCCAGGGACAGTGCTCAGGCCCTGAGTCCAAGGCCCAGAATTTGCCAAAAAAAAAAAAAAAAAAAAAAAGACAACGGGGGTTGGAGATAGCTCATTCAACCAGAATCCTCAATCTCCAACTTTTCTACTGGGGTCTCAGCCTATAAGCTGGGCAGCATTGAGAAAGGCCTCCTGACCATAGTTCAAGGCCAGTTCAGGCAAAAAGTTGTAAAAATTCCATCTCAATCAGCAGCAAGTTTGTCATCCTACTTACTCAAGAAGCATAAACAGCTGGTGGCGCACACCTGCAATCCCTGCTACTTAGGGGGCTGAGATCTGAAGCTCACAATTCAAAGACAGCTCAGGCAGGAAAGTTCATGAAACTCTAACCCTAATTAACCACCCAAAAACCAGAAGTGGAACTGTGGCTCAAAATGGTACAGCATTAGCCTTGAGTAGAAAAGCTCAAGGACAGTGCTCAGGCCCTGAGTTCAAAAAAGGAGGAAAAGGAAGGAGGAGGGAGAGGAGGAGGAGGAGGAGGAAGAAGACGACGACAAAGTGGAGGAGGATGGGGAGGGGGAGGAAGAAAGAGAAATAGGAAAAAAGAAAAGCAAAAGGGCTGAGGGTATAGCTTAAGTGAACACACGCCTTTACTAAGGGTGAGGCCTTAAATTCAAACCTCAGTAACACTATAAAAAAAAAAAAAAAAGGAAAAAGTACAACCAAGTACTAAGTGTCAAGCCTGGAATCCTGGCTGCTCAGGACACTGAGATCTAGAGGATGATAGTTTGAAGCCAGCTGGGGAAAAAAAAGGCCATGAGATTTGATCTCCAATGACAATCAGTAGAAAGCCAGGCTGGTTCCAGGCGCTGGCGGCTCACACCTGTAATCCCAGCCGCTCAGGAGGCTGAGATCGGAGGACCAGGACTCAAAGCCAACCGAGGCAGGTAAGTTCAGGAGACTCTTAGCTCCAATTAACAACAACAACAAAAAGGATGGAAGGGGGGGCTGAGGCTCAAGTACTAGAACTAGAGCACTAACCTTGAGCAAAAATGCTTGAGCACAGTACCCATGCCAGGAGTTCAAGCCCTAGGACTAGCATGCACAAAAAAGCCAGTCTGGAGGTATAGCTCAAGTAGTAGAGCACCAGCCAAACAAGACCTTGAGTACTAGCCAAAAAAAAAAGCCCATAGTCTAGGAGTGAGGTAAACATCCCACCCAATGCATTTTCCAGAAGCCTCGGAGCTGAGCTTGAAGTAGAAAGGCCCTGAACTTCTAAGTGTATAGACCAACCAAGCCCCTTCAAGTGTCAGGACAAATGCTTCAGCTTTGGTCCAGGGCTGAGCAGCAGGGTGGAAGCGGACCTCCAGGCATCTCTAGGCCCACAGAGCAGGAGCTCTTGCAGAAACACTTGGTGCCTACGTTATGCTTGCTCTTTGAGAACTCTCCTAACACCACAGCCTCCTTCTAGACCCCTGAAGCCCACCAGAAGCATGCAGTAACATCATGACGGCCAACAGGTGAAAAGTCAAAATGAGACACAGAGATGATAGAAATGAGAGAGTATAAGATAGACGCAAAGATTCTGGTAAGAAAAGAGGCAGACAAACAGGCCTTGGAAGTAGAGGTCTGGATAAGGGGTTGGAGCTTCATTTATTGTCAAGAGAGTCCCTTAAGGAAAACAGGACTTTTGTATACATGACATTTCACTAAAAGGGTAATTTGAGTAATTTAAAGTATTTTCTTGGCTAATCACAGAAATGCCTTTTCCTCGTGTTGTTCATCATCTCTAAAAGTCTTCTGATTGCTAGGCACTGCTGGCTCACGCCTCTCATCCTAGCTACTCAGAAAGCTGAGACCTGAGGGTTGCAGTTCGAAGCCAGCCCCGGCAGCAAAGTTGGTGAGACTTTCCAATTAACCACAGAAAAAGCTGGAAGTGGCGCTGTGGCTCAAGTGGTAGAGTGCTAGCCTTGAGCAAAAGGAGCCCATGGACAGTGCCCAAGCCCCAAAGTTCAAGCCTCAGGACCAGAAAAAAAAAATCTTCGGATCAAGTCAAAATGACCCAGTGATGAATAAAAAGATCACAAACTCTGCCTGGTTCATTTTAGATAGTCAAGCGATTTTCACCTAAGAACTGAATGCACAATTTCAGAATGGGGGGGGGGTGTTGAACTTAGAGCCTCTAGATTCCTCAGCTGGAACTCTACTACTTGAGCCACATCTCTAGCCTAGCTTTTTGCCAGAAATAAAATCTAGCCAAATTTTCGGCCTGGGCTGGCCTTGAGCCATAATCCTCCAGATAGCAGCCTCCTAGTAGCCAGGATTACAGGCACAAGACACAAACCCAGCCTCTGATGGCTGTTTTCTAACTGGGGGCCTCACTCTAGTCTTGCTGGACTAAACTACGACCTCCCCACACTTACATTCCTCTCTATCACTGAGGACGACAGGTGCACACCATTGCATTTCCTCCACAGACGGCGTAACAAGCACGCAGCTGTGTCCAGACCTTGGTTGACATGGAGCCTCTTGAACTTTTTGCCTGGGCTGGCCTCAAACTTCCATCTCCCACTCTACCACCCAAGTAGTTAGGATTCCAAGCTCAAGACATAGCAACCAGCTACAACGTTAGAATCTCCTCATGGATTTCAACTTTGGCCACGTTGCAGGCAGGAGACCCACTCAGCCAGACGAGGCTTGAAAGGATGAGGTTTAACTTGAGACTCTGAGACGAGTTCTTTGGCCATAACAACAGCTCACCTAATCACATCCTAGGCACACAAGCAAATGTGATCACCTTTCCTGTAGACCCAGGAAACTGTGCCAAATACTTGCATTCCTCCATCAGTTTCAAACACACCCCAAGAGAGACATAGAAACGTCTTAAATGGGGGAACAGATGCACTTAAGTCACCAAAAAGATGCCCAGATTATCATTTGTTTTATAAATCTATTTATAATAACCCAAACTATAATTCAGTAGAATTGGCCTCAGCCAAAAGCAAAATAATACAACCTTCTAATCTACTATTTCAGCACATTCTTCATTATACTTTCACTTCATTCTTATAGCAAATCAAGGCTTCTGCAAAAATGAAAGTTACTTCAGGATAGAAGCAGAGTTGAGAATTTATCCAACTTAAATCTTCAAAGTAGAATTGTAGAAAATTCGTGGGAATTTAGAAAGCAACATGGACTTGCTAGTCACAGGCTCCTCCTAGTGACTGAACTGGAGAAAATTTGTAAGTTTTCCCAAAGTTGCATTTATTAAAGGTTTATAAACCGTGTGAAAAGGGGACTCTTACCCAGTTTTTTTTTGCCAGTCCTGGAGCTTAAACTCAGGGCCTGAGCACTGTCCCTGGCTTCTTTTTGCTCAAGGCTAGCACTCTGCCACTTGAGCCACAGTGCCACTTCTGGCTGTCTTCTATATATGTGGTGCTGAGGAATCAAACCCAGGGCTTCAGGTATACAAGGCAAGCGCTCTACCACTAAGCCATATTCCCAGGCCCTCTTACCCAGTCTTAAAGTAAATTTACAGGGAGAAGGTAACAGTACAAGAAATGTACCCAAGGCCTAACATATGAAACTGTAACCTCTCTCTACATCACTTTGACAATAAAAAATAAAAAAGAACTTAAAAAATAGAATAAATTTACAGATTCTTCTCCCCAGAAACACCTACCATTTCATAGCTAGTCCAGGATGAACAGAAGAGTCCATGCAATTCTTATCTCCAATTAACCACTAAAAAAGCTGGAAGTGGAACTATGGTTCAAATGGTAGAGTGCTAGCCTTGAACAAAAGAAGCTCAGGGACAGTGCTCAGGCCCTGAGGTTAAGCCCCAGGACTGGCAAAAAAAAAGACAAGGTGGTGATTGACAAGACAGAGCAGGGCCCTCACTAGATAATGAATTAGCTAACACCTTGATCTTTAATTTCCCAGTCTCCAAGTATGAAAAATAAATTTCTGATAAATCACCCTGTCTGTTATTTAGATGTAGCCACCCAGGGCTTGTCTGTCTGCTTGTCCAGATTTGCACAGGAGTGCTCTTGAGTATTGTCTCTCTTAAGACTACTCTGTGGGTCTCTTGCTAGCTAGGTAATCACTCAACCGCTTGTTCTATGCCCCAAACACATTTTTCTTTAGTTATTGTTTTTTGATAGGGCCTCACACCTTCCCTTTTCATTACTTCTGTTACCCATGGAGCTGGGGCCACTTCTAAGGCTTCAACAAGCACTACCGAGCTGAATTTGTTCCTAGACATAGGGTCTTATAAACTTGTTGCCCAAGATGCCCTCAAACCATTGACTATTTTGACCTCCCAAATGTCTTATCTTTTGGGTTTTTGGTTTAGTTTTTTTTTTTTGCGAGTCCTGGGCCTCGAACTCAGGGCCTGAGCACTGTCCCTGGCATCCTTTTGCTCAAGGATAACACTCTACCTCTTGTGCCACAGCGCCACTTCAGCTTTTTCTATATATGTGGTGCTGAGGAATCGAACCCAGGGCTTCATTTATAGGAGGCAAGCACTTTACCACTAGGCCGTATTCCCAGCCCCCCAAATGTCTTATCTTAACATATAAATGCATTGAGAGGTTGGAATAAGTACTTAGATAACACAAAGTGATAAATGGCCAGATCACTGAAGTTTCTTAATGTTTAGTACCATATTATGATATCAATGTGCACTTAATAGGATCTAATATAAAAACAGGAACTTTATAATTAGATACGATTCGGTTATTCTAGGAAATATGTTCATTTTTAAGTGACTTGATTTCCTCATGGATTGGATCCTAAGAAGTGAGAATTCAAGGAAAGAGCTAGGGCTTAAAAATCAAATGATGCAATTATGAAGTATGGTTTGGTCCTCAGAAAAATAACTTGAAAGAGATGGCTAATCCCCCCATTTGGACTCCATGAACAACTGGATCCTTGCAGTTTATGTTATTTTTTCCACCAGCCAAATGGAGAATTAGTATAGAATGCTCAAAAGTGCAATGAAGGTTAAGGAAGGGGGCTGGGAATATGGCCTAGCAGCAAGAGTGCTTGCCTCATACACATGAAGTCCTGGGTCCAATTCCTCAGCACCATGTATACAGAAAATGGCCAGAAGTGGTGCAGTGGCTCAAGTGGCAGAGTGCTAGCCTTGAGCAAAAGAAGCCAGTGACAGTGCTCAGGCCCTGAGTTCAAGGCCCAGGCCTGGCAAAACAAACAAACAAACAAACAAACAAAAAAACCAGTTAAGGAAGCAATGCCATAGACCATTTCTAGGTAACAGAAGAACTCAAGAATATAAATCCTTGGATTGGCCAGACATAAAACTACTTTGTCTATCTTGTATCCAATTGATTATGAACATTATCAAATTTATACAATTATTTTATGTGTCTGGGGGGGAGGACTGGGGCTTGAACTTGGGGCCAGATTAAGAAAATACATAGCAATAAATACAAAAAGGGCAGAAGCTCATCTCCCAGCATTGTGATCTCTGGCCTGACACCTCAAGGTTGGAATGGGGTGGGAGGGGCTCACTGAGCAGCAGAACAGCATTCCCTGCATTGTCCACCGTCTCCCTTCAACTCTAGTGCTGAGAGGGGTCTCATCAGCTATTGGTCAGCATCATTAAGAGCCTAAGTGCTGGGTACCAGTGCTCATGCCTATAATCCTAGCTACCTAGGAGGCTGAGATCTGAGGACCATGGTTCAAAGCCAGCTTAGGCAGAAGTCTATGAGACTCTTATCTCCAACTAACCACCAGAAAACCAGATGTGGAGTTGTGGTTTGACATGGTAGAACACTAGCCTTGGGCAACAAAGCAAGGGCAGGGTCCAAACTCTGAGCTCAAGCCCCATGACTGACACCCCCCCCTCCACCAAAAAAAAGAGCCTTATTGTGCAGCTTTCCTAACAAGTTGCCCGAGTTGATTCGATTCCTTAACATTCCACACATGTTCACATGCCCAGTGGGGACTACCTAGCCTCTGAAAAGTTACCTTCCAGATTCACATCCAAAGTCAGTATTTTTGGTCAGGTGTATGTCAATCCCTGTGCCCTAGTAGGCACCTGTTAAGCACTGGGTAAATGCATAAATTACCTTACCAATACTTCTAATTCCAGTTTCTGTTTGTCAGCCAGAAAGACAACATTAATAACAATAACCATATTAAAACATAGGGTCCTGACTCTGATTCCCAATACAATAAAAATGTTATATAACTCATTAAACTTCCAATTAAAAATAAAAAACAGCTACAAGATGTTTAAACCTAAGCTGATGACAAAGTTCTGGAGGTTCTTATGGAGTTTTATTTGTACTTCCTACTCATTGCTAAGGTACCTTTGATGACAACAAACATAGTTCTCAATGATAAAGTAAAAGCACGAACAAGGTTCATGTCACTAATCCTTGAACCTTGATCCTGGTAGGATTCCCTTTTAACGCAGCTGACCTTTAACACGCAGCTGACTTCTTTCTTGCTTTGGGAACAACTTAGACCAGACCGGTCTCAAACTCACAATCATCCAAACTCTGGCTACAGGATCATAATCATTGTATGAAGCTTCAGGTAAAACTTTTTTCTAAAAAGAACTGTCTCAAAATCAACAGAGTAGTCATTGCAGCCAAATGGGAGGCCCTAAATAACAACAAAACCTATGCCTGTATTGAAAGGCTTTCTTTGTAAATACATAACATATACAAAATCTGAAACTAGAGAAAAAGAGCATACAAGATCTTTCAACATCTCATGAACACCATGTGACATACAAATACTCCAGTGACAAATACTATACATCTGTTTGAATCTATTATATACCTACTTGCCCTGGCCATTTAGAACTATTTGTGAATATATAATTTAATTTTTTTTTAAAGTCAAGGCGTATCTGGGAATGTGGCTTGCCAAGCATGCATGAGCTCTGGGCTGGATTCCTCAGCCATATAAACAGAAAAGGCTGCAAGTGGTGTACATCACTGTATTCTGTACATCACCTTTATAACTGCCATTTTAAAACATGAAAAAAAATTAAATGGAAAAAAATGTAGTGCTTTCTTTAAAGGATAATATAGTTATAAATTTTCGGTTTTACATCAAAAAGACTTTGTCATTATCTGTACTACCCAATGTTTGTTTACGTTCCCAAATCCTAAGAAGTAGCACACAAGCCACCAAAAACAAATGCCTTTAAAGTATTTTCAAAATTACCAATTCTGAAAACTAGTCAAACCATTAAAATAATTAAAGCATAAAACTGACCTAACAGGACAAGAATTTTATTTTTGTAATCTTTATTAGTATGAACATCCTCAAGGTTTCACTTGCTAGTCTTTAAACAAATTCCTAAGGCAAATTTACAGTTCAATTGAAAGGTGATACCACACACTCCAATGACCTTTAGCCACGTCACAAAACCAGGCAGGAAAAATGGATTCACAATTGGTGTCTTAGAAAAGTTAATATAATTGAAAGAGGCTCTATGTATGCTAACTCTTCATTATCAATCATTGCATCTCAGATTGCCACGAAAACCTGGATTGTGACATGCAAAATGGATTCTACTTTTGGAGACTGGTTAATTGGCATGCAGATTTCAACAAAGATTCATAAACCCCCAAACAAAGGAGAGAAAACATTACAGATCTAACTCTGACACCACTGACCCGGGTGGGTAGGAGGTGCACAATGGTGCATCCTGAGAAAGCAAAGGGGACATAAGGTCAAAGGATCGGAGTCTCAGCTTGCCAACATCATTTCAGTAGCTACTAGCTTTCACGTGTAAGACATTTGCAGAGTGGAAAAGAAGTTATTACAGACTCATGACCATAAGTTAGCATCACACTTCATACAGTGTCAGTGTGATTCCACTTAATCTTCTTTAATTACTTAAGCTTTTAATATAAATTTCATTCTCAATTGTAAATTACTAATTTGGATGTGTACATTTTCATAATACTTTATCTTCAATGATTAAAATGGATTAGCCATATTAAAATTAATGTTTAATCTGTCACTGACTTCAGTGCACTTATAATTAGGGTAGCTCAAGGCTTTCATTCTTAAAAGTGGTCTGATAAAAACACACCAGGGTATGTCTAAGGCATGTCCATGTTATCCTATAAAAGAAACAAAGTTGGGTGCAGTGACTCACGTCTGTAAATCCTAGCTACTCAGAAGGCTAAGATCTAAGGATCTCAACTCAAAGCCAGCCTGGGTAGGGAAATCCATCTCTAATGAACCAGCTAAAAGGCAGAGATGGAGCTGTGGCTTAAGTGGCAGAGTTACTGGCCTTGAGCAGAACAGCTCAGGGCCAGTGCCCAGCCCCTGAGTTCAAGCCTTAGGACCAGAACACACACACACACACACACACACACACACACACACACACACACACTCTCTCTCTCTCTCTCTCTCTCTCTCTCTCTCTCTCTCTCTCTCTCTCTCTCATTTTTTTTTTTTTAAACCAGGCACCGGTGGCTCCATATGTGTAGTCCTAGCTACTCGGGAAGCTGAGATCTGCCAGATCTCAGTCTGAAACTAGACAAGACAGGAGAGTCCACAAAATTCCATCTCTAAAATAACCTGCAGAAAGAGCAGAGCTAGAAGCATGGTTGAAGTGGTAGAGTACCAGACTTGCAAGCAGGCAAACTAAACAAGGGAGAAACCCTGAGTTCAAACCCCAGTACCAATTAAAAAAAAAAAAAAGTACCTAAAAAGTTTTAATAACCCCAAGTCAACAGCTTTTCCTTTCTTTTACAAGTTTGGACATGTAATGTAGCATGTTGACAATCATGATTTTGGCTTGCCTATATATTCTTGAATAAAAGATGAGAAAATCAAACTTGCCAAAATAAAAGGTCCCTTTTTACCTGTCTTTCAATAGTCTGCAGTGAATTCATAAGACATCTGTATCAAAGCAATATACAGTGGAAACAGTGACCTTGACATAAAATATACTTCACGTGCAACAATGATCTAAAGGCTCATGTCATTTTCGTAGAGTATAAACGAATGTCTGACTTCACAATTAGCTATTTGTAGAGTGGAATGGATAAAATTAAACTGTGTTAGTTGCAAAAGCATTAACTACAGGAAGAAATGGCTCCAATCAATTCATTCTATTCAATAAAGTCATCGAAAAAGTGTAATGAAGACAAATGGGAATACAATCTAATTCTCTAAGAATTGCTGTAATTCAGAGGAGTTTTTTTTTGTACTCAATATCAGGAATTTAACCCAGGGCCTCACATACTGGCACCAAAGACCTTTTTAATGGTATTTTAATATTTTAATGTTATTATTTCTGAGGAAATCAAATTAGATATGTAATAACTAGTGCAAAGTAAATTCCATGGTGCAAAAAGAACATAAATTATTTGATAAGTAAAAGCTCCGCAAACTCCAATCACAAGTTTACAAAATAGAATACATAATAAAGGGTGTATTTTGATGAAAAGCTATAATAATTCTAACTTTTGCTACCTTGACAAGATAACTATTTATATATACTATATCGTAATAGAAATGGCATAGTCTCTTAGGACAGTTCCACATTTTATTTACATTTTTAAGACTACCTTTAATCTCAAAATCACATATCCATACACTTATTTCCTTTTTGTTGACTTAAACATAAATGCATGGTTTATTAAACAAAGACTGTAAACAAATATTTGTCATGTCTGTTACATGTAACACACAGGAACAGCTTTTAACAGAAATTCATCGACCCCCCCAACATCTTTTTATTATAAATACAGGTATCAAAACAATCCTGAACATATTTGATACTACTAGTAGTCAGCACCCACACCATTTCAAAAATTAACACAATTTGTGACAATATTCACTGTACCTGCTACTTTAACCAATTTCAACTGTAGCTTTTTCACTAAGTAAGATGGATAAAGCATGCCACTTCCGTTTTTCCTTCTGGAGATTTTGTTTCAGAAGCACACTCATTTTCCACTGCCATCTGACTCTTCTCACCATACTTTCACCTTGAAAACCTGAGTTCTAATTCGAGTACTCCAGGTTCATGTTTAAGTGACAGTGCCTTAACAAGAGAAAGAAAAATTCTGCTGCATTTTTCCTCCTGTAACCTGAAAATATAATGGGTGTACATATATTAAATATATTCTTACAAGTGTCCAGGTCATGTTTACCAGCTGGAATTCTCTTACTTAATGTGTAGGTATTTTGCATTGTGATATTTAATCAAGACATTAATATGAGTAGAAGGTTGTTGATGTAAGACAAATCTGAGATTCACTACAATTAATTGTTGTATGTTTGTCCTTCGGGTGGCTGTGGAAGCTTCATATTCTCCTTGGACATCATTAGACGTCTCAGCTCTTGAAGTACAACTTTGATGCTATAGGAATTTTGCCACTTTGCTAACACTGGTATGCTCCGTGCATCCACCTGAAGTGGAAAAAAGAGCACAATTAATTTCCAGGTTTAAAGTACTATGGAACCATAGCCAGACAGGATAGCATTCACCTATCAGAACTTGGGGAGGCCGAGGTAGGAGGGTTAAAAGTTCAAAATCAACCTGAGCTACATAGTTCAAGGCCTTCCTGGGTTACATAACAAAACCCTATCTAAAAGAGAAAAATAAAAAGATAGCACTATTGCATCCTCATTAAGCATATTTTAAAGAAGATGCAAGTTCAGAAATGGTATATTTAGGGGCTGGGAATATGGCTTAGCAGTAGACTGCTTGCCTAGCATGCATGAAGTCCTGGGTTCGATTCCTCAGCACCACATAAACAGAAAAAGCCAGAGGTGGTGCTGTGGCTCAAGTGGTAGAGTGCTAGCCTTGAGCAAAAAGAAGCCAGGGACAGTGCTCAGGCCCTGAGTTCAAGCCCTAGGACCAGCCAAAAATAAAATAAGTCTACCACCTGAGCAATGCTTGCAGCCTGGCGTTTTGCTGGTTAATTGGAGATGGCATATCCTTGATTTATCTGCTCCAGCTGGCTTTGAACCTCATCTTCCAGATTTCAGCTTCCTAAGTAGCTAGGATTAGAGGCATGAGCCTCTGCCTACCTTGTTCTCATTTTAAGATTGTCAGATTGTCAAATCTCTTTTCTCCTCTCTTCCCACATCACAAATCCCCTCCCTTTGCCTCTCCCTTTTTTCCATTGTATCTTTGGCTGGATCTTTTCTCTTTTTAAAAAATGATTTAATGAATTTTTTGTTTATGTGATACCTGTGAGAACCAAGGAAAAGTGTAGCCCCCCCCCCCCCGCTTGTAAAATTTCACTGTCTTAGAGTTTACTCTTAGCTTCTATAACTCCATTTTGGTGACTCCATGCACCCCCACCTGTGAGACTAGTTCCTTATAGTTTGACACTTAAAAAATATATGTAGCCCTTGTTCCTCTCTGTTACCGAGGTAGCAACCATAGTAACAGATTGTGAAAATGATCATAGTAATAGTAATAGATTATAGAAATAACCATAGTAGTAGTTACAGAAATGCCATGGCAACTGTCAAGGTGATTCACTTACGATTGAGTCCTGGATTGTTTTAGCCCACTCATGCTTGGTTGGTTGATATTAGGGAAACATGGTAACAGTTGTTAAAATAAAGCTGATATTAGGTCAGCCTGACTGCGAAATTCTGCTTCTGTAAATGGCTTGCTTAACCCGTTTGTGACTTTCTCTGACCCCCTGAGTATGTGACCACCTGCCGTAGAATGCATAGCTGCTACCTTTAAAAACCCAGCCCTGCAGTGGCTCATTGCTGTTTACCATCGGATGGTAGGGAGCAGACACTCTGCACAGCTAAATAAAGACTCCTAGCCCGATTGACTGAGTGCTGGTGATTAGGCTGTTATGAGTCCTGGCTGACCAGATACAACAATACCAAGTAAATGAACCAGCATGTCATGCATGCTAGGCAACCACTCTACCACTAAGCCACATTCCTATCCCCTGGATCTTTTCTATCTCTTTCTCATTATTCCCTTTATTTAGCCATCTCCTAACCCATCATTATTTCATTATACATCCTATACTATTCATTAATACTATCCCTTCTACTTCCATTACTACCCTAATTAACTAGTAACTACCTAGTTCATAAGAATTATCTTGGCTCCACTATTCCTCTAAAGATACTAGAGCATGATAGTGATTATTTCTGTCAGTAACCGGGCTTGAACTCAAGAAACGCACTCAGTTTGAGCTCTACCACTTGAGCCATGTCTATAGCCCAGCTTTTGTCTGGCTAATTGCAGACCGAGTCCCACAGGCTTTTCTGCTCCAGTTGGCTTAGGTTGCAATCAGGGCTCAAGCTCCTGAGTAAGATTACAGGTGTGAGCAACAGGAACTTGGCTCAGTGATGAATTTTAATTGGGGCTTACTAAATTCTCACAATGGGTGTGTCTATCAACTGTGATTGCTTCTGCAGCTACTGTTCTACTCCCTAAAAGGAGTAGGAAGCCAGGGCCAGTGTCTTGAACATAAGTGAGCATTTTGAGCCAAATCTCCAGTGTGATGAGAAGATAGACTTCAACTTGTACACTACTAGTATGCCTAAACACTGAATATTTCCACTGAAAGAATACCAGATATTAAAATTCACAAATCCCAATGTAGAAAGTAATATGAGAAAATCAAGGCAGATCTCCTCCAAAGGTCAACAATTCTACAATAAAGGACTTGAGTATCAGCAAAACAGATGACATCTCAAACAATAAACTTAAAAAGAACAATGAATAACCAACAAAATTAAGAAGACATGTATAAACATCTGAATGAATTCAAAGAGAATTCAAGAGATAAGAAAGGAAATTCAGGATATAAGAGAGAAATTCCCTACAGATACAGAAATCTAGAGACTGAAAATACTGAAAAGAAAAGCTCAATAGCCAAAGTAAAAACCTCAGTTGAAACGCTCACTAGAGGGAGGAAAGAAGGAAGGGAGGGAAAAAAACTGGGAGAAAATGAGGGAGGGGGTGACACTGTTCAAAGAGAAGTGTACTAAATACCTGACTTATGTAACTGTAACCTCTCTGTACATCACTTTTAGAATTAAAATGAAATAAAACGTGAAGAAAACCCAAATTAATAAAGAGTGGGAAAATATGAAAATAAAGTATCAAGGCTTATAGACCCAGGAGGAAGAATTAGATCACTCAAATCAAGACAAAGAAAAAAATACTATGAAAATATGAATGAAACATGAAGACCTATGGGATACAATGAATATAAAAGACAAAGTACAAATGAAAAGGCATAGAAAACATATTCAACATATTCAAAGCCAGCCTGGGCAGAAAAGTTTGTGAAAACTACAAGTGGCACTGTTGCTCAAAGGTATGAACAAAAACTGAGCAAGAGTACCAGGCTAAAATCAAGCCCTGGTATTGGTATGAAAATTAAATGGTTACCAAGACTCCATCTCAACAGAAATAGCAACAGCTATGCATGGTGACACATAGCTGTGATATTATTCATGTAGAAAATGTAAGTGGAAGGATGGTATCTAGACCAGTCCAGGAAATACAAGACCTATCTCATGGATAAAAAAATAAAAATAAAAAAAGCTGGAGGCGGGCTGGGAATGTGGCTTAGTGGTAGAGTAAGCACTTGCCTAGCTTGCATGAAGCCCTGGGTTCAATTCCTCAGTACCAAGTCACAAAGACTGACAGGAAACGGGAAAGTGGAAAGGGCACTCTTTATTTTTGGTTTGAGCTGAAAGAAGTTTGCAGGAGAGAAGGGTGCGGTGAGATACAAAGAGTGGTCCTGTCAGCATGTCCAAGGCTGAGGTTTTTAATAACCTTCACTGACCTTTTATCCCCTCAGGGTCATGCTTTGGGCTAGTGCACCTAGCCAGGAAGCACCAGGCCCTTTGAAATCTAGCCTCAGAACTGCACACGAGGCAAGGATCAGTCAAGGAGCCAGCTCTAAATCCAAAAACTGTGCTTGTTGCCAAAGGTTACTTGCAGGGGAAATTGGACAAATGTGGAAAGAAAGGAATCTACAAGAAATCCTTTAATGTTAGAATAGAATTGAAGGAATTTGTTTATAACCGTTTTTAATAGTACACAAGGAGGGAGAAAGGGGAAGGAAGGATGGTATGTCTATACACATGATGTATTAAGAGGTATGAAAAACACTGGTGGAGATGGCACGAACAAACACACGAAAAGTCAAAGATACAGACTGCATCTTACTTCCTAGGATGACAACATGCCTATCATTGTACTGACATAATTTTTGCTTCCTAACATGTATTTGCCTGTGAGTGTGCTCTCTATATGGCACCAACACAGTGTGGACCCCAAAGTCCTAACACAAACCTAACAATCTGCACACATTAGAAACTGAGCTATTTTTTTAACTGAATTTTTTCTTTATTGTCAAAGTAATGAACAGAGGGGTTACAGTTTCATACGCAAGGTAGTGAAAACTGAGCTATTTTAACTAAATATGAGTACACTACAGCACCTTCTTTTGGACTATTAGCTCTAACAAGATCATGGTGGGATGTGAGGGTGATCTGGCTGCGACATCTGTCACCCCATTGGTCGCCAGGGTTGACTCGGCTGATCTGGCTGTCTAGGCGGGTGTCCCCTTCCTCCCTCACTGCTCCATGAGTGTCCTCCCCGAGAAAGGAGGACCGGTCTTCGGTCAAGGGTACTCGAGTAGCTGCGCTCCCCGGCTAGAACCTCCCAACAAGCTCTCAAGGTCATGGTCAGCCATGACTATTCCAGTAGATACACGTGTTCCTCAAAGAAAAACATCCTTATGAGTATTCTGTCCTTTTATTCTCACCACATGTACCTTAACTCTACCAAAAAAAATATTCATTGAGAAATAGTATCTTCACCAAATTAAGGATTCAATCAAAATAAAACCACAAATAAACTCCTACGAAAAGTGTTAATATTGCATCATTAAAGTTTTTAAGGCTACACGAAGAAAAACAACATAAGACAAACTTTATATTGTTGTTAAGACAAAGATCCTTCCTTTGAAGCCCACGCTGGCCTTGAACTCTCAATCTTCCTGCCTCCACCCCGAGTGACACATTTCTTTAGTCTTTCACCTAAACAATGGTTTTTAAAAACTTTCTCCATATTATGTACTAGATGTTACATACATATATTTATGCTTTTTTAAAGTCTAACTTACCATTCCACTGGAATTGTTTATTCCATTCATATTAATTTTTGTTACAAATCTAACTGATGGAGGAGCTTCTGGATATTTAGGTCCACATTCTACTTTTAGGCTATATATTCTGTTTTCATAATTTGTCTGGAAGACAAAAAATTAAAAGAAAATCATAATCAGAATACCTACGATAATGTCCAAGTGATAAAAAGAAAAATAGTACGAGCATATTTATTATGATGGTGTTCAAGATTAAGAATTAATTTTTTTGTACACTCAAACTTATTTGATCCACAGAGGGAAATATTCAACAAACATAGTTAAAAACAAAGATTTTTTTTAAAAAGCTAAAACAATTGCCAGGCACTGGTAGCTCATGCCTATAATCATAGCTACTCAGGAAGCTGAGATCTGAAGATCCCTGTTCAAAGCCAACCTGGGCAGGAAAGTCTGTGAGACTCTAATTTCCAGTTAACCACCAGAAAACTGGAAGTAGTGCTGTGGCTCAAAGTAATAGAACACTAACTAGCCTTAAGTAAAAAAGGTGAGAGAGACTGCGCCCAGGCCGAACTCAAGCCCCATGACAAAAAAACAAAAACAACCAGCCAAACAAATAAACAAAAACCCTAAAACAATGAGTATGAGTATGGGGGCTGGGAATATGGCCTAATGGTAGAGTGCTCTTCTCGTACACATGAAGCCCTGGGTTCCATTCCTCAGCACCACATATATATAGAAGAAGCCAGAAGTGGCGCTGTGGCTCAAGAGGTAGCTAGCATTGAGCAAGAAGAAGCCAGGGACAGTGCTCAGGCCCTGAGTCCAAGCTCCAGTACTGGCAACAAAAACAAAACAAATAAACAAAATAGTATGAGTATGGTTCTCTTAACTTTTTTTTTTTTTTTTGCCAGTCCTGGGGCTTGGACTCTGGGCCTGAGCACTGTCCCTGGCTTCTTTTTGCTCAAGGCCAGCACTCTGCCACTTGAGCCACAGCACCATTTCTGGCCATTTTCTGTATATGTGGTGCTGGGGAATCGAACCCAGGGCCTCATGTATATGGAGGCAGGCACTCTTGCCACTAGGCCATATCTCCAGCCCCTCTCTTAACTTTTTGTTGTACAAAAAAATGTCTACAACAAATTATAAGAACAAAACCACTTAAATTTAGATTTTGCTAAAAAGGGACACATAATAAGACTATGTAACATATAGGCAGAGGATTTGATCTGTGTATTCATTTTATTCCAGTATTAATTACTAACAATTAGTTACCCTTTCCATTCTCAAAAGGAAGACAAAGTATGGTCATGGCTATCAAGCCCCATGCGGTACTAGAGTTTCAACTGAGGGTCTATAAAGGCACTTCACCACTTGAAATATGCCCCTAGTCATCCAGCAATACAGTCACCTTGTGTAGGTATAGCAAGCAGTAACTTACAAAAATGGGGGTGGGTGGATATCATACCATCAATTATTTCATGCCTCCCATTACTACTTCACTAATTTTGTGGTTCCTCATATCCTATTATCTAAATTCAGAAACATAACAGTAAACTGCTTTTACATCATTTTAAAATAGGTTTTCTAAAATATTCATTCTAAACTTGTAGATTATCTAGGGGGTTTATTTCTATGACTGTAGTTTTTCTTTCTCCTTAAGGCTTTGTTTGACTTTGTCATTAGAAAAGTAAAATATAAGTGAAAATAACATTTTGGGGGAACTTAGACTCAGGGCAACAGACTCTGGCTCAGCTTTTTTCACTCACAGCTGGAGCTCTACCACCTGAGTCACAGCTCCGGGTCTAGCTTTTGGCTGGTTAATTGATAAGAATCTCACAGCTTAGTGTGCCCCAAGTGCTTCAAACTGTGATCCTCAGGTCTCGGCTTCCAGGTACTCTAGAATTACGGGTGTGAGCCATTAAGCACCTGTCTGAAAACAATGAATTTAGTATATACTGGCTCAGTGAGGAAAGAAGCTAACTGCCATCTCTAAATCTCACTAAAACTGAATCTTTTCCCATAAGACCCATTACCAACTGATTATCAGATTTGCAATATTAAACTGCTGTAATTTGAAATGTATATGATAATCTGACACATTATTAAATAGCTCAAAATGTTGAAAAAGAGCGATGTAAAACTTATCCAAATAAACTACTATCACTATTATTACATACCCAGCATTTGGGATCTATTATATAATAACGACTAAAGCAGACAATCCTAAAGAGATTATCCTTCAACTGAATATATCAGACTATCAAAAGGACTTTTTAAAAAAGGGCAGAATTGAAAGGGGTAATAGTGATCAAGATTCGTTGTACATATAACTGGATATATTGAACTGAAGTTCCTTTGCACAAATCTTTGAGGAAAATAAAGTTAAGCCAGTAGTAGCAAACACATGTAATCCAGCTCCTCAGAATGTAGAGGCAGATGTTAAGACAAGCCTGGGCAACTTTTAACAAGATCCTATCTCAAAATTTTAAAAAAATATTAAATGTCATATGGCTTAATGTAGCAAGCTCAAGACCTTGAGTTCAGTCCCAGTACTATAGTTAAGAAGAAAAAGCCAAGAAAGCAAACAGAAATCTGTACAATTCCACTGATAGAACAGAAGTTCTAAAACATGCAAACGTATTCTTAATAGGGGTGGGAAAATGTATAATCTTCTGGAACAAATGAGATGTTCTATCTCTCAATATGGATATAGGTCACGAGGTATATCTGTTGAACTCACAACACAATCTGTCTACCTCAGGGTCTCCTACTCGCTAGACATGGAGCCATGTCTCCAGTGTGCTTTAGTTATTTCACAGGTAGTTCCCACACCGCTGGTGGGAACCAGCCTCAGGCCTCCATCCTCCTACTATGGTTCCCTGAGCAGTTAGGACCAGGTTTGAATCACGAGGCCTAAATTATTGGATTAGATAGTATTTTACGAATATTTCATTCAGGATGGCCTCAAACTATGGAACTCCTGATCTCTGCCTCCCAAGTAGATGGGATTACAAGCATGAGCACCTGCACTTGGCCTCAAATTTTTTAAGCTTAAAGAGTCTCACAGACTTTCTTGCCCAGATTGGCTTCACATTGTGATTGATCTTCAGATCTTAGCCTCCCGAGTAGCTAGGATCACAGCCGTGAGCCACCGGCACCCGGTTGCTCTGGTTATTTGAGGTAGGACCTCGCGTTCCATGCCCAGGCCAGATAGGAATGTATTTGGGCTACCCCATGTCACTGGTGGTAACAGGCACATGCTGCCACACCTGGCCTTGAACAGTTCGAGTTTTCCTAGGATACAGACTAGCTGAAGAATCACTCAAATTTGGGGACAAGTTTGCTGCAAATATTTCACGTTCTAAAAAAAGAACTTGCCAAGTTTCTCCCTTCGATTTATTACCACTTGATCATACTTTTTGTTCAATCATATTCAACTAGCTACTTTTCAGCAAACTTAACATAAAAATACTAACCTGATTCTTTAGGTCTTCACTTCTGAAAGTTGGTATGTAATCTAAAACCTAAATAAAACAAATGTGCACCTTTTTCTCTTGTTAATTTGTTTTATTACAGGTGCTTCAGCCATAAACTTGTTATAAATTATTTTCCCCTAAAGCTCCAAGACAGAAACTCACAGCAGAAAAGGGGGGAGGGGCAGTTGTGGGGCTTGAACCTTGAATTCTGTTCCTAGGCACTGTCCCTGAACACTTCAGCTCAAGGCTAGTGCTCTACCACTTGAGCCACAGTGCCACTTCTGATTTTTCTGGTGGTTAACTGGAGAGAAGAGTCTCACAGACTTTCTTGCCTGGGCTTGGCTTTGAACCACTATCCTCAGATCTCAGCCTCCTGAGTAGCTAGCTAGGATTACAGGCGTGAGCCAGCAGTGCCTGGTGAGGGAAGGTCTTTTTATCTTGTCTATGTGTTCTGAGTACAGCAACTCTTGAGAAATAGCCTTGACCTTCTTGCACACATTGGGCATGGGCAAGACACAGCACTTACTGTATGTGCTTCAATGACACCAAGAAAAGTGGCTAGCTTGGGAATCCTGTTAGGGACCTCCACCACATACGAAGATCAAGTAGGAGTTAGAGCAGTTCCTCCACATCTGGGAACTATGCTAAGGTTCTTCCCACAGGACCACTAACAAACGGAGACACTAGCTATGAAACATTCTCAAGGTTTAAGTCTGCTGGTAAGTCCATTGGCTAGAAAAAAAAGCCAAATCTAAATAATTTCCAATTAAGATTCCACCAAGTTCTGACCTAAATCTTAAAACTACTCTCATTCTGAATGCTAGTAACAATTGATTTTTGTTTTTCTACACAGATAAGGGTAATGGTTATATGCAGTTAAAAACAATCAAGGTTTTTCTTACAAACACAAAGTTATGAAGACTTCTAACCATCAATATCATATTTCTTCCCTCAAATGTCTTAAGGAAAAATCTCAGCAAGGAAAGAAAGAAGGAAATGTTTAGGAGTATGCATAAATATTGCAAAATTTTTTTTAAAAACATAAAATGCATAGGTTTAGAGGCATGGCTCAGCAGTAGACAATATCTGCCTAGCAACTGTGAGGTAGTAAACAAGAACAAACCCCAGTACCACCATCAAACACACACACACACATACTCACACTAAATTAACATTGCCTGTTTTGTAACAAGTCAAGAGTAAATCTACATTTTACCCAACAGCAAAATAGTTGGCATGCTTTCAAAACCAAAGACTGAAAAACAACAAAATCTCTACAAATGTGTGCTATTTCCCAAAAGACAAAAACATAGAACAGGGCTGGGAATATGGCCTAGTGGCAAGAGTGCTTCCCTCATATACATGAAGCCCTGGGTTCGATTCCTCAGCACCACATATATAGAAAACGGCCAGAAGTGGCGCTGTGGCTCAAGTGGCAGAGTGCTAGCCTTGAGCAAAAAGAAGCCAGGGTTCAAGTCCCAGGACTGGCAAAAATAAAACAAAACAAAACAAAACAAAAAAAAAACCCACCATTCAACAGACCTCAAAGACACTGCAGAGAACACTGTCTAACATTTGAGTTTAGGAATGTAATACAGAAAAAATTTTCTCAATCTAGAAAAGATTTTGAGTAAAACTGAAACTTTACAAACCTGAGATTTAGGAATAATGCTTAACAAGCCAGCTACCAACAATACCAGAAAATATGTAAGAAGCCTAGATTTTTGTTTTGTTTTGCTTTGTTGGTTCCCTTACTAAGCCATTGGTTCAGCCACGGAGCTACACTCCCAACCAATTCCTAGACTTTTTAAAAAGTATTTTATAAATAAAGAAATCCAGGCCTCTGGTATTTCCAAAGCATATGAAGCATCCGAGGACAAACAGCAATGTTCACTCAATACAAACCAATTTAAAAACCCTCAGTTATACAAGCGGATTAAGAACATGTTAAGACAAAGTGACTGTTTACTATTCCCAAATAAATATCCTCTCCATTTCCTCACCTTTTTTCCTCTCTATCTGGAATGTTCTCCATCCCCATCACCACCTTCAGAAATCCTACTAGTCAGTCCTTTATGGCTCATTCCAAAGGCAACTTCCTCCACTGTTGAGCCTTCCTCAATTTATTCCAGCTAGAAGAAACATATTCTAAAGTCCCACAATGAATTTGCGCTGCCATATTTAGAATCTGTGACTTGTAACTGATTTTCTTTCCTCTTCTACTAAATACTACCAACACCTTGATGGCAATAACGTTTGCCACTCTTCTTTATCCCACTCTATTCCTCTAGTATATAATTATACTGAATATGAGGCATCAATAATTGCATACAAAGTAAATTAACAGAGAAGCATTATTTCAGTTAGAAGTTATCATATTGTTTATTATATCAATACTAGAACATCAAATGTTTTTTAACAGGAAGTGGCACTGTGGCTCCAGTGGTAGAGGGCTAGCCTTGAGCTCAAGAGCTCAGGGACAGTGCCCAGGACCAGAGTTCAAGCCCCACAACCGACAAAAACATCGAAACAAACAAAAAAAGTTTAACAATAAATATTAATAGAAAAAACATATAATTACAGCACTGACCCTTGGTGGCCCAATAATCATGCCTGTCCACCTTGTAAGTGTCATATCTTCATCATCTTCGAGGCCCCAGCTAACCGTGCCATCGCCTACTCCTTTTTGTCCTTCTTCAAGTTCTTCCAATAAGCGAAAATTACGAGGAACTTTAACTCCTATACAAAAGAATGTCAGCATAAATGTAAAAAGCTCACAAAAGAACTACATTTAAATTCAGCTTTTTTCAGATTGATTTTTTTCAAAAATTTTCCCAAAAGATTATTTTTACACATTCTAGCCCAGCAAATGCTTAGTCTAACAACTCCTCAAAATAAAAATACTATAAGCATTGTATCAAACATTAACAGAAGCATAAAATATTCATTTCCATTTATTTAAGTTGATACTGCATAAATGCATCACAA
Organism: Perognathus longimembris pacificus; assembly: GCF_023159225.1. Classification (NCBI taxonomy): domain Eukaryota; kingdom Metazoa; phylum Chordata; class Mammalia; order Rodentia; family Heteromyidae; genus Perognathus; species Perognathus longimembris. Next base: position 19,148,498 of record NC_063178.1, on the reverse strand, counting down.
GGAAATAATGAATATTTTTCCCACATGATTTTTCTATTTTTTTGAGTCAAATAAGCAGGCATGACAGACAGTTCATGTAAGCTCAAGTTCACTCTAATGATTTTTGATGAGAATTATATTCAGCGTGAGAAAATGTACCAAGAGACTGGGCTTTCCAGAGTGTTGGTAGGGCCTCATCTCCCATCCTTCCTCTTGCTGTCAGGGTTTCCGTGAGGAACGAGTGGGGTCCTCTCTCCCAAGGCAGCCCTCAGTTGTCACTGGAGAGTCGCTGGCTTTGAGAAAGGTGCTTTCTTTTGTTCCTGGTCCAACCATTCAGCATTCACTATCCTTTTCTACGTCTCAACCCCATGCCACACATGATTTTGCTCTTTAGACCTCATTACTCCTTGCTAGATCCCTAAAATCCTAACATATAAGTCTTTTGATCTAGAACCTCCTACTTTTTCGGCTTTCATGCTCTCTCTCTCTCTGTCCTCATTAGAATGTCCAATCCCTGGTAGCCAACCATAAACCATAAAATTTTCTACTTTGTCTGAATTACTGGCCTTAGTTTCTCTATCAAGAGGTTTTCTATGCTCTCAAATAGCATCTTACGTGCAATCTCCCTCAACGCTATCACATGTTCTATAAGTACACACAATTTCAAAGCTGAAAGAAAAAAAAATCACATCTCAGCCAGGCACTAGTGGCTCATGCCTAGAACCCTAGCTACTCAGAAAGCTAAGATCTGAGGTTCCCAGTTCAAAGCCAGCCTAGGTAGGAAAGTCTATGAGACTCTTATCTCCAATAAGCTACTCAAAAAAAGCCAGAAGTGGCCCTGTGGCTCAAGTGGTAGAGCACTAGCTCTGAGACAGCGCCCAGGCCCTGAGAATCCCCAAGACCAGTCCCTTCTCACCACCCCCCCCCCCCCCGCAAAATCAGGTCTCCTTAAAAGAACTGACTCCATCATTTTTTGTAATTGTTTCTCCTGCTAAAGTCAAAGATCTCTTCTACTTCCTAATTCTTAGTAACTCATGTCCCTTCCAGATGTATAATGAAAAACCTTTCATTACTCTAATTTTAAAACAGAAACTACTAACCATTTTTTGTTCTGTGCAACATAAAAATATTTGAAGATGATACATCACAGAAATACAAAGGTGTTGTAAGTAACATTAAAAATAATCAAAATTACTAACACATATTAGTGCTATGTTATACCATTAGTCCTGGAAATAAAAAACAAAACCCTGAAACTAAAGTTATGAGACCTTCCCAGATCACACAGCACATAATGGCAGATCCAGCACTAAAACCTAGTGTCTAGACTACAACAATTGTTTTCCCCTTTGCACAACACTGCAAGCTACAAAGGAGTACACGCTGGTGATATGAGCACAAACCTAGGAGTCCACTCCCAAGTCCCACACTAGTTCTGCACACTTTTGACATGTGATCTGGGCAACATTTCCTCAACTACAAAAATCAGATCACAATAGTTCTTACCTAAAAAAAAAAAATTTTTTTTTTAAATATTTCTTACGTCACTGAATCATTGTGGATTCAGGAATCCTCAATGGGAATTCCTCAAAGGGAATCTTCTTTAAACAATGTAAGTGTTTTCAGGTAAAGAGAGCAAGCTCATTTGAAAGCGAAAGGAAAGCTGTGAAGGAGGAGACTCTCCATGCAGGGAGGGGCTCTAGGAGTAGTCCAGTGGTGTTTCCTCACAGGGCAGTTGTAATGGAATAGCGCGGGTCCCACATCACCTCCCCGGAGCTGATTACCTTATGGCCCGCACATGTGCCGCTCTGGCTCTTTCCACAAATAACCAATTTTTACTATGATCATTCTCGTGCCTATACTGTGTGACATAAAACTTCTATTTATCTCCATTAACGTTAAGAATACAGTTCCTCAGCAAAAGACCTAGAATAGCCAAAGCAATTCTAGGCAAAAGAAGCAGCACAGGAGGAATCACAATACCAGACTTCAAGCTCTATTATAGAGCCATTATAACAAAACAGCCTGGTATTGGTATAAAAACAGACCTGAAGACCAATGGAATAGAAGACCCAGAAATAAAACTGCACTCTTTACAGTCAGCTGATATTCGACAAAGGAGCCAAAGACATACAATGGAAAAAACAGAGCCTCTTCAACTACTGGTGCTGGGAGAACTGGGCAGCTATATGCAGAAAACTCAAAGTAGACCCTAGCCAATAACCATGCACCAAGATCAACTCAAAATAGATCAAGGACCTCAACATCAGACCTGAATCCTTGAAACTACTGAAGGACAGAGTAGGAAAGATGCTAGAACTTATAGGCACAGGAAGGAACTTCCTGAATAGAGTCCCAGGGGCACAACAAATAGGAGAGAGGCTCGACAAATGGGACTACTACAAATTAAAAAGTTTCTGCACAGCTAAGGACATAGCCACCAAAACAGAAAGACAGCCAACCATATGGGAAAGGATCTTTACCAGCACAGCAACAGACAAAGGCCTGATATCTGTCATCTACAGAGAACTCAAAAATTAAACCACACCAAGCCCAGTAAACCAATTATGAAATGGGCAAAGGAGCTAAAGAGAGACTTCACAAGAGAAGAGATAAAAATGGCAGAGACATATGAGGAGATGTTCAACATCCCTGGCAGTAAAGGAAATGCAAATAAAAACAACCCTGAGATACCACCTCACTCCAGTTAGAATGGCCTATACTCTGAACTCAGGCAACAACAAATGCTGGAGGGTGTGCAGGGAGAGAGGAACCCTTCTCCATTGTTGGTGGGAGTGCAAATTAGTACAACCACTTTGGAGAACAGTATGGAGGTTCCTCAAAAAGCTCAACATAGACCTACCCTATGACCCAGCCATACCACTCCTAGGCATCTATCCTGAACAACAGGTCCCAAGATATCAAAAAGACATCTGCACTTCCATCTTTATTGCTGCACAATTCACAACACAATAGCCAAAATATGGAAACAACCCCCATGCCCCTCCACAGATGAATGGATCAAAAAATATGGTACCTATACACAATGGAATACTACATAGCGATTAGAAATGGTGAAATATTGGTATTCGCAGGGAAATGGTCAGAACTTGAACAAAAAATGTTGAGTGAGACAAGCCTAGAACACAGAGAACAAAGGGGCATGGTCTCCTTGATATATTAGGACTGTTAGGGTGGGGGGAGGGGATGACAGTAGAGACCAGGTCTGCAAAACAACAAACTTCTTTTCAAATGGTATTTCCACAGGTTTGGGTCAGCGACCTTACATTATGTATCTAAAACCAAGCTACTAAACATAAAAGGTCTAGAATAGACCTATCAGTGGATCACAATAGCTCAACAGCTATGTACACATGGTCATATAAGACGAGAATAAGCACACTCTATTGTTGACGTTACATTTAAAGTCCTAGGTGAATTTCCTTTGGCGTATGACACGTGGCTACTGTATATGTTTTTGGTACACTGGGTACTACATATATGCCTACCTGATCTAGGGAAGGGAAAGAAAAACGAGGGTGTAAGATATCACAAGATATGTACTCACTGCCCTATTATGTAACTGTACCCCTTTTGCACCTTGTCAACAAAATTTAATTAATAAAAAAAGAAAACAAACAAATAGAATAAAGTTCCTGGGGCTGAGAATGTGGCTTGGTTGTACAGTGTTTGCCTAGAATGCATGAAGCCCTGGGTTTGATTCCTCAGTACCATATACACAGAAAAGGCCAGAAGTGGTGCTGTGGCTCAAATGGTAGAGTGCTAGCCTTGAGCAAAAGAAGCTCAGGCCCTGAGTTCAAGCCCCAGGACTGGAAGAAAGAGAGGGAGGGAGGGAAAGAATAAAGTTCTCCTTGGATTCCTATAAATACCATCCTAATTGTTTCTATTTACATACCATATGGCCACTACCTTTTAAAAAAGCTGTACTGACAGAATGTACTACCATTTTATTGTTCCAGGTAGTCTTTTTGGAGTTCTGTGTGTTGTGTCAGTACCAGGGCTTGAACTTGGGCCTTTCATTCTTGCTTGGCTTTCTAGTTCACAGCTGACATTCTACCACGTGATCCACACCTCCTGTCTGGCTAATGCTAGCTAATTGAAGATGGGGTCTCTGCCTCCTGAGTAGCTGAGAATACAGGAGTAAGCCAATGCCTGCCAGGCTTCAAGTAATCTTAAACAATTTTAACTAACCTTGCCAATAGGAAGTCATTCCCCTAAGAATATCTAAATATGTGTTCATCTTTTTTCCTTCCTTTTTAAATCAATTAAGTCAGATGACCTTTACCAGCATCCAAAACTACAAAGAAAAAACTGTTAAATTAACGTTTCATCTTACCAAAGTATCATAAATGAAGCAAACCTAGCTAGTGCTAAACTTTGTTTTGTTACTGCTAAACTTTTTACCATCTCTATGGATTATCAGACCCATTATTGGCAATATAATTAATATATAAAGTTACAGCAACTGGAGAAGCTATTTTAACACATGAAACTCAAAACCAAAATACATAGTGACTTATGTTTTCTCCTTCAGGGCCCAGCATTCTAGTCTAATTTCAAATAACCACTGAAGCTTCAACAACTCTTCCTGTGGAGACAAAAAAGGCCACAAGATGGGGATGTTGCACCACAAAAACTGTTATGTGCTAAGGTTGATTTCTAGGTGGTTGATAAAAAAAAATAAATTTTAAGTTATACAACTACTTGATGCCAAACTACATCAATTCAAGTCTTCAGGCTTCCCACTGAATGAAGTTCCCTACAATCACAATGAATTCACACTCACGAGATTAAGAGCAAAAACCAGCAATAACTCAAAAGCCAAAGCTGAATGCAAACATATTTCCAGTTTTTAATCTGAAGTATATCTGACTTCCTTTACCTACAAAGAAATAAGTATACAAAGTATACAAATAAATAAGTGTATATTTTCTGGATTCAATGACTTGCAAAGCACTTCAATTCAGGATCCTTTATGTACAGCAGAATGAATCACAACAAGTACTGTCTTTTGGTGGGGAAGGTCAGTAATGAGGTTTGAGCTCGGGGTTTCCTGCTTGCCAGGCAGGCCCTCTGCCACCTGAACCATTCCACTAGCTACTTTTAGCATTGGTCATTTTTCTTTTTGTTTTTGGTCCAGTCATGGAGCTTAAGCTCAGGGCCTGAGTACTGTCCCTGAGTTTTTCTACTCAAGGTTAGCACTCTACCTCTTGAGCCACAGCCATACTTGTGGCTTTTTTGCTGGTTAACTGGAGATAAGAGTCTCAGACTTTCCTGCTTGGACTGGCTTCAAATCATAATCCTTAGCGCTCAGCCTTTGGAGTAGGAGTAGCTATGATTACAGATGTGAGCCACTTGGGCCCAGCCAACACTGGCGATTTTCCAGGTCTCAAGAACTGGGACCAACTTAGACTGCAATCCCATTTGTGCTTCCCTTTGTTGCTGTAGTGGCAGGTGCTTGCCACTGTGCTCAACTACTATGCTTTTCTGTAGCTTGGGACGACAGCACCAACATCACATCCAGCCACTGGTTGAGATGGAGTCTCACTAACTTTTATGTCAAGACTGGCTTCAAACTGCAAACTCTAGATCTCCTCCTTACAAGTTGCTAGAATTACAGGATTATGCCATCCCCAGTGAACTGCTGTTTACCTTTACCTACTCCCTGGTCTCCAGCAACAATCCCAGAACTACATGGATAGTTCATTTAAAAGGATGTCTATTTCTTAGATACTACCTGCAATAGATAAGGGGGGAATAAACAGCTCAGCATGGCACAAAGTATTCTTCTAATACTCTTTCATTTCAGAAAATTAAACTAAAAACCAAGACAGACAGATTTTACTTGAACAATTTATTTTCTCATTTTTAATGATTTACACCATCAAAAGTGATGACAACACAAGCATTCAATATACACATGGTGAATTTATGACAAATATTTTAATTCTTTCTCACTATTTGTGAACCAGCCTATACCAAGTGTAGCTGATACTGAACACAGAAACAGGATCCGTTCTCCAACACCTTGCAATCCAGTAAAGAAGAAAAGTGAATTCACATACAATGCACGAAGTTGTTGCAGATTTTGACTCAATACACTACAGCTATCTCAATGAAATAAAGTCCCAAAGAAAGCATAGAAATTGCTAACATCATCTTGTAAAGAAACTAACAATGACCATTACAAAACTATGAAGGCAGGCTTTCACAGGAATAACGAGTGGAGGGAAGAGAGCTACAACACACTCTGGTTCCCTCGAGTTTTAATGTCTAGATTAGACTAGAAATGACAAGCATACTCCGGAAGACGTGAGGTCATAGCTGGGTATGTGGAGCAGCCTATAATCTTGGGAAGCTGAGATGAAATAATTGAAGACTGAAGCCACTTCAGATAAGACCCTTTATCTTAGAATCCCAGCTCTAAGAGGTAGAGGTATAGGAAGACTGAAATCTGAGGCTAGCCCCAGGCAAAAAGGAAGTTTTTCCTCTAAAGAAACATAGTCATTCAGTATAGTTTAGTAAATTCTAACTGGTATTTCCAGTGATGTTGGTCTGAAGAACAGTTACCGAGTTGGTCTTTACAGTAACATCATCATGGGCAACAACATTCAGGGCACAATACAGTATTTCGTAAGAATGAAAGCTCTGTAGTATGCTTAATATCTAGCTATGCAATATTTTTAAAATATAAATCAAACCCACATTTGGCAAGATGAAGTTCAGACTCCTACCCCTCTGTCATATGACAATAATCTAAAATAATCATAACTAGATAAGCAATTAGAACTCACAGGATTTAAATAGGACATTTTTTTACTGCAAAGAACCTGCTGTGCAATAATTACATATCAAAAGCTAAACTATCCACTTTAATAAAGACAAAAGTAGATAATTCACACCAGCCTTGAACAAAAAGTGCTCAGGAACAGCACCCAGGCTAGAGTTCAAGCCCTAGGACTGGCAGAAAATAAAATAAAAATAAAAGTACATTCTTTTCGAACAAAAAAAAGTAGCTAATTTAGTCTTCATCAAAATTTAAAACTTGGGGTTTCAAAGGACTACACCAAGAAAATGAAGATAGGCTTGGTACAGTGGGTCATTCCTGCAATCCCAGCTGTTCTAGAAGCAGAAACTAAGAGGATTTCAGTTACTGACATCCCCATCTCACCCAATAAGTTGGGCACAGTGGTGTGTGCTTACCAGTTATGGGCAAAAACTAGAGACTCTACCCAAAAAAGGTAAAGGGTATGGTTCAAGCCAGACTGGGCAGAAAAGTACCACATGAAGAAAAAGAAGATAAATGATAAAACGGGAGAAAATATTTACAATCTATCTGAAAACAGACCTGTCTCTAAACAGACCAATGAAAAGTAAAAACATGAAAGGAAAGATATTCAGCATCACAAGACTTGTGATGGGGGAATGGGAACCACAGTCACAATAAAATACCCCATCATCTCCCCTAGGGTCTCTAGAAACAAAAGCCAGATAAGTGCTAGAGAGAATGTGGAGAAACCAAGACCTTCATATACTTCAGTGGGAAATACAAAAAATGATTTCCCTTGGGAAAATACTGTCCTTCTTCCAACATTTAAAACACAATCACTAGCCGAACACTGGTGGCTCATACCTATTATCCTTACTACAAAAAAAAAAAAAAAAAAAAAAAGCAAAAAGCAAAAAAGCCAAGCAAGAGCACAAAGTCCTGGGTATAAGCCCCAGTACACCCACACACATACGTACATGTATACACATACCACCACCACCACCACCATCAACATCATATTATCTAGGAATACTACTTCTAGTTATCTACTCAAAGGAAAATATATATATATATATAAATTTATACAAAAATGTTTGTAATATTTACACATACCAAAATCTATACATATTTATAGCAGCTTTACTCAACAGACAAAAGCTATTTTTTAAAAAGGAAATGGTTATCAACAGGCTTGTGAATAAACAAAATGTGGTATATCTATATTGAAAAACTCTTCAGGTGCAAAAAGATATACAGTACTGACATGTGCTGCAAAATGAATAACCCTTGAAAATGCTATACAAAGTGTATTAATGTAATCTTTCATTCCATACAAGAATGGGACTAGGGGGTTGGTTCAAGTGGCAGAATGCTTATTTACCAAGCATGGGGTCCTAGGTTTGTTTAATCCCCAACACCAGAGGAAAAAAAAAAATTAAGTTTTAATTATCTATAATGTTTTTAAATGTATGTCTTATTGTTATGAAACATCACTGTGAACTTTGATTGCTTTTCTTTTGTGAAAACCCAGACTACAATGTGATAACAGATAAAGTATTATGAGAAATCTGGTTCACACAAGTAGGCCTAGCTACTCAGGAGCTTGAGATGTGAAGATAGCCATTAGATGGCAGCTCAGGCAGAAAAGCCCCTTAGATTCTGATCTCCAGAAGTGGCATTGTGGCTCAAAGTGGTAAGAGTGCTTAACCTTGAGCAAAAAAGCTCAGAGGCAGTGCCCAGGCCCTGAGTTCAATCCCCACTACAGAGGAACCACCCTCCCGCCACCCTGCCCCACCCCAAGAAACTTGAAGAAAGTAAGTCTGATGGCAGTGGCTCACAGCTATAAATAACCCTAGTTACTCAGGAGATCTGAGGACCACAGTTTGAAACCAGCCCAGGGAGACAAATCTGAGACTTACCTCCAATTAACCAGTTAAAAAGTCAGAACCGGAGGCTTGGCTCTAAAAGTAGAATGCCATGAATAGAAAAAGGGAGGGAGGGAGGGAGGGAGGGAGGGAGGGAGGGAGGGAGGGAGGGAAGGAGGGAGGGAGGGAAGGAAGGAGGGAGGGAGGGAGGGAGGGAGGGAGGAAGGAAGGAAGGAAGGAAGGAAGGAAGGAAGGAAGGGACGGACAGAGGGAGGAACTCTGGACTACTTAATATTACATAATGACTGGTAGAAGAAAGAGCTAGCAACCACGTTTACTTATTGCTTATAGCATACCTAGTGAACAAAACTGGACCAAATCAAGCTTGACTATATTGTTAATTACTTATCTAGCTAAATAATTTGGTGAAAGTCATTTTATACCTATATTTCTGCTACTAATCTGTAAAATGAATGTGGCTGAAAGTACAGATGATCAAGAATCCACACAGGGCCTTGAAGATTTAGCTTTTGTAGTTTGAAACTTTGCTGAGTCAACTTACTAAATATAGTGCTTGTTTTCAAACAAATCAGCTAATACTCTGTAAACAAATCATTCCCAAACCCAGTCCTGACCCTATCGTCTATTACACAAAAGATTTAATTTACAGAAACTCTTTAAAACAGTTTTTGGAAAAAAAACATCGCGCGCCCTCTCTGTTTTGTTGTGTGTCAGTCTGGGGCTACAATTCTGGCCTGGAAACTGTTCCTGAGCTATTTTGCTCAAGACTAATACTCTACCAACCACATGAGCCACAGCTCCACTTCAGCTATTTGCTGGTTAGTTGGAGATAAGAATTTCATAAACTTTCCTGCCCAGGCTGGCTTTGAACCATAGTCCTCAGAACTCAGCCTCCTGAGTAGCTTTAAGAGGTACAAGCCACAGGTGCCCAGCAAATCAGCTTTTAAAAGAGAAGTTTTCAAATATTTAATCATATTATTTATTTTTGGTCTGCATTGATGCATTATGTTAAGCAACTAGAAAAACAAAGACAAAGTGCATGTTCCCATATGCAGCAATCCTTGCTGCAAGTGGTTTCCATATAAACTAAGCCTGTGTTATTCATTTATTTACATGGTTTCATAGTCAAAAATTAAACTTTTCCTTTAAAAATACCCTTCAAGGGGGCTGGGGATATAGCCTAGTGGCAAGAGTGCCTGCCTCGGATACACGAGGCCCTAGGTTCGATTCCCTGGCACCACATATACAGAAAACGGCCAGAAGCGGCGCTGTGGCTCAAGTGGCAGAGTGCTAGCCTTGAGCGGGAAGAAGCCAGGGACAGTGCTCAGGCCCTGAGTCCAAGGCCCAGGACTGGCCAAAAAAAAAAAAAAAAAAAAAAAATACCCTTCAAAACCAAAATTGCATTACAGTATGAACTTTGGTTAATGTCAGTCTTGGTTCATTGTAAGAAATGAATATGAGGTATAAAGAAACTTTCTAGCATTTTCATTTATTCTAAATCTAAAACTAAGCCAGGTGCCAGTGGCTCACACCTGTCATCCTAGCTACTCAGGAGGCTGAGATCTGAGGATCACTGTTCAAAGCCAGTCTAGGCAGGAAAGCCCATGAGACTCTTATTACAATTAAAAAACCATAAGTGGCACTAGGGCTCAAAGTGGTACAGTGCTGTCCTTGAGGGACAAAACTTAAGGACAGCATCCAGACCCTGAGTTCAAGCCCCATGACAGACACCCTCTCCCCCCCCCAAAAAAACCACAGTCATCAGGTTGTTGCTGCTCATTTTATTTACATCCCCCCTTTTTGATCTATTAGGTAACTATTTCTACCAAAATTCTACATTTTAGAGGAAAAATATGTATATTACATTCATCTAGTTTATCTACTTCAAATTTTTAAACCAAACAATAGGCTTATTTCTGAAATAGAGAGGTACCATTCCTTTCTTACATACCAAAAGCAAGCAATACAAAAGTAAAATAGGATAATATAAAAAATAATTCATTTCAAGCCAGGTGTTCATGAATCATACCTGTAATCCAAGCTATTCAGGAAGATGATATCTAAGAATCGTGGTTCAAAACCAGGCCAGGAAAAAAAGTCTGTGAGACTTTTTGGCTTTTCTTTTTTGCTACTGGGGATCGAACCCAGGACATTGCCACTGAGCTATAATATCCCAGCTCTGTGACACTATTATCTCCAATTAACCACCAAAAATCCAGAAGTGGATGTAGCGCAAGTAGTATAGTGCTAGCCTTGAGCAAAAGAAGCTCAAGGACAGCGCTCAGGCCCAGTTCAAGCCCCACAACTAGCAAAAAAGAAAAAAAAAAAAGGGTGGGGGGACACCTCAATTAACTGTCTAAAACCACATCTTAAAACTGTAACAGAATACTGAAACAAACCAGAAAATAGACTTAATATGCCAATAACCTATCTTGTTTACAATGTATATTCAACTCCCCCAAACAACTAAAAGCAGTTAACCCAGTATGTGCCACTGGGATTAATCTACCCTTTCTAAAATACTTTCAAAAAAGCATTGTCTCATCCATTGGAAGTAGAAAAATACCATGTTTAAATGAGATAGACAAACACACACACACACACACACACACACACACACACACACACACACACACACACAACTGTAATCCTAGGTTCTCAGGAGGCTGAGACCTGGATATCCCAATTCAAAGGCAGCCCGTGCAGGAAAGTTCATGAGACTCTTGTCTACAATTGACCACCAGGAAACTGGAAGTGGCACGGTGGCTCCAGGTGGTAGTAGCGCGGGAACCTCGGGCGGAGAAGGCTCAGGGACAGCGCCCAGGCCCTGACTTCAAACCCCAAGGAACTACCTGGACGCAACTCTTGTAAGAAGCACGGTCTCGTTCAACAGCACGTACCACGTGCAGTAATTAGACCTGCGGCATTAAAATGAGACTTTTCAATCTTGGCTGTGGCGGCTTTCGCTCTGAACCCCAGAACGCGGAGCTCTTTCCCCAGGGCTAGGATTGCTAGGACTCCGGTCGCCTACGGACAAACAAAGCTGACACTTGACAGTAACAGGCGCGCGCGGGCAGGGTGCACGGTACCCGGAGCGCCTTCCAGGGACTCGATCGCGAGGCGCGCTCCGAGCCTTCCCACCTGGGCACACGGGGACTCCGTCTCCTGCTGGTGACGCGACGGGGCCACGAAATATGAAGTCACACAGCAGTCACACTACCTAGGGTCTAGCTTCCCGGGAGACCTGCACACGCGCGCGCGCACACACGCACACGCACACACATCCCGGGCTATCATCTTAGAACAGGGGACCGGGAGGATGCCTAGGACACGGGCGAGACGCTCGCGGAGGCTTCGGCTTCGGTCTGGCGACGGCTTCCCCCGCGGGGAGGGCGGCGAGGCTGGCGTGCGGCGCCCGGCGCCCGGCACGGGAGGAACCGCCGGTCCCCGCACCGGGCGGGGAGCTCGCTCTCGCCGGGCTCGGCGTGCGGCCTCCCGGCTGCGGTGGGTTGGTCGGGAGCGGGAGTCGGCCGGGTGCGAGCGGTCACCTCACCCGTCTCCCCCGCCCGCACCCGGGCTCCGGGGGGCGTCCGGCGGGCAGGGCCTCCCCGCCCGCTCCCCCCCACTCCCCGCCGCCCCTCCACCCCCGGCGCGGCCCGGGGCCCGAGGGTGACACCTGCCGCGGCCGGGCCGCCCTCGCAGCGCCCGGGCCCCCCCGGCTCGGCTCCCCGCCCCCCGCCCCGCGCCGCCGGCCCCGACGGCCGCCCCGGCCCCCGGCCCCCGGCCGCCGCGCGGGTGCGTCCCCACCCCGAGCCTCCGGGTGCCGGCCGCGCTCCACGGGGAGCGCGGAGCCGGGCTGCGCCCCACCCCCGGCGCCCGCTACCCGGTGCCCGCCAGGCGGCCGGCGGCGAGCGGCCGGGCCGCGCCGGGGCGGGCGGGGCGCGGGGGCTCGGAACGGCACCGCGGGCGGGCAGCACGGCGGAGGAACCGACCTGTGGAGACCGCCATCTTCTCCTGCAGCCCGGCGCAGCCGCCCGCCCCTGGCGCACGGACGCGCACGTCACGTCCGGAACGCGCCGGCCTGCGTCCCCTAGGCCCCGCCCCCCGCGCTCGCACGCACGCACGCCGCGGCGGCCGCAGCCCTGCGGAGCGCGCTCCCCCGCCAGCCCCGGGCCGGACCCGACCCAGCGCCACCCTGGAGCTCGAGAGCCCGGCCCCGCGAGCCCGGCCCCGCGATCCCCCGCCGCCTCGACCTCCCCGACGACCCAGGGCCGCGGGCGGGAGCCCCCGGCTGCCGGGCCCGGTGTACCCGGTGGGTGACTACAATCCACGGCTGGTTTAGTGCCAGCGGCTCCTGCCTGCCTGACCTCCTCGCTGCCGAGGAGGCTGAGGTCTGAGGACTGTGGTTCAAAGCCAGCCCGAGCAGGAAAGTCTCATCTCCAATTATCCACCGAGATCCAGAAGTGGGGGTGTGGCTCAAGGCGTAGAGCGCCAGCCCTGAGCAAATAGGGCTCAGAGAGAGACCGGTGCCGGAGGAGGCTCACCCCTACTATCCTAGCTACTCGGGAGGCTGAGGTCTGGCAAGCCTGGTTCAAAGCCAGCCCAAGCAGGAAAGTCCATGAGACTCCTTGTCTCCAGTTAACCACCAGAAAACCAGAAGTATCTCAAAGTGGTGGAGCAAAAGAGCTCAGGGCCCAGGCCACCTGTTCAAGCCCCACAACCAAACATACTAAAAAAGCTCAGGGACAGAATCCAGTCCCTGAGTTCAAGCCCCAGGATGGTGTGTGTGTGTGTAAAGACTAAGCGTAAAGATAGCCAACAAGTAAGTATAACAGAACTAGATGTAACGGCTTGCCCGTGTTTACACTTCCTGCTATTTGGGAGGCAGAGATTGGAAGGATGGAGGTTAAAGGCTAGCCTAGGCAAGAAGTTAATGAGATCTCCCATCTCAACCAAAAAAAGATGGACTTGGTAGTATACATCTGTCATCCCACTGTCTCCTGTCCTACCTATGGAAGGAATAGGTACGTAGGAGGATCTCAGTCCAGACTGGCTCAGACAGAAACTCTAAATTCAAAAAGTAACTCAAGCCAGAAGCTGTTGGTTCATGCTTGTAATCCTAGCCTAGCTTCTTTGGAGGCTGAGATTGTGAGAATCACAATTCAAAGCCAGCCCAACAGACAAATGCTAGAGACTCATCTCCAATTAACCAGCAAAAAGCCAGAGGAGAGATGTGGCTCAAGTGGTAAAGTAGCAACCTAGGGTTAAAAAAAAAAAAGCCAAGCAAGAGTACAAGATCTTGAGTTCACAGTGAAAACAAAGGTGCTTACTGGCCAGTCCTATTCATCCTGGAGTCTAAAATGATTGTAAAGTGACTACAACAATAGCTAAGATCAAAGGACATAGATGCAAGGTGAAAAGAGCTGTGTATTCACATTTAGTTACTTTTTTAGCAGTGTCCAAAAGTACTAGGCCAAATTAAAAGTCCCAGGTAGAGATTAACATGCCAAAGACAGTTGCAGTCAGAAGAGTGAGCTACATTAATGCCAGCTTCATCTGCTTTGGGATATAAATCATGGGATTTCTCACGCTCTGAACTGTCTTGATTCTACAAGGTGCCTGTGAGGCATTGTATATTTAGGAGCTTAGTTACAAGCATGCATGTGACATTCCTAGGGGACAGGTGGCCATGCATTGATACCCCAAACTCTCTAGGGCCTCCTGTAACACAAGCTATTTTAAAGCTATTTTAAGAATTCAGGGCCTGGGAATATGGCCTAGTGGCAAGAGTGCTCGCCTCGTATATATGAAGCCCTGGGTTCGATTCCTCAGCACCACATACATAGAAAAGGCCAGAAGTGGCGCTGTGGCTCAAGTGGTAGAGTGCTAGCCTTGAGCAAAAAGAAGCCAGGGACAGTGCTCAGGCCCTGAGTACAGGCCCCAGGACTGGCAAAAAAAAAAGAAAAAGAAAAAAGAATTCAGGGCCAGGCACCAGTGGATCACCCCTGTAACTTTCTTACCTACTTAGGAGGTTGAGGTCTAAGGATCAAGGTTCAAAGCCAGCCTGGGCAGAAAAGTCCAGGAGACTCTTATCTTCAATCATCAGAAAACTGTAAGTAGAGCTGTGGCTCAAAGAGATAGAGCACTAGCCTTAAGCAGAAAAGCACTAGGATAGTGCCCAGGCCCTGCCTGAGTTTAAGTCCTACAACTGACAGAAAATAAATTAAGAATCTGGGCACTGGTGGCTGACTTTTGTAATCCTAGTTATTCAGGCGGCTGAGACTTAATGAGGCTGAGACTTAATGATAGAATCCAGGCCAAGTAGACAAATTTGACTCTCATTTCCAATTAACAATTGAAATGGAGGTACGGCTCACACGTGGTACAGCATGAAATACAGCTTTGAGTGAGAAAGATAAGGGACAGTGCCTAGTGAGTTCAAGCCATAGTCCTGGTACAACATAAAAAGGAATGCAGGAAGTCTTTAACTCCCATATCCTTCATAGTAACAGAAAAATTCCAAGTTGTAAAGGAAAAAAAAAAAAGAGAAATCACCTAGTTAAATGTTTGAGCTTACTATGATGGTAGTGTTTACATGTATAATTTAAGATTCAAGGGCTGTGGCCATTGCTCAGGTGATAGAGCATGCACCCGAATAGCAAGCAAGCACAGGTCTCCAGTTCAAATCAAGGGTTAGGTGGGAGACAGTTGCTCACACCTGCAATCCTAATTGTGAAGACCTAGACTCTTTTTCTAATTGACGAGAGAAATGCTGGAGGTAGGACTCAAGGTTTTATAGAACTAGTGTGACAACATAGCAAGGAGAACCATGAGACCCTGAGCCCAATGAGAGCATGAATTCAATCCTTGGTGCTAGGAAAGGAAGAAGCAAAAAGGGCTGGGATGTAGCTCTATGGCAAAGTGACTGACTAGGAAGCACATCTGGATTCAATTCCCAGTATCAAGAAGGAAAACACAATAAATATTAAGTGTATTGTACATAGCTGCCTATAATCCTAGGTATTCAGGAGGAAGTCTGTGAGTCTCTTGGTCTCCAATTAACCACTTAAAAAGCTGGAAGTGGAGCTGTGGCTCAAGTAGTAGAGCAATAAGGCTTGAGCACTGGAGTTCAAGCCCAGGTCTGGTAGAAACACACACAAAGATAAAAACAAAATGAAAACTACTGTATTCTTTTATTATCAACCTTGCCATTACAAATATCCAGAACTGTAAGCTTTCATCTTACTCAGAAAGTGACCAATAACCAACTGTTATTTTTCTTTTCCTATCATTTATTTAAAGAAAAGTCTTAATATCCTTAAGAGAACGTAGCTCAGGTGCAGAAACTTGCCTAGAATTTGTGAGGTCCTGGGTTCCATCCACAGCATTTCAAAAACAAATCTACAAACAAATTTACAACCAGAAAAAAGCCCTTAGGTACACTGATGACTGCCATAAGGTTTTAATGCAAGAACTACAACCCGATCGCTACTTCTGCTTGCTGCTCTAAAAAAAAGGGCACATCAAGAAAATAATCTCTATTGTATATGTTTATAGATCAGTGTATTAAAATATTGAAACATGTTGAGAAACATATTAGTGTCCCCCCTTCCCGCCCGTGCTCCCAGCAATTCTTCTAACAAAATTGAATCCAGCTAGGAAACTTAAATGCAGCTGGACAGTGCCTTTCAGAACTTATTTGCATTGGCGGCAGCAGCAGTGGCATGTAAGCCGTATGGCTCCCAACAACCTCAGAGCAAGCGAACAGTTTTTCCAGTCACTGTCAAGAAGTCGTCGTCAGCCAACGCACGTAGGGCTTCTTCAAACATATCTTTGGTAATTGCCTTTGGGGAGAGAAGAAAGATAAAAACTTCAGAAGTCAAGAACCCTAGCTGGTAGTCACAAAGTAACACCCAGAGTCTCGATCTGTTTTAGGTAGTTGTACACATTCAAAAAAAAAAAAAATCTTTATGGCCTCTTCTTTCAACATTACAACCTCAACTTTGCTCTCAAGGTGCCAATGCAGTGAGGAACAATAAATGAAATAATATTATGAAAATAGCCTCCTCCCCAAAAATAACAGGTTGCATTTGCCCCATGTAATTATCTGCAAAAGATCATGCAAGAATTTTACCCCTCAAATGAATTCAAACTCTGAAAAAGTGTAACAAATTTAACTGTGATTATTTCTTGATGACTTTTATGATCTGAACTTTTTTTTTAGTCCTACTTATATTTATTATTTGAGAAAAAAAAGGAAACGCCCTCCCCAAACAAACTCAACAATGTTAAGGAAAAAAACAACCCCCAAACCCACATAAATACTTACTATGTCAGACTGTCCCCGAATATCTTCAAAAAGCTGCTGGTATTTTAGAGCTGGTGTTTTGCCTTTAGATAAAATAAGTTTTCTCAATGCTTCAGCTAATTCTTCTTTCCGTTTACGAGATGTGGCACTCATTCCTGATATTAAGAAATCAATAAAATGTTTTAAATTTCCATAAGCATTCTTTCAAATTCCCATAAATTTTGCCAAGAAAGATAAGAGAGCTGACCCCAAATTTATTCAAGAGCACATAGTCCCCCGTCCTCTCCCCACCCCCCCACACCGTGCCCGGGGCTTGAACAGGTTGGGCACCGTCTGTCTGTGAGCTAAGTAAGGTTTTACCATTTGAGACACTGCTCAATTCCGGACTTTTTTGGTAGTTAATTGGGCTTAAGAGTCTCACAGACTTTCTTGCTCAGGCTGGCTTTGAACTGTGATTCTGAGATCTCTGCATCTATTACAGGCGTGAGCTACCCGTGCCTGGTATAATTTTTGTTGTTGTTGCACTCGTTAGGCAAGCACTTTGCCACTGAGCTACATCCCAGCACTGCCCGGTATAATTTTGAAGACATTTTGTTCGAAGAAACAAACCTGTAGTGAGAATGGATATGTCCACAATGCCAGTCCGGGGGTCAGTTGCAGACTGCTTCAGAGCCTCCCGGTGGAGGCGTTTTGCCTCTTCCACATCAACTGCTTCAACTTTGTTGGAAAATCGTACTTTAGCATGAGCTTCTGCTAATCGAATTAATGACTCCAGCTGTCGAGGGTATGCAGAAACCATTCCACGGCTACTACCGATCTTCCTCATGTCGACATAAGCCTAGTGCAGGTATAAAAAACACACGTAAAACTGCTTGCTGACAAGAACTAGATAGTGCCATGGGGTTCTAGCAAATAAGCCAAACCAAGTTCCACCTGGCTGCCTTGTGCAGTTACAGGGGGCAATCAAAAATCAGATCTAGGCCTTGGCCTTATAAAGTGGGAGACTGACACAGACAGACAGACAGGCACACGAGATGTGTAAATCCTGGAAATTTTCACTAACAGTGTCCTATATATATTGGTCAGAAATAGCCAACGGAGACATTTGGGAAAACTTGGAGAAGTCTTGTATACTTACGAAGAACAGAGGACTACTAAGGTTGCTCAACTGGTGGAGTGCTTGCCTAGCATATATACTCAAGTTTCTGAGTATGATTCCTAGGACCAGAAATGGACTACAATGGAACACTGTAGCAGAGGAAGGTAACATGGCATAGGGAATTAGGAGCAGGTTGTAAAGAGAAGATGAGTCAGAGGGGCCGGTGTGAAAAGGGCTTACATGCTGAATCTGGTATGTACTCTGGGTACAAATCCATTTGATAAGGCATAGGAAGAGATCATGATGACATGTAATAGTGAAACTGAACCAATATTAAACGTAATGACATAATTTTCTTTCAGAGTCCAAATGAAATATTAACACACTGTGTATACAACTTCCACGGAGTATGTGTGGAGCTCAGTGAAGATATAAATCCTTTCTATGTTTCAGGATCTCCTATCACAGCAAGTGACTGATCCACACAGGCCCTTGTGCGTGCCCACCCACGTACAAAGGTGTGTGAACGTGTACTACATATCTTAATGCTCTCAAACACGTTTGCGTGACGGGGTGACTTTTCCAGTTAGAAACCAGGAAGTCACACCACCTGTATTTGAATGTGAATCACATCATTTACGAGTATTTAAACATCTTAGTATTTAAACCTCAAATGCACTGTGCTTGTAAGTATTTGAATATAAAAAAGTGTGGGGGGCTGGGAATGTGGCTTAGTGGTAGAGTGTTTGCCCACCATGCATGAAGCCCTGGGTTCGATTCCTTAGCACCACATAAAAGTCTCAAGCTCCAGGACTGCCCCCCCCACGAAAAAAAGTGCCATGTAACATAAATGGATCTTTGCCTTTTTACATTTGGAAAAATCAATCTATAGCTGAAGAAAACTGTTAGGTAGTTAAAAGAAAATGGAATGTTAGTCATATATTAGTGGCTTAAGGGGGATGATTAGTTGTGTCACCCTTTCTCAGGACGCGAGGTTACCTCAATCAGAGCCTGGCTGGCCTCCTCACTCAGACGGGGCATGATGGTACTATGAGCGTATGCAATGTAGTCCTTCAGCACTGCCATGTCCAAGAACTCTTCCTCCACCTGCTCCTCGCTCTGGTAGTACAGGGAGACCAGGTGATGGGCCAGACGCCTGTCGTACGCCTCATCCTGAGGGTCCAGCATTAGGAAAATCAGATCAAACCTGAGAAAACAGAAGGAAAAGACTGTCTTCCCAGCTGGGACACCAACGCTCCCACCCACAAACAAGAGCTCAAAGGTCCTTGGGCCATCAGACCGCAGTGAGTCCGTGGCCAGTGAGGGCCATTACTTCTTTACCCGAGAGGGACCTTGAGAGCTTACCCTCCGGTAACTTTAAGTAACAAGTGAGCACAAGACTACTTTCTAGAAAATATTCCTTTGAAGAGTGGAAGATCGGAATGAAAATATATACAACGTTCAAGAGAAAAAGAACTATTTGGTAGGTCTTGGGGGTGAGCTCTGTAGT
Source organism: Perognathus longimembris pacificus (assembly GCF_023159225.1). NCBI lineage: Eukaryota > Metazoa > Chordata > Mammalia > Rodentia > Heteromyidae > Perognathus > Perognathus longimembris. Next base: position 19,128,926 of record NC_063178.1, on the reverse strand, counting down.
AGAGCACTTGCCTAGTATGTGCAAGGCTCTGTGTTTGATCCCTAGCAGTACAAACAATAAAAACAAATTTAGTTGAAATAAAAGGTGCTACTGCTAGGTGCTGGTGGCTCACGACTGCAATCCTAGTTACTCAGGAGACTGACATCTGAGGATCAAGATTCAAAGCCAGTCCAGCTGCTTGATAGCTTGTCTCCAATTAGCTATCGAAAAAGGCGGGAAGTGGAGCTGGGGCTCAAGTGGTGGTAGAGTAGTAGCCTTGAGTAAAAAGCTCAGGGATAGAGCACAAGCCCTACGTTCAAGCTCCAAGACCAGCACACTAGTCGCGCACGCACGTGTGTGCAGACACACGTAATTAAGTTCTAAAATCCATTTATGACATACATTGGTATGAGGAGTAGTGGGGCTGAAATAAGTGGTATGATAGCAAAACTGTTCTCTGTGGACTATCAATAGTAGCTTTCAGACTAAGGAAAAGTAGCATTACCTGAAAAGATGCTGAAAGGAAATGTTCTAATGGCTTTAGACAATGTTATGATGTTATCTACTTGTTGGCAGAGAATGCAAACCTTGCCGTGAAAAGCACACATTAACCAAATCTGAAACATTTTGCATTAAAGCAAAGAAACTATTAGCTTAACCTTGGTATTTCTCTCCGTCATGAAGAGTCTGTAAATGAGACAACAGAAACACACCTATCTTTATAAAGCCGTTTTAATACCTTGATAACAGTGTATGAGGTAGCTGGATGTTTTCGATAGTTGTCTTTTTAGGGTTCCACTGAGATTCAATGGGGTTTGCTGCTGCCAGTATAGAAGTGCGTGCATTGAGCTGACAGATGATCCCAGCCTATGAAAGACAACAGCAGTTACAAGCTTCTCCCTAAGGCCGGTGGGGACAAGAGCCATCTTTTCCTGTCTCCAGCTACATTTCGTTTGTTCTGCTAATTAAGAGCCTTTTAACCTTCACTTACTTCCTCAGTTGCATGTGGACATGCCCTGTTCTACCATTCAGACACGGGACTGAGCTTAGACGCATGTGTGCTGTTGTCAAGTCCTTCTCAGAAGGCGCACTCTTTGGTGTGAATTGCAGCACGAATTCTATCAGCTCAAATTCAAGCTCCAGAAGTATTACGCATAGCAGAGCAATAAAAGATGGGGGCAAGGTTGCACGGCAGCTCTGCGCACGGTTCCTATCCAATGTGGACACACGTCCGAGATCCGTGTCTGAAGTCGCAACCAGGACTGAGCCTTACCTTCGCAATGGACAGCGTTTGCTGCTCCATGACTTCGTGCAGCACTGATCTTGTACTCTCATTCATCTTGTCAAACTCATCAATACAGCAGATGCCATTGTCGCTCAGGACAAGGGCACCCGTCTGCAGGACCAGCTGCCTGGTCTCAGGATCTTTCATCACATAGGCGGTGAGGCCAACCGCACTGGAGCCCTTTCCAGATGTGTACTGACCCCGCGGGACCAGATTGTACACGTACTGCAGCAGCTGGGACTTGCTGGTGCCAGGGTCACCGCACAGAAGGATGTTGATCTCCGCACGAAATTTACCCCTTCCTGTGTGACTAAAATCTTTCCTTGTTCCACCAAAGAGCTGAAGTAAGATCCCCTAAAAAAAAAACGAAACAACGCCAAGTCTTACTGCTGAGTAGTACATTTCACTTAAGATTTAGGAGTATTTTTCTAAGCTATGAATTGAAGTACTCTCACAGAAAGCATGTATGTGAGTTGGGCAGAGGTGGGAGGTCAGCCTGGGCAGGAAAATGTACAAGTCTCTTACTTCCAATTAAGCACCAAAAAAAAAAAAAAGAAGACAGACTCCGGTTTGGCTCAAGTGTCTCAAGCCATACAGCTCAAGGATAGTGTCCAGATCTTGAGTTCAAGCCCCAAGACAGACACAAAAAAGAAATGCAAGTGAGAAATCACACATACTATGCCAGGTCACTGTACACATAAACTGCTGTTGGGATCTGTGTGGCCTGTAACATTTAGGAACATGAGTGGCTTCAGTACAGGATTGGGTAAATAACAAAGCTGTCATTCTCAACCAGTGACAAAGTAGGGGTATAGAACCTTGCTTTGTCAAACAGGAAACAGCTATTTTCCTTGGAGGAATGGACAATTCCTGCGAATGATGGCAGGTTAAAATATACACCATTACCTTCTTTATATCTTCATGCTCATAAATGCTGGGAGCCAAGGCTGAAGCGAGTCTTTCATATATGTCTGGTTTCCCGGAAAGTTCCTTAAGCAACTCCACACGTTTTTCTGAAAAGAGCTTCTGTTCTGCCTCTTCATCGAGGCCATGCAGGCGCTTGGCGTCCGTTTTCCGATAATGAATCACATCAATGTGGGTTTTGTAGACAGACTTCACGTTGCTCACTCTGGGGTTGACTCGAATAGGCACTGCTCGGTAGATGCCTGAGGACACAGCCGCAAAGCATGCTTTTACCCCCTGTACGTCTCCTTCTCAGGGCCCAGTGGCCACTAGATAACATTTTTACCTTTCCTTGCATTTCCTGTCAGGACTTAGTAGCCAGCACAGATAACTGGCAGTACCACGGTAAACACTCCGTCTCACATTTCTTTGGTATATTTTGGCTCTGTGAGCCTCTAGACTGAGTCCTAAACTGCAAACCTGCCACCCCTCTTTTGACTAATTGGGAAGACAGCAGCAGTACAAGTCCAAGCTGGGGAGAACATAGTTCTCTGAGAACAACAAACCTAAAATGATGTTTGTCCCTGTCTACTTGTGTTAGCTCTGACAATGGGCAGCCAACTGAATATAACTGCACGACACATACTCATCCGGAGTGAGATGAAAGACTGCTCTCAGCAAAAGGTGGAGCTCATCATCATGTTCAATCAAAAGTACCATTAGTTCCTAGGCTGACTGTAAAAATCTTAGTGTGTGACTGCAGCAAAATGCTTAAACTGTATACTAACAAACTGGAAGGAAAATAAGTTATAAGAGCTTAAATATTTTAAAAATGATGCCATGGGTAACCAAAATAGCTTACTGGGGCCCACATGAAGGGAAAATGACTATTTTCAGTTTCTAGTAACAAGTGCTTCTAGATGAGGGGTGGGGAGGGCAGGCACACATGCAGTTAGTTGGGTGGTAGAATGCTTGTTTCGGTGTGCAAAGCTCTCAGCACTGAAACAAAACGCGAAACAGATGTCTTATGCTTATCTTTGAATTTCAAGCCAGAAGGCTTTAGCTTCAGGCTGATTTGGTTCCTGCTGCCTTTTGAGAATGAAGTTTGATCTTTCTTTCATAGAGATGGCATAAATTACTGCTATCTATTTACTTAACCTGTCAATGCAATACTCATTTAAAACATAAAAAAACAGCTCATACATAATAGACTATCCTTCACACCAAGATAGAGGATGGAGAGTTGATTTTATTTATGATAACTGAAGTGGCTCACTCGTAGTTGTAGAGTGATTTAGCAAGCGCAAGACCCTGAGTTCCACTTCTAGTACTGGGGGAAAAAGAGCTTGACTGACAGGCAGATAAGATTCTTCCAGAGGCCCCCTTGAGCAATCAGGTGCCCACATGTCTCCTAAGTACAGATGTCAAGAAATGTAATCTAGATCCTGGATTCGTGATACACCCGTGTTGAGCTGTAGCTACTTACATGTCTCTCAGCCTCCCAGCTGGAAACCAAGGTGCTCTGTCCTTCCTTTCTCTCTGGGTCACTATTAAGTCTTAGAAGTACATTTGAGAAATAAGTGGAAACGATTTATGACTGTAGCTATTGTTATTTCCCTGAGCTGCTGGCATGAGTCAAATGCTACCAATACCAACCTTCTGAAGCTACTTTCTCACAGTCCCAATACCACCAATTTGAGACCCGCACGGAGCAAGAAGTGACTACCAAGACCATAAAAATACCAGGCGGTCACTGAGGGCTTGCGCCTGTAATCCTAGCAATTCAGGAGGCTGAGATCAGAGGATCATGGTTCAAAGGAGCCTGGGCAGAAAAGTCTGTAAGATTCTTACCTCCATCGGGTTGGGAATATGGCCTAGTGGCAAGAGTGCTTGCCTCTTATACATGAAGCCCTGGGTTTGATTCTCAGCCTTGAGCAAAAAGAGCTCAGGGAGAGCGCCCTGGCTATCTCTGGAGTTCAAGCTTCACAACAAGGGGGAAAAAAAAATCTAAGTCTGGGAAGAACAGAAAGATTTCCTAATAAAAAAAGGTGCTGGGTAAAGCAGGTATATTCTTAGAACCTCAAATACCTGCAATTACAATGGCAAGCATAAACCGTTCCATTCTAATGGACTGATGATGGAACTGAAGGAATTATTATTAAACAGACATTAAAAACAAGAAATAAGGAGTTAAAGGTGGGCTTGGTTGGTAGAGTACTAGGTCAATGAGCAAAGCATCAACTACTAAGTTCAAGTTCCAGTTTCAGACCTTAAAGAAGAAAACCACCACCAAGATGTGAACTCTTACCGGTGACATTCACTCGGTCCCCAGGCTGAACCTTGTCCACAAGATCATTGTGAGCAAACAGGATAACGGTGTGTGGCGTCTGGCCAGCAGGCATGTCTTCAGGAGATTCCTGAAGTTTAATCTGAAGGAAGAATTGCAAAGAGAACTTGAGAAACAATTCCAGGAAAAAAGTAATTAAACAAACAAAAAAACCTTAGGGGGCTGGGAATGGGGCTTAGGGGTACAGTTTCGATTCCTCAGCACCACATACACAGGAAAAGGCCAGAAGTGGCGCTGTGGCTCAACTGGTAGTGCTCAGGCCCTGTGTTCCATCCTGGGCCCCAGGACTGGCAAAAACCAACCACCAAAACAAAACAAACAAAAAAAGAACAAAACAATTGCTATTGTACATAACCCAGATAGAACGATGTCTGATATCTATGCATCTTCGCCTTTTAGGAAATTATTTTGTGAATGAGATATGTGGTGCAAATGGTTAAATTCCATGCCTAGTACTGACAGACAAATCTCTGCCTAAATGAATGAATAAAACTTCATTTTAGGCAAGTTTTTTTTTTAAAGCCACATTTGGCAAGAATATTTAAACATTAAACTTTAATGGAACAGTAGCTGGATCATGGCATTTAGTCATATCTGGTCTCAAATGTTTTACATATCCTAACTCAAAGAACATTAGGCAGTGCTAGGGTTCCCATAAAAGCGCTGTCAATGTCCTCTACATATTCCAGCCCATACCTCACTAATAAAACCTACACTTTCCAAGGAGTAGAAGGAGATGTCATTTAGGAAGTAAGGTTGAAGAGTTCAGAATGTTAGTTTAGGGGCTGGGAATATGGCCTAGTGGTAAAGTGCTCGCCTCGTATACATGAAGCTCTGAGTTCGATTCCTCAGCACCACATATATAGTATAGAAAAAGCCAGAAGTGGCACTGTGGCTCAAGAGGTGGAGTGCTAGCCTTGAGCAAAAAGAAGCCAGGGACAGTGCTCAGGCCCGGAGTCCATGCCCCAGGACTGGCAACAAAAACAAGCAACAAAAACAAAACAAATAAACAGAATGTTAGTTTAGTTTCTGAGGGTTCAGACACGGGTGGAGTCTTCGTCTAGAAGCTACCCCGTCCAAACTCCTGTGCAGCGCTGTCACATACCATCTGCTTGTCGGAGAAGAGCGAACGGTTGTGGATCAGTGCCATGCTGTGGGTCGTGTGGCAGCGGGGCACACACGTAGGGCTCGGCAATGCGGCCGCGGGTCCATCTCCACCCGGGTGGTGTGGGCACACACTTGGCACTGGAAGAATGCCTCCTGCATCTCGGGGATCAGCTGGGAGGTCCTGATGACCATGCCGCTGATGGTGATGAGCTGGTCAATGTCTAGAGGGGAGAGGGCTTGGATGTCCGTGACTTGTGAAAGGTCCACCACGTCTGATCTTTCAAAACACACATGCTGGGCGAGAGTTCTGCCACTTGAGTGAGTTATCTCTCAACCCTTCTGTTATTGAGACAGCGTCTCATTGTTACCTCTGCCCAAGCTACTCTCCAACTTTCAACCCTCTAGCCTCAGCCTCCCAAGTGGCTGGGATGTTAAGCATGTTCCATTGTACCTGACCCCAAACTACCTACTTAGTACTATTTTTTGTACTGGTACTGGGAAATAAACTCCAGGCCTGGGCTCTTGCTTGTTTTTTCACTCATGGCTGAATGAAGCTTTAACACTTGAACCACAGTGCCAGTTGGGTATATGTTGGTTAGTTGAAGATGAGGTTTTAAGACTTTTCTGCCTGCCTGGGCTGGCTTTGAACTGTGAACCTCTAGGTCTCAGCTTTCCGAGTAACCGGGATTATAGGAGTGAGCCACTGGCATTCTGGCTTGCTCCATTTTTCATTTACTTCTGAAATTAGAATTTTTTTCTGAAGCTCAGGGGCGGTGGTCATGTTCAGGATTTTTCCTATGGCGACTAAGAAAACTCCTTAATAAGTGCAGATTGATTACATCTGAGTAAGTTTACTTTCAGGTAGAGGTCTGTTAATAGTCACATTTCCTCACACATAGTAGTTAAATGCTCTACCTTTTAAACCACAGTCAAGTCTGTTTTTGTTTCTGAAATAGGGTCTTACTACTTTTTCCTTTTTGAACACCAGGTCAGTATTTCACAAGTAGTTACATTATACACATACTACATGCCTAGCTCATGTTCATAGTTTTGTCCAGTTAGAGAAAGATACAATGGATTCTTTCATAAAAGTGTATAGGAGAAATGAATCTGAATTATTTTGTCATTAACATCAACCAGTCTTTTCAAGCTCCTTTATAACATGAGGCTTTGTGTATTTTCATGTAAAATATTCTCACATTACTAAACACATTACCTTCTGGATTCAGGTTTCTCATATTCTTTGTCTTTAACGCATTGAATGGTCTTACTTGAATCTGATGTTCTAAGATAGAGTCAGGGTAACGGTTAAAGAAGATTTCATTGACAGCCATGTCAAAGGTTGGTATAACTTCCTGTAAAAACAAACATATAGATGCTGCTATGTTTCTACTCCTGTATTGCAGTGAAAAATGAAACAGTTTATATTAGCAAAGTTTAAAAGCAAAAAAAAAAAAAAAAAAAAAAAAAAAGAACATGGCACAACTCCAAAACAGCAACCTATAGAACCAGGCATATATGTCATTTTGAAGCCTTATTTGGGGTTAAATAAATAAAAGTGTCTTCTGGATATACTGGTATATGTTATGTTTTGAACTTGGGTACTATCCCTGAGCTTTTTCTGCTCAAGGCTAGAAGTCTACCACTTTGAGCCATAGTGCCACATCTGATATTTGGGTAATTAAGAGATAAGAATCTCACGGATTTTCCTGCCTAGCTGTCTTCAAACTGTGGTTCTTAGATCTCAGCCTCCTGAGTACCTAGGATTATAGGTATGAGTCACTGGCACTCAGACACAAAAAGGATTTTAAGCTCATACTTCTGTTATCTTAATAATTCCTCCAAAGTAAAATGATTCTAAGATGGATTAAGTCAAACTTATTCCACCCAAACTTAATATGGTCCTCACTGTACGTTGAAGAAACAGATTTTAGGAATTTGGCTGAGGTTTTATATGACTACAAAGCAGCAAAGAATCAAAAATCAAGTCTGCCTGTCATAGTCTATAACTACATTTGATTAGTAAAATCTGATCTTTGTTCTAAAATAAAGACCATAATATATACTAACGTTTTGCTAAAGATGCAAATAAAAATGTGCTATGTAAGTATGAAGTATTTTCCTTCAAGATAAAATTTACTTCACAAATCTGAGAAATTGTCATTTTTAAGACTCTTCATCATTTTAAGAGTCAATTAAATTGTGACATCTCAAAGACAGCAATACACTTGCTGCTCTGAGAAACATTCAAATGTGAAAAAAAGTCATTCTTAAAGAGGCAAATAAAAAGCATTCAGGAGGGGGGAAATGAGAGAGGAGGTAACAAATTGTACAAGAAATGTACCCACTGCCTTACTTATGAAGCTGTAACCCCTCTGTACATCAGTTTGACAATAAATAATTATTAAAAAAATACAAATTCACTCAAAAAAGTAAAAAGCATTCAGGTTTCAAAGGCATATTGTTACCTTAAAGAAACTGTTACCTAAAACATTTCTTATAATAGCAATTTACTGTGATTTACCAGGTCAAAGCCAGATTCTTACCTGTGGGTAAAAGATGAGCTGTCTATACAAACTTTCGTCAAATGACTTTATGTGTTCACAGTTTACATTTAAAAATGGCTCCCCAATAACATTAATCTGTAAGGTAAAAATGAAAGTCATAGTTTGATCATTGTACCATTACCAAGTATCTACCTTTAATTTATGACAATTACCTCTGCAAGCCGTTGCATGTACAAAGGTTCATTGAGATCTATGCCAACATTTTCTTCTTCTTTAGCCAGGGGATCAATAAAACGCTGAAGAAATCTCTTGATGTGGAGAGAAAAAGAACAGTAAGCTTAATGAACTTAGATGGCAATAATTAAAGTGCAAAAATTATGAATATGTGGCTCCTTGCAGTTAGATGTAAATCTCTTGAAAAACATCAATAATGCTAAGCCACCCACCAATTTGGGTTGGGTGGACGATGGCTATTTTACATACAGATTTCAAGGCCTTGAAGTAATAACGCTTAACACAGCTTACCTGAAAATTTTCTTTGCATGTTGCCACATTTACATCTGTCCCCCAGATGACAAGTTTTTGTCCAAGAGAGTGTTCACTTGCCACTACATCTTCTGCTGCTGCCTACAAAATGACAGAACTATGTAATTAAAAGAATTACGTATTATGTGTACATATACACACACACATATATATGTGCGTGTGTGTATGTCAGTCTTGGGGCTTGAACTCAGGGCCTGGGCATTGTCCCTGAGATACTTTAGCTCAAGGCTAGTGCTCTACCACTTGGAGCCATCATGCCACTCTTGGTTTTTCTTTTTTTTATAAGTAGCTTATTGGAAGTATGTTTTCTGCTCAGGCTGGCTTTGAACTAGGATCCTTATATCTCAGTTTCCTCAAGAGCTAGGATTATAAGTGTGAGCCACTAGCATCCAGTGTACATGCACACACATACAGTGTGTGTATGTATGTTGGTACTAAGGCTGGAATTTAGGATTAAAGAAGTAAGTCATCAGCACCTAGCTCTGTGATTTTATAAGGTAGCTTTGGAATGGCATGTTTTGAAGGAGGCCATAGAGAGGTTGGGGTTATCAAGAGGGGTGGCCACCTGTCCCCTACAGGCGAATACTGAGCTCCCGTGTAGAACATATCTCCCTGTGTCACAGCCAGCCCAGGCGTGCTCATACTCACCCCGTCAGACTGTACATCCACCTGCAGACCCTTCCTTGCGGAGCCCAGGTCAGGTCTCTGCCTCACTGGTGTGCCCCTAACCCCACTTCTTGGGGTTCCCTCCACCCGAGAGCTGGGCGTGCCATATGTCAGCGGTGAGCTAATATCAAAGTCTATAGGAATGGCTATAAAAAAAAAAAAAGCAAGATGTGAAAGTTGACAATGAAATCTTAGTAGTGCATAAACTCTAAACTGTAGCATGTGTGCTGTCTGATCTGTCATCTAAACATCTCACTTGGTGCATAAGGCTTTATTATTAAGTACTCTATTAAAGAAACAATGCGCGCTTTTCTCTTAAGACTTCTGTACCAGTTAGGATTTGAACGCTGGGAAATGCTTATGTATTAGGTAAACTACTGTAGCAACCCTGCAAATCGGACCGTCTACAGTGAACCAACCCAGCTCTTCAGAAACCCACCTGAAGAGTGCATCGGAGGAGGGCTGGAAAACAGGGCATCCTGAGCGGCAGGGCTCTGCAAGTCGGCTCCGGGTGAGGTGGGCATGGGCTGCAACTCTCCCGTGGAAGTGGAGTCCTCGCCTCTGCGTCTCAGAGAGGGAGAGGACCTGGCTTCCTCGCTCCGAGCTTGGATCAAAAGAATAAGACAGACTTCAACGCTGCAGGCAAAAGGCAAGGGCCCGCGGAACCAACCAGCGCAGAAGCCCTCCACGGCGCTGCGGGCGGGGCGGGGCCAAGGGGATGGGGGGGGGGGAGCACGCACCGCGGGAACCCCGAGTGAGGAGGGCAGAGGGGGGTGGCAAGGCCCGCTCCGGAAGGGGGGGGGGAGGGGAAGCGGGGTCCCGCGCGCCCGGGTGGGGAGGGGAAGCGGATCGCGCGGGTAAGCGGATCCCGCGCGCCCGGGTGGGGAGGGGAAGCGGATCGCGCGGGGAAGCGGATCCCGCGCGCCCGGGTGGGGAGGGGAAGCGGATCGCGCGGGGAAGCGGGTCCCGCGCGCCCGGGTGGGGAGGGGAAGCGGACTCACGCGTCTGGGCGGGGGGTGGCGCGTCCGCGCCGGCTGCTGCGGCGGCTGGGAGTCGACGCCGGGGACGACATGACGACGGGGGTGTGTGCGCCACGCACAGGCTCGAGCCCACGACACGGACGTCCCGCGGTGCTCCGCGCCGCACGCTCCCCGGGAGTCGGGCAACCCGACCAGGTGGCTTCCCCTGCGGCGCGCGCGCGAGAGACGCCGAGTTCCCGCCAGCAGCACGGCTGTCCCCGCCCCCGGCGGCAGCCCTCCAATCACAGGGGCGTCCGCTGGAGGCCCCGCCCCCGGAAGGCACCACTGAGCCTCGGGGGCCGGGGGGGACGGGCGGCCTCCCGCGGGAAGCCGGCGTCGGCCTCGCCCGGGGCCCCCCTCCGCCTCCGCTCGGATGGGCTGGCCGCCTGCGGAAGGCGTTTCGGCGGGAAACCCCGGGAGCGCGGGGCTGGGCGTCCGGGCGGACGCGACTCCCGACGACGTTCCCGGGGAAGTCCTCGCGGTTCCCGCGTTCCACTCGGGGCCGGCCTCCCACCGGGGTCTCGCGGAAGCTTCCCACGCCCCGCCCCACCCCGCCCCGCCCCGCCCGGGGGGGGCGGGGTCGGAGAACCGCGCGTGCGCGGACCGCCCGGCGCGCGGCGTCGTCGTCATGGCGGACTCGGGGAGCGGGGTGCGGGCGTCGCTGCTGCACCTGCACGACTGCTTGGCGGCCGCCGACAGCCACGGCGCGGCGCTGGCCGGCTCCCAGCTGGTCCGCGGCCTGGGGCGGGAGTGCGTGCTGAGCGCCAGCCCCGCCGTGCAGGGTGGGTACGCGGGGCCGGGGGTGCGGGCCGAGCCGCCCGCAGCCCCGCCGTGCAGGCGCGCGCGCCCCTGCTGGGGCTCGGACGCGGGTCCGCGCTCCCCGCTTCCTGACGGCCCCCCTCTCTTCCCGTTCCTCCAGCCTTGCAGACCTCCTTGATCTTTTCCAAGGATTTCGGTTTGCTGGTGTTTGTTCGGAAATCGCTGGACGTGGAGGACGTAAGTGGAAGCCTTCCACCTGCTCCCTGGACGTCCCGCGTGCGCCTTCGGTTGGAGGGAACCATTCACACCCGCACTCTCTGTGCATTTCTTACAGTTCCGTGATTGCAGAGAAGAAATCCTCAAGTTCTTATTTATCTTCTTAGAGAAAATCGGCCAGAAGGTCATGCCTTATTCCCTTGATATTAAGGTAAGGCGAAGAAAACACAGGTGTTATCTCGTCCGATGTCAACTTCTGTTTTACGCCAGGAAGCTAGGTTTTTATTTGCACCCCTCTTGTTTGCCTGAGAAACGAACTGAGCTCTTTGTTTTAATTTAGTGGGATGAAACCCGGACAGAGATCTTTCTGTAACTGGATAACTTTTTTTTTTAACATGGGATAAATAATGCTGATGTTACCATAATAAATTGTATTTTTTGAAATATATGTGTGTGTGTATGCAGGGACTGGGACTTAGAACTCTGGGTCTTGTATGCTTGCTTGGTGTTTTTGCTCAAGGCTAGTGCTCTACCAGTTAACCCACATCTGTACTTGCAGCGTTTCCTGGATAATTTGAGCTGAGAGCCTCCTTCTTGGATTTGTCTTCTCCATCTTGACTTTGAACCAGGATTCTTAGATCTCAGCTTTCTGAGGAGCTGGGATTATGGGTGTGAGCCATTGGCCCCAGCCTCGATTATCTACCTTCCCCCCCCCCCCCCCCCACCGCTTCTGGCTTTTTCTGTTTAGGTGGTGCTGAGGAATTTAACCCAGAGCTTCATGCATGCTAGGCAACCACTCTTACCACTAAGCCACATTCCCAGCCCTGATTATCCGTCTTTTTAAGCCACTAAAATTTTTTTTTGTCTATCTTGGTAAGAATCTTATCAAGAGTAATGATGGGAATAGCTAGCATTTTCAGAATGTGTCACATTCTGCACATTTTTGAGGTGCTAGGGAATGATCCCAGAACCTCATACATGCTGGGCCAGCACTCTGCCAATGAGCAACACCCCTAATCTCTTCTCTGATTTTTTTTTTTTTTGTTTTAAGCTTGGGCTTGAAGTCAGGGTCTGTGCTTTCTAGGCAGGTGCTCCACCACTTGGGCCCTACCCTCCGCCCCTTTTGCTTTAGCTATTTTTCACATAGAGTTTCGTGGTTTTGCTCAGGGACAGCCTGGACTGTCATCCTTTAGTCAGACCTCTTAGGTAGCTGTGATGACAGGTGTACCTAGGTTGATAAACTATTATATTGAGCTTTTTTTTACTTTGAGACGGGTTTTTTTCTTTGAGGCTGGCCTCAACAAGTGTGAGCCACCAAATAATTGCTTGCTTGCCTATTTTCCTCAGCAATACTAGGCTTAAACTCAGGGTCTTGTGCTTAGTATGCACACGCTTCACATGTTGAGGCATAACTCTCTAGCCCTTCTCAATTATTTTAGCCTGCCATCCTGTCTCCCTCTTAACTTCCCCCTTTTCTTCCCTCCCTTCCTCCCTTCATCTTTTCCCTGTTTCCCTCTCTAAATTCTCTCCCTCCTCTCATCCCTCCTTCCCTTTCTTCCATGTTGCCTAGGTTGCTTTCAAACTTAGGTACATAGCCAGTACTCCCACCTCAGCCTCTTGAGTAACTGGGACCACAGGTGTGTTTCTTTTTTTTATATCTACTAGTACTATGGAACATATGTAGGGAAATTGTTTTTCCTTTCTTCCTTATTTTTGGTGTGTCAATCTTGGATTTTGAATTCAGGGCCTGGGCACTGTCCCTGAGTTTTTTTGCTTTGAGGCCACAGCTCCACTTCTGATTTTCCAGTGGTTAATTGGAGATAAGACTCTCTCAATCGTGATCCTCAGATCTTAGCCTCCTCAGTACCTAAGATTGCAGGTATGAGCCACCAGTGCCTGGCCCCTAAGCTGTTCTTGTTCAAGGCTAGAGCTCTACCACTTGAGCAACAGTTCCACTTCTAGCTTTTTTGGTGGTTAGTTTGAGATATGAGACTCACAAACCTTACTTGCCTTTGCTGGTTTTGAGCCATTGTCCTCAGATCTCAACCTCTTGAGTAGCTAGGATTATAGCTATGAACTGATACTTGGCAGATGATCTCTCTTGAAAATTTCTGCCAAGGTGTCTATTTTATTATCATTGATACCTTATTACAATAGTATGATTTTGTATGTGAGTGTGTCTGTGTTTCTGTATGAGTACTGGGTCTTGAACTCAGGGTCTAGGCTCTGTCTTTTAGCTTTATCTACTTAAGCCTGGTGCTCTACCACTTGTGATTTTTCATTGCCTAATTGGAGATCAAAGCCTCATGGACTTTTATGCTTGGTTTTGTTTTGAGTTGCAATCCTTAGTAGCTAGGATTATAGGCATAAACCACTGGAATCTGGCATGCCATAGCGTATTGAGTCAGTATTTTCAGTTATTTTGAATCTGTACTTTTATATACTCTAATGTTAAATTTTAACACCTTAATGTCAAATTTATTATTTCATACATTGGTATTGTCCCTAAGGAATGTATAGTTAGCTCTTGTTAAGTCTCAGTGCTTATATCCTCCTGTTGTTGTCTTTTAAAACAGAATATTTGCACCAGTGTATATACAAAAGACAGAGCTGCTAAATGTAAAGTTCCAGCCCTAGATCTTCTTATTAAGGTAATTTCCTATTTTCTTTTTCTTTTTTTTGCCAGTCCTGGGCCTTGGACTCAGGGCCTCAGCGCTGTCCCTGGCTTCTTTTTGCTCAAGGCTAGCACTCTGCCACTTGAGCCACAGCGCCACTTCTAGCCTTTTCTATATATGTGGTGATGGGGAATCGAACCCAGGGCTTCATATATATGAGGCAAGCACTGTTGCCACTTGGCCATGTTCCCAGTCCTCCTATTTTGAAATACACATACTTTGCCTTACACATATAGCTCATGAAAGATAAGAGTAAGGTAAGAGTTGGGGGAAGGAAGAGCACAATTACTTTGGTTGATGTTATTTCCCGTCCATCACCTGGTAATACTCTAGTGTTTGTTCTTATCTGAGCAGTAAAAGAACTTTGGATTGTAAGGGGAATAACGGAGAAAAATAAAGGAATTAGTGCTTTTTTACCCATCTTTCCTTTGACTATCCCTAATGCTGCTAGGGATTGCTACAAGATGATTTCTTGCATTTCTCATGAGGGTTTTCCTGGAACCCCCACGGGTGGATCGGGTGTTAGATTGTCCTGTGCCCTGGGTCTCACTCTCATCCACGTCTCTCTCTCTTTTTATATTTTCATTTTAGTGTTCCTCTGGGCCTGGTTGGTCTGCCATACTGATAGCTAAAATATTATTTTCTAATGTTTTAACAAACAAGCATTAACATGACTTCGAAAGTTCTCATCATGTTAGTGATTTCTAGGGAAGAAATACTTATACTCATCAAGTCCAACCTCCCGAGCCATCTACATGTATTTACATGAGTTCCGAGAAACCTAGGGACTGTGTTCATACCCATGGAGGTAGAAGAATCTTTTCTTTATCTTTTTTTTTTTTTAAAGCAAATGTCGATTTGTGTTCTTTTAGTTACTTCAGATGCTGAGAAGTTCTAGAGTCATGGATGACTTTAAGGTTGGAGAATTATTTAATAAATTCTATGGAGAACTTGCAATGAAAACAAAAATACCAGATACAGGTAAGATACATTTAAATATTTTTTTCAAATACTTTAATAAATTAACATTAACCATTAGTACATGACCTAGATTTCCTCTACCAAGATCTTGTGTGTTTTGCAGATAAATCTTTTTACTGAAAACACTCCAAAATGTAAACTAATAAAAGCAATGTGTGAAGAATACATTAATCTTCAAAGGTTGCGCCTTAGCTACTCAGAGGGGTGAGATTTCAGGATGATGCATGAGTCCACAGCCCAGGCAGGAAAGTCCATGAGACTTTTATACCAAGTCAGCGTGAAAAAGCCAAATGTGGCGCTGTGGCTCAAATGGTATTATGCTAGCCTTGAGCAAAAGAGCTCAGGGGGAGCGCTCAGGCCCCGAATTCAAGCCTGGGACTGACCTTAAAACAGCAACCACAACCACAACAACAAAAAATAAGCATATGTGAAATAGCATTTACTTTATACTTTGATTATATTTATAGATTGATTTATAGGTTATTTTTACATTATACTTCGGATTATTTTATAGTAATATCTTTCTTATTCTAATAGGAAAGAGTCTAGTATCCAGAGTTAGATATTTTATTTTAATTCATTAATTAATTTTTGTACCTGTACTGGGGCTTAAACTCGGCCTCATGCCTTCCTTTAGTTTTTTTTGTTGTTGTTGTTTAAGGTTGGTGCTCTACTACTTGAGCCACACCTATTTCAGCTTTTTGCTAGATAGGTGGAGATAAGAGTATCTATCTTCTACTTGTCTGTCTTGGCTGACTTCAAACTGAAATCCTCAGATCTCAGCGTTCTAAGTAGCTGTTATTACAGCTGTGAGCTATTGGTACATGGATACGTTTTATTTTAAAATAACTTTAATATCAGACATCTCTTATGTAACTTTTTTTATAACTTAACATGTAGTTTCAGGACCTCATTTGTCTACAATTTTTCAGTTTTAGAAAAAGTATATGAGCTTCTTGGAGTATTAGGTGAAGTACATCCTAGTGAGATGATAAATTATTCAGAAAACCTGTTCCGGGCCATTCTGGGTGAACTTAAGACCCAGGTATGATAAACTTCATGATTTTTACTGCTGCAGAGTTTTTTTTCTCATTAAGCAACATCTTCCTAACAATCTGCTTCTAGATGACATCTACTGTACGAGAACCCAAACTTCCTGTTGTGGCCGGCTGTCTGAAGGGATTGTCCTCACTTATGTGCAACTTCACTAAGTCCATTGAAGAAGGTATTCATGGTCTTCACTTGGTTTTCTTTCTCTGTTCAAATTTTAAGTCTAAAAAATTGCTTACTTGTTTTTTTGAATTTACTATTGTGAGAAATAACTCAGAAAGATGTGAGCTACCAGCACCCAGCTTATAGTGTGATTTTGATTGTAGCTACATGATAAGCTTTTATCTTGAGTTGGTGCATCCTCCCATTTTATTTCTATTTTGTAAATAATGTTGGTTTCATAGATCCTGTGCGTTCCTATCATTTTAGGATATGTCTGTTTCCAAACATTGCTTTCTGCCGATTTGTTTAGACTTGTATGGAGCTGATTCCATGCACACGTAATGCCCATCTGATATCTAATAATCTTTTCTTTTTTGTGTGTGTGATAGTAGTACTAGGGCTTGAATTCAGGGCTTTTGCATCTTCACTTGATTTTTTTTTTTTAATTGTCAAGGTGATGTGCACAGGGTTACAGTTAGATATATAAGGTAGTGAGTACATTTCTTGTCAAACTTGTTACCCCCTCCCTCATTTTTCTTCCACCTTCCCCACCCCCACGAACACCCCACCCCCAAGTTGTATAGTTAATTTCCAACATACTGTCTTTGCTTGATGTTTTTGGGTTGTTGTTTTTTTGCCAGTCCTGGAGCTTGAACTCAGGGCCTGAGCACTGTCCCTGGCTTCTTTTTGCTCAAGGCTAGCGCTCCACCACTTGAGCCACAGTGCCACTTCCGGCTTTTTCTATATACGTGGTGCTGTGGAATTCCCAGCCCAGCTTGATCTTTTTGTTCCTGGCTGGTGCTCTATCTCTTGAGTCACATCTCCAGTCATATACAGTCATTCATCTTTGATTTGCAGAAATGTAATTTTGTGTGTATACCATTTCCCATCAACCCTTCATTATTGTTTCCTATCGGAAAAAAACCATTGAAATAACTTGGAGTGATTTTTCTTCCTTAGTCTTTTCTTTCAATTCTTCAGTGGTCTGTCTCCGTACTCTGCTTCCCATTCTGTTGGGTTCTTACTATCTACATACGATGGAATATTATTCAGACTTTTTTTTTTTTCTCACTGGTCCTGGGGCTTGAACTCAGGGCCTGAGCACTGTCCCCACAGCACCACTTCTGGACTCCGGCTTTTTCTGTGTATGTGGTGCTGAGGAATGGAACTCAGGGCTTCATGCATGCTAGTCAAGCACTCTGCCACTAGGCCACATTCCCAGCCCTTATTCAGACTTGAAAAGGAAGTCCTGGTCTCACAGACTTTTCCTGCCCAGGCTGGCACAAAATCCTCACATCTCAGCCTGAGTAGCTAGGATTACAAGCATGAGCCACCCAGTGCCCAACTGGGAAGTACATTTGAATACACACTGTGTACATGTGTCTTGATGAGATTATGTCAAATGAAATAAGCCAGTGTCAAAAGGACAAATACTGCATCATTACACATACCACCAGGAAATTCACAGAGGAAGAAAGCAGAACAGACTTGTAGTTACTGGGGAAGAGAATGAGGAATTGTGTAGTAGGTACATCCTGGGAAGCGATGAAGAACTTTTACGTATAGACGGTGATAGATCTAACATTGTGAGACTGTGTAATGCCATTAGATTGTACCCTTACACATTGCTAAAGTGATTAATATTATGTAGACTTTACTATATTGAGAAAAATAAGAGTGTGCTGGTGTAGGGTCTACTAGAGAGATGGGGAGATCAAGAGGGGGAGCAGTTGGAGATGTATCCTTGTTGGGGGCTCAGAGGCCAAGGTAGCCTGTCCACAGTAGCTCAAGCCTCCTACGTGTTCACCAAGCCCACTCCTTCCTGCCCCGGGCCTCTGAGGAGTGTTTGGTACCCTCGTGTCTGCAGTTTGCACTGTTACTGTCTACGTGAATGACCTTTTCCCCAGGTGATACCTAGAGCAGTCTCGGTTCAAATGCTGACACATGTATTAAGTCTTTCATGAGGGGTTGGGAATGTGGCCTAGTGGTAGAGCACTTGCCTCGTCTACGTGAAGCCCTGGGTTCGATTCCTCAGCACCACATATATATAGAAAACAGCCAGAAGTGGCGCTGTGGCTCAAGTGGTAGAGTGCTAGCCTTGAGCAAAAAGAAGCCAGGGACAGTGCTCAGGCCCTGAGTCCAAGCCCCAGGACTGGCAAAAAACAAAACAAAATCTTTCATGAATGACAGCTAAAAATCTATTCTAGCTTTGAATTCAAAAGTAGGGTTTTTCTTTTTGTCTTTTTAAAATATCTCTTTGGCATCCTAAAAATAAAGAATTTTTTTTCTTCCTTAAGGTTTCTGTGACCTCATTCTTCCTCTAGCTTCCACTTCAGTAATTGTCTTCAGATATGTTAGTCTTTTTAATCAGGCAAAACATTTTCTTCTGTGTGCAAATGACTGCTTAGGAAATCAAAGAATCAGTGAGGAATAAATCATGGCTTCTATACAGCTTCAGTGAGTGATACAATAGAGATAGTTGATATCAGTTCAGTGTGCCTTTTCTGTTTTCCCATTCCAATTGTAATTTTGCTCAGGTCAAAGCCGTGTTTTATTCCCATTATTAATTCCTATAATTGGTATGTACTATATGTAGAATAAATACGAGAAAATGGGGGGCAGGGTTTGTTGTGCCTTTGAATGAGTTACTTCATTTAATCCACCAGATAGTCCTAAAAGAAAGCGTGAATTGGGACTGGGTGTGGTGGTACAGCTGTAATTCCAACTATTTGAGAGACCACTTTATCCAGATTCTATCTCAACCAAGGAGGTTGGACATAGTGGTATGTGCCTGTAGTCCCTGCTAAGTGTGTGGCCTACGGAGGGAGACTCATCTGAGACTGGCCCTAGGCCAAAGTGTGAAGGACCATCTGAAAAATAACAGTGGCTGGAGCTGTGAGCTCAAACCCCAGTGCCATCTGGGAAAAAAGTGTAAAGTGTATCTGTGACGAGAAGAAAACTGAGTTCCACAGAGATTGTCTTAACAGGTTTTAAGTAACGAGTTAGAACGCAAACACATCTTCCTTGTTTGGGATTTTGTGCGTGCTTTTCCACAGTAATAATTACAGAAGCAAATGACTTGTCATTGCGTGGGGGTGCCGTGATGAGAGAGGCTCTTGTGAATTGACAGGATTCTCCGTGGACAGCTGTCAGCTAACCGGAAGTTAGGCTGTTAGTTGAAAAGTCCTTGATGAGGTGTGACAGATGAGACTTAGGATTCGTAGGATTTATAACGGAAGCTTTTCCTGTCATTTCCCCAGACCCCCAGACTTCAAAGGAGATTTTTGATTTTGCCCTAAAAGCCATTCGTCCTCAGGTAGGATTAATATTTTTTAAATTCTTTTGCAGTTCACGCTTGTGATTTTTTTAAAACACTAATGGTGAATTTTTTTTAATAGATTGATCTGAAGAGATATGCTGTGCCCTTAGGTAAGATTCTGTATTTAATAAGATATAATAGGTTATTAAAATATCTTAAGTTTTTTCTTAAACTGTCAATAAAGTAACTATAAAGAGGCTTTAGGGGAGTTAGTTTTAGTGTACAAACTTTGGCTCAGGTTACCCAGGTTGTTTGACTCTGCTGTTGTTTGATGTCATAAATCTTGACTGTTTCTGACCCTTCTGTGGAGTTCATTGCCAAATGTTTGAATCCCTTATTGTAGGGAAATGTGCTTACCTGCACTAACATAGTTTAAAAGAAGCATTAGCATATGTTAATTGTGCAAGAGGGTTTCATTTAACCCATCAACCCCAAATCACTCTCCCTTACTTACCCCTGCACCTCTTTAAAGCAATTTTAATAGGTTTCATTGTTCCAGTTTCATACATGCAAATAAAATACATTAACCTTGTCCATCTGCATTTATCCTTTTCCTGTGGATGTAGTAGGACGCCTGGAGCTCTCTGAGTTCTCACTGTGTGTCTGTGGATATAGTCGGACGCCTGGAGCTCTCTGAGTTCTCAATGTGTGTATGTGGATGTAGTTGGATGCCTGGGCCTCTCTGAGTTCTCGTTGTGTATTTGCATTTGCAGCTGGCCTACGCTTGTTCACTCTGCACGCTTCTCAGTTTAGCACCTGCCTGCTGGACAATGATGTTATTTTGTTTGAAGTCCTGTCACAGTGGTGCAGCCATCTCAACGTAGAGCTGAAGAAAGCTGCATACTCCGCCCTGGAGTCCTTCCTGAAACAGGTACTTCAAATTCCGCTTTCACTTAAAAACAGTAATGATTGGCTTTATCAAACTTAAATTTCAGTCTCGTGCCCGCACATTTGAAAGAAGAAATTTAAGTCAGTCCATGAGGTCTTGTAGCATTCACGGAAGAAAGCTCTATCATTGATTACTCACCTGGATAGTATTTGGACTGAAAGCGCTTGGACCCCAGACTTGATAAGGACCCAGAGCCAGGATCACAGCCTGTCTAATGGAATGAAAATGTGTCATGCAGGAGCTGGAAGATGCTTCAGGAAGGGCTGGGAGGTCAGAGCTGCTTTGAGCCAGAGGGCGGTCCCAGGAGTAAGAGCCCATCTTTGATTGGGGGAGGGCAGGCTGCTGAGAGAAGATGGATGAATGGGTGAGAGGTCACCTCACAGCAGGGAGAGCTCCTTCTGTCCTTTGAAGTTTTCATTGAGATAGGCTATGTAGAACTTGAGTCTAATGTACATATTCTTTTCTTCCTTTTTTTGGAACAAAATTACTTCAAAAAAATTTTTGTGAACCATTTTTATTGTTATTATAAAGGTGACATAAAGAGGAGATAGAGTTACAGAAGTCAGGTAATAAGTATATTTCTTTTGGACAGTTGTCACCTCTTCCCTCGCTCTCTCCATTTTCCCCTTTCATCCTCATCACACGTTGTATAGTTCATTTTTAATATAGTTCCTAGTAAATACCATTGCTGCATTTGTTCACCCCTTGTCCATCCATTTCCGTTTCTCCCTCATCCTTCCAAGAACCGATAAACTAACGAAGAAGAATAAAGAAAAGTAAAAAGGTTGACAAGAAATATACTCATGGGCTGGGAATGTGGCTTAGTGGTAGAGTGCTTGCCTAGCATGCATGAAGCCCTGGGTTCGATTCCTCAGTACCACACAGAAAAGCTGAAAGTAGTGCTGTGGCTCAAGTGGTAGAGTGCTAGCCTTGAGCACAGAGTGGCTCAGGGACAGAGCTCAGGCCCTGAGTTCAAGCCCTAGTACTGGCAGAAAAAAAAGAGGGTTTTTAAAAAATATTTTAATTTAAGTTTTATTGTAAAGGTGACGTACAGAGGGGTTACAGTTATATAAGTAATGAGTACGTTTCTTTTTGAACAGTAACCCCCTTCCTCATTTTCTTCAACTTTTTCCTCTCTTGACCCATCTGCCTTCCTCCCAAGTTGTATAGTTCATTTCCAACATAGTGTCTAGTGAGTATCATTGCTGAATTGGTCACCCACTGTTCTACTATTTCTGTGATTCCCCTTCCCTCCCCAAATCGGATAAACTTCTATACATGACAAAGTGTACAAAATAGTGAACAGTGACTAAAAGGAATAAACTGAAGGAAAAGAAAAAAAATATAACTGCAAACAGTACAAAAAAAACCACCTCAATTTCTTGGAGTTCATTTTGATAAACATCATTTTCTATGATTATATGCTATTGCTATTTAGCCCTTGTGATCCGTTCCTAAGAATACCCCAAAAAAAAAGAGATTTCTGAAGCCAGTTTCCAGTTTGATAATTTGCTTGAAGGAACTCACAGTGGTTACACTTACAGTAAGGCCTTATAGCTACATAGCAGAGTTTAAAGGCAGAGCAAAAGCATGCAGTATAGAGACCAACTGGTGTGCTGCTCCCCTTGTCCTCTTCCAGTAGTCAGGACAGTGTTACTGTATCAGTGCATACGGAACATCATCATGGTGCTTGCTGTTCGCAAGTCTGGGTGGACTCCGTTACACTGATGCAGTAGATTAACTGACTGCCCATGTATGTGATTGCAGTCTCTTCCAAGTCACATAACACATGACTCAAGACACCCCACCTTAACTCACAGTTTCACTGTCAGCTTTCTGCAGCCTTTACTTCTTTTCTTCCCTTTTCCTTCCCTTTCTTTAATATCTCTCTTTAGTCGTGGTGGAGCTTGAACTCCCGTGGTAGACAAGCATTCTATGGTGAACCAGACTTCCAACCCTGGTACCAAATCACATTCTTAGGTCATTCCTATGTGACTTGAAAAACACCTTCCAGTGAAAGTGAGCATTCCTACCAGGGATGCCATCTCAACATCTTAGCCGTTATTTTCTAGAAGCTAAGGCAAAGCTAAACCTCTTTTTGGGGAAAGGTTAAATTCTTTGCTTCATAATGTGGATATAAATTTTTACTTTGGCCATCGCGTTAGAAATATCTGTGGTTTTGATTGTGTTGGCTGTGCCTTTTTTTTAGATACTGGGGATTGAATCTTGTGTCCTACTACTTGGGCCACACAGCCAACCCTTTTGTTGTATTTTCTTTTTAAAAAGAAGCCCACTAACTTTACCTGAGTTGGCCTCAAACTTGGGAGCCCCCTGCTTCTGATTGCCAAGATTATAAAGTATCTAGGATTAGAGATCTAGTCTTCTGACATTTGCTTAGTACTGTTTATTTATTGAAAAGACTTTTCCCATTCCTGTCAAAACTCAACTGACGTGTGCATGGGCTTTGTGGGTGCTCTAGTTTGTTCCATTTATCCTTGTTTTTGTCACTAGATAGTTCCTTTCTATCTCGATTACTCTTTATGTTTTTTGGAAATTAGGTAATGGATCTTCGCTACCTTTGTTTTTGTTACTTGGCTGTAGTATGTACAATTTGAATTTAAGTATTACTTAAGCATAATTCAAAACAATGTAATACAAAGAAGACGACGGTTCCTATCTTCTGAAGTCACTTAGTGTTTTGATGACCTTTCTCTCTTTTTTTCTTTTTTCCCTATGTCTTCTTCCATTTTCTCTTCCTCTTTATTAAGAAAGAAGGAGCCAGAAGAGGTATCTTGACAAAAAGCATTCTTCTTTTTAACCTTAAGATGGTACAAGCCTGGGAATGTGGCTTAGTGTTAGAGTGCTTGCCTAGCATGCATGAAGCCCTGGGTTCAATTTCTCAGTACCACATAAAAAGTCAGAAGTGGTGCTCTGGCTCAGCTGGTAGAGTGCTAGCCTTGAGCAAATGAAGCTTAGAGGCAGTGCCTAGCCTAGTCCCCAAGTTCAAGCCCCAGGACTGGCAAAAAAAAAAAATTATGTATGTAACTGTAACCCCTCTGTATGTCACCGTGACAATAAAAATTAAAAACAAAGAAAAGAAAGAAAAAAGGATTATCCAGCATGTTGCATGTTTTCCTGGCAGTACATTGACAACTTTATGATTAATTTTTTAAAAATTACTTTATTGTTATAGGCGTGATATATACAGAGGGATTGTAATGACATGAGTCAGGTAGAGGGTACACTCCCTTTCGTACAGTGTCTCCTGTCCCCTCCCTCTCAGCCCCTCCCTCCTGTCTCCACCACATGTTAGAGTTCACGTTCACCAGTGTCCAGTGAGTTCCACTGCTGTTGTTTCTCACCTTTTTTCTTTGGAGTTCTATACCCTCTCCCCAACCTTTCCCAAAATATATGCTTTAATACATACATAGCGAAAGAAGGGACAATCATCAAAAAATTTAAAGCTAAAAACTAAAAACAAGAAAAGAAAAAGAGGAGTCTTTTGTTTCCATATCTTGGAGTTTGTTTTCATATGTAAAAATTTATATAAATATGAAGAAGCACTTGGTCATTGCACCTTTGTGATTCTTTTGGATTCACTGTACGTAAGTATTCAGAATCCTGTAAAATTTATCATATCCAGTGTGTTTTAGATTTAATTTCCACATATCAGAGAGGACGTGCTGTTTGTCTCTCTATGCTTGGCTTACCTCACTTAACATGATTTGTCCGTCCATTTCCCTGCAGTTGGCATGGCTTTATTCTTTCTAATGGCTGTGTAAAATTCCATTGTGTATAGGTAGCACATTGTTTCGATCCACTCATCTATTGTGGGGCATCTGGGCTGTTTCCATATCTTGGGGGTTCTGCATAGTGTGGCAGTGAACAGGAATGTGCAGGTGTCCTAATCATAGCTTAGTTATTGCTGTTCAGGGTAGACATCTAGGAGTGGTATGGCTGGGTCATAGGGAAGGTCTATGTTTAGTTTTCTGAGGACCCTCCACACTGCTTTCCAGAGTTGGTTGTACTCGTTTCCATTCCCACCAGAAGCAGCAGCGCACTAGGGTTTTTTTTCCCACATCCCTGCCAACATTTTTTTGTTGTTGGCCCATCTAACAGGGGTGAGATGGAATCTCAGGATTGTTTTGATTTGCATTTCCTATATGTCCAGGGATGATAAGCATTTCCTCATTTTTTTTTTTTTTGTGCCATTCTTACCTCTTCTTTTGAGAAGTCTCTCTCTAGCTCCCTTGTCCATTTAGGAATTGGTTTATTGTTTGGGAGGAGTTGAGCTCCTTGTAGATATTGGATATTAGGCCTTTGTCTGATATATTGTTGGTAAATATCTTCTCCCAATCTGTTAGCTGTCTTTCTAGCTTAGTAACTATGTCCTTAGCTGTACATGAACTTTTTATTTTCATGTAGTACCACCTGTCAAAGCTGTCTCCTATCTGTTGTGCCCCTGGGACTCATTTCAAGAAATTTCTACCCATACCTATAAGTCTTAATGTTTCTCCTACTTTCTTTCAGTAGTTTCCAGGTTTCAGGTCTGATGTTGAGTTCTTTGTTCCACTTTGAATTGCTATTAGTGCATGGTGACAAACAGGGATCCATTTTTAGTTTTTTGCATATGGTTTTCTTGTTTTGTTGGTTATGGGGCTTGAACTCAGGGCCTGCGCCTTGTCCCAGAGCTCTTTTGCTCAAGGCTGGTGCTCAACCACTTTGAGCCACAGCTCCAGTCCCAATTTTTTGGTGGTTAATTGGAGATGAGTCTCATGGATTTTCCTGCCTGGGCTGGCTTTGAACCACAATCCTAATTTCAGCCTGCTGAGTAGCTAGAATTATAAGTGTTAGCCACCAGTGCCTGGCTTACTTGATTAATTTTTTTTTTTTTTTTTTTTTTTGGCCAGTCCTGGGGCTTGGACTCAGGGCCTGAGCACTGTCCCTGGCTTCTTCCCGCTCAAGGCTAGCACTCTGCCACTTGAGCCACAGCGCCGCTTCTGGCCGTTTTCTGTATATGTGGTGCTGGGGAATCGAACCTAGGGCCTCGTGTATCTGAAGCAGGCACCCTTGCCACTAGGCTATATCCCCAGCCCCACTTGATTAATTTTTTAATGTCATTATATGCCATTGTATTTATGAGCCATAATACTTGCTTCCCTCTCCCTTTTCCTTTCTGTAAAAATGATAATAAAATTTACTAGGAAAAGAATACCCTTTCAATAGACTGAAAATCAGTCATTTCTATGGTGAGAATAACATTAGCCTTTGTGGTTTGAGTACTTGCTGAGATGGTTGGCAGTTCCTGTCCCTAGATCTGTCGCCAGAGGGTGGCTAAGAACTTTACTTAACTTCCTGGTTTCCATGCAGTGCCACATGTCTTTGAGATGTACTCATGAAAAACATTCCAGAGTATCTCACAAGGTGAAGAGTCACACAAGGTAAAGGGATTGATGTTTGTGTAATAGGATTAAAGTAGAGGAAAGAAACATGTCCTGCTCTCTGTGCAGATATGGGAGTTAAATACCTTGTGCTTTTTCTGTTAATAGTAGAATCCTCTATTCTGTTTGACAATTATTCTCAAGTTTGTACTATTAAAAACTGGAAATAACTGGATAAAAGCACATGGAAGTCCATTTTGCTGGAAACACAGTAATAAAAGAATAAGCCACAGTTTAAACAATTAAAAATTGCATTATATTCACAAAATAAAAAACTCTCTTGTAATTGAGTATATTATTTACTTCTCCAGAGGTATGTAGGTGCTTTGTTCTGTGAAAGGAAATCATGAAGCACTCCATGTGATACTCGATTCTCTCAGAATGGAGATTAAGACACATGAAGGACATAGGCTCACATAATAGCTTTGGGTAGAATTACAGAGTGTATTTATTGGCAGGTTGATGCTAGAAGGTGGGTTGTTTCCTCATCTTTGGTGATTTTCTGCAGTGTTCCTTTACTTGACTAGAATAAGCCGGCTTTATATAAGCTAAAAGTAGGAGTGCTTTTTGGAGCAACTCTGGTCTTGCGCAGTCCACCTGTTCTTCTTTTCTTGTTGATGACTTCTGAATTCACTGGCCACTGGTCCCAATAACCCAGTCACCTACTAGGTGACAGAAATTCTAAAGACAGCTTTGCTTCATCAGAGAGCCTTAATTTAAACTTGTCTTTCCTGTGTACCAGGTTCCTCATGAAATTATCTGGTCACTATAGTCTCAGGAAAAAAAAAAATCCACCAGTATAGCCTTATTTATGAGACTGTGTTTTCTGAACTTGATGGACATTAAATAAGTTGAAATTAAGGGTTTTTATGAGTGACAGCAACTAAATATAACTGTAACGCCATGTTAAAAACATCTAGATAAGCTGGGCTCCAGTGGCTCATGCCTATAATCCTTGCTACTCTGGAGGCTGAGATCTGAGAATTGTGGTTTGAAGCCAGTAGACAGACAAATCCTCAGTATTCCCACTTCAAATTAACCAACAAAATTCCAGAAGTGGAGGTATGCCTCAAATGGCGAAGCACCAGTTGTGAACCAAAAAACTGATTGAGGCAGGGCGCCACTGCCTTATACCTGTGATGCTTTCTACTCAGCAGCTGAGATGTGAGTTCAAAGCAAGCCCTCACAGGAAAGTCCATGAGACTCTTTGCTCCAGTTAACCACCAAAAAGCTGGAAGTATAGCTGTGGCTCAATAGGTAGAACTGTAGCTTTCAGCACAAAAGCTCAAGGACAGTGCCCAGGCCTGGAGGTCAAGCCCCAGGACCAGCACACATGCATGCCTTCACGCACACGCACACAGTTACCGGCATCCTAAGTCCCTGCTGGAGTTTAAGCCCCAATATGAGCACATAGGGGGAAAAAAAAGTATCCAAATAATTCTAGCTTTTTCAGATTGTATATATATATTTTATTTGATTGTAAAATACCATGCATTTGCAGGTTTCTTTCATGGTGGCAAAAGATGCAGCGATGCATAAGAGTAAGCTGCAGTACTTTATGGAGCAGTTCTATGGAATCATCAGAAACGTGGATTCAAGCAACAAAGAGTTATCCATTGCTATTCGTGGATATGGACTATTTGCAGGAGTATGACTTGTTAATTTATATTTTGGGTTTTAGTGTTCAAAGGGATAGAAAAAAATGTGACATTCTGATGCTGTTGTCATTTTCCTACATATTGATTAACAGTGAATGTTCTAAATACGAATGATTTACAAGAACTCAAATCCTCATAATTCTTATGCAAGTTGAGTTTTTATTCTGTTTTACACATGAGGAGGCTTGTTAAATATACATCAGTCAATAGAAACAAGACCTAAAGCTGAGCTGCACATTGTGGTTTTTGCCTGTAATCCTAGCGCTCTAGAGGCTTAGGCAAGAGAATTGACAGTTTGAGGCTAGCCTGGGTTACATAAAGAGTTCAAGGTCAGCCCGGACCTTTTGACATATATACTTAATTTGTGATTATGGGTTATAATTAACATTTTAGAAAATAATTGTATTTCATATACAATAAAACAAGTAAGTAGCTTGCTAATTTTAGTTTAAAGTCACATGGCTTATTAGTATTTCACTTTGATATCTTTAACAATGATCAGATCAATAAACACTTCATTTTATCTTTCCTAAAGCCTTGCAAGGCCATAAATGCAAAAGATGTTGACTTCATGTATGTGGAGCTCATTCAGCGCTGCAAGCAGATGTTCCTCACCCAGGCAGATGCTACGGATGACCACATTTACCAGATGCCCACCTTCCTGCAGTCTATCGCAAGCGTCTTGCTCTACCTTGACACAGTAAGTGAAAGGGTTAAAACTGAGAACAGTTAAAAGTAAAATCTCATTTCCTTTAGTAATTTGATGGCGTCCTATAATGGATTTAGTGTAGGTACCGTTGTGGCCAAATGACACTTTAAATTAGTATTTTATGTCAGTGGAATTGTCAGCATGAAACTTGATAGCTTGAAAAGTTTTCTCAAAAATGTTATCCAAAGGTTTCAGTCAGTATGTCCATTCACAAGGACAATGTATCTTCACCAATATCACCCTTTTAGTAATTCTTCCTTCACCCTCCCACCAGTCTCATCCCCACTCATCTCAAAACTTTATTTTTTTGTTGTCCAGAGTAGAGAAAAAATATTGTTACTCTATTTTTCTAAAAGATTAAGAATTGCTGCATAGCATAGAATTATACTTTAAATATCATTCAGGCCATTTTACTCTGATTTTTTTCAGGGGTCGGTGGTCTAAATAATGTTAATATTTGTAGATTAGAAAAGCCAGGTTTTTTTCTCTGTCTAATATGTGTAATTCAGTCGTAAGTACTTTGTATATTGGTATTGTTCCCACACTTACTTTCTCCGCTAACCTTTAGTGTGTTCTGTATTTCTAATAGGTTCCTGAGGTTTATACTCCGGTTCTGGAACATCTGCTCGTGGTACAGATAGACAGTTTCCCACAGTATAGTCCAAAAATGCAGTCCTTATGTTGTAAAGCCATAGTGAAAGTGTTCCTAGCCTTAGCAGAAAAAGGACCCGTTCTTTGGAATTGCATTAGTACTGTGGGTGAGTTTTTATTCTTGCTTTTATGATGAGTGATGAATATTTAATATAGATGTAAGTAAGAATACTTACCAGTTTTTAAAAGTTTACTTTAAGAAATGATTATATCTTTAGTGATTTACATGGAGTACCTAAAATTCTGGTGAATCAAATCCTTTGTTTCTCTGTTCATATCCTTAGCTTTTAAATCTTTTTTTTTAACTTAAAAAACTTTATTTTTTTATTGTTACCATAAAGGTGATATACAGAGAGATAACAGTTACATAAGTCAGGTAAAGGTTTTAAGTCTTAAAATAGTTCAAAATTTAAAAGCTGGGGGAGGGGGGAATGAGGGAGGAGGTAACAAACAGTATAAGAAATGTATCCAGTGCCTAATGTATGAAAGTGTAACCTCTCTGTACCTCAGTTTGACAATAAAAATTTAATAAAATAAAATAAATTTTAAAAGCTGGTGATGTTAAGAAAGGTAGAAATTCTAGGTAAAATTATAATGGTTTTTAAAAAAATTTTTTAATTGAGTAATGGTCTTACTCGTTTTCATTCTTTGTTTCTTTTTTCTTTTCTCCAGTGCATCAGGGTTTAATCAGAATATGTTCTAAACCAGTGCTCCTTCAAAAGGTAAGTTCTGGATCTAACAATTCAAAAATTAGTTTTCTAAGCTAGAAATGTAGCTACGGTTTTTACTTATAAGTAAAATGTTTTTTAGTTATAAAAATAATCTTTCTCAGTTATTATCCATGACTTACTGTTTTTTTTTGTTTGTTTGTTTGTTTTCTTTTGCAGTAACTAGGGTTTCAACTCAGGGTCTTTTTTTTTTTTTTTTGCCAATCTTCTTTTATTTTTTTGCCAATACTGGGGCTTGAACACAGGGTCTGAGCACTGTCCCTGGCTTCTTTTTGCTCAAGGCTAGCACTCTGCCACTTGAGCCACAGCACCACCTCCGGCCATTTTCTATATATGTGGTGCTGGGGAATTGAACCTGGGGCTTCATGTATATGAGGCAAGCACTCTTGCCTGTAGGCCCTATTCCCAGCCCCAACTCAGGGTCTTGTGTGATGGCTAGGTAGGGCTCTATCATTTGAGCCATCCATGCTCCCAGCTCTTGTCTTACATTTTGAAGTGTGCATGCCGTTGTTTTGTTAGATCATATGCTTTTTCTATGTTATTAAAACATTCCAAAGCATGACTTTACTGTTAATTGCATTTTTACAAGAAACTGTTTTCTCTTTTGAAACTAGGAGAAAATGTGTGTATGGTGAGAGGTGTGGCTAAGTTACTGTAAATACAGGACTAATGACAGAATGAATGTATAAGAAAGAGATGAAGGGTTTTTAGCCAATCTGATAGATACTGTGTCAAAATACTTGTTGGTTTTAGTCAGAGAAGAATTATCCAGCTTTTCAAAAAAAATTATGCTCTCATAAAAACTGTCTTCTTGATCTATTTGCACAGACTTCTACTAGTTCCTCTCGCAGTTTTAGAAAATTATGAATGTACTGTTGGCACAACTGTTTTTGTGAGCTCCCAAGTCACAGTTGGTTTATTGTATTCCTGGCCAGGGTGCTGAGTCTGAATCTGAAGACCTTCGTGCCTCGGGGGAGGTTAGAACTGGCAAATGGAAGGTGCCCACGTACAAAGACTATGTGGATCTCTTCAGACATCTCTTGAGCTGTGATGAGATGACGGTAAAATTTATTCTTTGAAAGCCATCAAAAACTTAAGTTCTGGGCTGGGGATATAGCCTAGCGGCAAGAGTGCCTGCCTCGGATACACGAGGCCCTAGGTTCGATTCCCCAGCACCACATATACAGAAAACGGCCAGAAGCGGCGCTGTGGCTCAAGTGGCAGAGTGCTAGCCTTGAGCGGGAAGAAGCCAGGGACAGTGCTCAGGCCCTGAGTCCAAGGCCCAGGACTGGCCAAAAAAAAAAAACAAAAACAAAAAAAAAAAACTTAAGTTCTTATCTTGATTAAGAAAGTCTATAGAGCCTCAGGTCTTACTTAGTTCACAATTATGTTTTACAACTTTCAAAGTTCTTTTTAAAAACATTCCTCAGGTAATTAAAAATTAAGACAATGTCAGTCAAGAGAGTTGAATAAACTGAAAGGAACGTAAATATAGAAAGCTCTTAAAATTATTGTAGCTAAATCCTCAGTTTGGTTTTATGTAGCATGGTCTTACTATGAGAAGAGCTATTCTCTTTTTGTGATGTTAGGGATTGAACCCAATGCCTGTGAATCCTAAAACCATGCCCTACTTAGCTACACCCTCAATCCTCTTCTTGTCGAAGATGAGGACAAATCTAATTGGCTTATTAGTATGTATGAGGGATCACAGTTACGGTATTGTTTATGTTAGAATAGTGCCTCCTAGTGCATTTCTAGATGATACATCTTTAGTTTGCTGGTGCTAGTACTTGAATACACATTTTGATGTATTAGTAGAGCAAGAGAAGAAGTTTTTTTTAGTAGGTGATTTCTATCTTGTCAAAAATTTTATTTTTAATTTTATTTATTTATTTTTTTTGCCAGTCCTGGGGCTTGGACTCAGGGCCTGAGCACTGTCCCTGGCTTCTTGTTTTGCTCAAGGCTAGCACTCTGCCACTTGAGCCACAGCGCCACTTCTGGCCATTTTCTGTATATGTGGTGCTGGGGAATCCAACCCAGGGCCTCACGTATACGAGGCAAGCACTCTAGCCACTAGGCCATATCCCCAGCCCTTATTTTTAATTTTTATAGTGGAATTAGAGTTTAAATTATGGGCCTCTTGCTTGCAAGAACCACACCCCTAACCCAAACAGCCTAACTTTTAAAGAAATGTTAGGTGAGTCAGCGATGGGATACTGGAGCCGAAGAAAATTAGAAGAAAAAAAAGAAGAGACTAGACAGCTAGAGAGATAGTGGAGCACACAGGCACGCGGGCCCTGAGTTCCCACAGGCAATCCGATTCATTTGAGTTCACACAGGGAAGGATACCATGGATACGCGCAAAAAATAAAAACCATCTATATTGACATTACGATCAGAGCCAGAAGGGACTTTGTGAGAGGAACTGGTTCCCTTATTCTTTTGGAGGCCAGGGAAAGTCCAGACATGAATGAAGTCCCCCATCTCTAGCTCCCACAAGATGAAGCTGTGAGCTTCTTGGTCCAGCCCTCCTGTCTACAGCACCCAAGGTCCAGCACTAAGGAAGGGGGCCGCATTCCAGACTCAACCCTGCCCTGGCCAGCTCAGTGTTCCAGGTGCTGTCGAGGTGGTAATAATGGCCTCTCAAAGCTTTTCCAGGTTTACGGCCACTCCAGCTTCAGACTTCCCCGCAACACCTGTGCACACACACACACACGCACACACATATATATAGAATGTATGTATATACATAAATACAAACATGTATGTACATATACATATGTTGTATACATATACTTAGTATATATTTTCTTTTTTTCAAATATTTAGGAATATATTTTTAAGCTTATATTACTTAGGCAGGGGAAAACTTCATTTATAAATAGAAAATCTCATTCTGAGGCTGGAAATATATTTATGTACCTATGAGTGCTTGCGTACACATCTATTTGTACGTATATACATGCATACATGTATGTATATCAGCAAGCGTAAGAGAGTATGTATGTCATACGTACATGAGCCTATGTATGCACACACAAATGCTTGGGGTAAATGCTGGCAAGCACTGACCTCAATCATCTTGTTTATTACTATATATTATTAGTCGCACAGTTAGACTCTGAGTCAGATTGTTTGAATGAAAAGATGTTATCACATTGATTTGAGAGGTATTTAAATTTTGGAGCTTGAAAATTCCAAGTATGTTTGCTATAGTTTAGCCGTAATACCTCAATATACATATGCCTCTCTATCTTTTTGACTATATTGTTCACACTAATACTTTATGTACAAGATTTTGACATTTTAAAATTTTCTTCAAAGGATTTCCTTTTAGTAGATGAGACATTTCTCTTTGTGAATTCATCTCTGCGAAGTCTGAACCGTTTACTCTATGATGAATTTGTCAAATCAGTTTTGAATATTGTGGAGAAATTGGACCTGTCATTAGAAAAACAGACTCCTGGTGAACATGAGGTTAGAAGTTTTTATTGATCATAATTTTGTATCATTTTTATGCTAGCTGTCTTTGCATATAAAGTAATAGCCCATCCTCTGAGGACTGAGGAAAATTGCTTTCTTCAGTTAAAGTGGTAATTATGGGCAATCGATTCTTTTCTGTTGGATATAGTCTAATGTATAGAAAGTATTACCAATTAATTTTTCAAAAAGTTTCTCATTATGTTTATTTAATGTACTAGAGCCATTCTTTTTGCCAAGTAT
The DNA here is from genome assembly GCF_023159225.1 of Perognathus longimembris pacificus. Taxonomy (NCBI): domain Eukaryota; kingdom Metazoa; phylum Chordata; class Mammalia; order Rodentia; family Heteromyidae; genus Perognathus; species Perognathus longimembris. Next base: position 19,095,606 of record NC_063178.1, on the reverse strand, counting down.
ATACCTGCAATCTCAGCATTTTGGAAGGTGAAATAGAATTTTAAGTTCAAGATCAGCCTAACCTACATAGCAAGAATCTGACTTAGAGTAGAAACAAACTGACCTTCATGTACTTTCCCTATTAAGATTTTCATTTTTCTTTTTTTATTGCTCATTATTCTTTTTCTGTTTTTCACTTGGAACTAGTCTAATCTTTATTGAGATTTTATACCTTTTAAATATCCATTTATCAAGGCATTATTGTTAACTGTCTCAAAAAGTATTACCTGCCCTCTATATTTTTGTTTTTTTGCCGCAGCTAGGGTTTAGACTTACGGCCTTGTGCTCTCCTTTAGCCTTTTCTGCTCAAGGGGCTAGCACTACATCATTAGAGCCACACCCCTACATCTGGTTTTTTTGGTGGTTAATTGGAGATAGGAATCTCATGGACTTTTCTGCCTATGCTGGACTTGAACTTATCCTCAGATCATAACATTCTGAGTAGTTACAAGGTATATTTGTTGTATTCGTTAAGTCTCTTCCTGTGAGTCCTTTAATGTTTCTCCAAGTTTTGTTGTTCTTCTTGAAGTGTCAGTTTTTGAGGATTCATCTCTGTCTTCTTACTTTTGCTCCCTTTCCTCATAATATCTGGTATAGATGGAGCAGTCAGTTGGAAAGATTTTGAATGAAGTTTGTTTGGATGGTGTGATTTTGGTATAATTCATTTTTCAGGATGGAGCTGAAGCTGCTGGCATTTGGGTGATCCCTACCTCAGATCCAGCCGCTAACTTGCATCCCGCTAAACCTAAGGATTTTTCAGCTTTTATTAACTTGGTGGAGTTTTGCAGGTATTTTGTAAAATTTTAATTTTTTAATTGATCAATCTAGGCTAAAATAGAAGAAACACCCTTATATGAATTTAAGAAATGAGACTTAAAACATAATGATATAGATCTTTGGGATATGGGCTGTAGGTGCAGCTTAGGTGGAAGACCACTTTTCTAGCAAGTGTGAAGCCCTGAGTTCAAACCTCAGTACTGCCTTTTTCGTAGTGTATGTGTGCGTGCATGCGTGTGCACACGCGCACACACAACACACATGGTGTATGTGGTAAAAAGGAAGATATGCATCCTTAAAATTGCTAGAATACCTAAAAATATTGTAAGATAAAATTGTAGTATAAAGCTACAATTTCTGCTTTAACCATTTAATTTGTTTTTACAGAGAGCTCCTCCCTGAGAAACAAGTAAGATATTTTGAACCATGGGTGTATTCTTTTGCATATGAGTTAATTTTGCAGTCTACACGGTTGCCTCTTATCAGTGGTTTCTACAAGTTGCTTTCTGTTGCGGTGAGAAATGCCAAGAAAATAAAATACTTTGAGGTAAGTCTTTTCTGAGCATAATTGTTTAAGTCTACACTGGCAAATAAAATGCATTACCAAGTATGTGACCATGACATACAGAGTTTTGAATTCCAATGTCATTATATATACACGTATACAAAACACAAACAAATATATGCATACACACAACATACGTACTCTTTTGAGAGGTTGTTTATTTGTTTGTTTGTTCTTGGTGATGATGCCGGGGCTGGCACTCTGGGCCTCATGTTTGGCTCTCTGCTTACAAGTAGTATTCTACCACTGGAGCCATGCCTGCAATCCCATCTTTTTGATGGTTAATCGGAGATTTTGAGTCTCAGATCTGCCTGTCTGAGCTGGCATCAAATCTCAATCCTTAGATCTTAGACTCCTGAGTAGTCAGGATTATAGATATGAGCCACTAGTGCCCAATTATGAATTAAGAAATTTTAGGTCATTTGTTTGTTTTTAATTATAATATAGTAGTTATATAAGGCGAGGGTGTTGTGACATTTTCATGTATGCACATAGTGTACTCATCAACCTTATGCCTTCTGATCACTCTTTCTTATGTCTCCCTCTTTTCTGTCTTTCTTTCCTTCTTCCCTTGTTTATTTATTTTTTGCTTGAACTCAGGGCCTGGGTGCTGTCCTTGAGTTTTGTGCTGTTGGCTAATGCTCTAACACAGCTCCACTTCTGTCTTTTTTTGGAGGGGAGGGGCTACTAATTGGAGATAACAGTTTTATATTGACTTTCCTGCGTGGGCTGGCTTTGAACCGCAATCTTCTAGGATTACAGACAGGAGCCACCGGTGCCTGGCCCTCCTTATTTCTTAAAATAATTTCAATAGGTTTCATTGTTTATTCATCATGTATATTTAAAAAATTGGTATGTAAATGTCAATTATATGACTCGTAAGTGGTAGGACATATATTTGTAGTCGAATTTTCTGCTTGGATTTTTAAGCATCTGCATAATTATGTGACACTAACAGTACTTTTCAAACTGGTTCTGGCACCAGCAATATTAGTATTACTCTGGAAACTCAGGCTGTCTATATACTCATTTAATAAGGATCTCTGGGAATAGAGGTGACCCTGGTACACTGAGGTTTGAGAATGACTGTACTACTGAGGCTCAACTTAGTCACACAGGAGCCAGCTTGAGTAATTAATCATTGGGTGGGCAGGTCTCTCAGGGCATAGGTGCCACTTTTCTATAAGGTGAGGAAAGAGGATGGACTTTGCCCAGGCCCATAGCTTTTGACCCGAATTTGCCTCCTCTCTTTCTGTTGTTTCTGACTGGCGACTGGCCTTCTGCCTAGAAACATGGAGCCGAATCTGTCTCCTTCCCACAGTAGACTTTGATAAAATGAGATTTATTAGCACCTCTGGAGTAATGTTGGAAGCCGTTAGATTTGGATATAAATTGCTCAATTTTTGCACAGTATCTTAATTTGCTATTTTATTTCACAGGGAGTAAGCCCAAAGAGTCTGACACAGTCTCCTGAGGAACCAGAAAAATATTCTTGTTTTGCTTTATTTGCAAAATTTGGTAAAGAGGTAATTTTTAAAATAATTTCATGTATCATGGGATATTTTTCAATGAATACATGGAGAAAAATGTCATAATGATAGGTCAGTGACCTAATTACTTAAAAATTGGTGATCCTGATAAATGGAATAAGGTTAGCCTTGAGCTTTCTGTGTACGCGCCCGAGCTGCGTTTAAGTTTGTGTTCCTCCTGCTTCAACCTCCTGGGTAGGTGTGCGTCATAACCTGCTTGAGAGTACAGTCTCTATAGGAACTATCATTAGGAGTGATTGTGAGCTGGGCACTGGTGGCTCAGACCTATAATCCTAGCTACTCAGGAGGCTGAGATGTGAGATGTGAGGATTGTGGTTTGAAGCCAGCTTGGTCAGGAAAGTCCCTGTGAGACTATTATCTCCAATGAACTACTCAAAAACCAGAAGGGGCAATACGGCTCCAAGTCATCGAGCGCTGGCCTTGAACCAGAGAGCTCAGGGACAGTGCCCAGGCCCTGAGTTCAAGCCACACAACCAACAACAGCAACAATAAAAAGAAATGATTGTGCTTCAAAAGTGTTTTAGTTCTCTTAAAGTAATCCAGCTGAGTGATGACAGCTCAAAATTAAGTCCATTCCTTAGTTTTTCCATGTAGAGAGATTTAACTTAGAGATTAACCCTTACTTTGTAAGTATATGAAGTCATGTCCTGTAAAGTCTACTTGCTTGTTTTTTGTAGTTAATAAAAGAATGCAGCTATTTTTAATGGATTTTCCTGTTGTTGGATCTGTTCAGGCATACAACACTGTTTTCTTCTTCCTGTTAAGGTATCAGTTAAAATGAAGCAATACAAAGATGAACTTTTGGCCTCCTGTTTGACATTTGTGCTGTCCCTGCCACCCAGCATCGTTGAACTTGACATTAGAGCTTATGTTCCTGCATTGCAGGTAGTTACATTTTTTTGAGCGTATCCATCTCCTTATCAGTGTCCATTTCGTAGAGGATGTGGGAATATCAGTGCCTTGTCCTGGTAGTCATAGCAGGTGCTCACCTAGGAAGCATACCTTGTCCCACCTCTGCTTCTGCCACTGTCAAGTTTCAGAGCTTGGAATACCTGGCGTGGCCTCTCTGGGCCTCCTTTGCAGATTAACACGAGAATTTAGTCTTGTGGATAGTGAAAATCTGCAGTAAACTGCCACTTGCTCGTGCTGGTGCAGTTGGTCTTCCTCATGGTGACCTGGGCTATACCTACTTCCCTAAAGCAGTTTTTTGGTTCCAGCAGTGGAAGTTATATTATAAACCACAAGTAATTGCTACTTTCTGTTTTCCTTGAACCTTAAATTTCTTTTGTCTTAATTTATCTTATTTGTATTGACATATAGATGGCTTTCAAGCTGGGCCTGAGCTATCCACCCCTGGCTGAAGTAGGTCTGAATGCTCTTGAGGATTGGTCAGTACATATCCAGAAACATGTAATTCAGCCTTATTACAAAGACATTCTCCCCTCTCTTGATGGATACCTGAAAACGTCTACCTTATCAGGTGAGGTTTGGAAGAATTGGCATGTGTATCCTAATTAAGATGGCAGTGTGATAACATTGCCATCTATTGTGAATATTGTATAAAACTGATTTTTGTTTGTTTTTGATAGATGACACCAAGAATAAATGGGAAGTGTCAGCACTTTCGCATGCTGCCCAGAAAGGATTTAATAAAGTTGTGTTAAAGCATTTGAAAAGGACAAAGACCATTTCATCAGTAAGAAAAACTTTTATGTTTTCTTTACATTAAATAATACAGAGACCAGCATATGGAAAGAAGAAAAAACTCTTGTTTTTGCAACGAATTAATACACTATAGGAATAATTTTGGTATACTTTTAGCAATGAAACTATAAAATATATAATTTTGGCCTCTTGTTTTGACCTTACTTTCCTACTTGTCCCTATACTCAAATGTGTTAGGTCCTTAGTGAAAGGGACTATAGCTCATACTAGTAAGCAAGTCAGAAACTGATATTATTCCTAAGCATATCTTTTATCCAGTAAAAATGCAGATTTGCAGATCTCTGGATTAAGCATTAGGAAGCATTAACAGTAGAGAAGATGGTAAAATAATTTTTCTGCTGATCTCTAGTTTTTTAATTCAGTTATCACATGTATATAATTGTATATATTTTCAGAAAGAAGGACTGTCCTTAGAAGAAATACGAATTCGAGTAGTACAAATGCTTGGATCTCTAGGAGGACAAATAAACAAAAATCTTGTGACAGGTAAACTTTAACAGTTGGTATAGGTATATTTGTATTTTACTTTAGGTACATATAGATTACAGCATATTCTGTGCTTATGTGTGACAGTCATTTTCCTGTGAAATTATAGAGACTATTTCACATAATGAAATGTATACCTGCAGTTGAAATGATTCAATATACAATGAATGTTATGGCCTAAAAGAGAATCTTTCTATTGGCTTAATATGTGGGTATTTGTAGCTTGTTCTTCTGAGAACTCTTTTTTTTTTGGCCAGTCCTGGGCCTTGGACTCAGGGCCTGAGCACTGTCCCTGGCTTCTTCCCGCTCAAGGCTAGCACTCTGCCACGTGAGCCACAGCGCCGCTTCTGGCCGTTTTTTCTGTATATGTGGCTTCTGGCCGTTTTTTCTGTATATGTGGTGCTGGGGAATCGAACCTAGGGCCTCGTGTATCTGAGGCAGGCACTCTTGCCACTAGGCTATATCCCCAGCCCCCCCCCCTTTTTTTTTTTTTTAAATGCCAGTCCTGAGGCTTGAACTCAGGGCCCGGGCACTGTCCCTGAATTTTGTACTAAAGGGATTCTTAGTTGGAGATAAGAGTTTCCTGAACTGTCCTGCTCCAACTATCTTAGCCTCCTGAGTACCTAGGATTACCGGGGTGAACCAGCTTCCTTCTTCCTCTCTTAAAACAGAGAGTTAACTTTTAGCAAGAACTCACCTGGGTGTATTTTTTAAATTGAATGTTAACTATTCAAGTGACTTTTAGTTATTTAGAATATTAGAACGTGTAGTTGGAAAGTGTCTTAGAGAGATTTTTAATGAAAACATTGTTCATTTACTATTTTTTAATGCTCTGAAGATGAATAAGTTGCTCAGTTTAAAAGTCTAAAAGCACTCTGATTGAGTGTTCTTAGGGAGATTATGAATGCGTGTCATCTTCCCTAACTTTTCTTTGTCAGCTGTGTCTTCAGATGAAATGATGAAGAAGTGTGTGGCCTGGGACAGAGAGAAGAGACTCAGCTTTGCGGTGCCATTCAGAGACATGAAGCCCGTTATCTACTTGGATGTATTCTTGCCGCGAGTCACTGAATTGGCTCTTTCAGCTAGTGATAGACAAACTAAAGTACTTTCAGTTTCATTTCACTCATTTGTAATGTATTGCTTGTAAATATATGTTTAAAACAGATGATGTATTTAGCCAGTCAGAGATCATTAGTTTTATATTTTCTGTAACCATTTACCAGAAGTAGTTGTCACTGATAAATGAAAGTTAAATGTTAGATTATCTTAATAGATAATAACTTGGCAAAACATTATTATACCAACAGTTCTTTATCAGAGAAAGTATAGTACAAAGGGCATTGAAAGTAATGCTCAATTATTCTTTTAACCTAGGAGTATAGAAACAAATAATCTCAGATTTTAGTGCAAATTTGTAAGTTCCTGAAGTGCTTTCAAATAAGTTTACTAAAATTTGTATTTACAAGTGTTACTTTAGTGGGCTCTGATGACTCGTGCCTGTAATCCTAGCTACTCCAGAGGCTGAGACCTAGAGGAGTGTAGTTTGAAGCCAGTCTGGGCAGAAAATTCAATGAGTCTCTATCTCCAGTCAACTAGCAAAGTACTAGTTAGATTAAAGTCAAGGCTCAGTGTGGTAGAGTGCCAACTGTGAGTTCAAAAGCTGAGAGAGAATGCAAGTCCCTGAGTTCAAGACCCAGTATTGGCACCAAAAAAAGTACTTACAAATAACATGAGGCTACATAGTTCTGTAAAGGGGTAGCTTTAAAATTTATTTCTTAGGAGTATATTAGCCCAGTATCTAAAGTTTAAATGTTAGTTCTTAATTCTTAAAAATAAAAATTAACTAAAGCATTAATTTTATATAAGAAGTACTACTTCCATTAACTAGATTATGTGGTAGTTATCTGCAATAGAAGTTTCTCCTCCTCCTCCTCCTCCTCCTCCTCCTCTTCCTCCTCCTCCTCCTCCTCTTCCTCCTCCTCCTCCTCCTCTTCCTCTTCTTTTTCGTCTTAGTCTCCTCCTCCTTCTCTTCCTTCCCTTCTCCTCTTCTTCCTCTCCCTCCTCTCCTCCCTCCTTCTCCTCTTCCTTCTCCTTTTTCTCCTTCATCTTTGTCTTTGTCTTCTTTGTGTGTACTGGTCCTGGGGCTTGAATTCAGGCCTGGGACACTGTTACTGAGCTTCCTTTCCTCAAGGCTAGTGGTAAACTTGAGCCACTGCTCCACTTCTGGGTGGGGGTGGGGTGTGTGTGTGTGTGTGTGTGTGTGTGTGTGTGTGTGTGATTAGAATAGAAATAAGAGTCTCACAGACTTTTCTGCTCTGGCTGGCTTTGAACCACCATCCTCAGATCTCAGCCTCCTGAGCAAGCTAGAAGGAAGCTTTTCTTCTTCAATGGTTAAACCATGTAAAACATTAAAGTATTTTTCTCTTGTGATCATAATAGCATCAGGTTTGTTGAACTCCCGGCCTCTTTCAGGTGGCGGCTTGTGAACTGTTACACAGCACGGTCATGTTTATGTTGGGAAAAGCCACTCAGATACCTGAAAGTGACCAGGGTTTCCCACCCATGTACCAGCTCTACAAGCACACTTTTCCTGTGCTGCTTCGCCTTGCTTGTGATGTGGATCAGGTAAGCACAGGAGTTTGAATCTGGAACAGTTACAGAACCTAAAAAAGTATGGTTTTGTTTAACTGGTCAGCAGAGCATGCATTTTGGAATCCTTGACAATTTTAAAGAAACAAACAAAAACAGAAAATCCATTGCTGCCTGGGCTGTCACCTTAAGACACTCAGAAGTTTATTGGTCAGAAATATGACCATGACCTTCAAAATCTTTTCCAATGAGTTCCCACAAAGTTATGGGAACCTCTGTTCTACTGTGTGTCTAGATTTCCTGAGGTGGGTGAGCTGTTGTCTCGCTCAAGAATGGGCGAATCTTTGAGGGAGCAAAGAAGACACAACTGTGACTAGAAGCAATAGGAGAAATTGGAGCTATTGCAAGTGGCCCATTCGTCAGGACTTTATGGACAGATCTGCTGCTGCTGCCACCATGACGTAGAAAGTCATAGAAATTTCCTTAATTCATTTCATGATAATGAATTGAAATATATTTATCCTGTTAATAGGATGTGTGCACACAAAAGATATACTTAGGAAGGTAGATGAGCACTCTGATAACATATGTGAATAAATAAAATCTGATGGTGTGCTAAGAAGTGCCACAGGTAAAAGTATGTGGAAATTTACTAGAGAACTAGATTTATGGGGCAGTGGTCCTCTCTGTAGAAGCCCTAAAGTCCTGGTAAAGTGGGCATAATTTTGTTTGGGAGGGTGGGGTGCCAGATCTGAGGCTTGAACTCAGGGCCTGGGTGCTAGCCTTGAGATCTTGTGCTCAAAGCTAGTACTCTACCACTTGAGGCACAGCTTCAGAATTCTGGCTTTTGTGGTGGTTAATGAGAGAGAAGAGTCTTTCTTGTCTGAGCTGGCTTCAGACTGCAATCCTTAGAACTCAGCCTCTTCAGTAGCTAGGATTATAGGTGTGACTTAGTGCTGCTTCATCTTGATAGGACAGTGACTTGAATCTGAGCCAAGTCATCCTGTATGTGAAGCATTGGTACTCCTAATGCGCTTTGGCCAGAGCACGGGGAGCAGTGCCTGTTGCTGGAAGATTTTGCTCAGAAACTGGAGTAGATAGCCAGGGGAGAGAAAGCTCTGTCTTGCGCATCATTAAATTAAATATTTCCTTCAGTGTTTTTTCCCTTGTGATATAGATTTTGAAACTTGTATATGTACAATTTCTGTCTGGTTTTTTGTTTTGTCATCACAAGGTCCTAATGTGGGGAAAATTTTGAATAATGATAATCTGTAATCTTGAATACCTCATGAATAGGTTAAATTTCAAATGAATATGCTGGGTGCAGTGCCAGATTCTTATAATCCTAGCACTTGAGAGGCTGAGGCAGGAGTATTTTGCAAGTTCAAGTCCAGCTTGAGAAATTTATCATGATACTGTTTCAAAAATAACTAAACAAAGATCACATTAGTAAAGATGAATATTAAAAGTCTAACTATTTCAAATTACCCTTCTAACTAGAGGGTCATTGAGCTTTAGTTTGCATATTTTTTTATTATACTCCTAGGAAGATGAGAAGACATTAGAATATATTCATCATAGGACTAAATATGTAGGTCAAGGGCAGAGCCCCAAATTGCCAAAAAAAAAACTAAAAGAGGAGTATGTTCACAAAGTTGAACTAGAAATGAAAACAGTAGAAGCAGCTTTGCTTCTTTTTACCTCACTGCAAATGCCATGTAAATGTTTAATTTTCAATGTGCACTTATATGAAGGCAATAAACTGGTAATATTGTTTCTCCAGGTAACAAGGCAACTGTATGAGCCACTTGTTATGCAGCTGATTCACTGGTTCACTAACAATAAGAAATTTGAAAGCCAAGATACTGTTACCTTACTAGAAGCCATATTGGTGAGTAGTACTTGACTTTTCCTACTAATCCTGTAGATTTAGATCCTCAGGAAAAATTGCCTGTTATCATATCAAAAGGTAGCCACTCTCTGGACCATCTTGTCTCTTCAGTTTGATTTGTAGAATGCCGTTTACCAGAGATACTTCCAATATATGTTACTAAGTATTAGTTCACATGAGTTTTTATTTTGTTTTCTGCTAAAATTGTGTAATTCTACAAACTTTATTGACATTAGGATGTGCAAGAGTTAAGAGTATGAGAGTGTGTGGATTAGAGAGAATGAGAGTGTATGTTTGTGAGGGGGAGAGAGAAGAAGCGAGTGAGAATGTGTATTGGTGGCATGAGAAGAATGTTCTTCAATTTGTGTGGGAGCTGCTTTTCTTAAAGAACGGATTTAAGAGTAAAAGGAGTTTTTAAGCCTATTCAGTTTTCTCTTGCACTTAGATTCCATACTTAAAGCTACCTAGAAAACCAGTTTACCTTTTACATAGAACTCTTCCTGTGATGGTCAAGGCAGAATTGTTAGAATTTGATCTCTGGCTCACTGAGTGTGGTCAGATAAACTGTAGTGATTTTTTTTTAACATTATTTGATTATAATTTAGAACTTGTGTAATAAGTTTACATTCAGTTTCTATTATGTGACTTTCTGTGGTTTTGTTTTTTAACCCGTATTTTTCTTAGCATATATTCCTTTTCATAAACTCAAAAGCTCCAGTTAAATATACAGTGAGTTCTTCCAAACAAGCTTCCTTTAATTCTGTGTTCTTGAAACTGATTCCAGTTTGTGTTTCTATGGCTTTTTTTTTTTTTTATACTAAGTTGGATATGAGTTAGAGGAACTAGGAAAGTTGGCAAGAACATGCAAAAAGAAGAAAAAGAGGGCTGGGTGCCTGTGGTTCATGCCTATAACCCTAGCTTCTTGGGTGGTAAGACGGAGTATCTTGTTTGAAGCCAGTTCAGGCAGAAAATTGAGTGATTCTGTGTAATTAACCAGCACAAAGCCAGATTGGAAGTGTGTGGCTCCAGTGGTAGAATGCTAGCTGTGAGTAAGCAAGCCTGAGTTCAAGCTCTAGAACTAGCAGAAGGAAGAAAGGAAGGATGGAGGGAGGGAGGGGGGAGGGAGGACAGGCAGGCAGCATTACATTTATGTGTTTGTAATGACTTAAATGTTTTGGGTGAGGCACGTAGAACAGACACATATCCCGACTTGGCTTGTCCAGGGCTGCCAGGCAGTGTAAGTACTAATAGGGTTTCTTTTGTTCTCAGAGTCAGTCTAGTCATGTACCATATCCTTGGACAGTGGAGAGTCACTGAATAATTTTTTTTAAAGATTTTTTTTTTTGGAAGGTCCAGTCCTGGGGCTTGAACTCAGAGCCTAAGCACTGTCCCTGGCTTCTTTTTGCTCAAGGCCAGCACTCTACCACTGGAGCCACAGCGCCACTTCCAGCTTTTTCTATATATGTGGTGCTGAGGAATCGATCCCAAGGCTTCATATATATGAGGCAAGCACTCTTGCCACTAGGCCATATTCCCAACACTCTTGCCACTAGGCCATATTCCCAGCCCGTTACTGAATACTTTTTGTTAAAATAGTGACCACATTATATCTCTGGTTTTAATTTGCTACAGTTTCAACTAGTCAACACTGCATGTAATAAACATGGCTAATTAAATTTAACTGGGATTCTTTGTATGCAGATAGCCTTACTCAAATCAGTGTTTCTGTTCTGAGGTTTCCATTTGATTTGTTTTCCTTTTTCCATCTTGAAAATGGTTCAAGTGAGGGTTTCAGAAGAAATCTGGTAAAATGGGGTAAAGTCAAGTGAGATGGCAAAGGAAAGAGGCAAAGAAGAAATAGTAAAAGGTAGAGCAGCAGTGCAGTGCAGGACAGGCATAGCATAGGGTTCCTAGTGAGAACTGCCACTTCCCTAACATCAGCAAGTCTTCTGCTGCTGTAATTCATGAGGGACCTCTGGGCCGCCGTCCATAGAAGGTCCAAGAAATCATTGGGTACAGTACGTGACAGGACACACAGGCATGCTTCTTGTTGGCTGACTTCCTGTATTGGTAATTTTGTTTGGCCCATGAATGATGTTACAGATATCCAAATGACCTTTGGGCTGATACAAGGTTCTTCACCCTGCAGTGCCCGTGGATATCATAGAATGGGAAATTTGGAAAGGATAGACGCTTAGTTGGCTTGTGTTTCTGGAGACTATGAAGTTCAGTGTCAAAGTTCTGGTACTTGGAAAGACCTTCTTTGCTGTATCAACATCACTTGGCAGCTTGGGGCTCTTCTGATAGAGCCCCTGATACCTTGATGAGGGCTCTCCCCTGCTGCCTCACCCAATCTCAGTCCTTCAGAGGCCCTCCAGATGCCACCACCAGGAGCTCAGAGATTATGCTCATTTATTTCTATTTTTGAAAGTACTGGGGTTTGGATTCAGAGTCTCCTACCTGCTAAGCAGGCTCTCGATCACTTAAGACCTGCCCTCAACCCCTTTTACTTAAGTTACTTTTCAGATGGTGTCTTGTTTTTCTTTTTGCATGTGTATGTGGCAGTATTGGGCTTTGGACTCAGCCTTGTGTTTGCTGCATGCGCACTCTGTCACTTGAGCCATGTCCTCAGTGGCTCTCATGTTTGCTCGGGCAGCCTGGACTGCTACTCTCCTACTCCCACGCCCCTGGGATGACAGGCACGTGCCACTGTGCCCAGCTGTTGATTGAATTGTGATCTCCCTGACTTTTTGCCTGAGCTGATCTCCAACCATGATTCTTGGATTTCCACTTCCCAAGTAGCTGAGTTTACAGGCATAGGCTCTTTTGCCTATCCTAGAGGTTGTTTTTATAGATTTTCTTTTTTCCCCAGAGCTGAGGACCGAACTCAGGGCCTTACAGTTGCCAGGCAGACGCTCTTCAGCTGAGCTAAATCCCCAGCCCCGAGATTATGTTTACATCATTTTGGGGAACAAATTTAAACCACTACAGTATTTTCTCCATTTTATCTAGGTTTTTCTGTTTATTTATTTGTTAAAAGAGAATGTTTTTCTTATGTCTAGACAACTAGACTGGTATTTTCAGTGTTTCTTTTTTGTTGACTAATGTCATTTTTGTAGCATACTCTAGTTATGCTCAGAGGCAGACCACGGGCATTCAGTTGTCACTATGTGGACACGCAATGAGTACAGTAAGAATGTCTTTGTTTTGTTCCAGGATGGTATTGTGGACCCCATTGATAGCACTTTAAGAGACTTTTGTGGTCGATGTATTCGAGAATTCCTCAAATGGTCTATTAAACAAACAACACCACAGCAACAGGAGAAGAGTCCAGTAAACACCAAATCACTTTTCAAGCGGTTGTACAGTTTTGCACTTCATCCTAATGCTTTCAAGAGGCTGGGAGCAGCTCTTGCTTTTAATAACATCTACAGGGAATTCAGGTACATAAGCCACATGGTAGGCAAGAGTGGAAAAGGAGCTGTTGAAACCTTCAGTGATTCGAAAAGCTTGTTTAACTCCATGTATCTATGTCACAAATTTATAAACTAATTTTGCACTGAGTGTTGTGTTCTGAGGTTTTTAAAAAGTCAAGTACAATTCAGTTTATGTTTAAAAAAAAAACAAACCACAACAGTCCTAGCAGGAGCTAAGCATGGTAGCTTGTGCCTGCATTCCAGCGACTGGGGAGGCGGAGATCAGGAGCATCAAGTTCAGGGACAGCCCAGGCTGTCCCAGCTCAACCAGTAAGCTGCACACGATGCTGCTTGCCTGTCATCCCATCTATGTAGGAATATAGCAGTCTGCGGCTGCCTCAGAAAAGGACTTGCAACCCTGTCTAAAAAAGAGTTAGTGCAGAAAAGGACGAGAATGTGGCTCGAAGTTCCTGATGAGCACGCGCGCAGTCCCGAGTTCAGACTCTAGTTCCGTTAAGTATCCAAACAGAACAAAACAAAAAACGACTGAGAAATATATGTAGATGTAACACTGCAGCAGTTTCATGAACGAGGCAGAAGACATCAACGTATAAGGTCTTTCGGAGCACAGAGGAAAGGGGTATGTGTGAGTAGGGTAGGCCACTTCCCTTACGGGTGGGACATGAAGGGTGAAGAGTAGAGATAGGAAAGAAGCTGCCATCTGAGGCAGTGGAGGCAAAAAAAAAAAAAACACCCCAGTGACGTATCTGAGATTTACAAGGCAGAGGTTGGGGCTGAGGACGTGGCTGTGCGATTCCCCAGGCAGGATGTGAGTCACCTGGTGGCTGCCAGTCCTTGGCCGTGGGAGCATGGAGTGGCAGTTGGGTTACCTCCTAAAGTTTGTCTACTGCTAGCTCTATTAAGGCGCTTTACTATTTTTTATATGAAGCTTAATATTCTTTTATTTTGTAGGGAAGAAGAGTCTCTGGTAGAGCAGTTTGTGTTTGAAGCGTTGGTGGTATATCTGGAAAGTTTGGCTCTGGCCCATGCAGATGAGAAATCCTTAGGTATGTGCTCTCCAAGCGTGTGGTTTGCATGCCAGTTCTGTTTGCCTCCAGGCTGAAGAGCTTTTCTACTCTGGAGTTCATAAAGGCACAGATGATTTCCATCAAATGTTATTTCCCTTTCTTATATCTCCCATAAATAAATCTGATAAATGTGAGAGAGAATACTTTCCTCCTTCCTCCGCACAGAGTCCTTTTTAGAATCTCCTTTGTGTGTGTGTGTATCTGTACACCCCTGGCAGCCATGAGCTTGACCCCTGGTTGAGGAGAGATCCTGCCCAGGACCCGCAAGGCAGTGTAGCTAGTCCGCATGCAGCCATAGCACGGAGGGGAAAATAGAACAGATCCCCAGCACCAGAGATGGGTGGCAGAAAACACCGAGTTGTAGCCATTGTCTTTGAACTCATGGTAAGCTTGTAAGAGTGTTTTAGCCATGATTAAGAAACATAAAAGTGGTAGAGTACCAGGCTTGAGTGAAAAGGCTGAGGCACAGTGTCCAGGCCCTGAGTTCAAGCCACAGCACTGGTACAAAAACAACAACAGAAAAGTAAATGAAGTGTGCTACAAGAATCTTTAAAATTAAAATTTGTCTAGAATCCTTTGGGAACGTCATACAGTTTCTAAGCTAGAAGACTTTCTAGAACCTTGTTTGTCTCATCACTTGGTATGGTTAGGACCTGGAGGTCAGTGTCAGTGAAAGCTAGGTCACATAGCTATGGGTGTGACAACACTTCCCTTTCGCTGCTTCAGATCTTGGCCTCCCTCCCCGCTTCCCCTCGGGGGCGGGGGGGGGGGGGGGCGGTTACTGGGCTTGCTTGTACTTGTATACTGGTTCTCTCACTCAGCTTTTTTTTTGCTCACGGCTGGCACTCTACCACTTGAGCCAAAAAGCCCAGCCCAGCTTTTTGCTAGTTAAGTGGGGATTGATTTGTGGAGTTTTGTGCGGAGGCTGGCTTGGAACAGCCATCCTCTAGATCTCAGCCTCCCGAGTCGTTAGGGAGGTAGCCACGAGCTAAGAACCTGAGCTGTTTATGTTGACAGACTGAGCTCTGCCATCCTTTACACTGACAGTATACCACTGGCAGAGATGTTAACAGTTTTTACCTTAGCTTAATTTTGATTTATCTTGATTTCCCATATGTATAATTTTTCTTCAACAAATGAAACGTTTTCTCAAATTAGTTCTGTGTGCCAGGCCCTGCATTTGATCCCCTAGTGCTGCCTCTACCCGCCCCCACAAAATACATAGAAATAAAATTATCTTCGCTTTTTTGGTTGATGAGACTCCTTTCTCTTTCTAAACAATTGTAGGCCTCTGTGGGTGGTTCATCATTTTAGTTTTGGTCTTCTACACTGGTCATATTATTGAATTGTAACAGGGGTAGAAAAGGATTAAGGAATTTACACCCTTTAAAGAATAGCTCGGGCTGGGCACCAGTGGCTCACGCCTGTAATGCTAGCTACTCACCATGCTGAGATCTAAGGATTGCAGTTCTAAGCCAGCCTGGGCAGGAAAGTCCATGAGACCCTCATCTCCAATAGACTACTCAGAAAAGGCTGGAAGTGGTGCTGTGGCTCAAGTGGTAGATCACTAGTCTTGAGCAAAAGAAGATCAGGAACAGTGCCCAGGCCCAGAATTCAAGCCCCAGGATCAGAAATAAAATAAAATAAAATAACAGCTCTGGCCTGGCAGGAGGAGTTAGTTGTGTGGGGGTGTGCTCACAGTGCTGGTGGTGTAGTTTCTAGCTGGATGTGGTCTTGGGTGTACATGTATGTGTCTCTGTGCCCTGCTATCCTGTGGGACAGTAGTTTCCACTTTACATGAGGAATCTGAGTTTCAAAGTGGTGAAAGGCTTGTCTCAGGATGTCTAGGCCATGTAATGGTTGGGCTTGGAGCTTAGGCAAGATTCCCACATTGCTTCCTTGTATGTGGGCTCCCCTTATTGCCACTTCCGTCCCCTTACAGTTCCACGGAGCTTTTGTGCTTTGCTTACTTCTTCAGGACCTTTTTCTTGACTACACTATGGTTACCATGTCCATCAGAGTTCTACAATACTATCTGTAAACTTAACTGTACTGCTATTCTTTAGCACTTCTCTCACTCAAAATTCCTAAGTACTTTGTTAAGTAGAATATACTTCCATGTTTTCCCAGGAAATCTACTTGCCTGCTTATCTCTATTAGCGTTTTATTGTTACATATTTTCCGTATATTAGCCGAAAACAAGCGACACAATGTAAATTTATGTACCCATCTCAAGCCTTAATACATGTTTAATATACATTTCACAGGCCTATCAATAGACATCAATATGCCAGACTGCTTTATCCTTAAAATACAATTGTTACCAGTATTTCAAATATGCATTAGTATGCTGTTGTAAGTGAAAATAGTAATTTCATGCTCTTTTTTCTTTTTGGTAGTACTGGGGTTTGAGCTCGGGTTTTATCTTAGACATGAAATGTAATTATTTAATTTTGCATTTAGGGGGTGATGCAATATAAAGTCTATAACCAAAGCACCTTTATAATTATAAAATAAGCCAACAGATTGGTTTTCTTTGGACTCTCTTTTGGTATTGAGAACAGGTACAATTCAACAGTGCTGCGACGCCATTGATCACCTAAGGCGCATCGTTGAAAAGAAGCACGTTTCTTTAAACAAAGCAAGAAAAAGACGTGTGCCACGGTAGGTGATATGTTTCCTTTTCAGTTTTTTCCCTTCAACCTTAAAATTGATGCTCAGCTAAGAGAGGACAGGTTTGGTTGCTCGTGCTGGTGTGGGTATTTGCAAAGGAGGCCTTCGGCCTCCTGAGTAGGCAGTATTGCTATTGAATGCAAGTTTGATGTGGAATTGGCTGGAAAAAGCAGTTCATTTTGAAGTATAGGAACTGAATGTTGACACAGGATTTCGGCAGACAGAATTGCAAAGCAATGGCGAGCCAAGTTGGGAAGTGGCTAGTGGTTGTACTTTGATTTCTATGCCACTTGTTACCCTATTCTCAGCCCTGAGCTTTGCGGCACTGCCCCCCCCCCCCCCCCAGCTTCATCTGTTCAGTATTTGGGGAGCTCTGGTGTCTGTGCGGGCAGCCACCACTCTCTGGGCAAAAGTTTGTTCCTTGTAGAGTAGATGTTAGTATTTTCCTCTGTTCCAACATTGATTTGTCTGGGTGTAATGGTGCACACCTGTAATCCCAGGTACTTAAGATACTGAGGCAGGAGGATTGCCAGTCAGAGTACAGTGTGAGAAGCAATTTCAAACAAAAAAGTTTGCTTGAGTTTTTCTGTTGACTTACGACATTTCTTTAGGTAGTTTTTTTTTCTTCCCTGAAACGTTAGTACATATGACAATTGGCAAGAGGTCAGAGTGAAGGAATCTGTAAAATCTGTGTGAGGTCCTGTTAAAACACAGGTGTTGGGCTGACTATCGTAAGCACTGCTGTGTCAGATGTAGTATAGATAGGGCCAGAGAACTTGCATTTCTAAGTCATTTACCAAAGATGCTGGTGCAGCTGGCCCAGAGGCCACCTTGGAGAAGTGCTGCTCTGGGGCCTACAGCCTCGTTTGTTCAAGGCACTTGGAAAAGAAATACTCAGTGCTATTCTGTTGAGACATATTTTTAAATTTTTGTAAAGATGAGAAAATAAGAATGGCTGCATCTTTTTCTTTTTTTCTTTTTTGCCAGTCCTGGAGCTTGAACTCAGGTCCTGAGCACTGTCCCTGAGCTTCTTTTGATCAAGGCTAGCACTCTGCTACTTGAGCCACAGCACCACTTCTGGCTTTTTCTGTGTATGTGGTGCTGAGGAATCGAACCCAGGGCTTCATGCATGCTAGGCAAGCACTCTACCCCTTAGCCACATTCCCAGCCCTGGATGTATCTTCAGTGACCAGAATATTTGTCTGTCACTGCAAAGGCCCTCAGTTCACTCTCCAGCACCACTAAAAACAAAAGTTAAAAAATAAGAACTAAGTTGAAGTGAAGACCAAGAGCTCTTAGGCCCATTTAAGCCATGATGCTTTCATTGCGTCCTCATGGTAATAGAAAGCCTTAAAGGAAGTCTCTGCATGTTTATCATTGTGGTGCGATTGAGTCCGTGACTTCTGGACTCCTGCTAAGCTCTGGGTTCTGGGGAAGACTCAGGCTCACCTATCTTCTCTGGGCAGAGGGTTCCCACCATCAGCGTCTTTGTGCTTGTTGGATCTCGTCCAGTGGCTGTTAGCTCACTGTGGAAGACCCCAGACAGAATGTCGACACAAGACCATAGAACTTTTTTACAAATTCGTTCCTTTATTACCAGGTATGTTAATCCATTACATTCTATGAAGTGAAAAAGAGTTTTGGTTTTACTGGTGGCTGCGAGATGCAAACTCATTAAACATACGATTGCCCATCTATTTAAATGAATGTTAATATGTATCTAGTAAATACAAAAAAATGAGTATGTGATTAATTTAAATTTGTATGACAGACTCTAAATTATGAGTACATCTCTTGAAGATAGGTAGAGGGGGAAAGTTACTATTTAGTGATACTTACATGATACAGAAGATGGAAATTTGGCATTTGCTAGTAATTTTAAGTTTCACTGTGGTTTTTCTTTTTCTATTCCATTTAAATGAAGTAAGTAATAGTTGCATGGCCATTCGGTTAACCTACTTAATGAATGTTCCAAATATTGGGCATTGGGAATATGACTTGGCAATAGAATGCACATGCCCAAGGACCTGGGTTTAGTCCCTAGTACTGTACACACAGATATGCACAAACACGTTCACAATAGTGAGTTGACAAGTGATGGAGTTCTGTTTTTTTTTGTTTTTTTTTTTTGCCAGTCCTGGGCCTTGGACTCAGGGCCTAAGCACTGTCCCTGGCTTCTCCCCGCTCAAGGCTAGCACTCTGCCACTTGAGCCACAGCGCCGCTTCTGGCCGTTTTCTGTATATGTGGTGCTGGGGAATCGAACCTAGGGCCTCGTGTATCCGAGGCAGGCACCCTTGCCACTAGGCTATATCCCCAGCCCCCGATGGAGTTCTGTTTTAATATGAACTGGAGTTGAAATGAAGAAGGAGGTGTTGCATGCTTGTAGCCCCTCAGTAGGCTGAGATTTGAAGATTGTGGTTCAAAGCCAGCCTAGGCAGGAAAGTCTGAGAGAATCTTATCTCCAGTTAATCACCAGGAAAATGGAAGTGGTGCTGTGGCTTAAGTAATAGAGACCTGTCCTTGAACTGAAGAGCTCAGGGACAGCAGCCCAGGCCCAGAGTTCTAGCACTGATGACTGACAAAACAAAATAAAAACAAAACCCATGAGCTTCCTTGACTTATCTCTTCTGTGGTCTGCTGAGTTGCATTTAACCTCTCACTTTCTTCTTTGGTAAGCTTTCCC
Source organism: Perognathus longimembris pacificus (assembly GCF_023159225.1). NCBI lineage: Eukaryota > Metazoa > Chordata > Mammalia > Rodentia > Heteromyidae > Perognathus > Perognathus longimembris. The sequence goes on along the minus strand of NC_063178.1, from coordinate 19,076,123 downwards.
TACACCTGTTCTTTTGGTTGTTTTTAGATATTGGGATTTGAACTCTGAGCCTTGTGTTTGCTAAGTATGTACCGTACACTTGAGACATGCATATACCCCTTTTTGTTCTAGTTATTTTTGAGATATAGTCTGTTTTTGCTCTGGTCAGCCCAGACCACCCTCTCCTGTTTATACTTCCTACTGTACACTTCTTGACAGACGCACACCATTATGCCCAGCATTTTATTGGTTGAGATGAGGATTCATGAAAATTTTGCCTGGAATGGCCTTTAACTTTTAGCTTCCCAAACTGCCTCCCAAGTACTTAGGATTTATAGGCATGTGTCACTGGTTACTAGCTTTTTCAGTGTTGTGGTTTTTCATTTTTGCTTTTTTTAATTAAAAGTTATTATTAATTTATTGTCAAAGTGGTCCTTTTCTTTTTACTTGCAGTTTTTTTTTTTAAAGAGGATTGAATATTTCTTTAGGTCACTGCATCTTTTTAGGTTTCTGTCTTTCTAAGCGAAAGTGATAGGAGTATTTATGAGAAAAGAAATATGGAACCAGGTATCAGTGGCTCATGTTTAGCTACTTAGGAGTCTGAGATTTCAGGATTAGAGATTCAGATCCAAGAAACCCACCCTCCCCTCCCTCTCTTTCTCTTTTCTTTTTCCTGTACTGAGGCTTGAACTCAGTACACATTCTGAGCCCTTGTAGGCTTTTTCACTAATTTCCCCATAGACTTTGGTATCTGGAATTAACTAGCAAAAAGCCAGAAGTAGGAAGTGGAGTCGTAGCTCAAGTGGTAGAGCAATAGGTTTGAGGGAAAAAAATAGTTCAGGGACAACACCTAGACCCTTAGTTCAAGCCCCTAGAGACAGACACACACACACACACACACACACACACACACACACACACACACACACACACACAAAATAGGTTTGAGGGAAAAAAATAGTTCAGGGACAACACCTAGACCCTTAGTTCAAGCCCCAAGAGACAGACACACACACACACACACAAACACGCATGCACGTATGCACGCACGCGCGCGTGCGCCAAAAAAGCCAGAGGTAGAGGTTCGAATGGTAGAGTATAAGCCATAAGTGAAAAAATCAAGAGAGAGTTCAAGGCCCTGAATTGAATTGTAGTAACAACTGAAGAGGTAAATGTATGGCACTCTTTTATAACTTTAAAAGAAAACGGTGGCGGGGGGTGGGATGTGGGGGAGGGTCTTTGTAAATAACTATGCCAAACGCAGTTTTGTAAAGTTTAAAGAAACTAAGGAGAGTGGCTTTGGTGGAGATACGGCTCTGGTCTGTAACTGTAGTGAAACAAGTGATGAATACCGCAGTAAAAAGATGATTTCATATCATCTAAAATTTTAATTTTAATGGAACAGTTAGACTACAGAGATTTCCTTATGAAATGTTCAACCTTGTTTCTCTTTTAAGGCAACAAATCCCCCTCCTTGTGGCTAAAAGATATTATCAAGAAAGAAGATAGTTCCTTTCTCACAAACCTGTTTGAGGGGGGAGGCGGCAGACGTGATCAGCCATCGGGGATTCTGGCCCAGCCAACTCTCTCCCATTTGCGAGGCCCATTTAGCCTGCACACAGCCCTGCAGTGGCTGGAGCTGCTGTTGGCCGCCTTGGAGTGCTACAACACGTTTATTGAGGAGAAGACCGTGGACGCTCACGAGGTCCTAGGAGGTAAAGTTTACCTCACTTATTTATCTGTTCATTTGCGTAGTGATTAATTTAGAGATAAGGCTTCTGTAGGTCGCACAGGCTGACCTTGAACTTGTGATCTTTCTGCCTCAACCTCCTAAGAGCTGGGATTATGGAGGTGGGCCACCCTACCTGGCCAAAGCCTTTAAGTTAACATTACCCAGTCCTGCTGAGAGTTGGCTCAGGTGGAAGCTCGGTGCTGTATCAGTACGGGCTGCAGACATGGTTACTTACTGTGAAGGAAAGAGTTTACTTGCATTTTCATGCATGTTAATCAGCTTTCCATTACTGTGACAAGAAGATGCCTGAGATAATCAGCTTCATAAGAAGGAAGGCTTATTTTAGCTCACAGTTTTGGAAGCTTTAGTCCAACATTGACCTTATTTCTTTTAGATCTGTGATGAGGCAGGATATTGTGGCAGGGTATATTCTGGCGGATGCTGCTGACCTTATGGCAATCGATAAGCAAAGAGGCTGAGAGAGGGCAGGGGGTTCCAGAGCCTCAGTTTCCCCTTCAGGAGCATGTCCCCCAGTGACATAACTTCCTTCCATTAGGTGCCACCTCCTAAAAGGTGCACATTTTCCCTGTACTGCCCCAAGCCTGGCACCCAAGCTGTTGGGTCTGTGAAAGGGCACGTCTCCAAAAGACAGCGTCGGTGAGTGTTAGAGTGAGGAGTGAAATATGACACCAGGACCTGCCTGGCCAAAGAGGACAGCGGAACTGAATTAAGAACCGCGGTAGTTTCATTCTCAGCACCATCACTTCAAAATAAAGTTGCTTCACTGAAAATTGTGTAGAATCTTCACATTAGAATTTCCATTTCATACCCTTCAACACTTTGCTTTGAAGCCCTTATGCTTTTAAGGCTTTTGATTTTATTTATGCCCTAGCAGTGCTTTAGTAAGAAAGCATATTTAAAATTTTACTTTGTATTATTACCACATTTGTTTTAAGGAAATTTTATTATTTTATCTATAGAAAAATAGATATAAACTTTTGGTAAATATTGTATATAAAAAGTTTGTATATAAAAATTATCTGGTTAGAATGCTATGGTTTGTCTTTTCAGTCATGTTGCATTTAATGAAAGGGATGTGTTCTGAGATAGTAGGCTATTTCACCTTTGAGCAAACTTCATGGTTACCATATCACTAGGTGATATAATCTTGAGAATTGCTTGTTTTTTTTTATTGAAATGTTGCTATACAGTGCATGACTGCATTAAGACAAAACTTAATTAAATAAACAATTGTTAGAATTGAGTATAAAATAACACATTTTCTCACATTTAACAGATCTGTAAAGTTGGGATATGTCTTTCTGTTGAATTCAAGGATGTTTGATGTGAATAATTTTTTTTTTTAGGGAGTATTGGGGCTTGAACTTGGTCACACACATGTTGGGCAGACATTCTACCACTTGAACAATTCCACCAGTCCTTAAGGATATAATTCTTAACATAGGCTCTCTTAGTCCTTTCAATCTATTCTCATCAAAAAGGTTTCTGGAGCCCGGCGCCCATGGCTCACACCTGTAATCCTAGCTACTCAGGAGACTGATATCTGAGGATCATGGTTCAAAGCACAGAAACTTCGTGAGAGGGCTGGGAATATGACCTAGTGGTAGAGTGCTTGCCTCGTATACATGAAGCCCTGGGTTCAATTCCTCAGCACCACATATATAGAAAAGGCCAGAAGTGGCGCTGTGGCTCAAGTTGGCAGAGTGCTGGCCTTAAGCAAAAGGAAGCCAAGGACAGTGGTCAGGCCCTGAGTTGAAGCCCCAAGACTGGCAAAAAAACAAAAACAAAACTCCGTGAGACTCTTATCTCTAATAAACTACTCAAAAAAAGCCAGAAATGGTGCTGTGGCTCAAGTGGTAGAGCACTTGTGCTAAAGAAATTCAGGGATAGCTTCCAGGCCCAGAGTTCAAGCCTCAGGACCAGCAAGGAAAAAAAAAAAAGTTGATTGGGAGACTGATGGGGTTTGAACTCCAGGCCTCACGTTTACTCGCGATTGACTGCTTGAGCCCTAGTTCCGGGCCTTTTTGCTCTGGTTGCTTATGCGATGGGGCCGCAGCACCCTGGCTGGCCTGGACTGTGATCCAGTCTTATGCGTTCTGCCACAGCTGCACAGGTGCCATTACACCCATCTTTTTCTTTTTTGAGATGGAATCTTGTGAACTATTTTGCTGGGCTGACTTGAAAGTGTGACCTTCCTAATCCTAGCCTCCGATGTCATAGGATGACCGGTGCGGACCACCGAGCCTAGATAACATTATTGTCATTATTATGGTTCTTCTATTTTCTGGCGGTACTGGGGTTTGAACTCGGCTTGTGCTGGCAGGGCAGGTGCTCCACGGCTGAGCCACATGCCCAGCATGTCTCACACTGGTTATTTTTGAAAGAGTGTCTTGCTTCCTGAACAGCTGTATTCTTGTTCCATGCTTTCCACTGTTTGAGATAACAGAACCCTAATCACCATATCCAGCTTCATCCATTCAAATGGAGTCTCATGGACTTGGCTGCATCGTCTAGCCTGACACTGTGATCCCCCCGTCTCACCTTCCCTAATAATGACGATGGGATGCTTGTATCATCACACCCAACTCTTGGCTACGAGGGAGTGTCACGGGTAGACCTGGGCCGGCCTTCAGCTGCCACTCTCCACATCTCAGATCTCCCAAGCAGCTAGGAGTGCAACCATGAGCATTGATGCCTGGCTACTAAAACGATTTATAACGGTCTATGTATTGATGATTTGATTAAATTCATTCAAATTTTGTAGTTGAAGGAACTGACAATCCACAGATTTTTTTTTTTTTTTTTTTGGCCAGTCCTGGGGCTTGGACTTCTTGCCTGAGCACTGTCCCTGGCTCCTTTTTTGCTCAAGGCTAGCACTCTACCACTTGAGCCACAGCGCCAATTACAGCTTTTTCTGTTTCTGTGGTCTGAGGGATCAAACCCAGGGCCTCATGCATGCTAGGCAAGCACTCTACCGCTAAGCCACATTCCCAGCAATCCACAGATTTTTAAGAGGATTATTTCTCACTCAAGATTTCTTACCTTTGCTCACTCTTTGAATGTGTGTGCCACTACGTCATATGTCCCTTTGTCTGAGGTTCTAAAGGTCTTTACCTCCTGCAACAGCAACATGCACAGTGATAATGGGGAGCAGTTAGTGGTGTGGTTAGGTGGGAAGAGGGTCATGGTGGATAGCATGAGTTGGAAAGGAGAAAACCTGGCTCACACTGTTGGGGTGGCTTTGGTAAAGTTGTGAGGGTGATCTGGAAATTGACTATCTAAGATGACCAGGGTCTATATGCACTTTGTTTATTTTTATATTACCCCTTTGAAGAACATTTAAATGTAATAATTACTAAAAGCAATGCTGTCAGGTGTGGTAGCACATGACTATAATCCCTGCACTTGCAGAATAGAAGCTAGCCTAGGCTACACAGGGAAACCTTGTCACAGGAAAAAAAAAAAAAGCAAAAAAGTAAAAGCTAAAATAAACATTCTTTGCTATTCTGCCTTAGTTTACTAAATTAAAAATTCAGTGCTAGTGCAAAGCTTGAATTTTAAAACATTTGATAGGGATTAGAATGCATATTTTAAAAGCTTTTGGATGAATTTCTAAATTACTCTTTTTTTTTTTTGGCCAGTCCTGGGGCTTGAACTCAGGGCCTGAGCACTGTCCCTGGCTTCTTTTTGCTCAAGGCTAGCACTCTACCACTTGAGCCACAGCACCACTTCTGGCCTTTTCTGTGTATGTGGTGCTGAGGAATCGAACCCAGGGCTTCATTCATGCTAGGCAAGCACTCTACCACTGAGCCACATTCCCAGCCCTAAATTATTCTTTTTAAATAGTCATTCATTTATATTGTTACAAATAGTGTTTGTGAATCACCCTTTGTGTTAGTCAGACATTGGTTGCGGTCAAATTTCTGAGGTAGCTCAAAGGACTAAAGATTACTTTTGCCTCAAGGTTTTGGGGGATCCGGTGCGCCGTGGTGTGGCCCTGTGTACTTGGGCAGAACATCGTGGCATTGTGAGTGAGTACAGAGGCTGTTCACGTCAGGGTAGACTAGAGGTGGAGAGCCAGACGAGAAGGGCCCAGGATTCTTCACACAAGCCTGTTTTCATCAGCTTTGTCCCTCCACCTAATGTTTTCAGAATTTTCACAGATAGCACCACCAGCTTGGAGTCAATTGCTCAGATACTTGAGCCTGTGGAGGCATTTCCTAGCTGGACTCTAATGGAGCTAATCTTACATAAACATATTGTAGTTAGATGAGTCTGAAGTTGAGTTCTATATAGACTATAATCATACAGTGTGAAATGAGAAGAATCAGCAGATCCTTCAATAAAAGAGGAATCAGCTCTTTTCTTGAACTGTGTGCGTGTATGTGTATGCTCATGTGTGCGTGCATTTGTACGTGTGTGTGCCAGGCCAGGGCACTGTCTGATCTTTTGTGGTAGGCTTTTGCTCTATCACTTGAGGCACAGCTTCACTTCTGACTTTCTGGAAGTTTTCTGGAGATAAATCTCATGGACTTTCTTTCCCGGGCTGGCTTTGCACTCTGATTCTCAGATCTCAACCTCCAGAGTTAGGATTACAAATGTGAGCCATCAGAACCCAGCAGAACTATTTTTTAACTGTGCAGTTATGGCTGGAAGTCTGCCTGACCTATATGTACAGAAACAGTTCTACGTTAATCTTTAACACACTTATTTCTAGGTGCTGAATCACAGTCTTCACTCTTCAAGTCAGTGGGCTTCTTTTTAGAACGCATTGCTGCTCATGGTATCACCGCCGCTGAACAGTGCTTTGGCACAGGGACAGCAGGTAGCCATCCCAGTCCACATGAGGAGGAGAAATACAAGTATAGCAAGTGCACTGTTACTGTCCGAATTATGGAATTTACCACAACCCTGCTCAGTACTTCCCCTGAAGGATGGAAGGTAGGTTCTCTCCTGCAGCTTTGTTATTGAAGTTAGTACTTGGTATGATTTTAAATCTTACTAGGCCAGACGTGGTGGCTACTATAGGAGTGCAAGCCTGTCGTCCAGTTATATCGAAGGGTTAAGGTCTAAACCTGTGCCTGGCCAAAAACATGAGACCCTATCAGAAAACTAAGGTAGAGAAAGGGCTGGCTGTGTGACTTCAGTGGTAGAGCACTTGCCTAGGAAGTGTGAGGCCCAGTACTGCCAAAAGATAGGAGTTTCTGTTCTTCACTGGTATGGAAATGTAAATCAATAAACAGCTGCATTGGAATTCCATCTCATTCCAGTCAGAATAGCTGTCATCAAGAATACCCAAACCAAGTGGGTGCTCGTGGCTTAGTCCTGTAATATGATCTTAGCAATTAAGGAGACTGAGAGGAGAAGGATTGTGTTTCGGAACCATCTTGGGCAGAAAAGCCCTCAAGACTCCATCTCCAAAATGACCAGCAAAAAAGCAGGGCTGGGGCAGAGAGGCCCAAATGGTACAGCTGCAGCTAAGCAAGCAAGCCATGTGAGTTTATACTCCAGTGCTGTCGAAAATGAAATGAAATGTACAATAAAGTAAAGTGAAAAATGGAATACAGAAAACAAATGCTGGTGGGGATTGTGAGGCTGGAAGGAGGAGTGGGAAAGGAATCCTCATGCAGTGTTGATGTGAATATAAATTAGTCCATCTAGTGTGGAAAACTTAGGGAGGTTCCTCAAAAAACTTAAAATAGAACTATTGTAGCTTTCTAGTATACCACTTCTGGCCATATGTCCAGAGCAGTTAGTCAGCATTGAATAGAGATACCTGCACGTTCATGTTGAGTGCAGCACTGTTCACAGTAGTAAGTTATGGAATCAGCCTAGGTGACCAACAGATGAGTGGATAAAGAAAATCTAATGTTTATATATAAAGAAATTGAAATAAGTATACTGGATCTACTGGCGCCATCTTGGCAGTGTGGTGGATAATAGAGAATTAGGCTTAACTGGTGCCATCTTGTCATATTGGTGAATGAAGGTGAAGTCCCTCCTCCAGGTGATGGACATGCCTGAACTCCTAAGTTTTCCACAATTGATGAACTAATTTATATTCACATCAACACTGTATGAGGGTTCCTTTCGCACTCCTCCTTCCAAGACTGTCCTCTTGGTCTCACTATAGGTGAGTATGTATGTAATTTCTCATGTCCCCGTGTGTTTTAGATCTTCCACATAATAGAGAGAACATGCGTCATTTGTCTCTCTATGCTTGGCTTACCTCACTTAACATGATTTGTTCTAGTTCCATCCATTTCCCTGAAGATGGCATGGCTTTATTCTTTCTAATGGCTGTGTAAAATTCCATTGTGTATAGATAGCACATTGTTTCGATCCACTCATCTATTGTGGGGCATCTGGGCTGTTTCTATATCTTGGCCATTCTGCATAGTGTGGCAGTGAACAGGAATGTGTAGGTGTCCTTATCATATCCTGGTTATTGCTGTTCAGGGTAGATTCCCAGGAGTGGTATGGCTGGGTCATAGGGAAGGTTTGTATGTCCGTTTTTTGTTTGTTTGTTTGTTTTTGTTTTGCCAGTCCTGGGACCTGAACTCAGGCCTGAGCACTATCACTGGTTTCTTTTTGCTCAAGGCTAACAACCCTGCCACTGGAGCCACAGCACCACTTCTGGCTTTTTCTATATATGTGGTGCTGAGGAATTGACCCCAGGGCTTCATGTATGCTAGGCAAGCACTCTACCACTAGGCCATATTCCCAGCCCTGTGTGTTGTTTTTTGAGGAGCCTCCAGACTGCTTTCCAGAGGGGTTGTACTAGCTTACATTCCCACCAGAAGCAGTGCAGCAGGGTCTCTTTCTTCCTACATCTGTGCCAATATTTGTTGTTTTTGTAATTGGGGTGGGGGGGATGAGATGGAATCTCAGAGTTATTTTGATTAGCATTTCCTTTATGGCCAGGGATGATGAGCATTTCCTCATGTGCATTTCTTTGCTATTCTTAGCTTTTCTTCTGAGAAGTCTCTCCGTAGCTCCCTTGCTCATTTAATAATTGGTATATTAACTTCGGGAGGAGTTAGTTTCTTGAGCTCCTTGTACATGTTGGATATTTGGCTTTTGAGACAGAATCTCATTTATAGGTTACAGAATCTCATTTATAGGTTAGGCTGCTGGCCTTAAACTCAGGATTTATCTGCCTCAGCCTTTTGAGTGCTGGGCTAGAGGTGTGTCTTGCCATGCCTTGTTGCTACTGTTTTTTAAAAAAAATTTTATTGTGAAGGTGATGTACAGAGGACTTACAGTGACTTAAGCCAGGTATTGAGTACATTTCTTTTTGAACAGTGTCACCCTCTCCCTCATTTTCTGCCAGCTTTTTCTTCCCAACTCCCCTCTCCCTCAAGCTATATAGTTGATTTCCAACACGGTGTCTAGCGTCACTGCTGAATTAGTTCACCCTTTGTCCCATAATGTCTGTGCTTTCCTTTCCAGTCCTTGACTTATATACAAGACAAAAGGTACAGAAATCAAAAACATTTACAAAAGAAGGGAAAACAGAAAAAAAAAGAACTGTAAAAAGTAACATAGACAACCTTTTGTTTCCATTTCTTGGCATTCATTTTGATAAGCAGCATTATGATCATATGCACATAGCTATTAAGCCCTTGTATTTATCTTCTAAGAATATCCACCTTTGGTTTCAGTGTGTAAATGTTTAAGAGTCCTTTTTAATTTATCATGTCCAATTGTAATTTTTTTTTACTGTCCGTTCGTCCATTGAGGAGCATCTGGGTTGATTCTATATCTTAGCTATGGTAAATAATGCTGCAATGAACACAGTTGTGCTGGTGGCTTTAGTGGGGCCTTATTTGTAGATAAAAACACAGGAGTGGGATTTCTGGGTCACAGAGTTGTTTCAACTCTTATGGGGGTGGGGGGTGATACAGTGGTGGTAATGGGTATGAACTCGGGGCCTTCCACCTACCACTTGAGCACATCACCACCTCTTTTTTTACTTTTAGTTCCTTTTTGGATAAGAGCTCATATTTTTGTTGGGGGTTGGCTTTGGGCTGCAGTCTTTCTATTTAGGATTTCTGCATAACTGTGTCACATGTGTCTACCACCATGCTTATTAGTTAAGATGGCATCTTGCTAACTTTTTGCATTGGCTGGCCTGAAACTGTGATCCTTTTGAATCTCCACCTCCAAGTAACCTGAATTGCAGTGATGGGCCACCATGTTTAACCTATTGCCCAGTTCTTTAGAGAAAGTTTTCCATGTCCTAGTTATATGACTGTCTCCAACCTGTGGTCTACACTGTGGTGAAATTATAGTTACTGGCTAATAGAAGTCTTTATTCAATCCATTTTTTGCAGCTCCTAGAGAAGGATATATGTAATGCAGACCTTATGAAACTCTTAGTGAAAATGCTGTGTGAGCCCTCGAGCATAGGTTTCAATATTGGTGATGTCCAGGTCATGGATAGTCTCCCGAGGATATGTGTGGACCTCATGAAAGCACTAAAGAAGTCTCCTTACAGAAGACTGTTGGAGACTCACCTGAAAGAAGAAATAACAGCACAGAGGTGGGCACTCAGTCCTCATTGTCAGTCACTGCATAGTCAGATTGAAAGCTGTCGTGCACACAGTGATCCTTGCAACCACATGCACCACTGGTGTACTTGCTGTGGTCCCTGTGCCTTTAAGGAAGGCTCTCATCCATAATATGTTTGTTACATTTGTCTTTCCTGCTCCAGGAAAGCCTTGTCTGGTATTGTCTGCTTGCTTTCCAGGATGATGCTAATTAGTGAATTTCTAACCACACACCCATTTCCTCAGTGTGGTCAGTTAGTGGTGTTAGCTCTCATGTGATTTTCTGTTTTCCTCACTTGGCCAGTATTGAGGAGCTCTGTTCCACTGACTTAAATGGTCCCGAGGCTCACCTGGAGAGGACTAAGCTGATGTCTCTAGTGTCAGCCTGTAAACAACTTCACAAAGCTGGCTTCTTGCTTCTTATTTTACCATCTCAGGTAATCAGAACCAATTTTTTTTAATCTATGTACATTTATATTCTTTGTCAAATCTTTCACCTATAACTTATGTTGAGATAGGAATTTTAGAATATTTTCTCTAGACATGTAGATATTATCTGGAATAGGAACATGAAAGTAAATATAAGATTAAAGTGAAATGACGGACAGCTGATAATTTCTGGAAGACTATGGGAAACATCTGTCATTGTGTGGTGAGACGCTCAATGACAGATGGGAACAGGAAAGCAGAACTGAATCAGAACTGTCCCAAGTATTGGAAGTCTACATGAATTTTTTGGGAGGAGGGACTAGTGTAGTGATGGTGATAGAACCCAGGACCTTGCCGATGTTAGGCAAGCACTGTACCATCCAGGTATATCCCTGGTTCAAATACGGACCTTTTAATTAAGGAAAGAAGTGAAATTGGGCTTTTCTGCTAAGTAGTTTTTCTTGTCAAATACTTTATGTTGATTCTGTTTTAGCCTACAGCTGTTTGTCATTCTGTTGGCACAAGACTTCTCTCCCTGGTTTATAAAGGCATTGCATCTGGAGAGGAGAGACAGTGCCTCCCATCCCTGGACCCCAGCTCTCTACGTCTGGCCAGAGGACTTCTGGAGCTGGCCTTCTGTTTTAGAGGATTGGTAGGAAAAACACCCTTGTTCTGTGCTGTCCTAGTGAGAGGTATAGGCAACTTACCTACTCACTTGAGATGTGTCTCTTGAAACAGCAGGATTTATTAGGTAAAGTGTGAGTTGGACTAGTAGTTGATTTATAATTGCTAACTTTTCCTTATACTAGAGATTTTTATTGGAGATTAGAATTCAAACTTGGTTGTCTAACTCTTTACACTCATTGGCTAGTTAGTACCCTACCATCTGAGCCATACCTCTAACCCCATAACACTTTTTTTTTCTCCCTTTTTTGGCCAGTTTTGGAGCTTGAACTCAGGGCCTGAGCACTGTCCCTGGCTTCTTTTTGCTCAAGGCTAGCACTCTACCACTTGACCCACAGCACCACTTCTGGCCGTTTTCTATATATGTGGTGCTGGGGAATCGAACCCAGGGCTTCATGTATACGAGGCAAGCACTCTAGCCACTAGACCATATTCCCAGCCCCCACCACTTTTTTTTTTAATCAAAGAATAGAACAACATTCTTAAATTGAGGTTTGTCTGTCCCACTTTGTTTTCAAAAGGACTTTAAGCAGACAACACCAGAATCTAAAGCTGACCTGTGTTAAAAAGCAATTTCTTCCATTATCTTTGTTGGTTCTTGGGATGGATGATTTGATATGGTCCTGTAGGATAATTCTAGAGGCACTACAGCAAAAAGTCCTCATAGTTGTTGAAACTGGCCAGGGATGCTCTCGGATAGTCTGCTGTGGCTTAAGTCACTTTTCTCCATTCCATCCTCTCTTGTCCTTCTTCCCACTGCAGGAGCCTCTTCCCTTTCCCAGTGTCCATTTGATGTGGACAAAATGATAACTCCTTACTCTTACTTTACTGGGCTCTCCCTAGAGCAGCAGACGTGTTTTCTGGAAAATTTGAAGCAGTATCACTTAAGGAAACGTTCTTCCCGAAAGTAAAACCTAGAACCTAGAAGTTAATTGAAGTATGTACAATTTGAACTTAAACCCCGATTTGGCCTATTGGAGTCCCTGTAGACATACAGTGTGTTTGTCTCCTTTGGCATGTGAAGATGGGTCCCTAACATGGTCTTGTCTTCGCGTCCTCACAGTGTGAGCACCTTGTCCGTCTTCTCCTGAGTCCAGCAACACTGTCCACACGCTCCTCGGGCAGCTCACAGAGAAGCCTCACCAGCTTCTCCCATGGAGAGTATTTCTATAGCTTATTCTCAGAAACCATCAACGGCGAACTCTTGAGAGATCTCGACCTTGCTGTATCGGAGCTCATGAGATCATCAGCGCATAATCCCAAAATGGTAAGTATTTTCTTTTAATGCTCATAAAAGAGTTACCATATTTCTGAAGTATGTTCTCACACCAAGGTATCTTTTTAAAACATTATAAGTTCTTGCTTATGTTTGAAAACCAACACCTATGCACAAAAAACACATTATTTTTCCTTTTCCTTATAGCCCCAGATCTCTAGGCTTAATATAAGGTTTGACCTTACAGAAAATTGACTTCTGCTCAGGTGTCAAGTTGGCACTTTCCACCCTGAACTGTGGCCCAGAGCTGTTCTTGCAACTGCAAACTGAACCTATACATTGCCGGACCTTTCTGTCGTTAGAGTGCTTCTGGTCCTAAAGCCAGCTCATCATTTCCTGTCTGATCTTGCTCTGGCCTTCTTTGTCCCCTCATGTTGTCTCTTTTGAGATCTCCAGTTAATACATGTTTGATTTGGGTTCCTAAACTTAGGGGATTTTGAAAATATAACGTGTCTGTAGATGGTCAAAAATGATACACTGTTGGTATATGAGCATTATATTTCTTACAAATTAAACTTTTTTAACCAAAGAATGCTTGTCAGTAGCTGAGAATTCCTTTCTTCTTCTTTTTTTTTTTTTTTTGTAGTAGTAGATTGCATCAGGACTTGGTAGTTTTTGAAGTTACAAATGGACTTATAGTAGAAATATACTCTTAGGACATTGACATTTTGAGTTTTCAAGCTATTCAGATTTCTGATGAAAATGATGGATAAAGTCCTATGTTCCTTTTCTACGTTCCTCTAAAATTATAGAATAGAGTTGCAACAACCCAACACCAGTAGCATAGCGTTAAAGGATATAGACAAAAGCCTCCCAGAATGAAAAGCAATGAAGAAAAAGGACAGGTATGGCAGACTCTAGCCGCAGCAGGAGGCTGGGGCAGCCCACAGCCCGCATGCTGAGCAGGGTTTGGTAGAGAAGCTGAAGAGAGGCCCTGGAACAAGGTCAGTCTCTCAGTGCATGGGCCAGTGTTCCCCACTCCACATGGAAACTGGAGGAGTTAACTAGGCTAAAGCCTACGTAGATTCTAGGCCTATGGATTATTGTCAGCCAGTTGGATGGATTATTGTCAGCCTCCTCCTGGATTATTGTCCAGGCCAATGGACTACTGTCAGCCTCCTGCAGGATATCAAAACACTGTGATAGGCCCAAGAGAAATCCTTACTAACTAGGTGCGCTGATAGCCTGTAGCCCTTCCTCTCTGCATGGCACCTCTAAATCAGTTCTTTTTGTCTTTTTGCCAGTCCTGGGACTTGGACTCAGGGCCTGAGCACTATCCCTGGCTTCTTTTCACACAATGCTAGCTAGCACTCTACCACTTGAGCCACAGCACCACTTTTGGCCTTTTCTATATATGTGGTGCTGAGGAATTGAACCCAGGGCCTCATGTATGTGAGGCAAACACTCTACCACCAGGCCATATTCCCAGCCCCCAGGTCTTTTTAGTAATTGTTATTATAAAGGTTATGTACAGAGAGGTTACAGTTACATAATTTAGGTAAGGAATACATTTTACCCCTTCCCTCACTCTCTCCCGAATCAGTTCTTATATTTGAACCAACAGCCAGCTGGAGGAGAGGGCTACCAAAAATAATATCAGGATAAAAAGCAAGGAAAGGCAGGGACTCTTCATCAAGACAGTATATTCATGAAATAAGAATTGCTGCTAAAAAAGAACATTTCTAGAATCGAACATAAGCATCAGAAATTAAAAGTGAAATGGATTTATAAGATAAACTTGAGGAACTCTAACAGTGACTAGTGTGAAAAGACAAACCAACATAGGAGAGAAATGGTGATCTACCATAGTTCCATAGAGCTGAGCAGCAAGATAGAAGCTCCAGAGGAAAGAGGCTGAGAAAGGCTTCCCGTGATAGCTCGGGAGTACTGAAGTAATGAAAGCCCTACATTCCCGATGGAAAAGGTCTGTGGAGAAAACTCAACATGGAGCTCACTCCCTAAGGATTAAGAACCCCGGGGTTTCACTATGAAACACCAGTCACATGGAAAGTGGTAGGAATAGTGAATGTTAATGTAAGCAAGCTTAGGGTGTCACTGTTGTGAGGGGGTGGTGTGGTATGGGTGCATGTGCTGTGAAGGTGGCCACAAAAAGGAGCTCTGCTCTCTTGTAGGCAGAATCCGTCAAGAATGTCCCTGAGAGCCCAGGAGTGGCACGGTGGGCATGCTGACATAAACCGGGCCACACTCTCCTTCCTGTGGCTGAATTGCATGTGTTAGAGTGCGCTTTTTAAATCCCAAGTTTTAAAATAGAGAAACAGAAGAAGAAGCATACTCACTTTCCAAGGATAGCTTTGAAACTAAAGTCAGCTTTGTATCTATCTTAATATTAAGATTTTTTTTTTCTTCAAACACTACCAATGTATTTCAGGTGAGTGCTATTTTAAATGGCATGCTGGATCAGAGCTTCAGGGATCGAGCCATTCAGAAACACCAGGGCCTGAAGCTTGCAACTGCAATTCTACACAACTGGAGAAAGTGTGATTCATGGTGGGCCAGGGATTCTGCGCCAGAAAGCAAAATGGCAGTGCTGACATTACTGGCAAAAATTTTACAGGTATTTTGAGAAGCCTAAAAAAGGCAATCATGGTCAGGGTTTTTGTTTGCTTATTGTCTTTTTTCTTTCCACTTTCAATTCTTTTTATTGGAAGACTAGGGTACAAGTTATAGATGTGTATATATCCATGTTTGCTAACAATTCTGTCACAACTATTATTAAATTTTAAAATTATACTTCACAATAATAGGCTACTAATTTCCCATAACTACTTTCCTTTCTAGCATTCCTACTAATTAGAAACATTAACTCTGACTTGAATTAAAATATTTTTATTGTTATAAAGGTGATATGCAGAGGGGTTTTGTAAGTCAGGTAATAAGTATAAAATTTTTTTTGAACAGTGTCACTTATTCCCTTCTTTTCTCCCAGATTTTTACCTCCTGATCCCCCTTTCCCATAAGATGTAGGGTTCATTGTCAACCTAGTGTCTAGTGAGTACCACTGCTGTATTTGTTCACCCTTTGTCCCCTCCATTTCTGTGCCTCTCTCTCCCCAAGATGGGTAAGTGAACAGACAAGAGAAAGAGAAAGGAAAATAGAAGCAACAAAGCAGAGAGCCCCTCTTGTTTCCGTTTCTTGGAGCTCATTTTGATAAATCCTGTCTTACATGGTCAGAGGCACAGAAGCGTTGCACTTTTGTGTTCCTCCCCTCAGGGGCTGACGGGGCTTGGGAAACAAGGCCTCAACATGGAGCTCAGAGGCCTCGAAATCGCAGTTAGCCTGCCTCA
The DNA here is from genome assembly GCF_023159225.1 of Perognathus longimembris pacificus. Classification (NCBI taxonomy): domain Eukaryota; kingdom Metazoa; phylum Chordata; class Mammalia; order Rodentia; family Heteromyidae; genus Perognathus; species Perognathus longimembris. Next base: position 19,060,145 of record NC_063178.1, on the reverse strand, counting down.
GCTTCCTTACAGTGTGTGGGCCTCCGTGACAGGCATGTTTATTGCCTTTTCTTTCCTTTATGTTGGTACTGTTCCTTGAACTCAGGGCCTAGGCAGTGCCCCATCGCTTTTGCTTAAGGCTGGCATTCTACCGCTTGAGCCAGAGCTCTACTTCTGACTTATTGCTGCTTAATTGGAGCTAAGCTTCCCATGGACTTTCCTGCCCCGGCTGGCTTTTGAGATCCTCAGATCTCAGGCTCCTCATTTAGGTTCACAGGTGTGAGCCACTGGAGCCCTGGCTTACGCTTAGGCTTTGAAGTTTGAAATTTGTGTCTTCCAAAGTGCTGGAAGGTGCCTTTGAAGTTGCTGAAAGCCCTGTCCCTCCCCTCTTCCTAAAACTATTTCAGCAAGTCTGACAGTTTAGCATCTTCATTTTCACGCATTTGTTCTCACTCACCTCCCACTCTCCAGTGGAGCCTGTTTTCTTTCCTTCCCTGCTCACCTGCCACTGATCAGCAGGTACCATTGAGCTTCTTTATGCTGTTTTTATTGCCATGTATTTCAAAATTGCTCTTTCTTTTTTCCATTCCCTTCCTCTTCTTCTCATAAGTAGTCCTTTCAGTTAAATTCATGTTCTACAAATGTCCATAATAATGTTTACAGGCATATAGACAAATAGGTATCAACAAATAGATATATATTTAAACTAATACATATAAGTAAAAACATGACATCTGGCTTTTTAAAGCTCATTGGTTTTGATAAAGAATATATTTGGAGGAGATGATTTCTAATTACCATACATTTTTAAGTTCTCATTTTTATACTTACCTATCATGATCATTTTATCCTTTCTATTGCATCTTTACATGTACTAGTATTTGTATTAGTAATTAATATTGAATATGAAAGTATTTTAGAACAAGATTTTAGAAAATATTCAAAGGCTTAGAACAAATGCACAATTTATTCCTAAATTGTAAACACTGAATAGAGGCCTACTACAAAAAGAGTGTTATGTTTTTATTTGTCCTCTAGATTGATTCGTCTGTGTCTTTTAATACAAATCACAGCTCCTTTCCTGAAGTCTTTACAACATACACAAGTATACTTTCTGATTCGAAATTGGATCTACACTTAAAGGTAAACAATGTTAAACTACTCTTTTCCAGAGTACATTCTCATTTACTTTTACATTTTTATGTTACTGTTTGGTCATGTTTTTTGTGTGTGGAATTTTTTTTTTTGCCAGTCCTGGGTCTTAAACTCTGGGCCCTGAGCACTGTCCTTGGCTTCTTTTTGCTCAAGGCTAGCACTCTGCCACTTGAGCCACAGCGCCGCTTCTGGCATTTTCTGTGTATACAGACAGTACTAAAGAGTTGAACCCAGGACTTCATGCATGCTAGGCAAGCAACTCTACCACTAAGCCGCATCCCCAACCCTGTGTGTGGAAATTTTTAAATATGCAAAGATAGGATTGCACAGAAACTGTCGCCACCCCACCCAGGTGGCATCTATCTGGTTAACGTGGCCGTGAGTACAAGCATGAACTTAGCATTCTTAGAATAACTTACATTTATCTTTGCATACACGTGATTTAAATTGCTTTTGGATTTGCTATACTAATTATAAGCTATTATTCAATCCTGTTTCTATTGTAAGTAATACAAAATCGCTTGGTAAGCTTTTTCAACCAATAATTTTTGTAAATATTATAATTATAATATTAATTTAAATTTTCTAAGTTGAGATTTTAGTAAATGTCCCCCCCCTTTTTTTTTTTTACTTGATAGGAGGGATAATTTTTTGTAACTTTCTGTTTGCTTGATTGATGAAATTTTCCATTTTACTGTATGAGAATGTCTTGGAATTTATTTGCCATTCAAGAAGACCAGAATCAACACCTTGTTCTTCTTAAGCTCAGTATGAATATCTGAATGAATATTATCTTTCCTCACAGAATATGTGCCATCCATTTCTAATAAGGGTTTTATTTGTAGAGCAAAAAATATATATGTATACAGAGTTAGTGTATAGTGTCCTATGTCTCTGTGATTATTTTCCTAAGTCGGTCCATTGACCTCTAGCGTCAAAGCTGAGACACACAGTTGCATTAAGGTTGTTTTTTTACTTTTAACCTGGTTTTTATTTTTACTTTTAATTATTTATAAGTAGTTGTACAAAGAGATTTTAATTTGACCTGTCAGTTTATGAGTGCAATGGATCTTGATCAGGGTCACCCTTTTATTATTCTCGGTTTTTAGTATAATGTAGAATGTGTGATGAAGTCATTTAATGCTTTCTTTACAGTCTTCAGAATATAGTAATTTTATTTATTCCACATGATCTGTAAGCCACAATTACTGATTTCCCTTGTTTTCTTTGCTCACAGAGTCAAGCTATAATTCTTCTTCCATTCTTCACCAACACGACTGGCAGCAGTCTGGAAGAACTGAAGCATATTCTCGAGCAGCTCATCGTTTCCAGCTTCCCTATGAAGTCGACTGAATTTCCCCCAGGAACTCTGAAGTACAACAATTATGTGGACTGCATGAAAAAGGTTAGTTTTTAGATGTATCAAAGTTAAAATATAGATAGACTTTTGCTGTATTTCTTAAAACTTAAAGTTTCTTTTAAAGTATATTTTTCACTGGTACACAGAAACAAAAATTATATGCATTGTATATTATATATCATACAATTATATATTATATCATACACACATATATTACTATATGTCATACATATATATCATGTATATTGTATATATACCATATATTATGCAATTATTATATACCATACATTTATATATCATACAATGTTTAGATACTTGCATATATTGTATAGTATTTTAATCAAGCTAAATATATCTATTTCTTTAAATAGTTACGACTACTTCTTGGTGAAAACTTTGAAAATCCTTTCTTGTAGGTCTTATAGATGTACAATAAGTCTGTATTATCTAGTTACCTTACTGTGCAGTAGAGCCCCAGACCTCTTCCGCCCGTCTATCCAGTTGTAACTTAGTACTCATCGACCGACCTCCCCCATCCCCGTGCTCCCCAGCTTCTGGTAACCAGTTCTCTGAACTTACAGTGAGATGGACTGTTTAACGTGCTACTACGTACGAGTGACATCGTGTCGTTCTTGTCTCTGTGCCTGCCTTACTTTACTTTCCAGAATGATCTCCAACTTCATCCTTGTCACCATAGATGATAAAATAAGGCTAAAGAGGAGTTCATTATGTATGTATTCATGTATCAGCTGATAGACACTTAGGTTATTTCAGTTTCTTACCTGTTATGAGTAGTTCTTTGACATATGATTTCATTTCCTTTTTCATGTACTTGTTGGGCATTTGTATATTTTGTGTGTGTGTGTACGTGTGCACGTGCTGGTACTGGCTTTTGAACTCAGGGCCTGAGTGCTGTTCCTTAGCTTTCTCTCTCAGGCTGATACTCTATTACTTGAGCCACAGCTCCACTTCCAGCTTCTTTCTGGATAATTAGAGATAAGAGTTTCAGACTTCCCTGCCAGGACTGGCATTAAACTGTGTTCCTTAGATCCCAGCTTCCTGAGAATTTTTTTTGCCAGTCCTGGGGCTTGAACTCAGGGCCTGATCGCTGTTCCTGGCTTCTTTATGCTTCAAGGCTTCCTTTTGCTTAAGGCCAGCACTCTACCACTTGAGCCACAGTGCCACTTCTGGCCTTTTCTATATATGTGGTGCTGAGGAATCGAACCCAGGGCTTCATGTATGCGAGGTAAGCACTCTACCACTAGGCCATATTCCCAGCCCCTAGAACAGTTTAAAACCAAACTGCTGTGGGCATGGTCTAGTATAGAGCGCTGTCTTACCAAGTGCAAGGCCTTTTGAAACCCCAGTCCTGCCAAAAAATAAAAGAAAGCCAACTAAAAACAAAATCGACCAAAAATTTTATAATTGATATGCTTTTTAATTTTTCAGTTTTTAGATGCACTGGAATTATCTCGAAGTCCGATATTGTTACAATTGATGACAGAAATTCTTTGTCGGGAACAGCAACATGTCATGGAAGAATTATTTCAAACCACTTTCAAAAATATTGCCAGGAGGTAAGTGTATAGTTTGGAATCCCAGATGTCAGAGGGGACACAGGTTAGATCTGGGGAGGATTACCTTGTCTCTTCCAAGGAAAGTTGAGCGGCAGTTGTAGCAAACCCTTGGTATTGTTTCTTTGTTATTTTTCTCTAAAACAAATTTTCATTATGAAACTTTTCAAACATTCTTAAAGATAAATGTGAGTATAAATGAGACTCGAAATGGGAAAAAAGTTAACATTTTTAATTTTTTTTTTATTTTTTGCTAGTCCTGGGGCTTGGACTCAGGGCCTGAGCACTGTTCCTGAGCTTCTTTTGCTCAAGGCTAGCACTCTACCACTTAAACTACAGCACCATTTCTGGCTTTTTTTAAATTTATGTGGTATGAGGAATTGAACCCAGGGCTTTATGCATGCTAGGCAAGCACTCTACCACTAAGCCACATTCCCAGTCCCCCAAATTAGCATTTTTCCGGCTTTGTTCCCCTCATTTTTTTTCCTGTGGTTGTTGAGTTTTAAAACATGTCTGGCTGGGCTGGGGATATGGCCTAGTGGCAAGAGTGCTTGCCCCTTACACATGAGGCCCTGGGTTCAATTCCCCAGCACCACATATATAGAAAATGGCCAGAAGTGGCGCTGTGACTCAAGTGGCAGAGTGCTAGCCTTGAGCAAAAAGAAGCCAGGGACAGTGCTCAGGCCCTGAGTCCAAGCCCTAGGACTGGCCAAAAAAAAACAAAACATGTCTGGTGCCTTGTTATTTCACCTCAAATTTTTTTCTCCATCTCTTTTAATAATGCTGTTTCCTGTCCAGGCATAGTGGCTCAGGCCTGTCATCCCTGCTTCTTGGAGATAGGATCCCAGTTTGAAGACATCCCAGACAAAAAGATGTCACAGGACCCTTTCTCAATGAGCAAGCCTAGGGTAGTGGTGCACACCTGTGTTCTTAGCTATACAGGAGGCAGAGATAGGAGGACTGAGATCTGAAGTCTGTCCTAGCAAAAGCATAAGACCCTATATAAAAATAACTAAAAGCATAAAAGGCTAGTGGTGTGGCTCAATAGTAGTTTCAGAGGTCAAACCTAGTAATGCCAAAAACAAAAATACAAAAAATAATATTTTCTACTGAGGAACTTTTAGCTTCAAAGCCAGAAATATAGCACAAGAAAAATAGACCAATATCCCTCACGAGTCTACATTTGCAAAACTCTAGAAATACATTAACAAGCCATATCCAGTATATGTAAAAAAAGATTATGTGCTAAGCCAGGGGGCTGTGGTTCATGCCAGTAATCCTGTCTACTCAGGATGCTGAAATCTGAGGATCGTGGGTAAAAGGCAGTTTGGGCAGGAAACTCCATGAGATTCTCACCTCTAATTATCAGCAAACAGTCAAAATGAAAAAGCTATGGACAGAGCCTCGGCTCTGAGTTGAAGCCATTGTACGCACATACACACAATTGGTATTTATCCTAGGGATGCACAGCTGCTTTAGCTAGAACTCAGTGTTTTAGAGCATATTGGCTGAATAAAGAACTAGGGGTGGGAGATAGGACTCACGTGGCAGATGGAGTGGTTGCCTAGCAAACACAGTGCCTTGAGTTCATACCCCAGTACCACTTACAAAAAAGGAAGAAAATGAAGTATATTTTAATAAATCCTTTAAAAATTTTAATTGTTATCATAAAGGCAATGTACAGAGGGGGTTGTAGTTGTATGGGTCAGGTAAGGAGTACATTTCTTTCTGGACAGTGTCACCCCTTCCCTCATTCTCTCCCAGGTTTCCCCTCCTACCCCCACCTACAAGTTGTATAGTTCATTTGCAACACAGTGTCCAGTGAGTCCCATTGCTACGTTTTCATGTTAAACAAAACCTAATACTCATTGATGACAAAGCCAACAGGTTGTTGTTTTTTTATTACATAGTAAAGAAAGATTTCAGAGCGAAAATGAATGTTTTCCTTCTGTAGTTGAGGACCAGGCTGAAAGTCCCATGCTGAATTATATGGGTATGGGCAACCAGGCCTGGAAATACTCTTAATTTATAGATTTATTGACAGAAATCTTAGAGTTAGTTGGTCATTTGAATGTTTTATTTTCTCAGGTGAGGCAGGGCTAGGTGAAAGAGTAGATTTCAGAGTAGACAATCGCAATGATTTTTGTTGTTGTTTATCTTTGGTGGCAGTGGGGTTTGAATTCAGATTCTTGCACTTACTAGGCAGTTGCTCTGCTGCTAAGTTATGCCTCCTGCGGAATGATGTTCTTTAGTAGGGAGAGACTAGTTGAGTTTCAAATCCTTGAAATGTGATTGTCTCTAGGCTTGGAACTCTTCAAAAGCTTTTCCAAATGTTCTTTAAGCAAGAATAGATTTGAGAATAATGGAAAAGATCATTCTTCCTAACGCTTAACTTTTTTTTCTGCAAGAAAACTTGGAGCTTTATTAAGTAAGCAAGTAGACAGACAAATGGAAGGGTAGGGGCCTACACCAACATGGTGTGAGTGCTCTCGAAGAGAGAGAGAGAGAGAGAGAGAGAGAGAGAGAGAGAGAGAGAGAGAGAGACTGCGACCCTAATGCTTAACTTTTTAAAAAATAGATTTTTTTGCTGGGTGCGGGTGGCTCATGCATGTAATCCTGTCTACTCAGGAGGCTGAGGTCTGAGGATCATGGTTTGAAGCCAGCCCAGGCTTACGTAGTAGAGTGCTAGCCTTGAGCAAAAGAAGCTCAGAAACAGTGCCCAGACCCTGAGTTCAAGTCCCAGGACCAGGGATAGGGGTAGGGAATAGATTTCTGGGAATTAATGAAACAACATAATGCACTTGTACTTCTTGGGTTTCTTATATATTTAACTCTAATATCTATTTAGATAACAGCTACTTATTTTTTCAATTCATATATAAGTACGCATTTCTAAAATATTTGTTTACTGGATCTTACACAAAAAATTGAGAAGCAATAAACTGGAAGTTGTTTTTTTTGTTTTCTGGTTGTAGTGGGATTTGAATTCAGGTCTTATACTTGTTAGACAGACTGACTCTCTACCACTTGAGCTAAAATATTTATTCAAAGCACGAATGACCATATTATTATATCTGTTTCTTAGGAGTTCTGGTGTCATGCAATTAGGCCTTCTGGAAAGTGTGTATAGAATGTTCCGGAAGGATGACCTACTTTCAAATGTCATGCGCCAAGCATTTGTAGATCGTTGTCTCCTTACCCTGTTGTGGCACTGCAGTCTGGACACCCTGAGAGAATTCTTTAGTAAAATTGTTGTGGATGCCATTGATGTGTTGAATTCCAGGTTTACAAAGGTATTCTATGTTATATTAAACTGTAATGAGAATGTGGGGTCATTAGAGACTGCTGTGTGCTCATCAAGGAGTGTTCCCTCTGAGCTAGCAATCTGCACTTCACTCGGTTCACTGTGCCTGCTCTATCATTTGCTAGTGTGATGCCTTAGAATCTCAAAAATGGATTTGCTCACAGTTCTGGGCCAGAAATTCAAAGTGAGTTCCACTGGGTCACTTAGAGTTTTGGTAGGCCACACTTCTTGGGGAGGCCGTTTCGGAAGAGCCTTTGCTTGTCTCTTACAGCCTCAAATGGCTTTGGCATTCTTGAGCCTGTGCCGATGTCACTTCAGTCTCTGCCTTCTTGTTACCTTAGCTTTTCCTGTCTGTCTCATCTCCCTCCTATTCTCTCCCAAGTTTGCATGTGGCTTCGTTTAGGGCCCATCCAAACCATCCACAGTTAACCTCCTCATCTATGAGTCTTTAACTTAAAACAGGTCCCAGAGTGGTTTTTTTTTTGGTGTTTTTTTTTTATTAGTATACAAGGAAGTTAACATCACAGAGTCCAGGAACGAGGACATCTTTTGGATAGTTTTATGGAGACATCATTGATTCTCACGAGTTACTTTTAGAGATAACATAGATTTCAGAAGGCACATAAAGTAAACTTCAAAGCAGTTGGGAAGTTGAAATTGCAGTATGCTAGATTTTTTGCTGATTCTAAACATGCCTTCTATAAGACTGTGTAAATATTGTATATCCTAGGTTCACTGTTTAGACATTGTGTGATATTTTGTGTTTTACCTCAGTCTTATATCCGTAATGGAAATAACAGGGCAATCTCTTACTGAAGTCATTTAGCATGTTTGTTAAGCTAATTTTCTGTGTAAGGGGCATTAAGTATTAAATTTGATATTTTGAACAAGGTATTTTTCATATTTGATAAAACCAAAGATAATTACTTGTTGCTTTTTCTAAGCTAAATGAATTTACATTTGACACTCAAATCACCAAGAAGATGGGCTATTATAAGATAATAGATGTGATGTATTCTCGTCTTCCAAAAGATGATGTTCACTCTAAGGAATCTATAATTAATCAAGCTTTCCATGGCTCCAGTACTACAGAAGGAAGTGAACTTACAAAGAAACTTATTAAGTAAGAATTTTCTCAATTTTGGATCCTGTTTGATGTATTCGTATTTTGTTGCATATGCTTTTGTGTGAGTATATAGTACAAATGAAAGTTCCACTTAAATGTTTACCTTTTCGTTTTCACAGCATAAAAACAAAAACCCTACAAATTATTTAGATCAGCTTTTGTGTGTTATTGGATAGCAGATGTTTTATGCTATACTCATCTTTTGTAAAGAATGAATTTCAATCTATTACTGGGAAAAATAGAACAAAACCTTAGAATACTCTGTAGAAAAATTGTAGAGCATTTGGTATGTTAAAGGATCTGGTTTGTTTTTTTAAGTTTTGTTAGCTGGGCTTCCGTCCCTCCTCCTTACATCCTGATCTCTGTATTTGTACCTATTTCACTTGACACATAGTTGTGTTGAGATCCACATATATGGCCTGTGCTGAGAAATGGTGACACCTGTTTATAGTCTTTATTCTGGGGAGGGGGAGGGGGGACTGGGCGGGACAGTCCCAGGGTTGAACTGAGGGCCTGGGTGCTTTTCCAGAGCTTTTGAACTGGAGGGTATCTCTGCACCACTTGAGCCACAGCTTTATAGCCAACCTTTTTGCTGCTTAATTGGAGACAAGAGTCTCACAAACTTCCCTGTCAGGACTGGCTTCAGTTGTGATCCCGGGTAGCTGGGATTACAGGTGTGAACCACTGATTCTCAGCTCATCTTTATTTCCTTCCTTCCTTCCTTCCTTCCTTCCTTCCTTCCTTCCTTCCTTCCTTCCTTCCTTCCTTCCTTCCTTCTTTCCTTCCTTCCTTCCCCTTCCTTCCTCCCTCCCTCCCTCCCTTCCTCCTCCCTCCCTCCCTTCCTTTCTTCCTTCCTTTCTTTTTTCTTTTATCCTTTCTTCCTCTCTCTCTCTTTCTTCCTCTCTCTCTCATCCTTTCATCCTGTCTTTCGTCCTTTTTTTTTTTTTGCAGGGCTGAGGACCGAACTCGGGGCCTTCCAATCTTTATCTTCTTAATGCCCATTGCTGTGTCTAGGCATTAAAAGCCAAACTGATGCTAAAAGACTGAAATGAGTTAAATTTTGTTTTCTGGTGTTGTTAGGCTCCAACTTCGACTTCCAAGTTGAGTGAATTCATTAATGAATTCAACAAATTTAAATTTTGTTGTAAAGGTGATGTACAGAGGGGTTACAGTTACATGTCCGGTAATGAGTACATTTCTTTTTGAATAGTGTTCCCTTCCCTCATTTTCCCCCACTGAATACCTGAATCTGCTTTTCAGGTTGTGCCATGATGCATTTACAGAGAACATGGCAGGAGAGAGCCAGTTGCTGGAGAGGAGAAGGCTTTACCATTGTGCTGCGTACAACTGCGCCATTTCTGTTATCTGCTGTGTCTTCAATGAATTGAAATTTTACCACGGTTTTCTGTTCACTGAAAAACCAGAAAAGGTAGCCTCTCCGTAGGTTTTCACTGCGGTTGCCATTGCCAGATTTTAAAAGTTAGATTTTATCAATTAATTTTATATCATAACTTCTGCCTTCTGATGAAGTTTATAAAAACTTTAAAGTTTTTAGCTTTGGATAGATGCATTTTAAATATGAAGTGCTTTTCAGTGATCTGATATGAAAAATAACTCTGTAATATGATTGGTAATAAGGATCTCTGGGGTCTGGGAATATGGCCTAGTGGTAGAGAGAGCTCCTACACATGAAGCTCTTGGTTCGATTCCCCAGCACCACATATATGGAAAATAGCCAGAAGGGGCGCTGTGGCTCAGGTGGCGGAGTGCTGGCCTTGAGCGGGAAGAAGCCAGGGACGGTGCTCAGGCCCTGAGTCCAAGGCCCAGGACTGGCCAAAAAAATAATAATAATAAGGATCTCTGCCAGTTTACACATTTATGTGTGATTATTTTTTGATTTCTAGAACTTGCTTATTTTTGAAAATCTGTTGGACTTGAAGCGCTGCTATACATTTCCTATTGAAGTTGAGGTGAGTGAAATTATTAATTTTGTTTTTAAGTTAAAAAGCTTACCAACTATTCATAGGGGACATATAGAATGAACGACTTTAACTAGTAAAGTTTGCTTCCAAGTACACAAAAATGGGCACTTTTATTGAGGTATCATCCTAAGCAACTGCAGTGCAATTATCCAGAAATTCTGTTTCCTATGGATAGGACTTGTGGCTGTGTGGCCCTGCCTGTCTGACCTGACAGGATGATGGAGAAGTAATGGGAATATCTGGAGAGTTGTCCAGCACATAGGATAGGCGATGAGGCATTAGCCTAGCTCACCTTGGGTGCCAGCCATAGCATTTGACTAGAAGGGGGTGGCTCCTGCCTTTAGGTCTCATGTGACATGGGAAGATGGGTATTACACCAGCCTCACACAGTGTGGACTGGATCTTCCCTGCCCAGCTGTTGGCTTCAGCCGTCTCAGTTCTTCTTCAGTGGATGTGAATTACTGCTGCTGCCCTTTGGGAGCAAGAATAAGGTTATTTTTTACAAGGTATTTGTTGAAAGCCCCCCTAAAGTCAAATAGTACCTACTTATGTAAGGATATAAATACTTGTAGTATGTTATTTATACACTAAAAGGTAGATGTAACATATAGCAAGGATATGATGCATATATCATAGCTATGTAATTGAGGAAATGGACACTCAAAGGTCAAATAAAAACTTTGGTAATTGAGGAATGGAGGTCTGTGACTGCAAAAGCTAAGCACACAGTACGTTCAGTAAGTTACACTAAAGCCGAGTACTTCTGTTGGGTTCTATGGGAGTTTGTCGGAAAGGTTTTCTATTAGGATAAGGACACACACACACACACACCTACATAGTTTTTTAATGAATGCTTTTAAATTTGGTAAACTGTTTATTTCAAAATTAGTAAATTGGGGATGTAGCTCAGAGGTAGTACATTTACCTAGCATGCATGAGACCTTGGGTTTGATTGATAATAACAACTCTTTTTTTTTCGGCTAGATTGCTATAAAAATAAAAAATGTGACTGAAATATTTTAAACGGTGCTATTTTTAAAAATAGGTCCCAATGGAGAGAAAGAAAAAGTATTTTGAAATTTGGAAAGAAGCCAGGGAGGCAGCAAGCGGAGGCTCAGGTAGGACATTTAAAAAATGATTAGAAAATGTCTAACATTTGTATTTACGTAAGCAGGATACATTTAAACACTCCAAAACACTGAAATTGACTTTTTAAAAGTATATTGTTTTCAAGCGACTGCTGGAATTAAAATTTGAAGGAAAGATAATTAGCTAAATTTAACTAATAAGTTCTCTTTGGAGTGCTGTCTGAGGCGAGTCTGGTTTAGCGTTTGTGTGTGGGTTATGTTGGTATTTTATGTGTACACATTCAGGGAGCTACAGGACAGAATGGAAGTCTTCCTAACCTTCCCCTCTTGCAGACTTGTTAGTTTCAAGCGTTGGAGCTGCCGTGGGGCTGCCCCTGCCGCCCTCTCCCTCCGCCCGCTTCCCCCGGGCCTCAAGGGTTCAGGGTTGGTGTTGGCCTTGGGCACTTGTATTGTCTGTCCATTCTGGATGTCAGCTTCCTCAGCACAGTTCATTTGAAGCCAGCCTGTGAAGGAAACTCTCCCTGCTTAAAGTTAACCCTCTCTCCTTACATCTACTCACTGTTGTAATTTCTGTTGTTGTTAGTTGTTGAGCTATTTTTTTTTGGCCAGTCCTGGGCCTTGAACTCAGGGCCTGAGCACTGTCCCTGGCTTCTTTTTGCTCAAGGCTAGTGTTCTACCACTTGAGCCATAGTGCTACTACTTCTGGTCTTTTCTATATATGTGGTGCTGAGGAATCGAACCCAGGGCTTCATGTATAGGAGGCAAGCACTTTACCGCTAAACGATGTTTCTCCTTTATTTTTCTGCATAAGTTATGTAGGTGTGTGTGTGTGTGTATACGTGCACGCGCACACACGCCCGCACATGCCAATACTGGGGCTTAAACTCAGGACTGGGCAGTTTTCCACTCACAGCTGGCATTCTACTGCTTGAGCACCACTTCTACTTCTGCATTTTTGTGTGTGTGTGGTTAATTGGAAATAGAGTCTAGGACTTTTCTGTCCAAGCTGGCTTTGAACTGTGATCTGCAGTCCTCAGATTTTAGCTTCCAGTGTTGCTACATTACAAGAGTTAACCATTGGCAGCTTGCTTTTATTGGCTAGACTATCTCCTTGTCACCCAGACTATCCTGAAAAGTTGCAGTCTTGCTAAGCTTAAACTTTTGAGTGCTGGGATTTCAGGTATGTCTTTTATGTCTGGCTTCATCATCCAAATTTACATTTAGATTCATTCTACTGAAAATTGAATCTAGTTTAATTTCTTCATAATTAAACTGGAAGAGAGTGCTTCATAATGACAGAAGACAGGTAGTTTTATCCTCAGTTCCTTTTTGTTTTTCTCTTCAGTGGTTGGAGGGTTGCAGGGATGAATAAAAGCCTTATTATCTAAAAGTGTCATTTAATTTTAATATCATTTGAGCTGAGAGAAATAGATTTCTTACTATTTCTGAACCCGTGTGTTTTCTTCTTTTGCAGATGGTCCCCATTATATGTCTTCTTTGTCATATATGGCAGACAGTAGCCTCAGTGAGGAAATGAGTCAATTTGATTTCTCAACTGGAGTCCAGAGCTATTCGTACAGCTCCCAAGACCCTAAATCTTCCATCCGTCATTTTCGAACACGAGTAATCACATTTCATGTATTAAATCAAGTTTGTAAAAGTCGTAGCTATACTAGTAGATGCCAGTTTTTCATGTTTGTCTTTGGAGAGTAGTGTTAATTGGAAGATTTTTGTAAGAATTGTTAACATTTGATCTGGTAAACTTTGCAATCTGATTTCATCAGCACAGGAAGCAAATTGTGAGATCAGAGTCCAGGTAGAGGGATGCTCTGACCTGAAGTGCTACCCCAGAGAGTGACTGGCCATATGGGATCTGGAGAAAATGCATGCCTGGAGTATAAAGAAAATAGAGGTCCTGTTCACTATTCAGTTATTAAGAAAACATAGGACAGCCAGGTGCTAGCAGTGGCTCACACCTGTGATCCCAACTACTCAGGAGGCTGAGATCCGAAGCCAGCCCAGGCAGGAACGTCTATGAAACTCTTATAATTAGCCGTCAAAACCAGAAGTGGAGGTGTGACTCTAATGTTAGAGCTCTAGACTTGAGGGGAAAAAAAGCTCAAGGATGGCTCCAGGCCTTGAGTTCAAGTCCCAGGAGTGTGTGTGTGTGTGTGTGTGTGTGTCACACACACGGCACTCGAGAGCTGGGTGAGCCGGCCAGGCTGCCCAGCGCCTTCCGTTGTGTCTGGCTCAATTGTTGAGTCATTAGAAGGTCCTGGATGCTTGCAGATTTTGGCCCACTAGGAACATGTACTTGATATTATTTCCATTTCTGGTCCACTTATATTTGAGGTGTATTCTGTTTTACTGGATTTTTCCCTTCACAGGAACAACAAGACCCCAAGATCCAAGGTGACGTTTTGGAGTTAGAAATGGATGAGCTCAATCAGCATGAATGTATGGCATCTATGACAGCGCTGATTAAACACATAAAGAGAAATCTGACCCCCAAAGGAGAAGAGGTGGGTGTTTCTTTTTTCCCCACTGATTTTATATTGTGTTTATATTATCTGTTGACTTATTGAGGATTAACATTTTATGTGGAAATCTAAATCACAATGTATATCAAATAAACCTGTTTGTTTTTTTTAATGTTTATATCTTCCTTTCTCATTGTTTTCTTATATTAAAATGTGAGGTCTTTTTTCCTACATTTTAAAGTAATTCTGTGTATTTCAGGACTCAGTGTCAAAAGATTTTCCTCCCTGGATGAAATTTCTTCATGACAAACTAGGAAATTCATCAGTACCATTAAATATTCGTCTCTTCTTAGCCAAGCTTGTTATTAATGCAGAAGAGGTAATTTCTTATTTCTTTAACAGTTCTTTGTATATTCGTGCATCTACTTAAATAGCACAACAAAAGAAGCTTTAAAGGAATAGAGCATGATATTATTGTTTTTGCAATCAATTACCCAACCATGACAGAATGAACTACTTCAACTTTTTTTTGGCAGTACTGGGGTTTGAATTCAGAATCTTATACTTGGGTTACAGTACTCTACTTCTTGAACCATGACCCTGGATCTGATTTTTCAACGTTCTTTTAGCAAACATGTTAACTAACTTGTACTGAGTTAAAGATGAACTATGTACAAAGTAAAGGTACATGTACTTTCTTAAGGCTTTCAACCTTGTTTAGATTAGCAGAATGAGTGAAGATGTTCCTATTAACTTTATAAAAATAGCTGACTTCCTTCTGTGCCTGCTGAATTTATTAGTTTGTGTACACACATAATGAGCATTAATGGAACACATTCCACAAAATGAGACTGAAGGATATTTTGGAAATGATCTTGAGCTTAGCAGGGTTGAATGTACCGTTCTTCTGTAAGGAGAATTGGGCCCTGAGAGCTGGCTAGGTGCTAGCGGCTCGCACCTGCAATCCTCCCGACTTAGGAGGCTGAGATCTGAGAATTGTGCCTCAGAGCCAGCCTGGGCAAATGCCTACAAATCCCAGAGATTCCTATTTCCAACTAACCCGCCCAAACCCCCTGAAAGCGGAGCCATTTTCCCAAGCTGAACCCACCTTGGGTGAAAAAGCCAAGCAAGAGCACAGAGCCCTGAGCTCCAGCTCCACTCTCAGCACCCTTCACACCCCGAGCTCCCTAAAAAAAGGAGGGCCCTGCGAGAGCTACCATGTCTGCAGTGGCCACATGGACCATGAGGACATGCTCTGCGTGCAAGGCAGGCGCGAGCGGGGTGAGCTGGCCAGGCTGCCCAGCGCCCTCCATTGTGCCTGGCTCAGTCGTTGAGTCTTAGAAGGTCCCGGATGCTGTGCAGATTCTTGCCCACCGGGAACATTCAGCCTTGTTTGCAGCAAGGCCTGCCTTCCTGAGCCTCATTGAATTTCCAGCTCATCAGGCTTCTGTCCCATGGTAACAGTAGCTGTAAGCGTCGTTAGTAATTATCATTGACTTGTTTGAGGATTCCATGAAGAGGAAAGTCAGTGCAAATACATTCTGATTAAGCAAGGTAAATGCTGTGTTTTATAATTCTGCATCTGTTTTCAATTCAGGTTGCAGTGGAATTTTAACTGATGGAGGATACGTTTCTGAATTAATCATTTGATTCTTCAATACTGAAATCTCTTTTAGGTCTTTCGCCCTTATGCAAAGCACTGGCTTAGCCCCTTACTACAGTTAGCTGTTTCTGAAAACAATGGCGGAGAAGGAATTCACTACATGGTGGTTGAGATAGTAGCTACTGTTCTCTCATGGACAAGCTTGGCTACTCCTACAGTAAGGAACAATATATCTCTGTGTAGTCATATTATTATTCCTTTGCTGATGATACCTAAGAGATTGGATGGTGGACCATTGACACTTTCCGGGAGGCGAGAGGGGGCAGTCGTGGACTTGAAAATTACATGGACTTGATGAGAAGATTAATTCAAGGATTTTGCCATGAAAAAATTGCGAGTGTGGTTAGTTTTACTTGGGAACCATTGAGGTGACAGATGTAGATGTCAGGAATTAAGCTAAGCAGGTAAGGGTAGAGGTGACATACACTTGTGGAACAACACAATCATGAAAGATAGTGCCTGGGCTGCCTTCAGTCTCAGTCACGTCAGTGGTCAGTGTGCTAGCATGAATCAAAATCTCTGGGACAAGGGCTGGGAACATGGCTCAGTGGTAGAGCGCTTGCCTAGCATGCATGAAGCCTGGATTTAATTCCTCAGCACCACACACACGGAAAAAGCCAGAAGTGGCACTGTGACTGAAGTGATACGGTGTTAGCCTTGAGTTTAAAAAAAAAGGGGCTGGGGATATGGCCTAGTGGCCTCGTATACAGGAGGTCCTAGGTTCAATTCCCCAGCACCACATGAAAATGGCCAGAAGTGGCGCTGTGGCTCAAGTGGCAGAGTGCTAGCCTTGAGCAAAAACAAGCCAGGCACAGTGCCCAGGCCCTGAGTCCAAAGCCCAGGACTGGCCAAAAAAAAATAAAAAAAAAATGTCTGGAACAGCAGAGGCTGTTTCGGGCTCAGGCAGCTGAATTCTGTGGAAGAGCCCCAAAGAAGACTCGTGTAATTTCATGGACTTAGAAATAGATGGGGGACAGGGAGGATGCAGGAGAGAAGGAGCACTGGGTAACGGTGGAAAAAGTCTTCCTGCTTACCACTCCTGCCCCTCATGGCAGGAGGTCTCATCAGAGGCCTCTGTCCTGGGCCTCAGGAAAAAAGGACCTATAATTTATAATTACTGGCTCTGGGTAGCTATACGAAGAATACGGCAGCCAAGGCCTGAGATCCTGATTGCATCCACGTCTTGCAGGTTTGGTTTCGTTTTTGAATGAATGGGACTTTGGCAGCCAGGTGCCGGTGGCTCACCCCTGTCATCCTACCTATTCAGGAGGCTGAGATCTGAGGGTTCAAAGTCAGCCTGGGCAGGAAAGTTTGTGAGACTCTTAACTCTAGTTAATCACCAGAGAACCAGAAGTGGTGCTGTCGCTCAAAGTGGTAGAGTGCTAGCCTTGAGCAAAAAAGCTCAGGGACAGCGCCCCAGCCCTGAGTTCAAAGCCCTACAAATGACAAAAAAAAGGGGGGGGGACTTTCGGATTAAGACTTGCTTTTTCTGTAATTGAATGCTGTATATTAATACAGAATCTCTCTGTTTCAGGGGGTCCCCAAAAATGAAATATTAGCAAATCGATTGCTTCATTTCCTGATGCAACATGTATTTCATTCAAAAAGAGCTGTGTTTAGACACAACCTTGAAATTATAAAAACTGTTGTTGAATGCTGGAAAGATTGTCTCTCAATTCCTTACAGGTATTCATTTTCTGGTTTCTGCAATATTATTTGGAAGTTGATGATAAAATGCTGTAAATAAGCTAGGTGCCAGTGGCTCACGCCTGTAATCCTAGCTACTCAGGAGGCTGAGATATGAGGATCACAGTTCAAAGCCAGCCCAGGCAGGAAAGCCCGTGAGACTCTTATCTCCTATTAACTACCAGAAAACAGGAAGTGGCACAATGGCTTAAATGGTAAAGAACTAGCTAGCCTTGAGCTGAAGAGCTCAAGGACAGCGCCCAGGCTCAGAGTTCTAGCCCCATAACCAACAATAACAATAACAGAAAATACTGTAAATAGTGATGGTAATAATATGTAACTATATGGGATGTGGAATGTAATTTGAAGTAGAGCCCACTTATACGAAATATTTTGCTACCCATAAACTCACACCCTCCAGAATTTGTCCATAGCTGCAGACAGTGCCTCTTATGGTCCCTGTTTTGGTTTGGCTCAGGCCTGGCTTTGCCTCCATGCCTTGCGCAATCTGCCCTGTATTGCCTCATTCCAGGAGTGACCTGTAGGACTTTTTTGTTTGATTACTTGTAGCACAGCCTAATGTAAGCAAAAACTTACAAACAGGATTTCATGTTGACTATTAGGACTTTGGGCATTTAAATTTCTAGGATATAAGAAATATAAAACTACTGATGTTACAAAACTAGAATAAACTACATGGACAAGGGGAGGATATAAGAACGTGTTTTTTCAGTGGAATAGATTAGAAGACCCAGAAATAAAACCACGTGCTTAAAGTCAGCTGATTTTGGCAAAGGAGCCAAAGACATACAGTGGAAAAAACAGCTTTTTCAACTATTGGTGCTGGGAGAACTGGACAGCCACATGCAGAAAACTCAAAGTAGATCCCAGCCTGTCACCATGCACTAATATTAACTCAAAATGGATTAAAGACATCAACATCCGAACTAAAACTGAAAACTACTGCAGGATAGAGTAGAAGAGACACTAGAGCATACAGGCACAGACAGGAACTTCCTGAACAGAGTCCCAGGGGTACAACAGTTTGGAGAGTGACTCAACAAATGGGACTGTATTAAAATAAAAGGTTTCTGCACAGTTAAATACATAGCTACTAAACTAGAAAGACAGCCAACCAAAAAAGATATTTACCAGCAATGCAAATGACAAAGGCCTAGTATCCATCATATATAGGGAGCTCAAGAAATCTAATAAACCAATCACCAAATGGGCGAGGGAGCTAAAGAGAGACTTCTCAGAAGAAGTAGTAAAAATGGCAAAGATACACATGAGGAAATGCTCACCATCCCTGGCCGTGAAGGAAATGCCAATAAAAACAACCCTGAGATACCACCATACCCAGTCAGAATGGCCTATATTCTGAACTCAGACAACAACAAATGCTGGCAAGGAGGAGGAGAAAGAGGAGCCCTACTGCCCTGCTGGTGGGAATGCAAACTAGAACAACCACTCTGGAGAGCAGTCTGGAGGTTCCTCGGAAAACAGCGTAGACATACCCTACAACTCAGCCATACAACTCCTAGTTACCTGCTCAGAGCCATAGGAATCAGGATATGACAAGGACTCCTGCACCTCCATACTCATTGCTTCACGTTTGCAATAGCCAAGATTTGGAAATAACCCAGATGCCTCACTACAGAGGAACGGATCCAAACACTGTGGTGGTACCTGTATACAGTGGAACTCTAGTTACTTAATCTCAATTTAAAGAAAAAAGAACGTGTCTTAGAGGTGGGAAAAGGCATGCTTCTCATACTTTTTAGCTGCAAATTAGCTTTAGAAATTGCATTATATCCCTACTTCTCATTTCATTTCATGACAATCTGCTTTCTCACTTCTACTTTTGTTTCAGGCTAATATTTGAGAAGTTTTCCAGCCCAAACTCTAATTCTAAAGACAATTCCATAGGGATTCAGTTATTAGGCATTGTCATGGCCAATAATTTGCCTCCCTATGACCCAAAGTGTGGCATAGAGAGTATTAAGTAAGTATCATAGTTTTTATTTGATTTCTTTTTTTTAGGTCGTAGTATATCTGGACTAGATTTTCAAAGTGGAGCAAGTTTCCATTTTGATACATTTAAGGACCAGAACTTGAGTTTTAAATATTTGTACCTAAAATTATGCGATTGGGTTAACAAGCCAAATGGGAGGAGGAATATTTCTGCAGTGAACAAAATGAATCAAAATTTGAAAACCTTAGTGTAATCTTTTTCACGTACGTGTGGATAGATGAGAGGTGTTAGATGGAAATGGACGTTTTCAGCATTTACCCTGGAGAATTACATGGACATAGTGAGAAGCTTGATTGAAAGGTTTTGACTGGGGGGCGGGGGGGGTTGTGCCCAACACCAGCTGCCCTGCCCCTGGCCTGGCTTCCCCCACCGAGTCAGGCCTCCCTCCGTGGAGATGGGATGCGTGAGCCCCCGCGTGAAGGGAAGGGCTTGAGTGAGATAGTGTTCAACTGTCTGTCACCTTACCATTTAGGACTTGTGAAGCGGGTGTTTACATGGTGGTTGCTCCATGCACTTTCGCCCGGTCTGCTGACCTCTCCACTTGCTAGGGGTGCTTCAGTTTTTCCGGTTAGTTCTTTGTATCAGCCTCTGGGGCTAGGGGCCATGTGAGCCCGGGGCCGAGGTAGCTCCTGGCTCGGCACAGACGTGCTCACCTTTAGACTTTTTTTTTTTTTGAGCTTTGGTTTCCACACCGGGAACAACCTGACGGAGTCTGAGGGCTCACAGAGTGCTCTTTACATAGAACGTCAGCCTTCTTCTCGGTTTGCTGTGGTGTCAGCGAGGCAGTATACGACCAGTGATCCCCCGAGGTTGAACAGTGGGCTGGCATGGTTACGATGTCAGAGCCCTTCAGTCCATCTGTCAGCATGCTTCTGTACAAGCAGTTGGCATTTTTTTGCCAGTCCCGGGGCTGGCACTCCACCGCTAAGCCACATTCCCAGCCGCGCATCGTGTTTATCTTCACATTGTCTCATTGGGTGCTATTAGGACACAAGGAAGAGAGTCACTGTATTTTTGTGTCAAAGATCCATGGATTATTTTATGCGTATTATAATTTTCTGTATTTGTTGCAGATATTTTCAAGCCTTGGTTAATAACATGTCTTTTGTAAAATATAAAGAGGTGTATGCAGCAGCAGCAGAAGTTCTAGGACTGGTTCTTCAGTATTTGATTGAAAGAAAAAATGTGAGTGTGCTAAATAATTCTCAATGAGTACTTATTCTCCAGTTTTGTTCTTTAGTGGTCCTTCACATTCTATGTGTGTATTGTATGCTTTGTGAAACAAAGTGGGCACCTCCATTGATTAGGTCTCATTCTCTTTCCTGCTATATATCTATCAAATATAATGCCGTTTCAATTTAAAGCTGTCATGAGACTTTACATACCTAGAATTGTGGCAAAACATTTGAAAATTGGCTTTTATTTTAAGAATTGGGATAAGAGTATTTTTTTTACCAGATTGTTTTTTATAGGAGTTCTTTTAGGGAGAAGTATGCAGGTAGACATATCTTGTGGTTCAGGCCAACGTATCCTGGCCACATCCTCCTTCCAGATGCCCAGAGCTGTGGAGCAGGAGCAGGGGCTTCTCGGGGCACGTCCCTGTCTCCTGTGGCCTGCTAACTTCGCATGACTTTGCAGTGTGCATTCCAGTGTAGTTCACCTTGAGATCGGGGTGTGTCCAGCAGCATGCTCTAACTGCACTGACGGTAGTGCAGCCTAGGGAGGCTTCTGCAGCACAGAACCTCCTCCCGTGTTCAGATGCCATGCGCGGGTCGGAGGATGCAGAGTGCAGCATGTGGGAGGCCCTAGGTTCTACCTCCAGTGCCAGGAAAACAAAAGAGTTGCTGTACAGCTCCCCAGGATCTCAGTTCTGCATTTGGGCTGGGTGGGGCAGGCAGCTCCGGCATCCAGGATACTCTCGTAGCTTCCTTCCCACTTGCTTTAGCTCCTTCTGCATTTTCCTAGCTGCTTTCCCCTGTTTTTGATTTCTTATTCGTTACCTTTCTGCCTACCTCATCCAGCTTTATGGATTTAAAACTGCCTTTGTGTTAGGATTCCCACATTTGTGTCTTCACTCTTCCCTTAAAGGAAAGACAGGGTGATGTCTGGTCTACAGTGTTGTCAGGCTGGTGCTAGTGCTGGTGGCAAGAGTCTTAGGAGAGTCCAGAGAGCCTAGGTATATACCAAGGGATGCAGGAGGGCAAACTTGGCTTATATTCACAGCTCTGATTCTTGGTTTGTTTATATTTAAGTGAAATTAACCAACTTAGAAATACCATCCTCACCCCTTGGGAAAATAAGTGTGTGTGTGTGTGTGTGTGTTTCTGGGGAGCGGGGGAGGGCAGATGGTCCTGGGGCTTGAACTCAGGGCTTGGCTGTTGTCCCAGAGGATTTTGTGCACAGAGCTAGTGCTCTACCGTTTTGAGCCACAGCTTCCTTTCTGACTTTTTGGTAGTTAATTGGAGATAAGAATCTCAAAGACTTTCTTGCCCTTGCTGGCATTGAACTGGGAACCTGAGATCAGCTTCAGTAACTAGGATTATAGACGTGAGCCACTGGGCCTGTAACTTCTAGCTTTTTTCTGGTTGGTTGGAGGTGAGAAGTGACTCGTGGGCTTTCCTGCCCGGGCTACCTTTGGACTTTGTGATCCTCAGATCTGAGCCTCCTGAATTGCCAGGGTTACAAGTGTAAAACCATTGGTGCCTGACTCATTTACTTACATTTCAACTTAAATGATAAATGCTTTTGCCTTACATAGTTTCTTTTTTCACAAGTATTAAATTTGTAGAGAGTTGGTGTGGAAATTTGGGGAGTAAAACAAAGTATGAGGAAGTAGAATATTTCTTTTGCTTTCTCCACCAGGCATTGTCCTTCTTTACTCCCAGCTCTGTGTAGCCGGGCGCCTGCTCCTAGCTCTTTATCCATACTACTCCATAACTTGCTTTGTATGCTTGTATACTTGCTAAGCCATTTCCTCATGTCGTTAAATACTTTAAATATTAAGCAGACACAAGCTAGCTAGTATATATAAATCAATAGTAAAATAATAGTTGAAATATTATTTGTTGGGTTCAGTCTCACTGAAATTTGTGGTTAATGATATTCCTAGATGTACCTAACCTACGTTCATTCGTTCCTTCCTCTTCCCTCCCTCCTCCCTCCCTCCCTCCCTCCCTCCCTCCCTCCCTCCCTCGATTTTTTTTCTCTCCTTCCTTTCTTCCTTTTTCTGTTTTTTTGTTGTTGTTTTTTTTTGCCAGTCCTGGGGCTTGGACTCAGGGTCTGAGCACTGTCCCTGGCTTCTTTTTGCTCAAGGCTAGCACTCTACCACTTGGGCCACAGTGACACTTCTGGCCTTTTCTGTTTATATGGTGCCTAGGAATCAAACCCAAGGCTTCATGCATGCAAGGCAAGCACTTTGCTGCTAAACCATATTCCCAGCCCCTTCCTTTTTCCTTTCTTTCCCTTCCTCTCTTTCTTTCTCTCTCTCTCTCTCTCTCTCTCTCTCTCTCTCTCTCTCTCTCTCTCTCTCTCTCTCTCTCTCTCTCTCTCTCTCTTTGGTGTAGGCAACAACATTGGACATCATCCTTGGGTTCACTTAAGTATTCAAGATAAACCTTATTTTTAAATACTTAACATAACGTTCCACTTTTGTGTATTTCAAAAGCAACCTAATTTTTTAGGTGCTAGCAGAGTCGGTACATGAACTGGTAGTAAAACAGTTGAAGCAACATCAGAATACCATGGAAGACAAGTTTATTGTGTGCTTGAACAAAGCAGTGAAGGGCTTCCCTCCACTTGCTGACAGGTAGGGGCCGGTCCGCTGGGTGGGTTGTGTTGGACATGTTAGCAAGGTGGGCAGTGGCCAGTTCCTCACCAGCCCCTGTCCTGCCCTTTAGGTTCTTGAACGCTGTGTTCTTTCTCTTGCCAAAATTTCACGGAATAATGAAAACACTTTGTCTAGAGGTCATACTTTGTCGTGCAGAGGAAATAACAGACCTGTACTTCCAGCTGAAGAGCAAAAACTTTGTTCAAGTCATGAGACATAGGTAAGTGAGCAGCAGCCCACACCCAGGATCCCCGATGTCCTCTCGTGTATCTCATGACACTCAGGAAGTACTTACGAGTTTTCACGAGAGGCCTCTCTGCAAGATTCGATCCTAAGAGGAAAAGGTGGGAAACGGTATAGGACTAAGATGGGGGCCCATCCCTGCCTTTCTCCTGAGAGGCCATGTCCTGGGCCTTGAACACCTTACCGATAAATGCAGGTAGTGTCTCTGGCTCTTCAGATTTGTGTGTGGTTTAGAGCTCCATACCTGTTCTGTCAGGTACAAGCCTTTTGTTATGTGTTAAAATTGTCCTTTTATTTTCAAAATTATGCTGCAGCATAAAAGTAAATTTCAAAGAAGAAGCTACTGGTTACTTATTTATTACTCTTTTTTAGCGTTTATACATACCTTTTATATAATGATTGATAAGTGCATAATGTACTAGCAAAGCATGTATGTCGTATTCTATTACTCTTCAGTAAATATCTACTGTGTATAGGCCTTATGCTGAGTGCTTTAAGGACTACAAGATCGAAAACCAAGGAAATAGTCACTTGCTTCATTTAGAACCAAGGCTACACTTTAACTTCATTGTCTGACATGACAGTTGCTAGAAACAACTTGATCCTCCCTCCCTCCCTCCCTCCCTCCCTCTCTTCCACCCTCCCTTTTTTTTTCCCCCCTTAAAGGGTTATTAATTAATAGTAGAATCACATACACCCTGTGAATGTACCCTTGAAAGTTGTATGCTGTTGGTGGGCTCTTCCTCTCTTATTTTATGTTTCATTCCTCCTGTTTTCTTTTTGAGACAGAGTCTCATGAAAGCAAAAATGGCTAACAGTGTGGCTGAAGGGGTAGAGCACTTGCTTAGCAAAGATGAGGCTCTGAATTCGAACTCTAGTACCTTCAAAAGAAAAAAACATAGTGTCAACAAAAAAAAGTATGATGATGAGAGTTATTAAGTTTGTATGTTTTAAAGACTCTTTTTTATTATAGAGATGATGAAAGACAAAAGGTGTGTTTGGACATAATTTATAAGATGATGGCAAAATTAAAACCAGTAGAACTCCGAGAACTTCTGAACCCTGTCATGGAGTTTGTTTCCCATCCTTCTCCAATGTGTAGGGAACAAATGTATAACATCGTCATGTGGATTTATGACAACTACAGGCAAGTTACATCATAGTTAAAGTTTTTACACGCTTACTTCCATATGTTGATTTCTATCCTTATTCTAAACCATTTCATGAATGTTTGAAAATATTTAGGCACTGATACATCAGTTACATTGTAAATATATAGGGTGTTCTCTTAAGTGGCTTATTTTTGTAGCTTCACTTTTAAGATCTGGCTAGATTAAGGAGGAAATTCTGCCATGATGTGTCACCTCTCCCTGCTTGTGCCTCGCAGGGAAGACAGTCTCAGAGGCAGCATCCCAGGAAGTTGGGGTCCTCTGGGAAAGCCATCCTTTTTCTCTTCAGTCTACACAGCAGAGATAGAAAAGACTTCTAATGTTTTGTCTTTTTTTTTTTTCCTTCAAAATTTCTCAAACAGAGATCCAGAAAGTCAAATGGATAGTGACTCCCAGGAAATACTTAAACTGGCCAAAGATGTGCTGATTCAAGGATTGATTGATGAGAACCTTGGGCTTCAGTATGTGCTTTTCCTGGAATTATTGGTCTAACATATGACATTTTAGGGATCTTGTTCTGTAGAGCAGCTTAAAATATTTCTCTAGTAGCTTTAGGAATGTCTTTATGTTATGAGCATTTTCTCTACTTCCTGCATTCCCTCTGCAATGTGGGTTATAATTTTTCACTATGAAAATAATGATTGTTCTGCTTTGCACATAACACCAATAGTCACCATCATACTGTACGTATTAACGATGAGTGGTATGTTAGAAACCTTAGAAAAATAAACAATCGTATTATGAGTTGATGTTCATATGGGAATGTGAATGATAATAGTAGTGATCTAATGTCTACCCTAACTCATTATATACATGTCTTATCAAGGACCAGTTATATAAGAAGGGCCATAAGCTTCAATTTGATATATCACTTATTTTTCATTGGCTGCAATTTTAAATTCATTAAGCTTTCAGAAATTACACCTAGGTTTCGTAAGATTATTAAATTGTTAAGTCTAAAACAGTTTTTAATTCCTCTTTGTTCATAACCTATAATCTTACAGTGAACTGTTTTAGTAAAGAAATAATGATTATATGAAAAAAAAATGTTCTTTGCTAGTCCTGGGGCTTGAACTCAGGGCCTGGGCGCTGCCCCTGCCTTTCTGTGCTCAAGCCTAGCTCTCTACCACTTGAGCCACAGCACCACTTTTGGCCTTTTCTGTGTATGTGGTACTGAGGAATTGAACCCAGGGCTTCAAGTGTGCCAGGCAAGCACTCTACCACTAAACCACACTCCCAGCCTATATGAAATTTTTTGTTGTTGTTTGTGCTGGGGATCAGTCCCAGAGCTTTATATGTGCTAGGTAGCACTCTACCACTAGGCTACACCCTGGCTCTGAAATTTCTTTTATCTTCTTTGTGAGTGTGTCTGTGTGCATGTGTGCGTTTATGCATCCATGCACGCACACACATGTGCACATTGGCACTGGAACTCAGTACCTCATACTTTTACTTGGCTTTTCTTCTCAAGCTGGAGCTCTAGCAATTGAAACACCTCCACCTCTAGCCTTTTGCTGGTTAATAGAAGATAAAAGTCTTAGCCAACTTTCCTTCCTGGGCTAGATTCAAACCATGACTCTCAGATCTCAGCCTTTCTGAGCATATAGGATTAACAATGTTAGCCATCAGCGACTGAAACTCCGTAAAATGAGTTTTCAGTTTCAACATTGCTAACATTAATTTAGTTGTCATTGAAAACTTCCCAGGAAGTAGAGACAGGAGCAGTAGAAACGGGAGTGCCTTACTTCTTGATAAGGGATATACTTCTTAGGGATATACCTGCTTCTGTGTGTCTTTCCTTTGTGTCACTCAGTTCATACTTGACAAAGCTCTGGGTGTGGTTTTCCCGCCTGTGGATGGAAAGCCATATCCTTCAAACATAACCCTGCGTGCAGTCATTTCCTGCCTTTGGCCGTGTCTGAACCTGTGCTCTTCTCTCTGTTTTCCAGATTAATTATTCGGAATTTCTGGAGCCATGAAACCAGATTACCGTCAAATGCCTTGGACCGATTATTGGCACTAAATTCTTTATATTCTCCTAAGATTGAAGTTCACTTTTTAAGTTTAGCTACAAATTTTCTGCTTGAAATGACCAGGATGAGCCCAGATTATCTGAACCCCATGTTTGAGCATCCCCTGTCAGAATGCGAATTTCAGGTGAAGTGCTTGTGTATGGAGCATGATGAGCCCTACACACTTTCTTTGTTAGTGAATGTCTTCTAGTAGTGTTAAACCTGCTTTCTTAATTCTGCTTGGATTTCTCCCTTTCCTGTTACTTCTCTGTCCTACCTGGGGGATTTGCAATTCATGCCTTCCCCTGACAGCTATATGATCACAATAGACTACACACTGACAAAGATACTCCTTGGGCTTGATTGTATCCTGTTTACTCTGGTATTCCTTGGTACGGGTTGAAGATACTTTATCCAAAATGCTGGGGATCAGAGGTGCTTTGGATTTCAGATTATTTTTGGATTCTGGAGTATCTGCATTTCTATAATGAGTTGTCCGGTGAAGGGAACCCAAATGTAAACACAAAACTTATTTGTGTTTCATTTGCTCTATAAACACATAGTGTAAAGGTAAATTCATACACTCTGACTAAACTCCAACTCAGGAAGCCAGTTGAGCCTTTCCCTTAAGGCACCATGTCCTTGCTCAAGAAACGTCCCAGGCTGAAGCACTTTGGGTGTTGCGTGTTCAGGTTAGGGGTGCTCCTTCCCACGGCTCGGCCGTGGTGTGGCCTGTGCACGCTGTGTCTCAGCTCCGCCTCCACCGCCCAGGGGCGTCAGCCTCCCCACGCACAGGGTGGAAGTGGGGAACGGTGTCTGCCTGGTGGAGACTAATTTTGTTTTTTTTTGCTCTTGTTGAAATATTTAAATTGCTGAAGGTTCTTCTTCAGGTGCACTTGCTTTACTGATGGTGGTGTTTGGTTCTTTTGTTGTGCCCTTACTGTATATTGGAATGAAAAACTTGTCTTCTTGCTCAGCTGTTTCACTCATGGTTGGTACTAGAGCCGGTGGTAGACCACTTTAACCACAGCTCCACTTCTGGTTTCTTGCTGGTTAATTAGAGGTAGAAGTCACTCTGACTTGTCTGCCTGGGCTGGCTGGACCAAGATCCTCAGATCTCAGACTTCTGAGTAGCTAGCATTATAGTCACCAGCCACCAATGCCTGATTCTGTTTGATTTTTTAAATTTATTTTTAAATTTTTTAGACAGCATCTTATGGGATGGCCTTTGAACTCACTATGTAGTCCTAGATGGGCCTCAAACTTGCTATCCTCCTGCCTCTATCACCCTAATTCTGGGATTATAATGAGCCCAAGCTCATCTGGCTGTATTCTTGGGTTTTATTTTATTTGTTTTTGTCAGTACTTGGACTTGAACTCGGGGCCTCTCTCTTGCTTTCACTTGGCTTTTTTTTTTTTTTTGCTCAAGTCTGATGCTCTATCACTTGAGCCACCCCTGCTCTGCTTCTGGCTTTTGGAGCTAAGAGTCTCATGGACTTTCTGCTTGGGCTGGTTTTAAACTGAGATCCTCAGATTTCTGCCTTCTGAGTAGCTAGGGTTACAGATGTGAGTCACCAGCATCCGGTTTATTCTTGGATCTTAAATAAAAATATCTACCGCTGCTGTCCAAAGAACATTCTTTCCTTGGAAACTTTCTTCCTGCAGGAGTGTACCATTGATCCTGACTGGCGCTTCCGAAGTACTGTTCTCACTCCAATGTTTATTGAGACCCAGGCTTCCCCCAGCACCCTCCAGACCCCAACTCAGGAAGGCCGCCTCCAAACTCGAGGGCCAAAGGCTGGACAAGTTCGAGTCACCCAACAACAGTATGATTTTACTCCTACACAAACTACAGGTAAAAAGCACCTGTAAAAAGGTACAAACTACAGGTAAAAAGCGGCAACTATTGCCTGAACATTGCCCTTTGTGAGGCATTAAATGACAGTAATACAATTATAAGAAACACAGTGAAGAAAAGCCAAAGGACGAGATGATGCAAGTTTCTAGAACAGTAAAGACATAGAATAATGGCTATTAGGAAGTAGGGGAAGAAAACTGGGGAGCTATAGTGGGGTTTTTTTGTTGTTTGTTTTTTTTGTTGGTCATGGGGCTAGAACTCTGGGCCTGGGCGCTGTCCCTGAGCTCTACAGAAGAGCTCGAGGCTAGCACTCTACCACCTGAACCACAGCGCCAGTTCTTGTTTTCTGGTGGTCAGTTGGAGATAAGAGTCTAAGGTGCCTAGTCTGCTTTGGGTTGGACACTGGGAAACTGTCTCAGCCCAGAGTTTCAAGTTGTCCTGGAGATCTGCCTCCACGGGGCCCCCTAGTGGATGTCCCTGCCCTGTGCGGGTTGTGTCGGATGATGCCCAGTGTCCTGACTGCTCTGGCCATATGTGTTACAGATGGAAGAAATTCATTTAATTGGCTGACCGGAAGCAGCGTTGACCCACTGGAAGATTACACAGTGTCCTTGTCATCCGATTCCTTGTCTTCCTCCTTGCTGTTTGCCAACAAGAGGGGTGAAAAGTCACAGAGAGTGTCTTGGAAATCTGTGGGACCTGATTTTGGGCAAAAAAAGCTGGGCCTTCCTGGAGATGAGGTGGATAACAAAGCAAAAGATGGTAAGATTGCTAAAACATGTTTAAAATTACTTACCCTCTTAAATGCCTGCCAAGGCTTAGCTCAAGAAAGTATTTCTGCCTGTATCTACATTTCCTTGTAACATAATTAAACCCATTAAGATTCAATTCAGTAAGTGTTGTCTGGACACTGGCATATTGAAAGTATTGTTTTTTAAATGTTGCAGAATAACTGAGCGAACTGAAATGAAGTTATTTAATGCCTTTGTCCAACATTAGCCTTACCCATCAGTTGCATGGGTTATCATCACATAAGGTATACTTGTAAGCCAAGTCTAATAAGCCTTGAGTGAGTTTACAGCGAGAGTGGGAATGGAGAGGAAGTCTGGAGGAGGAGGGGTCTCTCAGAGGAGAGGGCCTGGCATGCAGGAGGGGAGGAGGATGGAAAGGCAGCAAGGTGTTGGTGTAGTGGGCGAAACTCAGGGAGCTTGAGTGAGGAATGTTGATGGAGAGCTGTTTGTGCAAAGGCCGCCTGGGTTTTAAGCGGGCGAGGTGGGTGCTCTGGGACACATAGGAAGGTGTGGTTAAGGACGCTCAGAAGGAGACAGGATTGTGGCAGGTGAGGTCTACTTCAGAAGCAGCCACCTAGTACACCGGGTAGAGGCAGGTGTGCGGACTCTGGCCCTGTTAGAGCGGTACTTGAGACCAGCAGGTAGAGTGGAATATTAAGAAGCAGGGCCAGGACTGGGGATATAGCCTAGTGGCAAGAGTGCCTGCCTCGGATACACGAGGCCCTAGGTTCGATTCCCCAGCACCACATATACAGAAAACGGCCAGAAGCGGCGCTGTGGCTCAAGTGGCAGAGTGCTAGCCTTGAGCGGGAAGAAGCGAGGGACAGTGCTCAGGCCCTGAGTCCAAGGCCCAGGACTGGCCCAAAAAAAAAAAAAAGAAGCAGGGCCAGAGGCACCATTACGTAAGGGTTTGGTGGCGTGAAAGTGAAGGGGACATCCTCGTGTCCGAGCCAGTGAGATCCTAAGGCAACAGAGTAGGAAGTCTGATAGGCTCCAGACCTTACGCCAGGCGGACACGGCGGATGTTAACTCGCTATAAGACTTGCAGCTCTGGGAGTGAGTGAAAGCCCAGAGGAAGAAAATGGGCAGCACCAGGTCCCCGTATGGACCCCGTATGGACCCCTGGGGAAACGAACCATGTCTGTTGAGATTTATAGAAGTAAGATTACTAGAGTAACTAAAAGTAGGAACTAAGTTTATGTAATGGTGATACGTACATGCACTCTTTCCTCTATTCCTTTTCATTCTTTTCAGTTACCAATCTGTGGCTCTTCACAATTCTTTACCTTTATCTTTAGAGAGAGGAAAGAGTAGCCATTTTCTTGCTCCACACTCAATAGTGTGATCTCATTCTCTCTCTTTTCCTGCTCAGCTGCTCCTCACAAATCCTCCTCTTACTTTCTTCTGCTGCTATTAGTCCTTCAAGCTGCTGGTCCACAAGTGTGTATGGCCCTTGGTCTTTCCCACAAGCTTAAGCTATCATGTTTAAAAGGAAGTCCTAAGGTGGCTCTTGCCTCTCATCACTTCTTTGGTTGATTGTCTCAGACATATAGACACACGCATCTTCGGGTGAATGAGGCCTTTGCAGTGAGCTCTGACGCATTGTGAAGGAGAGGTCTGCCTTTGGAGCAGTGTGTAGTCCACTTAATGTGTGCAGACTGGTAGATGGTCTCTGGGCTAGTTGGCTTCTTACTGAATGAAGATGAAGCTCAGCATGAAGTGAAAATTGCTGGGGGTGCAGCGGTTGTCATAACTCAAATTAAACAGCAGTGCTTTGCTGTCTGCCTTTTCCAAGTAAAAAAATATCATGGATGGTATGGAAGGAATTCAAGAGACTGTGTCCAAGTTAAAGTAAGAGGTAAAACCTAGTTTAGAACCATTTTTCTTTGTTTTTTTTTTTTTTTTTTTTTTTGCCAGTCCTGGGGTTTGAACTCAGGGCCTGAGCACTGTCCCTGGCTTCTTTTTGCCCAAGGCTAGCACTCTACCACTTGAACCACAGCGCCACTTCTGGCTTTTTCTATATATGTGGTGCTGAAGAATCGAACCCAGGGCTTCAGGTATACGAGGCGAGCACTTTTACTACTAGGCCATATTCCCAGCCCCAGAACCATTTTTCATAGGAGTTTATGTATGCGTTTTGTAAAAACTCAGTCATATAAGTAGCTAAGTAGCTAACTTTGATGCCATTAGCTGTTTGTTTTCACTTGATTAGCATACTCAAGTCTGCCCATAAACCTTTATAGATATAAAATATTTCACATGCCATTTTTGGGTATGTGTACTTTCTTGCCTAAATAAAAACATCTTACATTTCTTAAAATTAATATCTACTGTATACTATTTGTTATCATTGAAAGAAAATAGAGTTTATAAACTAGAAGTTATAATTCAGTTTTATTGTTGTTAGATCCTCAGCCTTTTCCATTTTCTCTGTAGTCCTTGTTGTGTCTCTGTTTTCTCTAATGCTTCGCTAGGATTCACTGAGATGATCCTCCTGTTCTTTAGCTTCCAGAATTTGTTAACGGTCTCCCTTGCTGTTTCTTGTGGGTTAATGTCTTAAAGAAAATATTAATGAGAAAAATTAAAACATAGAGATAAACATATATTCTTACTTCAGTGGACCTTGGGAAGAAGTTGAGGTTAACTACAGATATTGAGTTGACTGCTAGAAACCAGCTTACTTTATGTTCTTTAGGCACAGACAGCCGGGCAGAAATACTGAAATTACGCAGACGATTTTTAAAAGACCAAGAAAAACTTAGTATGATTTATGCCAGAAAAGGCCTTGCTGAACAAAAACGGGAGAAGGTTTGTATCTTTTTCATGAATTTAATTTCAGAAGTACTTATTTTATATCTTAGTAGCTATATTAAGGGAACAAGTTCCCCTCGAGATGTTAATTCCACTATCAGTCTTTAAACTAAAAACCATAGTTGGTTTGGTTATGAACCAAAGTCACCTTTGCCATCCCTGAATGTGAAGGTTATTTAATGCCTGATGTCCTCCTGAATCTGTTGTCTATCTCTGTGGGACCGCCAGGACCCAGCTCTGCCTCTTCTTTCTGTGGCTACTCCAGCTAGCTTTGCCCTTCTCTCTACAAATGGGCTTTCTCTGTGGGTGAAAACATGACCACCTTGCTTCCTTGATGTTCTTTGTGGTAGCTGCTGTCAAGGCATCGGCCCAAATCTATCTGAAGGCCAAGGTGTTGGAGAGAGAATCTCAAGATCTGACTGCGGTGGGAAAGCAAGGGTATAAACCTGGAGAACATTGTAGCACAGACAAGGGGCCGGAGAAAGCTACTTGACAGTCCAGAAACCTGAATTTGTTTAACTATTTTGATTTTGCATACAAAGCAGAAATTATGAACAAGTTTCCAGGAAAGTTAGGATAGATTATGAATAACCCCGTCATTGTTTTAATTCATTGTAAATCCTTTCAAATCTGAGTACAAAGTGAGAGAAAATACATTGCCTTTTTCATCGCTTTCTCTGTAACTATAATAATTCTTTTAAACATAAAGGTCGCAAATCACAATGCTCAGGAGCCTCCATTGCTTCCTCAGATTCTTCTGAGATTTTTCTGGCTGCTGACAAACTGTTGCCATTTTCTTCAGGCAGGGCTTGATAGGTTACTTACAGAAGGCATGGAAACCCAGATTGCTAGATAGAAGCTGCCGGAAGACAGCGGACATGGTGGCACATGCCTGTAATTCCAGCCACTGGGAGGAGGCTGGGGCAGTGCAATTGGGAGGTGTGGGCCCTGGGTATACATGGTGAGATTCTCTCTCCAAAAAGCCCCCACATTCCCTCTCATACAGGATTCATGTGTGGAGCTGCTGGGCGGTAATTTGGAGTGGCACAGAGGTAATCAGACATCAGAAGGGCCTGTGTTTATAGTAATGTATTCATTGAGAAAAATAAGCGTTTTATTGACTGCCAGGCACTAGGCGAGGTGCTAGCAGTGTAGTGGTAAGCAGAATATAAGACTTCACGGAGTGCAGTTTGTGAGAGGCAGGCAGACAAGTTGAGATTGTAGCAGTGGCGGGGTTAGAAGTAGACACGTGATGTGCGTACGTATCTAGAGAAGACCTGTGTAGGAGAGATGGTAGAAGAAAGCCTCTATGGCAAGATAATACTGAGAAGGGGAAAACAGATGGACTGATTTCAGCAGGGATGGTCAGGGACAGTGAGACCCCCCAATCTGGCTGGGGGTTTGTCATGGCTAAAGCCTTGAGAGTTACTTTGCGCCTTCAGCCAAAGTTTACTTGTCGAGGGCTTAAAAAGGAACCACAGCCTTTGATGAATACTTTTTACAGAAGTTTTAAATCAAATTTTCTTGTTTTCTGAAGCTTCTGATTACTTTGCAATGAGCATTTTTACCTTTTCAGTGCTCCTCTGCCACAGTGACTATACTCATGTGAATAAAAGTATCACTTCACTTATGCTAAAGATGGATCCTTTATTTTTATCAGCATATATTAGTTGTACAAGGGTTTCTACACATGCATATAAAATATTGTGATCAGCCTTACCCATCTATCATTCGCCTACTACCTCCCTCTCCCTTCTTAAAACAAATTCAACAAGGTTTTATTGTCCTGGTTTTGTATGGGCAGACTATGTACCTGGATGTTATTCATCCTTGTTTGCTCTCTTCTCTTCTTCTGTACCTCCCCTGCTGCTTCCCAGCCTGGTTTACTTTCTGGTCACAGATTTAATTTTTTTTCTAGTTCACTAAGAGGTTTTCAGCTTGGTGTTTCAGACATGCATATATTCTGTTTTGCTGGGAACTATCTCATTTTCTTTCTCTTCCTCTTCTCCGAATCCCCTGACCGGTCTGCAGCTTTCATTGCGGTTCCTCATGCTGCTTTACGTGTGGATGAATTGCATTTTGAAATTATTCACCCTCCATCACAGATGGATTGTTACATCCATCCAGGTTCATAGCGCACACAGACCTGGTTTTCCTAAATGGAGATTCTTCTGTTCTCTTTTTGCTGTGGGTGATCACAGGAGATGGAGACGGAGTTAAAGATGAAGCGGGACGCCCACGTCACTCTGTACCGAAGTTACCGTCACGGGGACCTTCCTGACATCCAGATCCAGCACAGCTGCCTGATCACCCCCCTGCAGGCCGTGGCCCAGGTCTGCCCCACCCGCCACGCGTATTCTTCTCAGTGATTTGATTTCTTTATTTTTTGTGTGCCAGGCCTGGACGTGGACTCCAGGCCAGGGCATCAGTCCTGAGCTTTCGTGCTCACGGCTAGCACTCTACCACACATCTCCATTTCTGGCTTCTTGAGTAGTTAATTGGAGATAAGAGTCTCACAGGGACTTTTCTGTTCAGGCTGGCTTCAAACCACGATCCTCAGATCTCGGCCTTTTGAGAAGTTAGGATTATAGGTGTGAGCCAGCAGCGCCTGGCTCAGAGTGATGTTTAATTGTTGATTTTTATACGTAGGCGTTTATTCGATACATCTGGGTGATCGGCATTGCTATTGTTTCTGATGTGTGCAGGCGTGCTTGAGGGTCTGGTGTTTCTTTGGTAATGGAGCCAATGAGGATTAAGGCTGAACACCGTTAGATAACTGAAACACAAAAACAGCATCAAAAACAGAAGCTGACTTTTTATTTACGCTCATCATTAGTTACTCTAAGCCAAATGTTGAACCTTGAACCCCACTCTACCCAAGGTCTTGTCCAGCTCTTGGCAAAACACTTGACATGTTATTTTTGGCCAGTTTTCCTCACAGCTGTGAAGCTTTGGAATTGAGAGGTCAAGATGTGAGCTTTTAAATTGATCTCTCAAAGGTCCATGCTTTCATAATCAACTCTGTATTCATTTGGATAAATTCCAAATTCTGTACATGTACATTACCTGTTAAGATTTTCTGAGCAGGGCTGGAGATATGGCCTAGTGGCAAGAGTGCCTGCCTCATATACATGAGGCCCTGGGTTTGATTCCCCAGCACCACATATACAGAAAATGGCCAGAAGTGGCACTGTGGCTCAGGTGGCAGAGTGCTAGTCTTGAGCAAAAAGAAGCCAGGGACAGTGCTCAGGCCCTGAGTCCAAGCCCCAGGACTGGCCAAAAAAAAAAGATTTTCTGAGCAGAACTCAAGTGTGAAAAAGATGTGTTCATAGTTGATATTTAAAGAAAAGCTTTGATGGTACTGGTGGATTACAGTGTTTTAACTTCAGCTCTCTTTTTGTTTTTTAAACTTCAGCTCTTAATTTTTTTTTTAATTTTTACAGAGAGATCCAATAATTGCCAAACAGCTCTTCAGTGGCTTGTTTTCTGGGATTGTAAAAGAGATGGATAAATTAAAGATGAAGTCTGAAAAAAACATGATTACTCAGAAACTGCTCCAAAACTTTAATCATTTTCTTAATACCACATTCTTTTTCTTTCCACCATTTGTGTCTTGCATCCAGGTGAGCATATATACTTGTTCCTGGTCAAGCGTGCATTGTCTACTTTCATACATGTAGCTAAAGTCACCATCACTTTGTTTCTTGAGTTGAAACTCGGTAAAAATAAGGTGTTTCACTGAGAAGTGAAACTTCACTGAGTTACCTCTTTTCAGGTGGGCACATGACATTTTTTTTAATGTGGCAGACTCCTTAAATATGACAGAATAATCTAAAGTGAAAGTTGCTTTCAAAGTGTTTTATTTTGTATTAAGCCAGTCTCTTTAGCATTTTAATTAAACTCTGTATTTTGTGTAATTATCTTGCTTCCTAAGATGTTGATGCCATATATGTCTGGCTTTATTCTAATTGGAGAGGTCAGGTCAGATGACAACCATGAAGAGACAAAATCCCTACCCTTCAAATTTGCTGTTTTGAGAGGTGACAGGCAATGCACAGATAAACACAGAACAGAAGCTGAGGCGGTTTGCCACAGTACTTGAGCAAGACAGTGGTCTTCAAGCCGCATAGAGCAGTAACAAAGCAAGTGCACGGGTGTCCTCTTGATGTGGTAGGCATGTGTGCTGTTATCGATGGCCTGGACACTGTGGTTGGAGAAGTCTTTTCTAAGGGAACCCAGCTTGAGCAGAGAACTTAACGTGGATGTGCTTTCAGTTACTGCTTAAAGATACTCATCAGAAGAATGTCTTCTCATTTAAAAAATGGTTATGTGGCATAAGCACAGGTTACTATTTGAAATAGAGCTATATTTGAATTTGATTTCTTCTCTTTTTCTTCTGTTAGTCCTGGTGAATTTGATTTCCTACCTCACTGCTCTTCCTAAGGGTGACAAACAGCTTTTGTTTTGCTTACTGTGGAAAATTACATTCTTCCATATGCACCAGCTGCTGCATGGCTAGTGGCATTGTGGTTCGGGTGTGAGGGAGCTTGTAGGGCCAGTGCAGTTGTGCATGTGGCTCTCACACTGTTCTGGTTTATCTGTCATGGATTTGGGGGTTATTCTTCACTAACTTAATGTGTTTATAGCACTCTTGAGTTAAGAGCTACAAAGTAAAGAACATTACAATAATCCTTTAAATCTGTTCCGATACTGTTGAATAACCAAGGCTCCTATATAGAAAAAAATATTATCAGATCCATTTTTTGGTGATTGGATTTGAAAAGTTCACGTTTCAGTTGCTTTTTAAAACTAATAGTCTTGAAAATTGCAAATGTTATTTGGATGTATTGAGGGCAGACAGGGCAAGGGATTTTGTGTGAGTGTGAATGAGTGTGTGCGTGTGTGTTAATTTTACCACTGCTTTTCTTGCCTTACATTCCTAGATTGGAAATGTAAAATTAAAAGGTAATTTCCTCCTTTGGGCAAATTAAATATTGGAGGGAAGTTTGTGAGTAGAATCAGAGAAGCTCGTAGTGCTATCACTGCATCAGAAATCTCTTCAATGTCTAGCACAGTGACTTAGTTGTGAAGATGTCTCCAGGCCTCACAGGCTCACCGGGCACGTGTTTGGCCTTCACAGGAAATCAGCTGTCAGCAGGCAGACTTGCTGGGTCTCGACCCAGCTGCCGTCCGTGCCAGCTGCCTGGCCAGTCTGCAGCAGCCCGGGGGCATCTGCCTTCTTGAGCAAGCCCTGCTTCATCTGACGCCCACAGAGCCCCCTGCCAAACGCATCCGGGGCAAGTCCCCCCTTCCTCCCGATGTGCTGCGGTGGCTGGAACTGGCCAGGTAAGCCGTGCGTCCAACCAGTGTGACACAGGCAAACACCCAAACACACTGGGCTTCATTTAGCAGGAAATGAATCCATGAAATGGGTCATAACCCTGCCTGAAAATTTTAAAAACTTACTCAAGCTGAATACCACTCTACGAAAGTTCAGAGTAGTTGCCATGAAAACGAATGTACACGATGAAAGATTAAACCTGTCAAGTTCTTTCATTGTGTGCTTGTTTGGACTTACTTTCTATCTAGTTTAGCTTCCTTATAAGAGTGTCTGTAACAATAATTCTTAATGTTTTATTTCCCCAACTTGGCTAAACTAGATCGTCTACTGTTTGCAGCAGGACTCAGTATTGTAGCAATAATTTCAGTGACCTTGTTTAGGCCTAATTATGTAAAAGGGTACTATAGTCTGGGCATTAACAGAGATCGACTAGATTTCTGTTTAGATTTGTAATCAGTAAGTATGCAGAGATTCTGCTGCTTTTCTGACGGGAGGACCAGCGCCTTAGTGTCTGGCATGGGAATCCACAGGCAGGCAGTAGAACCAAGGAAAAGACCTTGGGTGACTGGTCAGGTGCTTACAGTTTTAGGAAAAGATGACTTTGGGGTTAAGAGTTGAGAATGGGAAAAGCAATTCCAACAGCAGGGGGATAAACTTAAGTAATAACTGGAGATTTTCATAGGGACGCTTGCTTGACAAGATCAAGGTATAATTTTTATTTTTATTTTTTGAGATAGTCTCACTGTGTAGTCTAGATTGGTTTCAAATGTATGGTTTTCCTGCGTCAGCTTCCTGAGTGCTGGGGTTATAGGCACATAACACCATACCCGAAAAACAGATTTTTCTATTAAGACGTGAGTTTAAAAAAAATGTGCCATCAATAGGGTAAAAGTTGCTGTTTGTTTTGTTCTTGCTGCATAAAAATTGCAAATGTATCATCTGAAGACATTTATTTAATGAAAGAATCTGCACACTATAAACTCTTGGCTCTTCCGATTTCCTTTTAAAAGTACACTAGAATACCTTTTGCTTTCTGTATGATTAAAACAGTCAAATCTAGGGATAACTTCAAAATAGTTCTAGCAAAATAAAAACCCTTTAAATGTATTCTTTAGTTAATTGTGTGGCATCAACTTCATTTGTGTAAGCACTTGTGAAATAAATAGTTGCATGTTCACTGGTTTGGACCTGTCTTCATTTGTTTTGTAGGCTGTATAGATCGATTGGAGAGTATGACGTACTCCGTGGGATTTTTAGCACTGAGATAGGAACAAAACTGCACAGTCAGAATGCGTTATTAGCAGAAGCCAGAAATGATTATTCTGGAGCTGCTAAGCTGTACAATGAGGTGAGTAGTCTTTAGCCAGTATGTCACTTGCTTAAACAATTTGATTCTCTTTATGAAAAACAACTGGTTTTTTTCTTACTGCTAACGAAGGTTAGCAAATACCCTATGTGACATTTACTGTGCTATCTCTTGGACTTTCTTAAGAAAACATGGCATAGAAGATAAAGTATTTCATAAATTTCCACATATCAAAACACTGTTTCTGGTTGTTTTCACATCTTTTGTTACAGTATCTGTCTGAGAACTGTTAGTTTTGGTAAGTATGGAATTTCTAAGGAAGTAAGAAGAACTTGGGATCGTTACTCTTTGGCTCAGTACATTTTGCTGAGTTACTAGTGGCCAGGACCTGATCTTTGAGGCTGTTGAAGGAGCAAACACAGTTTTAAAACCATTTCCATGTTGTATAAGCATTCTGTATTTTAGGTGTTAGTCTAGGAGCTTGTTGAGAAGTAAATAACACAGATTTTAAGATTAAAAATCTTTAGAGTTACTTATTGGCTTCACTGACAAATTTCTCAGTGAAATCACTTCCTCAGGATTAGAGTTTCATCATTTGTTCCTATAAGATCTCTGTTTTTTCTTTCTTTTTACATGAACAATTACTCTGAGTACTCTTTCCCTCTTTTTTACATGTTTTCTTTGTATTGTTTTCCACTCTGTAAAGCAGTCCATTATCTTTTCTCTGCCAGGCTCTCAACAAGCAAGAGTGGGAAGATGGTGAGCCTAGCGAGTCCGAGAAGGACTTTTGGGAAGTGGCAGCCCTGGACTGTTACAACCACCTCTCAGAGTGGAAATCGCTGGAGTACTGTTCTACAGCCAGCGTGGACAGTGAGAACCCTCCAGACCTAAATAAAATGTGGAGCGAGCCATTTTATCAAGTGGGTAGAATTTCATCCAGGTCACTGAAAGGAATAGTTTAGATGGTCCAGTGTCTTCGGCTTAGTAAAGTTGTGTAAAGATCCTTCACAAGGCAGAAGTTGTGAAGCATTTGGATATTTATGTCACCCGACTCTGTGTATGTTGCCTGACTCCAGTCCTACTTGATAGTGTTAAATCTCATCATTTTAAAGGAAGGAGTAACGGCCCTGGTGTTGCTGCATGGAAAGATATTTCCTGTTGCCTGGCCACACCAGGAAATGATTCCTGGCCCCTCCTGCTCTGTCTGCCATGTATCCTACATGTTAGTATCTGCAGCTAAGAGCAGGCCCCTTCACTTATGTTTTGGGTTCTTCTTTTTTTTTTTTTTTGGCAGTACTGGGGCTTGAACTTAGGACTTTAACTTGCTGGGTAGTTGTTCTACCACTGAGCCGTGACTTCAGGCCTTTTTTGTACTGGTTATTTTGAGACAGAGTCTCACTTTCTACCCTGGCACACACTTAAGCTATGATACTCCTTATTTTTTTCCTCTTGCAATTGCCTAGGTGACATGCTTTTTCCTGAAAAGTGGAGTTTTGTGGACTTTTCTGGCTGGGCTGGCCTGTAACTGCAGGTTCTTATCTCAGCCTCCCATGCAATTAGAAAGACAGGCGAGTACCACTGTCCTCAGCTATTCCGTGAGATGGAGGCTTACAAAATTATTTTCCTTGGACTGGCCTTGAATCTTGATCCTCCTTATCTCTGCCTCCCAAATAACAAGGATGATAGGCCTAAGCTATTGGTACCTGGCTAAGATCCCAGTTTTGCGTGTGTGTGTGTGTGTGCACATGTGTGTACGTGCACATGCATGCGCATGCCAGTGCTGGAGCTTGAACTCAGGGCCGGGGCGCTGTCCCTGAGCTTCTTTTGCTCAAGCCTAGCGCTCTACCACTTGAACCACAGCACCACTTCCCCGGTTTTCTATGTATGTGGTACTGAGGAATCAAACCCAGGGCTTCACGCATGCTAGGCAAGCACTCTACCACTAAGCCCTACCTTCCCAGCCCTAAAAAAAAAAATTTAATAGCATATATTTCTGAAAAGTTTTATGGTTACAAAATAAGGCATACTAGGCTAATTTTACTTTAAAATTATACGGTTAGGCTTATAGTGTCTGAAGTAGTTATTCCAAAGTATATGTCCAGATTAATGATGGGACAGTTTTGATGTTCCCCAGGAGACCTATCTGCCCTACATGATTCGCAGCAAGCTGAAGCTCCTGCTTCGAGGGGAGGGAGACCAGTCCCTGCTGACGTTCATGGACGAGGCCATGCACAGAGAGCTGCAGCAGGTTCTGCTGGAGCTTCAGTACAGTCAGGAGTTGAGTCTGCTCTACATATTGCAAGACGATGTGGACAGAGCCAAATACTATATTGAAAATGGCATCCAGATTTTTATGCAGGTAATACAGATAGATCTGTCTGAACTACACCATCCTTATGGTGGTTTTCAAAGTCAGTAAACTCATAAAAAGTGAGTAGGCCTACGTTTGTATGTACCATTGTATACCACCCATTTCCTTCTCTTGCTCTTGAGTGTTTTGACTGTTTTTTTATCTTTAATTTCTTTTTTAATTTTTTTAACTAAATTTTTTTTTCCATATTAGAAGTTCCATTTGGAGTTTTTCTTTATTTGGTTTTTCTCTTTCCCACATTGTGAACGAAGTCTCAGGCTAGACTCTTCCCTCTAGAATAGCTGTATAGAAATTCTGTTGCTTTGTGTAGAAGAACACCCATTGAGCCTTCGTACTTTCCTGAGTCTTGTGCTTAGCTCTTGTGAGCCAGAATCATGTGTAGAGTCTACCACCAATATTTTATCACTGCCACGTGTATCCTAGATACAAATGCATTCATTATTTTCATATTAAAGTTGATTAGTACACTCAAAGAGAAAGAACCATTGGCTTCTATGGTTGGCAGTTTTGCATTTTAAAATGTTATGATATTTAAAAGTTGGTTCAGACTTGGATTATAGCTCAGTGGTAGAAACCTGACTTATTTAAGACCCTCTGTTCCATTTCCAACTTGGGAGGGGGTACAAGTAGGGATAGTAGTCTGATTATGTTGATTTTGTTGCCATTGTTGAACTAAAATATGATTGCAAACCTAAATTATTATACAACTTTAAACCATGTGGTAATTATTCCTATGACATTTTTATACCTAATTATTAACAACTCTAAAACACATTGCCTAGTTAATGTATAAGTCATTTGCTGTATTCCCACATTAAAAAAATTCAAAAAATTAGGTAGTAAGTTGGCTTATGACAAATGCTACTAAATACCTTTTCTTTTTCCTAGAATTATTCTAGTATTGATGTTCTCTTACATAAAAGTAGACTTGCAAAATTACAGTCTATAC
This sequence comes from Perognathus longimembris pacificus, assembly GCF_023159225.1. Classification (NCBI taxonomy): domain Eukaryota; kingdom Metazoa; phylum Chordata; class Mammalia; order Rodentia; family Heteromyidae; genus Perognathus; species Perognathus longimembris. Next base: position 19,018,036 of record NC_063178.1, on the reverse strand, counting down.
AAGCATTAACAGAAATTCAGGAGTTCATCAGCTTTATCAGTAAACAAGGTAATATGATTTTAATTTTCCATTCTTTTTCCTCTCTAGTTATGGATGAGTTTTAGCACCTGCTTTTCTTTTGCTTCGTGTAAGAACAATCTTAATGCATGGGTCGGAAATTGCCTTGGATTTGTTCTACAGATACATATGTTGAGGTCCTTAGAATAAATGTATACAATGATCAGATATTGCTGTGGGCACTAGCTCTGCAAAGCTCAACAAAACACCGTCTTGAATAAGTATTTAGAATGGTGGATGATTGCATGTCGTGAGCAAGTGTAGGCCCTTGGTCCACTCTGCTCTGAGAGGACAGAAGGCTTTTGTTGGAGGGGCCCAAGGGGACCCAATGCAGTAGGGAAGAAAGCTTACCGAAGCTCACTCTGTAGAAAATTCCACCGCCGGGTGCCTGAGAGGGAGGCCATTCACCGAGAGGATTCTGGAGGGAGTATGGGAGAAGGCTATAGGGGTCAGAGGGTCTGTGTGAGCCCAAGAGCTTTTATCCTGTGCCTAGGAGGGAGGAGCTGCCTAAGAGTCCCAGAGAGACAGCACATCTTTCCAAAGGAACAGTCGAAAGTCTTCATTAAGAATTGATAGAGGCTCAGTTACAAATTGTCAGTCTGTTTCAATTTTTGCTCTAAATGATTGAAAGTAATTATAAATGGGAATTATGTTTCAGGGATGTTGGAGTATCTCAAGAGGTAGGTAAGTACTTACCTAATAGCACGAGCCCATGGATTCAGATCTCAGCTTTGCCAAAAACAATAAACAAATAAGTTTTTTCAGGATACAAACAAAAATCAGTTTTTGTATCTTTCTCATTGTTACTTGCTATAAATTTGAAGTCTTAAGAGCTTTTTGCAGTTTGAGTTTGTTAGTTTCTTAAATCTATATTATCTTGATCCTATAACTTATGAGATAAATGTCTCCTCATTTTATATGTCACATAGGTATTCCTAATTATTGCTTTCAGGCAACAGAAAGAGAGAAAACTGGACTGGAGGTTGGTTCAAAAAAGCCCAAGGGAGAGTGTGAAGCCCTGAGTTCAAGTCTCATTACCAGCATAAAAGAAAAGGAAGGAAGGAAAAGGAAAGGAGAACAAAAGTAAAAAAAAGAGGGCAAACTAAAACTTTAAGCATATTATAGTGTAAAATTTCAATTCCAAGAAGATGATGGAACTCTTTTAAGATCCGTGAAGCTCAGTTATTTTAGACACTAGAAATGTACGCAGGCCAGGTCCGTGTTCCCTAGTTAAACATAGTGTTAAGTCTCCAACCTAAGTTGTAGTATTCTCATCCATGTAAACGAAGACTATAGCTGTGTGTCAGTTCAGATCAGATTTATTTTGTTTGTTTTCTTGTCATCTGGGGCTTGAACTCAGGGCCTGGGCACTGTCCCTGAGCTCAGCACTCTACCACTTTGAGCCAGTTAATTGGAGATAAGAGTCTCATGGACTTTCCTGTTCAGGCTGGCTTTGAACTGCCATCCTCAGATGTGAGCCTCCTGAGTAGCTACGATTACACGCATGAGCCCCCAGTGCCAGACTTCAGATCAGATTTTGGTCTTCCACAAAGTTGACCACGCCTTTATGAAAATCTCTGTGGTTTTGAATGCATTGTGATTTTGAAATTGTAGAATAAAGGATTGTGGATCTGTGAAACTTTTTTGTGCTTGTTCTGTTTTTGTTTTCCCCAGTCCTGGGGCTTGAATTCAGGGCCTTGGCACTGTCTCTGAGCTTCTTTTATTCAAGGCTAGCACTCTGCCACTTGAGCCACAGCGCCACTTCTGGCCTTTTCTGTTTATGGGGTGCTGAGGAATCAAACCTAGGGCTTTGTGCATGTTAGGCAAGCACTCTACCACTGAGCTACATTCCCAGCCCTGTAAAAAGTTTTGTGCGAATCTTTTTCCTATATCCCCAAGTGATTGAATTTAAGTATCAGAATTGTATTTGTGTGGCTTTTGTGAAAGAAAATAATTTTTTTCTTTTTAATTTGGACAAGAAATTCGAGAAATTCAATTACCTAATGATGACCCCTCTGTCTGTTGGTTTGTATCATTTAACTATGGGTAAGATCATTCTCTAATATTATTTTTAGGTAATTTATCATCTCAATTTGCCCTTAAGAGACTTCTGAAAACCTGGACAAACAGATACCCAGATGTTAAAATGGACCCCATGAACATCTGGGATGATATTATCACAAATCGGTGAGTTGTGATCTTTGCAAGCCAAATGTGGCTTCTTTAGCAAAATTACCATAAGGGTTCTTCAAACCATGGCTTAAAGAAACATGATATTTGAGCCAATTGTACCTCTCTCTTTCATGCTGATCATTCACATTAGTTTCTGACAAAACTCTCTGGGTTTGTAGTGCATTATCCTCACACACACACACACACACACAGACCGTGCGGGGGGGGGGGGGCACTTCTGCCACTCATTCTGGAGTCATTGGGTGTTTGATTGCTGGGAATGACCCTGTATCATCTGCTCTCTCGCCACACACTTTCCTCTCTGGTGGTCCAAACCAAGGCTTGCTGGACACAGAAAACCATTTACATCCAAGTGGCTGGGGCATATCAAAGTAGCTGATGCACTTTGAGGAGTGGGTCATCCTTGTCCGTGTCCACACCTGCTGCACCTTAAGGATGTGCTGTTGTGATCTGAGATGTTGAAGGAGTGCACTGCACAGGCCGCTTCGGGGCCGCTGTGTAGGCGCTCCATTGGGGAAGATCACAGAGCGGCTCTGTGTTCCTGAAGATAGATTTGCAGCTTCTCTGTTGTGAAGGACAACCACAGCAGTTATGCCTTCTGCCTAATCAGATGGTTCAAGTCCTCTGGTTATGTCTCCTAGCATGTTTGTCTGCCTGTTTCTGTCGTCCTCTGTTTCTTTGTCTCTGTGTCTGTTTCTCACACAGACACGTAAACGTACACAGACACCTACAGTGACCCACCAAAGGTCAGCTCATAGCCTAAGAACCTCCTAACTACCTCTAGGCCAAGATGTCATCCCAGGCCTTTGGGAAGTCTAGAATAGCACAGTCTGTGCCAGTCTTGCTCTTTATTCCTTCTCCTTCACTAGCCCAATCCCAGGGTCATCTGTAAGCCTCCATCTGGCCTGCCCTGGCCAGCCAGAAACACAGGTGACCTTGTGTTTAAAGGACTCTCTCTCTCTTGCTGTCTGGACCACTGTCTGGAACACACACTAGACGGTAGCCCTGTAGGCAGGTCACCACTTGACTGATGTGTGCATTGAAGTGACACAGATTCTCAAAAATGATGCACAGTGATTTTAAAATTGGATTTCCTGCAACTTAAATGGTGGGAGAGAAGGTGACATCAATGACAAGCATGCCAGATCAGCTCTACGAGGTCCACACAAGTGCGTTTCACATGATAGGGCTCTGATATGTGGAACTCTGCTTGGATCCTCTGACCCCTGGTCCTTCTTAGCATCCTCAGCCGAGGACACGAACTACAACTCCCAGGAGTCCTTGTGCTTGGCCAGGCCAGCCAATCTGAGATTTTTTCCTTATTATTGGCTGCCAGCAACTTGATTATGATGAGTCTAGGTATAATTTTCTTTTACCCTATTTAAGCTTATTGAGCTTCTTTGTTTTGTTTTGTTTTGTTTTGTTGCCAGTCCTAGGGCTTGGGCTCAGGGCCTGAGCACTGTCCCTGAGTTCTTTTGCTCAAGGCTAGCTAGCACTCCGCCACTTGAGCCACAGCGCCACTTCTGGCCTTTGCTGTTCATGTGGTGCTGAGGAATCGAACCCCGGGCTTCCTGTGTGCTAGGCGAGCACTGTACCACTGAGCCACCTTCCCAGCCCCCTTGTGGGCTTCTGTGGTTTCTCTGGACAGAAAGCACAGGCACAGAATCTGTGTCACTCACACCTTCACATTCTTCCATACGGCAGGCGGCTTTCTGCATGGAGAACCAAAAGGCAAAAGACGTGCGAAGCTTACCCCAGTAGCAGCATCTTCTCCCAGTTTTGATTTCCTCCAACACAGGAGCCTGGCTCTTTTCTTCTGTAGTCAAGGAGGTGTGTTATGTATCTTAGCCAGCGTTTCTAGTCATTACCAGCAAAGAGATGGACTCCCACGGTTATAATGCTACTGGGCCGCAGCTCTATTACTTCAAGGAAAAATGGTTCTACTTCAGGCTCTGTTTTCACCAACATGCCACAGAAAAATGTGCCACATGGCATAACACTTCTCCACCGTGGTTTCACTCACTGTTCCTCCCTGGGGCTCCCTTGCCAGCTCTGCCCCCCTGGACCTGGCGCCTCCCTCGTAGCCCCAGAGGTTCCGTCTCCTCTGTGGCAGAGCCACTCGCCCTCTGTCTTCCTCCTCTTTCTGTTATCGCAGGGCATTTTACTCATACTGGTGAGTGAACAATTTTTTTTCAATTTAAGTAGTTGCACAAAGCGGTCAACGTAACACTTTATGACTACAATGTATCTTAGTGGGTGGTGAACATATTATTCATTATTTATTTGAATATGTGTTAAGTCCTCATTTTGTCCCACTATCACTTGATCGACAAATGGAAGCTTAAAAACAATGGCTTGTGGGTGGCAGAGGCGGTTGTGTGAAGGGGGGGTGTCAAGAGTACACACCAGCATGGCAAGGAGAAAAGTTGCGGGCTACTGGCCAGAAAGGCTGGTATCATGGAAGTTCCTAGAAAAAGAAACAAAAGGTAGATGGGAGGCATGTTGGTTTGCCTGGCAAACCAATAGTGTTTCTAAGGAAATTGGGTATAATGTTCCATGTCTGTAGTCTAAGCTACTTGGGAGGCTGAGGCAGGAGAATTGCTTGAACATACAAGTTTGAGAGCAACCTCAGTAATAATGCAAGACCTCCATCTCAAAATAATGGAAGTTACTTAATTATTGGTTAGGGATGAGCATTATGAGCATTATATGTTACGGCCCTTTGTGAAAGTCACTGACATTAACAAAGAACATTGAACCTTGTTCAAATAACAAGGTTGTAAGTGTAAATTATAAATATATAATTAGAGATTTACTTGTGAAAATGTATATGGAAACATGTAAATGATAAATATTTGACTATATAGAAAGTAATTTCTATAAGCTTAGGTTTTAGAATTCTTAGTGATTCTTTGATCTGTTTATTTATTTTTTTAACCTTTGGGTAGCTTTTGACACAACATAGAGTATGTTATTCAGAAATGGAAAAACTTGGGAGTTGAAATGCTTTTCCTTTGTGCAAGTAAAAACACTGATACCTGGGCTGGGAACATGGCCTAGTGGCAAGAGTGCTTGCCTCCTACACATGAAGCTCTCGGTTCAATTCCCCAGCACCACATAAACAGAAAAAGGCAGAAGGGGCGCTGTGGCTCATGTGGTAGAGTGCTGGCCTTGAGCGGAAAGAAGCCAGGGACAGTGCTCAGGCCCTGAGTCCAAGGCCCAGGACTGGCCAAAAAAAAAACACTGATACCTAGAAAATTCTTTTAAAATATCCTTGTCACGCTTTCAAGGGTTGGTTTTTAAGTGAGGAAAATCTGTTTCCTAAGCAAAGCCTTCAGAACTATAGAATTTCCATGGGTGAGCGCTGCTTTCCAGCAGCTTCTAAAGCACCCAGGATCTCTGTGGTGATTCTGCGGTTGAAGTGTCGTTCCCTTGCTTTCTGCAGGTGTTTCTTTCTCAGCAAACTGGAGGAGAAGTTGGCCATTTCTGAGGAGCACAGCATGAGTGTGGACGAAGATTCCGATCCCAGCGACAGGCCGGAAGCGAGCCGGCCGGAGGAGGACGTGCGCTCCTTGATACAGAGCTGCAAGTTCTCCATGAAAATGAAGATGGTCGAGAGCGCACGGAAGCAGGTGGGTCTGGGCCACAGGGGAGGGAGACCGCAGCTCACAAAGCAAACCAAGAGAATGCCATTTTCTAAAAAGAGACTCTTTGCCACTGAACACAAATTCAAGCAACCTAATTAAATCAATGGGCAAAGAATGTAAACAGACACTTCTCCAAGGAAGATGTGAACATAGTCCTCAAGCCCATGAAAAGATGCCCGCCTCAGTCACCGTGGCCACGCGAATAAAAGTCACCGTGAGAGAGCCAGCCATTCTTCAGGGTGTGGAGAAACCGACGCCCTTGTTCCCCCACACTGTTGTGTCTGCTCTGGACACCACACTGGCTGTTTCAGTCTTGCCATCCGCCCCAGCCGTTCCACGCATCGGCCGGGACTGAAGAGACATGAAGACAGAAGTCCGGACGCGGTTCACAGTAGCCTCACTCAGACATCCGGGAAGAGAAGCAGCGGGAATGTGTGTCTGCAGGTGGATGAACAGGGCATGTATGGCGCAGCCGTGCGCGAGCTATCATTGGTGTGTGGAGGGATGAAGTACGACTGGGTGAGCCTGGAAAGCATGCTGAGGGAAAGAAGCCACACAGAAATCTTCCCTGGGGTCGTTTTGATGCAATGGTCGCCAGTGCCTCCGACGGTGGCTGCTGACTGCGAGTGGGCAGAACTCCTCTCGTGAAGCTTTTAAATCTGGGGTTAGATGGTGGCTGTCTGACTTTGTAACTATACTAAACAGAAACAATGAAAACAATCAAAACCCAAAAGCCTATTCCTTAGAGGGGCATTGGTGGCTCAGGCCTGTAATCCTAGCTCCCCAGGAGGCTGAGGTCTTAGGATTGTGGTTCAAAGCCAGCCAGGGCAGGAAAGTCCATGAGACTCTGTATCTCCAGTTAAGCATCAAAAAGCCAGAAGTGGCGCTGTGGCTCAAGTGGTAGAGTGCTAGCCTTGAGCACAAAGAGGCTCAGAGACAGCGCCCAGGCCCTGAATTCAAGCCCCAGGAATGCCTACTCCCCCCCCCCCCCCCAAGGGGGGAAACAAAAAACCAGCTGAGGAAATGGACTGGCCGCTTCAAGTCAGGGTCATTGAAAAAAGAGAAGGCCTTTGAAGATGTCCTTGGTAAAATAATGGTTCTCCTGAACTGCCTCCTTGACTGTCCTTGTGGCATCGTCTTTTTCTTCTCTTCCTATAGAACAATTTTGCCCTTGCCATGAAACTGCTGAAGGAGCTGCACAAGGAGTCCAAGAGCAGAGACGACTGGCGGGTGAGCTGGGCGCACAGCTACTGCCGGCTGAGCCTCCGCCGGGGCCGGGCCCAGAGCGCCCCTGCGCAGGCCCTCGCCGGCCTGAAGAGCCTCTCCCTGCTGGGTACGCGCTGCCGCGCCCCTGTTAGTGTTGTTGCCCTTGTTTACGTTTGTTTTTGCAGTACTGGGATTTGAACTCGGGGCCTCCTGCTTGCTAGGCAGGTGCTCGATGTATTGAACTCTATCCGCCCGTTTTGCGAAGCTCTCGCGGGCGTGGCCGGGCGCTCCTGTCTGCGTGCTCTCGGGATGCCGTGGCTCTGCCCACGCGTGTAGCACATCCCGGAGCAGCAGCCTCAGGGAAAGGCGGGGGGTGGTGAGCCTTCGCTCTGTGTGACCCGGGATTACTTGGGTCATCATGGGGACGGGTTTGCCAACGCTAAGCGTGTGAACGTACTCGCCGACCATCCGTGATGACCTGGCTTTGGTCCCCACGCCGTAACGCCAGCAGCCCTGCAGGTACTGGCTGCTTGGCTGTGGCTTGGAACAGTCCCGAGTGCGGGAAGTGGGGCGCACCCTGCCAGGATTCCAGGGAGCGGAGCACACTTCGTCACACCGCTGGGGTTACAGGCCGGAGCCCTGCCCGGCACCATTCGATCACAAGTGTGACGAGGACTTCAGCTGCGGCTGTTGCTGAAGTTTCATCAGTTTCATGACACAGTATCACTTACAAACTCTATTCCTGGGTGTCAATGTGTATGCGCAAATGCATTGATAAGATCTGTTTCCTACTATCCAAGCTGCTTGGATAAAATGTAGGCTAATGAAAGATTTCATTCTAGTTTTAGTTACTTGACTTGTGTGCAGTTACTTTTTTTCTTTTAATCAATATCAGTGTTCATTTGGATTCCATTTACGTCTATAGTGCTTCTTGATTTTAACCTTCCCCTGCCAGCTTCCTTCTTCCCCTTTCTGCTTCCTAAACCATTCTTGCCAAGTTTCCTTGCTCCATTTTCACACATTTTGATGGAATTCACCTTCCCTCCTTTGCATTTGTCTTGATATAGTTGTTTTTACCAAGATTTTAATGGAAAATATTTTTCCATTAATAACTGAGTTTATGAAATTTGTTAACCAGCTCTTAAAGCCAGTTTTTCTGTGCTTTCAAGATTTATTTTCCTTAATATCTTAACAGAAAACAACTTTTATACACTGTGTGAATGTTTTCTATTTAATCTACTTCATTTTTTAAATCCTGTTTTTTGTTCTGTTTTTTCCTAATCCAACAGAGGAGAACAACACATCAAGCTACTTAAGCAAAAATGTTGTGGCTTCCTGTGATCAGAACATTCTCCTGGGTTCCACTTACAGGCTCATGGCCGGGGCTCTCGGCAGGGAGCCCGCCTGCCTGGCTAACCTCGAGGAGAACAAGGCTAGGCGGATCTTGGAGCTGTCTGGAGCCAGTGCCGCGAGTGCAGAGCAGGTAATGGCAGAGTTTGTTTGTGTGCAGTGTGTCCTTCATGCACACCTAGCCTGCGGGCCACAGGAGAGTGACACTTAGGCACAGCCAAGTTTCTTAGGTTGAAAATTGACCTGTTCCATGTGTTTCCTGTTTGTTTGAATGGTACAAACGTGTTAGGGGTAAAGCTGGGGACTTTTTGTTGTATTGATGTGGGGAGTTCCTCCCTGGATTTTCTTAATGAGATGTTACCACTAGTCGTCATGCCGACATTTCCCAGCCTGTGGGACAAACCGGCCTTTTTCCTTTGTAGCTAGTGCTGGGTGTTGCCTGGCTTAGCTTTTTTCAGATTGTGTTACGTTTTCGTGGTAGCAGCCTCCTCCTCACCTTAGGGAGTCGTGAGGCCTTGTCTTCTCACGGGCTGATGCCACCTGCAGACAGACAGCCTAAGACACCAGCTTCCGTCCTTACCGTAAATCCCCAGGGGGGCCGCGGCCCTGCTGGCCTGCTCCAGCTCTGTGTGTGGCTCTCCGACTCCCTGGCTTTGTCTCTTTTGTTTGGCTAGCTGTTGTATGCCCAGGATTTTACTGGGAGATTATTCCTCCTTCACAACTAGGGCTAACTCCTGTTCCTGTTACCATAGCTTTTGGTATTAGTAGTTTATTTATCTTGAGATGGGGTCTTGCTATGTTGTGCGGGCTGGCCTCGAGTTCAAGTGATCCTTCTGCGTCTGTTGGCACGTGCCGTGTGACTTTGAAGTTACTGACTCACTGAGGTGGCATGTATTCTCAGGTGATCACAGGTCTGCACCAGAGAGCGTTCCATCACCTCTCCAAGGCCTTGCAGTCCGTGGAAGGGGAAGTCCCGCCTTCCTCCAGGGGCCACGGGCCTGTGACTGGGGTGACCAGGGCTTATATGACGCTGGTTGATTTCTGTGACCAAGAGCTCCGCAAAGTGGAAGAAAATACAACCGGTGACTCTCAAAAGAATAAATCAAGTTAGTGTTGTTCTATCAGTATAATGTCCAGAGGAAACTGAAGATGCTTTTAGTTTTCCATTTGTTTTCCAATGACAGCTTTCTTGAAAGAAGTCTTTTTCTTTTTTAATGGTATTAGTATCTCCAGGCATGGTAGCCTGCATTTAAAGAGTCAAGTTGTCCTCAGTCTATCCCTTTGATTTATTTTAGTTTATTTACTTACTTTTGATGTTGCTGGGGTTGAACTTAGGGCCTTGTGCATGGTGGGTAAGTGCTGAACCACATCCCAAGCCCAAGGTGTTTTGAGATGGGGTTGTACTAGGTAGCCTAGGCTACTCTAAGTCAGGATCCTCCTGCTTTCATGTCCCAAGTGCTGGGAGGATAAGTGTCAACCCACACCGCTCATTTGCTTTGTTTCGTGTGTGTGTGTGTGTTGGTACTGGGGCTTTTGCTTAGGGCCTTCCTAGTAAGCTTGTTTGGCTTTTTTGCTCAAGGTCAGTGCTTTACTACTTTCTCTTTTTTACTACATTTCTCTTTTTTTTTTCTGGTTAATTGGAGATAAAAGTCTCATGGGCTTTTCTGTCAAAGCTGGCTTAGAGCCTCTGTCTTTAGTTCTCAGCCTCTTAAGGAGCTAAGATTTAGAGGCATGAGACAACTTCTTCATGTTTTTGGTTACAGTTTGGTACTAGCTCGTGTGGCCTGCCTTTTGCTCTGGGAATAAATGCAGTGATCAGGAGGTGTCTGTTATGCATACTCTAAAGGAAAAATTTGGCTTTCAGACACAAAAAACAAAAATGTGTATGATGTTTGTTGATTAAAAGTAGTTCAAAAGAGAGCGTTACAGCTGGACGCTATAATCCTAGCTACACTGGTGACAGAGCTGAGGATCGAGGGTCAAAGCCAGCCCAGCAGCCAAATCTGAAAGACTCTTATCTCCAATTACCTAGCAAAAAGCAAGAAGTAGAGCTGAGGCTCAAGTGGCAGAGCACCAGCCTTAAGCAAAAAAGTTCAGGACGAGTGCGAAGACCTGAGTTTAAGCACAAAAGAAAAAACAGCAGTGACATGCAAAAAATATAAGCCTAAAGGGAAAAATGTTACCACTTATCCTATTGATAGCCTGTAAGTGACGTGTTGATCGTTGTTTTCCTCCTTCAAAGGTACAGGTTGTGTCGAACTGGAGGCCTATCCAGCACTTGTGGTAGAGAAAATGTTGAGAGCTTTAAAACTAAATTCCACGGAAGCCAGACTCAAGTTTCCTAGATTACTTCAGATCGTAGAACTGTATCCAAAGGAGACCTTGAGCCTGATGACAAAAGAGGTTGGTACCCCAGGGGATGGAAGGGAACTTGACGGAACGTCACGAAGACACTCCCGCTGGTGGGCTGGAGGTGCGGCTCAAGCAGAAGGGCACTGGTCTAGCGAATGCCAGGCGCTCGCTTCAGATCCCAGGACCCTCAAACCAAACCCCCCCCCACACACAGAGACCTCCTTAGCGAGGGCCACGCACGGGCTGCGGCTTCTCCAGACAGCACCGGATCCTGCTGCCGTTTCACGACACAGATCATTTAACGTGTGGGACAGAGCATGTACAATGACTCCTTTTGGGTGTTTGTAAGAACGCTGCATCTGAACAAACGTCCAAAGCAATCAAGGACCCAAAGTGTTGTGTCCGGGGCGGAAACAAGGACTTTCTCGCAGGTGTGACCCACGTAGATGAAGCTGCGGTCTGTAGCATCTGCTGCCGCCTTAGGTTCGGTTCCGTGGCCGAGGGGGATGACGACGCTTCCGTCTGCGTCCCCCCTCCCACGGTGGATAGTACTTGCGGCTGGCCCCGTGCCCCACAGGCCCGAGGACTCGCCGTCGGTGGGACGGAGGCGTTCGTGTGTGTGTGTGTGTGTGTGTGTGTGTGTGTGTGTGCGTGCGTGCATGCATGTGCACACGCACACAGGGCACTGCACCTCTGCCCCCGCTCTGCTCCTCTGCCTTCCTGGGACCGTACCTGCTGGCCGTGCTGTCCCGTGGGCGCTGTTCCTGTGGGGAAGGCTCCCTGCAGAGGCTTGCGGCTATTAATCCTTGAGATTTTACGGAAAGACCTGTCTTCGATGGATCTTTGGCCTGTCTTAGAAAATAGGGCCAACCTGTGATTTGAAATTACAAGTTCAGAAAGGCTTGACTGGCACTCTCTGTTAGCTTGTGTTGTTATTTGTTATTTCTTAGCATTGGTGATTGGACCGAGCCATCCCCTAGGCCTTCCCTTTATTGTTATTTTGTGTTGGTGATAGGGTCTGCCTGGGCTAACCTTGAACTCATGAGCCTCCTGCCGCTGACTCCCACGTAGCTTGGGATTACAAGTGTGAGCCACCACTCCTGCTGTATTGCAAGTTCTTAAACAGTACTGTCTGAGCTGTGCAGATCTGGCGTGGTTATCGGGGCTCTGACTACACTCTTCACTTCCTGTGGATGTCCATTAGTAGGCTTTGCCAGCAGGCCTTAAACAGGAGAGTAAAGTAAATGCAGAACTGCAAAATATGTGTTTTTCTTTTTTCTTTAAGTCATTCCTGGGGCGTGAACTCCTGGCCTGAATGCTGTCCCCGGTTTTCTTGCTAGTGCTACCACTTGGGCCACACGTCCACTTCTGGCTTTTAGGTGGAAATAAGAATCTCAGACTTTCCTGCGTGGGCTGGCTTTTAATCACAATCCTTAGATCTCACCCTTCTGAGTAACTGTGATAGGCATGAGCTCCAGGAGTTCTTTATCGCTCATGGCTAGCACTCGAACACTTGAAGCACAGTTTATAGTGGTTAATTGGAGATGTCTCATGAACTTTTCCTACCCGGTCTTTGAACCTCCGTCCTCAGATCCAAGCCTCCGGAGTAGGTAGGATTTCAGGCCTGAGCCACCGGCTCATGGCTATGTGTTTTTCTTAAAGATAAGTGAGGAAGTACTTAAGTAACATTTATGGGCTTGATTTTTTTTCCTAATGTAATATGTTACTTATATGTGGAAAAGTCCATTTTGAATTTGTGACTTACATACTTTTAATCCCATCACAAAGGAGGCCTGGGCGCAAGGGCCCAGCTCAGAAACCAATCTGACTTAGTCAATCAAACATTATTTAGTGTTGTTATGACAGATGCCTTGTGGTCTTCCTCCTCCTGTCTGCGCACACACTGCCCTGTCCTCAGTTTACCTGCAGCTGGGAAGCTCCTTATGCTAGCATTACAAGCATATCAAGGTTTACCTTGAAAATACCATCTTTAAAAACTTGGAGGCGAACAAGTGCACATTTTTAAGGGACTGCTGAGTTAAGAGACAAAAGCCAGAAGCTACTAAATGGAAGCTATTTCTTTCTTTTTTTATTTTGAATTTTATTGTAAAAATGATGTGCAGTGGGGTTACAGTTAGATGACTCGGGTAATGAGTACATTTCCCTTCCCTCCCCTCCCCATGTCCTTCCCAAGGTGGTGTCTAGTGAACTGCACTGCTGAGATGTTCACCCTTTGTCCCACCGTTTCTGTGCTTCCCCTTCTCCTCCCTAAATCAAATAAACTTACATACAAGGCAAAGGGTATAGAAATCAAAAGCCGCCACAGAAGGGAATAAATAATTTTAAAAAACCTCTTATTTCCATCTCTTGGAGTTGTAAATGGAAGATATGTTGATATGTGTAATACATAAAAGGTCTGTCAAATGCCATCGGTACAGTGGTACAGCTTAAAAGAACGCTAAGAAAAGTAGATGTGATACAGAAAACTAACATTTGCAACTTCTGAAGTAAGTGATTGCCAAAGACCAGTAGGAAATGGTTGAAGGAAAGTGCCTGGTGTGACCCTCCCTGGGACAGTACCTATGTCCCAGCTCTGGAGGAGATAGAAATGAGAGGGGCGCAGTTTGAGGGTAACGCGGGCAAAAAGATAGCAAGATCTTACCTTAGGAAGCACACTCGTGGTGGTGGCCCACACCTTTATTCTTTCACCATAGTTAAGTGCAGTCTTGAAACAAGAGGATGGTGGCCCATTGCCAGACCCAGGCAGAAGTACAAGACCCTCCATCTGAAAAGTAAAGTAAAAATAAAGTGAGCTGCTGTCAGGAAGAGTGTGGTCTCTGGGCGCCAGCGGATCATGGATCAAAGCCAGCCCGGGACAGAAAAGTCCCTGTGAGACCCCTACCTCCAATCAACCACCAGAAAAAGTGGCACTGTGGCTCAAAGTGGTCGAGCCCTAGCCTTGAGCAAAAGAGCTCAGGGACAGCGTCCATGCCTTGAGTTCAAGCTCCATGATCGACACCCCCCCCCAAAAAAAAGTGAGCTACAGCTATGAAAAGCAGCAAGTCTGAATTCGTTCTTGTAAACAAAGACTATGTTCTGTGTTCTGTTGCACAGGAAATGTCTCGAAGAAAACAGCACTCACTTCACTGAAAGAGATCCAAGGAATAGGAACTATTACCTTGTACGCATAGCATTTTGGACAGAGTCGGTTCACTGTTTTGTTTGTGATTCCGTTTCACCCATCTGTGTTTCAGATGTCTTGCATCCCTTGCTGGCAATTCATTGGCTGGATCAGCCACATGGTGGCGCTGCTGGACAAAGAGGAAGCCACGGCGGTGCAGCCCACGGTGGAGGAGATAGCCAGTCACTACCCACAGGCCCTCGTCTATCCTTTCATCATAAGCAGCGAGAACTTCTCCTTCCAAGACACAGCTGCTGGTCATAAGAACAAGGAGTTTGTGGCAAGGTGATGCTATAGAAAAGGGTTGAGTTATCTTCATACTACAGGGTATAAGAAAGGTGTGTGGTAAAAGCAAACCTGCAGAAACCAATAGCCCTGACCTCTCTGCAAAGCATAGAAGACTTTAGACATCTGTTGAAGGTATCTTGTTTTGTGTAGTACTTGTTAGAGCATTTCTTTCCTTTTAAAAACAGATTTCATCTCAGTGATCCTATGATCAGGATTGTGATCTTAGATCATCTGTTGGGTCAGGCAGACTAAATGAGATACATATACTTGTGTGTGATTTTATGGAGCTGTTCAGTAGTTATTACATATTGTATAAATAATATCTGTATATGTCTTGATCTTTGAAGGTGTTTGATTGCCTAGTCTGTCCAATTTTTTTATAGGATCAAAAGTAAGTTAGATCAAGGAGGAGTGATTCAAGATTTTATTAATGCTTTAGAACAGCTCTCTAATCCTGATTTGCTCTTTAAGGTAAGAAAACATGTTTTGATACATAAAAGCAGATTTAAAGCTCACTTGCAGCCTGGCCTGATTCTTGATCATTTTTCCTTTCTCTTCTTTTCACACAGGACTGGGTTGCTGATATGAAAGACGAATTAGGAAAAATGCATGTAAATCAAAAAAACATTGAAAAGCTTTATGAAAGGATGCATGCAGCGTTGGGCAACGCGAAGTCCCCAGGCCTCGGGCCCTTCAGAAGGAGGTTCGTTCAGGTGAGGCGGGAACACACCTGCTCTGGTTGCAGAACGGGCACTGGGGAAATCTGCTCATGCCCGGTGGCTGGCTGACAGCTCTGGCTTTGGAATGTCTGTTGGATTTACGAACTTGCTTTACACCTGTCTGGTACTTGGTGCGAGGTGCCGCCAGGACGCCTTCAGTTCAGATGGCGGCGGGATGGGTCAGTACGCCAACTTGTACTTGCACATTCTGAGGTCTGAAGCTTACGTAGCTTGATATTTTTAATTCTTCAGATGATTTAGAGACGGGATCAAGAAAATATTTTGATCTTACTTGAGTTAATTATTAATATTCCCAAGCAGCGCTCTGACACAGGAAATACGCTGTACTTGGAGATACAAAGACAGACTCCATTCCTGAGGCCAGGCGTCACATGACAGCCACTTAAAGAAATCTGCGCACAGGATAGTGTAGTAAAGGAAATTGATTTTCAGAACTGCTCTAGCGTTGGAAGGAAACCCCTTGTGTTTGGAGGGAGTCCTGGAGCTAGTGGAGCTTGCAGTGAGCTTGCTGTGATTCCTTTCCCTACACGGACTCCAGCATCCTCTCCTCTTCAGGGTCTTCCCTGGCCTTCTTCCTCCCAGTGGTCCAGAGCACCTTCCATATGCCTTGTTTTCACCATTCATTCACACGGACTTTTCCCTCCCCGTCTTTGTCAAGCTGGCAGCTATTCGTTAAACATGAAGAAGGTTAAGGGCACGAAGGAGAAGTCCTGGCATTCAGGTTGGCAGCAATTCTTCAGCCCACCATCTTACAAGACAGAAGAGGAGCTTCGTGATTGTGTTTTTTGTGAATAACCCAGGCCTGAGATCGAGACTAGGGAGTGGTATGCCTGGGCTAGACACTGTCCCTGAGGGTCTGAGCTACATCTCTTGAGCTACATCTCCACTACCAGTGTTTTTTGATGGTTAGACATAAGACTCTCAAGGGCTTTCTTGCCCCAGCTGGCCTCAAACCGTGGTTCTCAGATCTCAGCCTCAGGAGTAGCTAGGATTATGGCCATGAGCCACTGGTACCTGGTTGAATGGGATAATTTTGCTAAGTGGGTCATTTGGGGTGGGTCATTTCCACTTAGTGTAGTTTGAGTTAAAGACATGAACACAGGAACAATCAGGACCTAATATGACCAGGTAGACATTTTAAAAGTGCAGGTAATACCACACAAACTGAGTAGTTTACTTCACATCCTGTTGTATGCTGTAGATCCTTGAATAAACAACGGGAGTTGTAATTACCTGAGGTACTAATTTGTATTAGAAACTAATGGAGTTTAGAAATAGTGAAATAATGTATTTCATGATGACCAGGTTTATGTTGTAGAATTGGTTCTGCATTAGTTAAAGATTTTTTTTGGGGGGTGCAGGTGCTAGGGCTTGAAGAACTCAGGGTCTGGGCACTGTCCCTTAGCATTTTTTGTTCTACTACTTGAGCCACAGCTCTGCTTCCAGGTTTTTGGTGGTTAATTGGAAATAAGAGTCTCACAGACTTTGCTGGCTGGACTGGCTTTGTAGCTTGAACCTTAGATCTCAGCTTCCTGAGTAGCTAGGATGACAGGTGTGAACCACTACTGCCCAGCTAAAAAGGTTTTAAATTAATGCTGTTCAGGTATATCTTGATAGCTCCTAAGACTTTTAAAAATCTTAATATCAAGATTATTTAAATAGGTATGATACAAAGAATTTTTACATTCCAAGATATTGCTTCTATTTTTTTTTTTTTTTTTTTTGCCAGTCCTGGGCCTTGGACTCAGGGCCTGAGCACTGTCCCTGGCTTCCTTTTGCTCAAGGTTAGCACTCTGCCACTTGAGCCACAGCGCCACTTCTGGCCATTTTCTGTATATGTGGTGCTGGGGAATCGAACTGAGGGCCTCATGTATATGAGGCAGGCACTCTTGCCACTAGGCCGTATCCCCAGCCCTGCTTCTATATTTTTATAGTTATAATTTTTTCTAAATAATGTTTATTTATAGCTCTTATATGATTCAAACTGTTTTGATTCAGACTAATGTTTCCAAAGACCCATTCTAAGGACAATAGCAATTTTATGTTTTCCTCCTCAAAAGAAAAATATGTGAGCTATTAATTGTTATTGAATTACTTTTTTAATTTTGCTTTTAACTTTGCTCCTAGTTATTCATGTCATCATAATGATGTAAACACAGAACTAGACAAAAGCACGAAGAAGTTTTTAAAATTATATTATAACTACCAGCCATTCTAGCTATAATCTTTTTAAAGGAAGACATGTAACAAACAAAAGATTTGTTAGAGTATTGAAATGTTCAAGGAAGGTGAAACTATAATAAAAAAGAAGAAATGTGTATAATTGGGTACTTGTTTATTAGGAAAGTTTGTAAGGATAGAAGTTTTTCCAAAGTTCCAGCTGAACATTATTAATCTTTATAGTAATTTATTGTGTGTTTCAGGCTTTTGGGAAAGAATTTGATAAACACTTTGGGAACAGCGGTTCTAAGCTCTCCAGAATGAAGCTCTGTGACTTCAATGCCATTACTGACTCACTGCTTGCAAAAATGAGGCAACACTCGAAGCCACCTGGAAATCTGAAAGAATACTCGCCATGGATGAGCGAGTTCAAAGTGGAGTTTCTGAGAAATGAGCTGGAGATTCCTGGTAGGTTTACCACCGGTGTAACAAAACCGAATTCTATGCAAAGCAGTGGTATGCTATACTGTGCAAGAACCCTTTGCTTCCAAACAGTGAAGCTCAGGTCATGTCAGTTCCCTTTAAATAAATTATTATACTTTTAATTTTTAGGAAAATACTTAATTATTGCGCATTTGTACACCTTACCACATGGCTAAGGCAATGAGAGTTGTTGGTTTTTTATATCCCTAATTGTGATTGAGATTTTTATTTAGTAAAATGGTTATCCCGAACTATAGATTTCTTCCAAGCATGTCCTGCTTTGCTCCTTTTTCTTCAGAAATAGAGTACAGAAACAGGTCACTTCAGGCACCAGCTGACCCCCTTTAAAGGGACTAGTTGGTGGTTAAATGACCTACCCAGAGGAGCTGGATTGTGCCTTGGGGGTGGAGTCACACAGCAGGTTGGCCAGGTGGGAACAAGGTGTAATTATTTTCAGGAGAAACGTGTCTATTCCGTGTTCTTTGCCCTGGAATTTTCCAAAGGGGGGAAAATGTATTCATCTGGCTCATTCTGGCAAATATATGAAAAAGTATGTTTTTATTGACAAGCATGCAGTTGCTTTCTGTCGATTTCAAGGAAGACATTCACCTATAAGTTTTCTAATGTGTAGACCCTTTTTGAGATAATGCTGTGTTCTAGGTCAGTGTGGTATATTTTTTGCTGGAAATGTGTCTGATTGGAATAGGAAACGATCTTCCATTAATTGGCTGAATGGAGATATTCTGAGTGCATTTTCTTTAAATGAACACTTTGAGTCTTAAATTGATCATATCCAAAGAACATTTTTATTGGATCAACAGATGTGCTTTAAAACATGCGGGCTCTGTTCCGAGCTGTACGTGAGCAAGGCTGTGTGGTTTCTTTTAGGTCAGTACGACGGCCAGGGAAAACCATTGCCTGAATACCATGTGCGGATCTCTGGGTTCGACGAGCGGGTATGTGTGAGCATTTGTGAGCACCCTCGTTGTGTTAATGTAAATGTGAGAATGTGCGATTCGTCCTACGCTGGTCTCAGATTTTATGGCACTTTTTTCTCTATTGCTGACTAAATTTCTTACTTATAATGATGTTGCCAGTGGGTCAACATCAATCATGTTTAAGGCTGTAGTAGATTCAAATAATAAGTTGTATGTATCCATTATAAGATTTAATCATTAGTCTCTTCTGTAATAAATGTAAATTGAGTCTAGAAAATGCAATACAGGGGCTGGGAATGTGGCCTAATGGTAGAGTGCTTGCCTCGTATACATGAAGCCCCTCAGCACCATATGTATAGAGGGGGGAAAAAAGCCAGAAGTGGAAAGAAAATGCAATATAAAAAGAAACAAGCCCAAAATAAAGTTGGAATGATAGTATGCATGTTGGGAGGTATTATGTCCTAAAAGTGAATTTCCAAGTTTTCACTGTCCAGAGATTTCCATAAGTGAGACTTCTTCCCTCCCTCCCTCCTTCCTTCTCTCTCTCTCTTTCTTGTTTAAAAAAAGCAACAGCAGGGGCTGGGAATGTGGCTTAGTGGTAGGGTGCTCGCCTAGGTTCGAAGCCCTGGGTTCGATTCCCCAGCACCACGTACACAGAAAATGGCCAGAAGTGGCGCTGTGGCTCAAGTGGCAGAGTGCTAGCCTTGAGCAAAAGGAAGCCAGGGTCAGTGCTCAGGCCCTGAGTCCAAGGCCCAGGACTGGCCAAAAAAAAAAAAAAGCCACAGCAACAACCAAGAAACCCCTCGAGCAGTGTCTTGATGGTTTGAAGGTGAGCGTGATGGCCTCCCTGCGCAAGCCCAAGCGCCTGGTCGTCCGCGGCCATGACGCGCGGGAGCACCCTCTCCTGGTGAAGGGCGGCGAGGACCTGCGCCAGGACCAGCGCGTCCAGCAGCTCTGCCAGGTCATGAACGGCGTCCTCGCCCGCGACGCCGCCTGCAGCCAGAGGAGCCTGCGCTTGCACACCTACCGCGTCGTGCCCATGACCTCCAGGTGTGCACGGGGGGGGAGGGGGGATATGCACGGAGCGAGGGGGAGGAAGAGAGAGGCGCCGGCCGTGGTCCTGGGGCTGCCTGTCGGCCCCGTCAGGGTTGGCAGGCAGGGCCGCCAGTGCCGTATCCTGCAGGCGGGAACGCGGGCCGGGTTTTGGCGTCCCAGGCTGCGGGACCTCCACCCAGAGGATGCGGAGAACCACCCGACAGACAGCTGCTCCCGTCAGGCTCCAGCCAAGAGACCGCGCGCAGCTCTGCGGTTACCCAGAAACAGTGCGCTTTGCTTTCCAGATTAGGAGTCATTGAGTGGATTGAAAACACCGTGACCCTGAAGGAGCTGCTTCTCACCAGCATGTCACCCGGGGAGAGAGCGGCCTACACCAGGTACTGGACGCTGCCCGCGCTCCGTGCTCCTGCCCTCCAGCCCAGCCCGCCTCCTCCTCCACATCCCCTGGGTGCTCCCGCCCCCCAGCCCGCCTCCCCACACATCCCCTGGGTGCTCCTGCCCTCCCCCCATATCCCCTGGGTGCTCCCGCCCTCCATCCCGCCTCCCCACACATCCCCTGGGTGCTCCTGCCCTCCCCCCACATCCCCTGGGTGCTCCTCTGTCAGCTGGCACGCAGGACTGGTGTCTGCGCGACCATTTCCAGCCGCGCCCGGGACGCCTTGTGATTCTGCTCTCAAAACTCCCCTGGCCTGGGCTGTGTTTGCCTCTGGTGAGGTGAACAGAGTGAATGTTTACTAGAACGGAGTATTGGGATGATTTCATGGTGTACAGCCTTGACAGTATTCATTAATGATAAGATCAAGAGTTAACGGGCTGTCATCTCCCGGGTTCCAGATCGTAGCTTCAGTTCCTAACGCGTGAACTCATTGACTCTCACCGCAGCCTGTGAAGGTTCATTTTCCACTCCACGGCCTGCTCCCGGGCGCTGTGTGTGGCCGTCCGCGTGGTCGCGGTCCTTTGTTACATGATATGCTAGCGTTCAGGCCTAGGTGACAGGAACTGGTGTTGGCTTCATCTTATTCTGTGTAAGAAATGGGAGATCAGTATGACAAGTTGTATTTATTTTTCCCTGACTCTTCACTGTTTCTCAACAAATTCTTGGTGATTTTCACCTTAAAAGAAATCATAGGATGCTATCGCTCTAATTCTGTACCCTTTTTCTTCTTGTTAGTGGTCCCAAAGCACCCATTTTTGAATATAAAGATTGGCTGACAAAAATGTCAGGGAAACATGATGTTGGCGCCTATATGCAGGTGTTCAGGTGAGCGCGGCCTCGAGGGGCGTTTGGCATTTGTCGTTCTGTTCGTTCTCACAATGACACCGCTGCACGCTCTCGCGTCCTAGGATGTTTGTCTCGGAGATCCTTAAAGTCGAGTTGAGATTCGAGCTGGGCTTGGCGGCACGTGCCTGCGACCCCGCTGTCCAAGGGGCTCGGGAAGGCGGGCCCTTCGCACATGGGGTGGAGCACGCATGGACGCCCGGGAAGGCGGCCCCTTTCCAGCTGGGGTGGCGCTCGTGGACGCCCGGGCAGGCAGGCCCTTCGCACATGGGGTGGAGCACGCGTGGACGCCGCTCGCTTAACGTGCAAGTGTAACGAGCTGTGTTCCGGTTGTGACCTCCTAGGAGCGCTAATCGCACGGAAACGGTCACGGCCTTCAGAAAGCGGGAGAGCCAGGTGCCCGCCGACCTGCTGAGGTGAGCGTCCCGGTCCCTCCCCTGCGCTGGTGGCTGGCCGGGCGGGGCGGGGACCCGGGGCGGGGATGGTGACGGGCACGGTGTCCGCAGGCGGGCCTTCGTGAGGATGAGCACGGGCCCCGAGGCGTTCCTGGCCCTGCGCTCCCACTTCGCCAGCTCCCACGCGCTGCTGTGCGTCAGCCACTGGCTCCTCGGCATCGGAGACCGGCACCTGAACAACTTCATGGTGGCCACGGACACGGGGGGCGTGATCGGCATCGACTTTGGCCACGCCTTCGGGTCGGCTACGCAGGTACGCCTCAACTCCCGTTAGCTTACAGCCCTCGCGTGACACCCTCCAGAGGGGGACGGTTTTCAAGGCTGGTTTCTGTCGTGGTCATTAAAGTTGACATTTTTGAAGGAAGGAAACTCACTTGGGGCTTGTTTAGACAGTCAGGTGAGAGGCAGCACATGGTGTGCGTGTGTACACCTGAGTCTGAAATCGGAGCCCAGTGCTTGCTCAGCCTGTGCTCTACCCCCTGAGTCATGGCCCCGCCTGGCTTTCCGCTGGCTGTCTGGAGATGTGCTCTCGGGGACTCCTCTGCCTGGGCTGGCTTGGAGCTCAGCCTTTCGAGCGGCTGGGATTACAGGATGAGATCGTGGCCAGGCTGGGGAGTTGAGGTTAAGCAGAGTCCCCGGCACTGGTGGCTCATGTCTGTAGTCCCAGCGACTGGGGGGCTGGGATGGAAGGATTGCAGTGCGAAGCCAGCCCGGGCGGGCAAGCCCATGAGACGCTCCGGTTAACCCCCAGGAAACTGGAAAGGGCATTGTGGCCCAGGTGGTAGAGGCTGGCCTCGAGCACTGAAGCTCAGGGCCAGCGCCCCAGCCCTGCTGCGTTGAAGCCCATGACTGATAGGAAAGAGAAGTCGTGGACTTGGTAGTCTCGCTGAGAGTAACGATCTTGGGAAACCTGTTTGTTCTTGCCTGTTACCTTGAGACTCGCGTGGTCTACCTCTTTCGTGTCTGTTTTTCCTTTTATTTAGTTTCTCCCGGTTCCTGAGTTGATGCCTTTCCGTCTCACACGCCAGTTTCTCTCCCTGATGTCACCGATGAAAGAGACGGGCCTCTTGTACGGTGTGATGGTGCACGCGTTGCGGGCCTTCCGTGCTGACGCCGACCTGCTCACCAACACCATGGACGTGTTCGTGAAGGAGCCCTCCTTTGACTGGAAAGTAGGCTTTGCTTTTGTCCCAGTGATTGATCCCGTACCTCCTGTTGGATGGCAAAACGCATCCAGTTACTATTTTTGGTGTATTTCCCACAATTAACATTTAGAGTCCTTTGGTCTGAAATCCAGATAAAAACATAAAACACTGGTCTGGTGGCTCACGCCTGTCATCCTAGCTACCCAGGAGGCTGAGATCTGAGGATTGTGATTCCAAGCCAGCCCCAGCAGGACAGTTCATGGGCCTCTGATCTCCAGTTAACTACAAAAAGCTGAATGTGGACCTGTGGCCCACGTGGTCCAGTGCCGGCCTTGAACGAAGTTGAGGGGCATCACCCAGGATCAGCACTTTAAAAAGCGAAAACTTGATTTGAAGAACACTGCTGCTTCGCTAGAGTTTATTCCTTACTGAAAATGGACCCATTCGTGGTGGCGGTCCAATGTTTCTCTTGACACACTTTTTTTTTTTTTGCCAGTCCTGAGCCTTGAACTCAGGGCCTGAGCCCTGTCCCTGAGCTGCTTTTGCTCAAGGCTAGCACTCTGCCACTTGAGCCACAGCGCCCCTTCTGGCTTTTTCTGTTTATGTGGTGCTGAGGAATCGAACCCAGAGCTTCAAGCATGCTAGGCAAGCACTCTACCACGAAGCCACATTCCCAGTCCTGACACAACTTTTAGTGTAAAAGCACTAGATGAAAAGGCTTCCTTGAGCAAACAAAGCAGACAGTGCTGTCTTGAGTCTCCAAGGTCTTCCCGAGAGGCGTCACCCTGTGGAGGGGGGACCCACGCACCTCCCTGCCACCTCCGCTGCAGGGCTCCGAGAATCCGGCTGTTCCCAACCTGGAGTGTCTGCTTTTACAAAGATTACTTCTTGATTCAACCAATATGAATGTGTTTGTGCATGTTGTTATAACACATAGACAACAATCATGTTCTGTTTACTTAGAATTTTGAGCAAAAAATGCTGAGGAAAGGAGGATCATGGATTGAAGAAATAAATATAACTGAGAAGAACTGGTACCCTCGACAGAAAATCTGTTACGCTAAGAGAAAGTTGGCAGGTGCCAATCCAGCCGTTATTACGTGGTGAGTGGTCACACGCTCCCTCGGGACTGTGTGCGGCGTGCTGAGCGCCTCGGGCCTCGGGGGTGTGGCCGTCCTCGCTGCTCGGACGGGGGTGGGGGGGAGGGCTGGCTGCGTGGACACCGGCGTGTCCCGCCCCGGGCCAGTGTCTGCCATAGCCGGTGCCCACATGAGGACAAAGGTGCGTTTTTAGGTGGATGTCAAAATACAGTCAGTTGTCTCTCAGCTTTTCTTTCTAGCACATTTGCCCCATCGGGCCCTCATTGCCACAGCGCTAAGGTGTGATTCACACAGTGTGTGCTCGTAAGGCCGTATGTAGTAGTGCATGCCGATAATCCCAGCGACTCAAGACGCCTTGCTTGAGGGATCCTCTGTGTAAAGTTAGGCTGGGCAAAACGTGATTGAGGCCTCCTCTCAACAAAGAAGCCCATGCCCTGGGAAGCACAAGTAAAAGGTGGCGCTCGCCCCAGCTCCAGGCTGGAGTGTGCCGAGCAGGAGGAGGGCTGGAGGCATGCCCGCCTGGCAGGCGCAAGGCCCTGTCCTGAGCTCAAGCACTACCAAAACCCACAGTGCCTTCGCTCTCGCTTGGTTTTAATTGTTTTCTTCTTGAGACTTAGATATATAGATTGTTCTTAGGGAATGGAAAAGTAAGAGTTAAGAAGTAGGAGTACAAAGAGTGCTCACCTCATATTCATGAAGCCCTGGGTTCGATTCCCCAGCACCACATAGACAGAAAACGGCCAGAGGGGGCGCTGTGGCTCAAGTGGCAGAGTGCTAGCCTTGAGCAAGAAGAAGCCAGGGACAGTGCTCAGGCCCAGGACTGGCCAAAGAAAAGTAGGAGTCAATGGCCATGTGTGGTTGGCTGCCAAGGTCTTTCCGACAAAGCATGCTGGCAAAAGAATGGAGTTGGATCTCTCATGCCATTTATAAAATTAATTCAAAATGGAGCAAATGTAAGAGCTAATACCGTAAAACAAGTAGGAAAGAGCAGAGGAATGAATCTTGACTGCGTTGAGTTTGGCTGTGGCATTTACCATTCTGAGGTTTGACACCAGAAGCGAGAACAAAGCAGATCCGCTCAGCACTCTGTGTCTCACAGGATGTCACCGAGAAAGGAGCAAGAGGGCCGGGTGTGGGCGGCGGAGGGCGCTGCCCCGCACGCGAGCGGGCCCTGCCAAAGGGAGGCAGTGCAGAGCCGCAGACTAGGAGAGCATTCTTATAAGTCATGGCTTTTTTTTTCCCCCCAGCCAGTCCTGGGCCTTGGACTCAGGGCCTGAGCACTGTCCCTGGCTTCTTTAGCTCAAGGCTAGCACTCTGCCACTTGAGCCACAGCGCCACTTCTGGCTTTTTCTGTGTATGTGGTGCTGAGGAATCGAACCCAGGGCTTCATGCATGCTAGGCAAGCACTCTACCACATTCCCAGCCCTGTTAATCATATGTCTGATAAAGGAATTTTATATAGAATATATTTAAGACCTCTTACAAATCAGTAACTAAAAACCCAGCTAGATGGCATTGGCTCACACCTGTAATCCTAGTTACTCAGGAGGCTGAGATCTGAGGATCACAGTTCAAAGCCCGGCCAGGCACGAAAATCTGTAAGACTCTTATCTCCAGTTAATCAACAAGAAGCCAGAGTAGAGCTGTGGTCAATTGATAAGAGCGCTTGCCTTGAGTAAAGAAGCTCAGGGACAGTGTACAGGCCCTGGGTTCAAGACCCTGGACTAACACAAAAAGGAAGGAGAGAGACGGAGGAGGAAGGAAGGAAGGAGAGAAGAGAGACGGGGGAGGGAGGGAGGGGAGAAAGGAGGGCGGGGGAGGGAGAGGGAGGTGGAGGGAAAGAAGGAAAGAAAATGCAATTTTTAAAAAATCAACACATTTCTCTAAGGAAAGCGCACAGCTAGCCCCTCAGTACACAGGAAGGAGAAGGCAGATGCTGGCATGGCGGTGAGGAGCAGCTCCCCGCTGCTCCCTCCTGCCCCCCATTGCCCCCCACTGCTCCCTGCTGCCCCTCGCTGCTCCTCGCTGCTCCCCGCTGCCCCTCGCTGCTCCCCGCTGCCCCCCGCTGCCCCTCGCTGCCCCCCCGCTGCTCCCCCGTGCTGGTGAGTGGGAGGCTGTGAAATGCGGCTGCCGCCCAGGGCGAGGGGCGGCTCAGGCCACCCGGGCCCTTCCCCAGCCCTGAGACGCGAGAGGGGCAAAAGCAAGACGGAAGGTGCCATCGCAGCCGCTGCTTGTGAGTGTCGCTGAGGAATGGAAAGCCTGTGTCCGCACGAGCAACTGACTGTGGCCAGCGGCGTCACCTGGGTTTCATTTCCTTGCAATGCGACTCTTGACTTTAAGGTTATGAGCCACAGAGAGAGGTCCTGGTGTGAGCTAGAAGGTTCTCGAGGAGGGCTGCGCGCGGGCGGCGAGGAGGTGCCGTCCAGGTGCTGGGTCTTCATGGCTGTTTTCTCTTTTCCAGTGACGAGTTACTTCTGGGCCACGAGAAGTCGCCCGCCTTCGGGGGCTACACGGCCGTCGCTCGAGGAAGCAGAGACCACGACGTCCGTGCCCGGGAGCCCGACAGCGGACTCTCGGAGGAGACGCAAGCCAGGTGCCTGCTGGACCAGGCTACCGACCCCAACATCCTGGGCAGAACCTGGGAGGGCTGGGAGCCCTGGGTGTGAGTTGGGGGGGGGCAATAAAGCCGTGCGTTGACTCTGAAGACGTTATTGAAAGCTCTAGACTGTCGCCCCCGCCCTCAGCAGGCGGGCTTGGCAGAGCCGCCCAGTTTTCGTGACAGAATCCGTAGCACGGCTTCAGTGAAGATCACGACGAGTGGAGCAATGTTGATCGTCAACGTTTCCTATTTTACAACAACCTGATAAAGGGAACCGTGTTCAGGTTCATCCAAGTCTTCAGGAAATGGCCAGGAAATGAAGCGGTGGGGCAGCGGCCTGGTGCTTGGAGAGAGCCGGGCCTCCGCCACTCGCTGTGTGCGTGGCGAGCGGCGCTGAGAACCAGCGCAGCTGTGCGTGACGCTCAGCCCGAGGAGCGCGCGTTCTAACGAGCTGTGCGTGACGCTCAGCCCGAGGAGTGCGCGTTCTAACGAGCTGTGCGTGACGCTCAGCCCGAGGAACGCGTTCTGTTTAGAAGCAGGCGAGCTCGCGCCTTTCTCTGGGGCTTTTGGTTTTTTTCTCTTTCTAGTTTTGACAAAGAGGAAGTTGAGGAGGGCAGGAACCTCGGTCTTAGCGCACTTGTGACTGTGATTCACAGCTGCAGTCGCGAATCTTCCAGACCTCACAGAGGATGAGGAGGAAGATAAGAAGGAGAGGTCTCCTTGCGTGAGCCGGACTCCTTATTTGGAACATCTGGAGCAGCCAGAGCTGATTGTGAAACCTAGAAAGAGCGCTGTCTCCAGGCTGCGTCCGTAGCTGTTTGCAGATTGGCTCCGGGACTTTGGTTGGTTTTGGTCTGGAAACTTCCCTTTGGGAGGTTTTCTGTGGCTTTGAGAAGTCACCTTGGGAATTTGCTTAGTTCTGGGGCCTGTGGCTCCGCAAACCTCTCGTCCTGCACATGCTAGGGTCTAAATCCACTCTACAGCAGCGCAAGGAAAACGATCCGCCTCCGCGTTTCAGTGCTAGGTGTCGTGGCTCGCGTCTCTAGCCTCGCTAGCTACCGGGGAGGTGGAGATCGCAGGAGCCTCGCTCAGGGTCAGGCCCAGCGGGACTGCTGTCAGCCCCATCAGCACGGGGAAGCACAAAGTGGGGGGGGCGCAGCCCGGGAAGGCCCTGCCTTGCAGATGACTAGCAGAGAGGGCTGGGAAGAGCCCAGCTGGTGCGCGGACCTAAATTTAAACCTTAGTGCTGTCGTCGCCCCCCCCCCCCCCAAAAAAAAAATCCCAAATGGAGCACACAGTCCTTCGTGGAGTTTTAAGACTAAGACGTTCGTCTTACAAAATGGTTCGTTATATCACCTGCCGAGTTGATTGAGGTAAACACACGTCGAATGTATTTTGCCTCCTTATGAAGTAGCACCTATTGAACCAACGCGGAACGACATGAAAATTCAGTCTCTGCATGATTGAGGAGATGCCTCACTGCAGCACACAAACCAACAGTACAGGCCTGTTTGGACTCGTGTTCATTCCATCATCATAACTCTGCAACGATTTTAGATGTAATTTGTGCTCCTGATAATGTGGGCTGTATTCATGCTCCGCATTATAACAAACCCCGTTTTTTGTTTTGCTTGGTCTCGTGCCAGTCCTGAGATTTGAACTCACAGACTGGATGCTGTCCTTGAGCTTCCATGCGCAAGGCTAGTGCTCTACCGTTTTGAGTCACAGCGCCGCCCACTTGCCGCACACTGGGGGCTGCGGTGCTCGTGTTTGTGTTTTTGCTTTTGTAGTTTGGTGTGCTTGTGCTCTGGCTTTGTAAACACATGGGTGCTAACACGTACGTTACACGCACATCCGCCCCAGCCTCCGAATCCCGCTGCGGTGAGTGTGGGTGTGTGGATAGGGACGGGTGTGACTGCGCCCGCTCTCGCCCTCTCGCCAGCCTCTCGCCCACGCGGCCCAGAGCCGCCCTGAGCCGCCTGCGGAGCCGCCCTGCGGAGCCGCCCCTGAGAGCGGCCTCCCTGCGCGCGCGCCCTCCCTTGCCAGCCACCAGTAAGTAGTGACCTCTGCCCTGAAAATCGCCCTGCAGCCCAGCGGGAGCGTGGCGCCGCCCGACAGCACTTCCTCCCTTCCCAACCTCATGAAACTAGACAAAGAATGCAGGCATTGGCTTTTCTGTGTGTGTGTGCGCGCGTGTGCACACGTGCTGATATTGGGACTTGAGCTGAGTGCTCTTCACTCTCGCTTGGCCTTCTTCCCTCACGCCGGCCCTGTACCTGCTAAGCACAGCTCGCGCCGAGCTTCTCGGTGGTCGACGCTAGCTTCTGGGTTAATGGTCTCAGGTGTTTCCACTGTGCGCCTTGCACTCCCGGCCGCGGTCACGCGCGACGGGCTCCTGACAGGAGAGACTTCACCACGCAAAGGCAGGCGCGGGGCCTGCGCTGAATCAGAAGCTTGCTGTCGCGGTGCTGTGACTTCTTGGTTGGCATTATTCCTGGGTACTTAGTTCTTCTGGACGCTGTAGACCTGGCACCCCCACCCCCACCCCCAGTTCTCTTTTCTCAGGGCGCCTGGGTGCTGCGTGGCTGGCGCTGCGTCCCATCCTGCAGTTGGCACGGTGTGCGGTGTGTGCGTGCACGCTGAGCCGTGACGGACCCCGCTCGGCCACGGTGACGGGCCCTCTCGTGTAGGAGCCATCCGCGGCTCATTTCAGTTTGGGGTTTTATTGCGGGGGGGGGGGGGGGGGCTATGCCCATAAGCCTACCTATTCATGAGGATCACAGTTCAAAGCCAGCCTGGGCAGGCAAAGTCTCGTGAGTCTTTTTTTGGCCAGTCACGGGGCTTGAACGCAGGGCCCGGGTCACTGTCTGTGAGCTTTTTTACTCAGGGTAACACTATCACGCGCTGCTTCTGGTTTTGTGGTTTTAATTGGAGATTAAGAGTCTCACAGACTCTCCTGCCAGAGCCGGCTTCAAACCCGATCTTCAGATCTCAGCCTCCTGAGTAGCTGGGATTGCAGGCGCGAGCCGCTGGCGCCGGCTCTGTGATTCTCATCTCCAATTAACCACCAAAACCCGGACGTGGAGCTGCAGCTCAAGTAGAGTGCTAGCCCTGCGCAGAAACGTCCAGAGACGGCACCAGGTCTTGAGCGCAAGCTCAAGGACAGGCACAATAAAACTGATTAGTATCCATTATAGATATTGGTGTCCAGTTTTCTTTTGCCTTTGGGCTTGGTGCAAAGGCCGTGTTGATGTTATAGAACTGTTTAGGAAGGTTTCCCTTCTCTGGATGAGTTCCTTAAATGGCACAGCATTCACCAGTGAGGACATCAGGTACAAGGGGGGTGTGGGGGGTGTGTGCGTGCGTGCATGCGTGTACCTTAGGTTTTTACAGTCTGCTGTTTTAGATACCTGTTCTAGTTTTGGGGGGACAAAGGGTGAACAAATGCTGCAGTGGTACTCATGAGACACTGGTGAAGATGGACTACACATCTTGTGGGTGGGGATGGGAGGGAAAAACTATCCCCCATTTCTGTGCGTAAGTTTTTAACCCTTGTCATGCGAAAAGTAACTAAAGCTGGGAAGAAGCGCATTATGTCTAACTAAACAGATTCACATTCATCATATCGTATGGCGAGTTCTATGGAGTCAGTATAAGAACTTGAGCAGGTTAGATTGAGTGACTAGACTTAATGGGCCGAGCGTCTGTTTAGCAAGCACCATCCCGAGTTCAATCCCCAGTACTGTCAAAACAAGAATAAAGTCTATAAAAAGTTTATTCAGAGATAGGTACACTGAAAATTAAGATACTACTGAAAACGAAGACCACCTGACGAAATGGAAAGAAACTACGTGTTAAGGGTTGGAAGGTTTAATATTTTTATGACATTACAGTCGTGCATAATCATCACTGACTTGGGCAGTCAAAACTTGCTTGAAAAGGGAGACACACAGTTGGAGTGGCTTGTGCGTGTTGATTTAGGAACTTGTGACAGAGCTTTACCATAAACATGACGGCACTGTGCTCGCAACTGCACAGACCCGCCAGGGAAATGCAGGCCAAGAAGCGAACCCTTCCCTTCCTGCCTGTTGAGACGCAGTGGTGCTAAACTGTCCAACGAGGGGAGAGGGGAAGGGGTGAGGGGAGGGGCGGGACGCCTCTGCCGGCGGCTGCGGGGTCTGGAGAGCCACACGCAAGAGACTTGGACATTGCGCTCCATCTCACAAACACTGACACCATGGGGATGGAGAGCGCAAGGCCTGGGGACGGAGGAGACGAGCCGCGCGGCTGCGCTGTGCCCGCGGGGCCTCGGGGCGTCCACACAGGGCCACGGCGCTGCGGGTGGTGCTGCCCGAGTCCGGGTAAGTGCAGGGGGGGCCCCCCCCTCCGCCCCCCCTTCTCCCCAGGACGACGGGCGCGGCCTCCTGGGCACGGGCAGCCGCACCGGCCCCACGTGCGGCCCCGCCGCTTCCCACGGCCCGGTGCTCGCGGGTCCGGGTGGAGGCGCCCTGTGGAGCCCGCGGCCCCCGGGACCCCTGCGGCTGCGGCCCGGGCCACCCGGGGCTTTCCATCTCGCGGGCCGGGCCGCGGCCCCTCGGGCTCCACCTCGCCGGGCCCGGCGTTCCCGTCGCTCTGCACGGCTCGCAGGCTGTGAGTCCCGGAGCGGAGCGGAGCTGCGTCGGTCACCCGAGCCTGGGGGCGCGGCCCCGCCTCCTCCACGGAGCGCTGGGGGGGGCTGGGGGCGGCCCGCGCTCCCTCGACGCCGCCTCTGCGTCCTCCCCCGCCCTCCCCCGCGCGGGCTCCCCGAGGGCCGGGCACGAGCTGCTTCCTCTCACGGTTGACTCGGCTTCCTGACAGGCAGCCCTGCCCGGCCGTGGCCTCGAACCCGGCGCCCCGGCGCGGTCTCCATCCCGCTCCTCGCGGACCGACTCTGCGGAGGAGCCCCCCCTTTTTTTACGGGTTTCTCGCGAGCCCGGTAAACTTTGGTCCCAACACCGGACATCTTGAACATGACGACAGCTCGGCTCTGCCAGCCGCCCGCCTCGCGCTCGCCCAGCGTGACCGTCGCTGTGCTTGCGGGGCGCCTGTGCTCTCGGGCGCCGTCTTTCTCGTCTGGTCCTGGGATTCGAACTCGAGGCCTTGAGCTAACGGCCCTTATTTACCTTGTCCGCTTTCCCAAATTCTCCCTTCCCAGAATAAACATACGTGCCTGTGCACATCCATGTATACACGTGCAGAAATACACGTGCACACATACACGTGCACATACACACATGTACATTAGCCCGTTGTCACGTTGCCTTAGCCAATGGTTTTCATCCTTCCAACAAAAGCAGACGGGCCTTCCTTGCTGGGGTCCTTTGGGGGGAGCGCGGAGAGCCCCGCGGTCCCCGCAGCAGCGGCCGGTGCTCCCCGCGCGGTGCCCCGGGCGGTGCGTCGCCTCCGGGCGGAGCCTCCGAGGTCCCCATAGCAGGATTCGCATGCGCGGCCGGGAAGGGAGAGGAGCGAGGGAGGGGTCGCGGGGCGCTGGGCCGGGGTCGCGGGGCGCTGGGCCGGGGTCGCGGGGCCGGGGGCGCGGGGCGCGGGGCCGGGGTCGCGGGGCGCTGGGCCGGGGTCGCGGGGCGCGGAGCCGGGGCCGGGGGCGCTGGGCCGGGGGCGCGGGGCGCGGGGCGCGGGGGCCGGGGGCGCGGGGCGCTGGGCCGGGGTCGCGGGGCCGGGGGCGCGGGGCGCTGGGCCGGGGTCGCGGGGCGCGGGGCGCTGGGCCGGGGGCGCGGGGCGCGGGGCCGGGGGCGCTGGGCCGGGGTCGCGGGGCGCTGGGCAGGGGCGCGGGGCGCGGGGCGCCGGGCCGGGGGCGCGGGGCGCTGGGCCGGGGCGCGGGTCCGGGGTCGCGGGGCCGGGGCGCTGGGCCGGGGGCGCGGGGCCGGGGCCGGGGTCGCGGGGCGCTGGGCCGGGGCGGGGGCGGGGTCGCGGGGCGCTGGGCCGGGGCGCGGGGCCGGGGCGCTGGGCCGGGGTCGCGGGGCGCGGGGCGCGGGGCGCGGGGCGCTGGGCCGGGGTCGCGGGGCGCGGGGCCGGGGGCGCGGGGCGCTGGGCCGGGGTCGCGGGGCGCTGGGCCGGGGCGCGGGGCCCCTCCGGCCCGGGCTGATGGCCGCCATGGGTGCAGGGTCGAGGCTTGGCGGCAGGCGGCCCAGAACGCGCGCTCTTCCTCTCCATCCACCGCACCCCGCCCCGCCCTCGAGCCGCGCCGCGCACCCGCGTGGAGGGGGAGCCCCCCACCCGCCCCCGGGCAGGGAGGACGCCGCGCACCTCTAGGGAGCCCCGCCGACGCCCCGCCACGGCGCGGGAAGGCGTCACGTGACGGCGCACACTCCGCCGAGCGGCCCGCACTGGAACCTTCCAGAAGACCCGAGAACACGCGGCTCCCCGGACACGTGCTGACCGCCGCGGTGCTGGGCGCCGCCGCCAGGGCTCGAGAGCACCGGGGGGATGGGAGCACCCGGATCCGCTCAGAGTGGGGGGACGGGAGTGAACCCCGGATCTGCTCAGACGGGGGGGGACACGAGTGAACCCCGGATCCGCTCACAGTGGGGGGGACGGGAGCACCCTGGATCCGCTCAGAGTGGGGGGGACACGAGTGAACCCCGGATCCGCTCAGGGTGGGGGGACGGGAGCCCTCCTGGCCTGCAGTGGGGGGCCGGGCTCCTGGAGGGGCGCGGTGAGGGTGACCCCAACCTAAGCCTCAGTGACTCTGTTCTCAGCGCGCCCGCAGCCGCCCGCGCCCCGCATGCTCGCTGCGCCCCGGGGTCCCGGGGTCCCCCGCCCCCCTTTTTAGTAAGAGGAGGAGAGTCCTCCTGTCTAGAGCCGATTGTTCTAGAACGCGGTGTCCTCGGCCACCCGCAGACGAGCGGGGCGGTGGGGGGACGCGTGCGCGGGGGTGGGGGGCACAGGGCGGTGACCGGGGCTGCGCGCCCCAGACCCCGCCAGGGAGGCTTCCCGGTCCTTGGCGGGAATCGGCAAAGAGCGCGAGGGTGGACGGTGCACGCGGTGGAGGCGGGCGGGGGCGGGGCGGGGGCGATGCGGGGCGGGGGCGGCGCGGGGCGGGGGCGGGGCGGGGCCGCCGGGCCCCGCGGTTCTCAGGGCGCAGCCAGCGCGGCCTCTCCCCGGAGCTCGGGCGCCGCCGCCTGGGGTCGCGGGGCGCTGCGGCCCGGTGGGCCCGGTCGCGTTTCCTGGCTCGTACCGGGGTGCTTGGGCTCGGTACCGGGGTGCTTGGGCTCGGTCTTCTCCGCCCCCGGCCCGGGCGTGCGGGCTGCGTGGGTTTTTCCTCCCTGCGCTGGCCCCGAACTTCCACCCCCGACCTTAGCCTCCGGGGCGGCCGGGGTCACGGGTGGGGCGTCCCGGGGCTCCGGGGGCCGAGGGCCGAGCGGGAGCCCGCAGAGCGCCGGCGGGCGGGCGGGGGCTGCGCCCGGGCTCAGGGAGGACGACCCGAGCCCCGCACGGCCCCCGCGCCCCGCGCCGCCGTCCGCGGAGGCGCAGCCGGGGGGGGGGACACGGGGGACCCCGCCGGACGCGGGGCAGGGGCGCGGGGTGAGCTGCGCGCCCCGACTGTGCGGGAGCCGAGAACCGCCCCGCCTCCGGCCGGCCCCGCGCACCGCCCCCTCCGCCCGGACGCCCGCTCCGCCCCGCGGGGCCCGCGCCGCCGTCCAGGGGCCTCCGTGCTCCCGGGCAGCGGGGCGGCTGCGGCCGCCGGGGGGCGCGGGGCGCGCGGGGCTCAGCCCCCGGTGAGGCCAGGCCGGGGGAGCGCGGGGGCCCCGGGCCCCGCACACAGGAAGGAGGGCGGCGCGGGCGGGCGGGCGGGGGCGGCTCCTTCCCGGCAGCGGCGGCGGGGCGGGGCGCGGCGGGCGGGAGGGGCGGGGCCGCGCGGGGGCCGCGCGGGGGTCGGGGCGCCGCCGAGGGGCGTCCGTCCCCGGAGCGGCCGGCGGGGAGAGGGGCGCCCGGGGGGGGGGAAGGGGGCGGGCCGGGGGGGGCGCAGCGCGGGGTTCCGCCGCCCCCCCCGCCCCAGGGCCCCGGGCGCCCCCGGCGGGCCGGGCCGCGGCGGGGCGGGGCGAGCGCGTCAGCCGGGCTAGAAAAGGCGGCGGCCGGGCGCGCGGGGTGACAGCCGCCCCAGGACGCCGGCCGGGCCCCGCCGCCGCCGCCGCCATGAGCGCCGCGCTCTTCAGCCTGGACGGCCCGGCGCGGGGCGCGCCCTGGCCCGCCGACTGCGGCGCCTTCTACGAGCCGGGCGGGCGCGCGGGGAAGCCGGGCCGCGGGGCCGAGCCGGGGGAGCCGGGCGCCGCCGCGCCGGCCATGTACGACGACGAGAGCGCCATCGACTTCAGCGCGTACATCGACTCGATGGCGGCCGTGCCCACGCTGGAGCTGTGCCACGACGAGCTCTTCGCCGACCTCTTCAACAGCAACCACAAGGCCGGGCCCGCGGGCGGCGCGGCGGCGCTCGAGCTGCTGCCGCCCGGCGGCCCCGCGCGCGCCCCGGGCCCCGGCCCCGCCGCCCCGCGCGCGCTCAAGCGCGAGCCCGACTGGGGCGAGGGCGACGCGCGGGGCTCGCTGCTGCCCGCGCAGGTGGCCGCGTGCGCGCAGACTGTGGTGAGCCTGGCGGCCGCCGCCGCGCAGCCCACGCCGCCCGCCTCGCCCGAGCCGCCGCCGCCGCCGCCGCGCGCCAGCCCGGGCCCCGCGCCCCCCGGCGCCCCCCGCGACCGCGCCGCCGGCAAGCGCGGCCCCGAGCGCGGCAGCCCCGAGTACCGGCAGCGGCGCGAGCGCAACAACATCGCCGTGCGCAAGAGCCGCGACAAGGCCAAGCGGCGCAACCAGGAGATGCAGCAGCGGCTCGTGGAGCTGTCGGCCGACAACGAGAAGCTGCGGCGGCGCGTGGAGCAGCTCACGCGGGACCTCGCCGGCCTGCGCCAGTTCTTCAAGCAGCTGCCCGGCGCGCCCTTCCTGCCGCCCGCCGCCGACCCCGGCGCCCGGTAACCGCGGCCCGCCCGCCGCACGGACTCGCCAACCACCCATACCTCAGCCCCGACGGGACGGGACGGCGCCCGCCGCGGGACGGGACGCCGCGGGACGCAGCCCGCCACGGGACTCACGCCCGCCCGCCACGGGACACAGCCCGCCACGGGACTCACGCCCGCCCGCCATGGGACGCGCAGCCCGCCCGCCACCGGACTCATGCCCGCCCGCGGGGCCGGACAGCGGGGGAGCCGGGACCCCCGGCGGGCGCCGGGCCGCGCACGGAGCCCCCGCGGCCCCTAAGTTATTGCGGCGCCGAGGCCCCGAGGCCCCGCGCCGCGGCCCCAGCCCCGGAGGCCCGCGCGCCTCCCCCGCCCATTTTTACGGTGTTTGTAATAAAGCCGCTTTCCAACCGCGCCCGCGCCTCCTGCATCGCACTGAGTCCCGCGGGCCGAGGGCCGCGCCGGCGCGGGGAGGGGGCGCGGGTAGCCGGCGCGGGGACGGGGGGGGGGGAGCGCGCCCAGGCCGGCCGCACGCACGCACGTGCGGACAGACGGACCGAAGGTCGGTCCCAGCGGCTCCGCTGGTGCGGGGCGCCCCGGGGACCCCCCCCCCGGACGTGGCGGTCCCCGGTCTCCTGCTGGGAGCGCGCGCGCCGGACCCCGGGCCCCTCGGCGGGCGGGCGAGGCCTGAGCCTCGGTGATGACCCCGCGCCCCGCAGTCCAGGTGCCGCCCATCAGGGCGTTCGGTGCGACCCGGACGCCTTAGAGTCCCTGCCGAGCCCGGGGAGGCGCCTGACCCCGGGGTCCCGGGCCTCCCCGCAGGACACACGCCCGGCAGGCCCGCTGGGTGCGGGTGCGGAGGTCGACCCCCCCCCCCCCCCCCCGCGCAGGGCAGGGCGCGCGGCGGCTCGGCGGGGACCCGGGGTCGGGAAGCTCCGCGGGGGGTGGGGGGCGCCCCGGGCGCACAGCCACTCACAAGGCGCTTTCTAGAAAAGTCCGCTTTATTTTAAGGCTATAAAACACGCTCTCGGTCAATGGTTAACAAGCGAGCCGCCCCCCCCGCCCCCGCCCCCCCCGGGGTCCGCGGGGCGCCGAGCCCGGCAGCTCCACCTCCTCCAGCCGGGCGCCGCTCGCGGGGCCGGGGCCCGCGTTGACGGAGCGCAGGAAGCAGCTCGGCAGGGCCAGCTCCGCGCCCAGCACGCGGCTCACGTCGAAGCTCTGCGGGGACAGACAGACAGGCGGGTGAGGGGCGGGGGGGGGGGCGACGGTTTAGGGCGGCACGGCGAGGCCGGACCACAGCCCCCGCTCCACGCGAGGGCGCGGGAACGGCGGGGTGGCCGCGCTCCGCAGAGGGAAGGGCGGCCTGGGGCAGCGAGGACCCGCCCGGCCCCGCGCTCCTCCCGGGCGGCCGCTTCCCGATCCCGCGCCCGCTCCGCTCCAGCGGCGCTCGGTGCGTGGCCTCCAACGAGGACCCGGTTCCGCACGGCCCTGCGGCCCTGACACGGCGGGGCTTCCCTCCGCCTCCCACCGGCTTCAGATTCAGACCAAAGCCGGGGCCCGAGGGGGCGGCCCGGGGCCCCCAGGCCCGCTGCCCGGTCACCTGCGCCCCGGGGCCCCCCAGGCCGCTGCTGTCACCCCGGGGCCCCCAGGCGCTGCCCGTCACCCCGGGGGCCCCCAGGCCCGCTGCCCGTCACCCCGGGGCCCCCCAGGCCCGCTGCCTGTCACCCCGGGGCCCCCCAGGCCCGCTGCCTGTCACCCCGGGGCCCCCAGGCCCGCTGCCTGTCACCCCGGGGACCCCAGGCCCGCTGCCTGTCACCCCGGGGCCCCCCAGGCCCGCTGCCTGTCACCCCGGGGCCCCCAGGCCCGCTGCCTGTCACCCCGGGGCCCCCCAGGCCCGCTGCCCGGTCACCTGCGCCCCAGGGCCCCCCAGGCCCGCTGCCTGTCACCCCGGGGCCCCCAGGCCCGCTGCCTGTCCCCCGCGCTGGCTGCCGAGGTCGCCCCGGGGCCGGAGCAGGCGAGCTCGCCGCCCCGCTCCACCCGGCCTGACCTCAGGGCCGGGGCTGTCGGAGCCTGGCGGCCTCCCGGTCACCTCGTCCTCCGGCTCTCAGGGCCCGCGGGCTCCGGGACGAGGCGGCGGGAAGGGAGGCGGGATTCTCTAGGGGGCGGGGGGAGAGGGGGACGGGGCCCTTGGCTCCCACGGACTCCCACGGCGTGCGCCCGCGCTCTGTGCCATGGCCGGGCGCTCACTGATGGGCACACGGCCCTCTCCCCAGCTCATTTGCAACGCGTCCCTCTACGGGGCGGGCCTGCAGCCGGGGCCAGGGCTGGGCCCCGCCATCGTCCGCCCTGCCCCTCACGGGCGCATCCATATTCCAGTCCAATCCAAACTCTGATAGCTCCATTTAGGTGAAAGAGTCCTGGCTGCACACGGGGAGGGACGGGGGGGGGGGGAGGAGGGGGGCCTGCAGTGACCCCTCAACTCCTCACGCACACATTCTGGCCGGAACTGGAGCTGGCCGCTAGCCACGGAGACCCATAGAAAGAGTCCCCTGTTTGGTGTGCCAGAGTCCTCCGGCGAGGGCCGTCCCCTCTGTCTGCCCGGCCGGCCAGCCTCAGTCAGCCTGGACGGGTCGCCCCGGGGCCGGGCCTGCGCCCTCCAGCGGTGCCCCTTTCTGGGTCTGGCGGTTCCAGGAGACGCGGGCGGCCTCACGCACGCCGGGTGAGAGCTCCGGCCTCCGAACAGCCTGCTTCACACCGCAAGACACTGTCCCGGGCCGAGAGATGATCCCCGCCATGCTCCCACTCTGCGGGGAGGAGCACTGTACCGAGTCAGGCCGCGGCGCCTCTCCCGCCCGGCGGGTGAGCAGTTCTTAGCAGCTGTGCCCCGGAGCTACCAGGAGACACCAGAGCGCGGCCGGGCCACCCTACCCCGCGGGGGAAGTCGAGGCGCACACGCGCGGTCGACACCAGAGCGCGGCCGGGCCACCCTACCCCGCGGGGGAAGTCGAGGCGCACACGCGCGGTCGACACCAGAGCGCGCCCGAGCCACCCTACCCCGCGGGGGAAGTCGGGGCGCACACGCGCGGTCTCCAGGCTGTGGAGCCACGCTTGAAGTGGGGGTGACCTGCTTAATGGGCAGGCTTGGAAAGAATCTCATTTCCGAAGAGGAAGAGATCTCGCCGGGCCGGACGGGCGTCGTGTCAGTGGATGACCGTGGCCAGCCGCACCCGCGCTTACGAAGGTGGCGGCGCGGCATGGCAGGGCGGGGTGGGAGCGGGCACTGGCGGTGGGGGGCTGGGCCTCCCTTCACTTACCCCATCCTCAGAGGCAGCCGACCTCAGCAGGGAAGAAATACTGCTCTGTAACAGCTGCAGCGACAGGGAGACAGGGCTGGGTTACACCCCAAAGGTAGCAAGGAAGTCCTGCTCAGATCGTGCCTGTCCCCCAGCAAAGGGCTACACTGAAACACAATGTCTCTTCTTCAGACCTTCAGTCTCGGACTTGCAAGTCCAACGTGACTTAGAGGTACAGAGAGACCTCCTGAAGGGTAAGCCCCCCACCCTTCTCCACGGAAGCTCCCGAGGGAGAGAGCTTGGGGGGCAGCTCAGCCTCGCCCAGGTCCCACACAGCACCCCCCGTGGCGGCAGCAGCAGGTGACCTGTGTCCCCAGATCTAGACTCACACACAGCCCACAGGAGAGATGGGCGATGAGCACAGGCTCCAGGAACCGGCTCTTACCTTGACCTTCACGCGGCACTGAGGCCTCAAAGGGCATTCCAGAAAGACCTGCAGGTGCCTCCTGAGAACAGGGGACGTGACCACCTTCACACACTGCCCACAGGACAAGGAGCCTCTGCGGTGTGGGGGCACATGGGGAGGCCCAGGTGAGAGCGTTGTAGGAGCAGACAGGTGCTTCTCTAAACACGGGTGTGTGCGGAGGGAGGGAGGGAGGGAGGGAGGGAGGGGGCTTTGCCTGGGGTTGGCGAGGGGCGGCGGGGGCCCGAGAACGCGGGTGGATGGGCAGAGAGCACTGCTCACAGACCGCCGGGCGGGCGGCCAACTCCGCGGGGAGGGAGGCGGGATTCTCTAGGGGGCCGGGGGAGAGGGGGACGGGGGGGCCTTTGCTCCCACGGACTCCCACCGCTTGCGCCCGGCGCTCACTGATGGACACATGGCCCCCCCTCTCCCCAGCTCATCTGCAACGCATCCCTTTGTCACGTGACAAGTCTACTTGGGAGGTCCACAAATGACTCCGAGGGACAAATGTCACCAGCCACTGGTGCTGGCCATGGCCCATTGGGATGCAGGAAAATGGGTAGGGAAGGGACCTGTGCTCAGCCCCCCAGTCCCCGGGGAGTCAGCTCCTCCCAGAGGACAGACACCCCGTGCGGGGGCCACCTGGCGCTCTCGGGCTCCTGTCTGTCCCTTCTTTTCCCCTTCCGACTGATAGTAAAGGAGCCGAGGACACAAGCCAAAATCACTGCCTCCTGGGAACCCCAGGGGCCACAGGGCCTCTTTGTGGCGGCTCAGCAGGGCGGGTGCCAGGCCGTGTGGCCCTGGGGCCCTGGGGCGGGGACGGACAGAAGCGAGGCTCCGTGGAGGGCTCGGGGCTCGGGGCTGGCCTCACCCATCTTCCGGCTTCTGCTCCAGTCGTCCGTTGCCACACTGATCGCACACGGGCCAGGAGAAGGCCGTGCTCTCGTCCACGCCAACCACAGCCCCTAGACACAGCGGGGGAAAACCAGACCCTCACAGGGGGATTCTGCTCTGACCACGCGAGACAACAGGAGGAGAGAACACGCCATTTTCTTTCTCACTTGTAAGTGTACGTAAATGTTCCCGCGCTTTTTCTGATTACTGTGCAGAGTTCACACGGAACGATGACAAGGAGAACTATTCCAAGTTGCCTACAGGTGGCTCACATCTGTAATTCCAGTAGGCAGGGCCGGGAGGACTGTGATTCGAGGTCAGCTCTGACAGAAAGTTACGCTAGCTATACACCAAGTAGAGGCAGGAGAATCATGGCTCCATGCCCGCCAGGGCAAAAGAAAAAGAGCCTATCTGAAAAGAAACCAGAAATAATGAAAGCCAAGAAGGGCGGGGAGGAAACAGTGCAAGTGGTCGAATCTCTGCCTAGAGAGCACAAGGCTCTGAGTTCAAGTCCCAGTACCACTAAAAAAAATTGTCTATAATACCTCAATCTAACCAAAGATTTCCTGGCTTTGCTAGACGTTGCCCTCGTCTGAGCGCTGAGGTGGTGGGCTGCCTCTCCCCAAGCACGCACATTTCCATAGTTAGTCCCAGCCTTCATGGACGTCTTCCTTCTTACCCGGTGGCGCGGTTGCCCTGGGGACTGCTAACTACGTCCACAGCACCACGCAGGGGGTGGGCCAGGGAGGGGCGTCCCCGGCAGTTCCCCCCGGAGCACGTCAGGGTTTGTGTTAGTGACATGGCGGCAACCATCTTTGTATGCAGGCCCTTTCTGTTCTGAGGGCTTCCCTAACGACACATGCCCGCAAGTGGGACTGCCATGTCAGAGAGTATTCAAGACAGAAAGATCCTTCTAGAACATGTCCCCCTAATACTTCCGCTGTACAAGGTCCTAATTCACGGAGCGCCAGCCTTGCTTATTATACTCTACTCTACTGACCTTGACGTCAGTGTCTTCTGAGGCGCTGGCAAACCTGCGGCCTTACTACAAGCCAGTGAAGTGCTCGAGCACCGGGCTACCGCCAGCACCCAGCACTGTCTACTGAGCTCTACTTCTTTCAAGAGAAAACACTTGTTTTGCGTGTGTACAGTCGTGGGTGCTGTCCACGAGCTTTTTTGCTCAGGGCTAATGCTCTACCACTTGAACCACAGCTCCATTTCCAACGTTTATAGTAGTTAGTTGGAGGTAAGAGTCTCAGAGACTTTCCTGCCCGGACTGTCTTGACCTTCAGACCTCAGCCTCCCAATGGCTAGGATTACAGGCGCGAGCCCCTGGTCCCTGGTGAGAAAATTTCTTACGATTTCTGGGGCATCTGTAGTTATTTATGATTAAGAATACGTAACTTTCCTTTCTTCCGAAATATTTTCAATTTAATTAATTTTTTGGTCAGGGCCTGGGTGCTGTCTCTGAGCTCAAGCCACAGCTTTATTTCTGGCTTTTTTTTGTGGTGAATTGGAGAAAGTCTCACAGACTTTCTCGCCGGGGCTGGTTTTGAATTGCAATTCCCAGATCTCATCTCAGCCTCCCGAGTAACTAGGACTACAGGCGCCACTGGAACCCAGCTCCTACTGAAACATCTGTAGTATGTTGATTGTTGTAGGGAACACTACTAACCAAGATACAGTGCACAGTCTCTACTTTCATGGAAGGAAGAGTGGCTTAGGAAAGCCAACTGACAAACAGTGACTGAAAACATACCATGAAATGAGTATGAAACTGAGAAATCAAAAAGACCCAGAAGAAGTACAGCTGGGATGTCCCTGGGGCCCGGCTTCCCAGAGCAGGGACCACGGTGGATCTGTAGGCCGACCTGGACCAGGCCAACTTGCAGCTCAGCCGACGCACACCAGCGTACGCAGCAGGCTGGGCGGGCCACAGAGCCACCAAGAGGCAGCCTCGGGGCCAGAACCCACAGCTACCTCCGCTTGGGGGTGAAGGATGACAGACATCATGGTAGATGCGTCCTCGGAGAAATGTGATCAGATGTTTGAAGAAAACAAAAGATGTAAGTTTCCAGAAAAAAAAAAAAGACCCCACCAAAGTTCACGCCCCTTTTCTGTGGTTCTGGTAACTGAGTCCACGGCCGTGTGTAGGCTAGGGTAGCGCTGTACGGAAGAGCTCTGCCTCTAGCCCTGTCTCCACTCTTGAAGCAAAAAAATGTCATTCCTAACTAGAAGAGACATTGGGAGATATATCAGTAGAGGATAAAATAGAATTGTGACCACTAGCGAGCTTGGTTTATTGAAGTGCCTTCATGCAATGTAGACTTGAATAACTTCTTAAAAGTGAGAACAATAGGCCTTGATTTTGAAAAGGCTGCTTTATTTAAAGATATTGTCTTTGCTAATAGGATCAAAGTGGGTTCAAAGGGATGAGAAAGAAAGTCAATAAAGTCTTATAATGCAGCTGGAAAGGAGTATCAGATACAGAATGGTCCAAGGGAGAGGAAGGAACCTGTACCCCGAGCCCCAAACAAGGTCCTGTCCTGTGATTCGCTGTGGCCGGGTCTGCTGACCAAGCTGGGTCAGGGCAGTGCCCTTGGCAAGCAACCATGAAATAAATGAATAAAAAAGTAAACTCCACTAACAAAAGCTCCTTTTACCCAAGGGTATCTGCTAGTGTTAACAGCTCTTGCAATTATAGGGAAT
This sequence comes from Perognathus longimembris pacificus, assembly GCF_023159225.1. Taxonomy (NCBI): domain Eukaryota; kingdom Metazoa; phylum Chordata; class Mammalia; order Rodentia; family Heteromyidae; genus Perognathus; species Perognathus longimembris. Next base: position 18,975,446 of record NC_063178.1, on the reverse strand, counting down.
TAAGTAATTTCCTTTGAATGGGACAGTAAGGCAAAAGTTGAGGAAATGCACTTCATCTGGGGTCTGCAAGCCATTGGAAACTATTTTGGATAACCTTAAATGGTTTTCAAAGAACGGCTGGGAAATGTAGAAAAGGAGCCAGGCTTGGCTTCGCACCCCAGCAATGGCAACCCTTGGGAGGCAGAGGAAGGATGGTGAGTTTGAGTCTGTCCTCGGCTGAGTAATGAGACCATGTCTCAAAAACAAGCAAAGAAAAGAGGAAGAAGGAAAGGGAGGAAGGAAGAGGGCGGGAAGGAAAGTGGGTGTGCCAGGGGCTTCGGGTGGCCTGCAGACTCCCCGAGAGGCCGGCTAGTGGACGTTTTGATGTTTAGGGTTTTGGTTTTTTTTTATGAACCTCCAAGCTGTCTTAGAGAGTGGTTGCACGAGTTTTTATGCCTACCAACGGTGTAACCGGGCTCCCTTCCCCGCATTCCACGAGCATTTGCTACTGTACCCTTGATGCTGGCCCGCCGTTATATCCAATGCACATCGTGTATAAACTCAAGCACATAGCTTGAGGGTAGGGATAAGAGGGAAAAGCAGGGAAGAACTACGGAAAGGTAACCATGACCCAGATGCATTATGCAGTACTCATAATCTGCCTTATCAAATCGGAACCTCCTCATAGAACTACTAAATAATAAAAAATTAAATAAACGAATATATGAAAAATCTTTATTCAGCTTGCCTTATGTACATTTATCATAATTATGCTTGGGAAAGTGCATATTAGTTTTAAAACCAGTCTTTCAGCTGGGTGCTGGTAGCTGACACTTGCAATCTCAGCTACTCAGGAGACAGGGCTGAGACTCCTAGTTCAAAGCCAGCCCAGGTAGGAAAGTCTGTGAGACTCTTAACTTACATTAACCACCAGAAACGGGAAGCTGAGCTGTGGCTCAAGTGCTAGAACTTCAGCCTTGAGTGAAAAGCTAAAGAACAGTGCTCGGGCCCTGCCTCCAAGCCCCAGTGTCTGCACAGACACACGCACACGCACACTCACACAGAGTCCCGAGGGAAGCACCCCCAGGGGCCCTGGAGTCCTGGGCTGGGCTGGAACTCACACCAGGCTCGGTGTCCCAATCTCTCCAGTACCTGTCTCTCTGGTAACTCTTCCCCAGTTTCCTAAAGGAAGAAGTCGGTGTCAGCCCTGGGTTTTCCTCTACCTGGAGGCTGAGGAGGACATTTTGCTGCCTTTGTTGTAGGAGGCATGTGGCATAAGTCTGCGTGGCTGCCCTGTCCCCAGCAAGGGTGCCAGAGGTAGATTCCCAGTCACGGCGAGCCATGGAGAAAGAAGCATGAGCTGTGCGAAGGAGAGAGAAGTCCATGCTGCAGGATTGCTTCACTCGCGATAAGAGGCTGGAAGGACATCTGCCTACTCTGGGAACTGACTTTCTGGAATGTGCTGATAAGCCTGGAGTAGGGTTGTCCGTCTGCCCCCCCCCCCCACCCCTGCCCCAGGTATTTTCCCGGGACCTCTGGACACCTATGGCTTCCAGGCGGCAAATGTGTCCAGGGTGCTCTCGGCTCTTGCTCTGAGAAAACGCTCAGTGTTCAGCTGCCGAGACGCAGCGCCGCGAGGGCTGCGCGGACCTCTCCCCCGTGGGACAGAGCCTTGGAAAGTCCTGCTAGCTCTCAGTCCCCCCGAGACTGGGCCTGGAGGGACTGCTGGCGGGCATCAGCGGGACAGTGGCAGGGGAAGGACCCGGGTGACACCCAGGGGCTGGGGAGCGGGCAGGCAGGCCTTCCGGCCGAGCGCGCGGGGCCGGGCTTTCTTCTGGTCTGAAGGCATCTGCTCTGTGGCCACAGTGTGTTTACACAGGCTCCTTGTCCCCCAGGCCCGAGAGGCGGCTCGGAGGCCTGCACGCAGACCTGCCTGGGGGCCTCAAGTGAAAACGGAAGATGGCCAAAAAAAAAAAAAAGGTCAAAGGGTCAGAAACTTGGATCTATAGGGGGAAAACCCAGGCCAACAATGGAATATAGGACAGTAAAATAAAATCTTTTACATTCCTTATTCTTTTTTTGGAGGGGGGGGAGTGGGGTCGGTCATGGGGCTTGAACTCAGGGCCTGGGCTCTGTCCCTGAGTGCTCTCCCACTTTGAGCCACAGTGCTATTTCCAGTTTTCTGGGGGTTTATTGAAGATAAGGGTCTCACAGACTTTCCTGCCCACACTGGCTTCGAACTGTGATCCTCAGATCTCGGCGTCCTGAGTAGCTAGGATTATAGGCGTCAGCCCCTGGCGCATTCCTTATTCTACATTCCTTACTCTAAATTGATCAATAAGCTATTACTGACCTAACAGTTTAGATGATAATAACAATGATGTATTAAGCGCTTGTGCCTAATAGGTAAGTAAAGGGAATGACAGTGATATCACATAAGGGCGGGAGTGGGAATCCCTACCGCTTCCTTGCAAGGCCCCCTTGTTCCTGGAGAAGGAGGGAAAGGCCCTCTGAAAGTGGACTTGATTGCTTGGAAATGTAATCTGCAAAATCGAGGGGAATCACCAACATGAAAAAAATAGGATGCCTTCTACTAAATTAAAATTTTTATTTTATGTCAGTCTCCTTATTTATCCTAGGCTGGCCTTACCATCTTCCTGTCTAAGTGCTGATAGGGGCAGTGTCAACCACATTGGGCTGAGATTTTAACTTCTAAAAAACTGAGATGCTGAAAAGAGAAAGTGGGTTCATACAGGATGCTCATCAAGTGATAAAAGGCAAAAAAAGGAACAGAAGACTAAGAATCTGGAGCAATACATTAGAAAAGGTATAGATGTAGACAGTATTAATTCAATTTAATCAAAAATCATTTTAAGTATGAACAATCTAATATGAAATTAAAAGACAGATTATCAAAGTGGACAAAAAAAACAGATAAATGCTGTCTACAAGAAACCTCCATTAAATATAAAGACCTGTGCTTTTAAATGGATAGAGATATGCCATACTAAACCTTGAAAAAAGAAAGGCTTTAACATTTTCAGAGCAGACTTCAGAGTACTGAGAATAATTGGGGCTAAAAAGGTCATTAGACAATGAGAATGGGGCCAAGTTACTAAGAAGATTTAGCAATCCTTTATGTGTACGTACTTGAAAACGCATCAAATATGAAGTTAAAGGGAACTTGGAGGAAAGTTCCTTTATAAAAAAACTTCCTGTTATAATGGGTGACTTCAACAACCCTCTACCAGTGACTGATAAAGCAGGCAGAAAAGCTACTGGAATAGAATCAAACTGAGAGTTCCATCATGCAATACTAAATAGATATTTCTGAGTTATTCATCTAGTAGTAGCAGCAGAATAAGCATTCTTCCCAAGTTCACAGTGAACATTCCTGAAGAAAGACTATATTCTAGGCTGTAAAACGTACTTAGCCACATTAAAAATATATATAGTGGTGTTTGGGAGGGGCAAGGGAAAGCATAAAAATGAAGGGATGAAGAAATGCAGCAGTGGTGCTCGCTAGATACCATGTTGAAAATGTATTATACAACTTGTGGGTGGGGATGGGAAGGAAAAAACTAGGACAGAGCAAAGGAAGTGGTAACATTGTTCAAAAAGAAACATATTCTTGGGGCTGGGAATGTGGCCTAGTGGTAGAGTGCTCGCCTCACATACATGAGGCCCTGGGTTCGATTCCTCAGCACCACATATATAAAAAGGCCAGAAGTGGCACTGTGACTCAAGTGGTAGAGTGCTAGCCTTGAGCAAAAAAAGAAGCCAGGGACAGTGCTCAGGCCCTGAGTCCAAGCCCCAGGACTGGAAAATGAAAAACAAAACAAAACAGAAAAAAACATACTCTTTACCTGCCTTGTGACATGGTAACACCTCTGTACATCACACTTCAAAATAGCATTACAAAATTCTACATTAAAAAATATAGAAATCTAGAACTGGCTGTAATGGGGCATTCTTGTCATCCAAGCACTCATGAGGCTGAGGCAGAGGATTGTGAGTTCAAGGCCAGCTAGGCTATATGGTAAGATCTTGTCTAAAAAAAAAAAAAGAAAGAAAATCAAAGTAAAATGAAACAAAAAATTGTGAATATAATGAAAGCAAAACTATAAGATTTATAGCACTGGATATTTCACCTTTTACTAGAAAAGGAAATGTAAACACAACAATCTAAACTTTTACTTGAACAAAGAAAAGAATCATGAATTAGAACCAAGGAGAATAAAAATAGGAACAAAAACAGAGCAGGAATCAACAAAACTGGGGACAGAATCCCAAGGAACATAAACTCCGGTTCTTTGAGAAGATATATGAAGATATATTTGAAATGCTATCTGCTACACTGTGGGTGAACCTTGAAAATACTCAAAGATCACTCAAGCAGAAAGTAGACTGGTGTGTAATAGTGAATTCTAGAATATGTGAGTCAGGCCCCAAATGGTTGAGAAAATTCCTGATTCCAAGCCCCTGCAATCTTCCTTTTTAGAAATCAGTAGGGAATGATGGCCAAGAACATATTTTAGCCTGGTTTAGAGTTGCAGAAACAGGGGACACTGTCGACGGCCATGGCTGGGCCTGCTTGGTTCAGATACCCCTCTCGACAGAGGTTTCGGCTGGACTGTTGCGTGAGGGAAGCCAGGGACAGAGGAGCCCGCGGCCGGCCATCCCAACGGCAGACACGCGCCCTCCCCCCCAGAGGCAGCGCGGACGAGCCAGGTGGGCGCCCAGCCCCACGCGGCTGCCTGCCACCGAGTTTAGCCGTCCCAACGCACACGTATTGCTTTCATCATAAAACAGTTTATGTAAAGAGAGCGCTCATGTGATTACCCAGCCAGCTGCTGGACCATCCTCTCCTTAAACACATGGAGAGCACCCACCCTCTCCAGACAGGCGGCCGGTCCTCTCCCAGCTGCCCACCGTGCACTGCGTGGCCAGCAGCATTGTCCGTCCCCACCTCCGCCGACGCTTGAAGCTCCAGGCAGCTCTACGCACCCCAGACTGTACCCCCCATCCATCCACTTCCCCGCGGGGCGAACGCTCGCTCTATCTCCTGATCTGATACTGCCCACACGGCTCCGTCTCTTCTGCCTGGGTGGAAGTAAGCCCTTTCCCCCTGCATCGTCCTCCCCGGGGCTGCTGGTCTCCCTGAACAGCAGCACCCCGATACCTGACTGCCAGTGCCGGCCCCCTCAGTCAGCCCATTCCTCCACCCCGCGGCCTACTGTTCTGCCTTTTCCAGGACACGACTGCCTGTGAACTCTCTCCTGTGGGTTGCCTTCCTCGGCTCCGTTCCTGGTGCACCTGCTCCACACGGTACGGTACGGAGCTCAGACCCATACTCCAGTCTGTAGTGAGCTTCCTTGAGCTTCCCCACTAGGGTGAGGGTCTCATTATTAGAAGCTGGGACATTCAAAACATTCCACTCATTCATGCATGCCGTTGACTCTTATCTTTCTCTATATATTCTAAGCCAGTAGTAAAAAAAAACAAACCCTCTTCTTATTTGTTCCTTATGGATCAATGTCTAGAATAAAACAGAGTCTTCTTGAATAATTGAGTATAAAGTAGTACATTATTTAAGAGGATATAAACGGCGATCTCTGGCGAGATGGCTGCTTACCTCGCACGCTGCAAATGGAGTTGACAGGTGTAAAGGAGTTTAGTTCGTCCAGCGTCACCGGGCCGGGCAGTTCCCAGGGGCCAACACCAGGATCCTCACACACAAGCAGCTTTTGAGGCAAGAGGACGGTCCGTTCAACACAAATGATCTGACCTGACAACGGAGACCCTTAGTGTTATTGGAACATTGAAGACAATTTTAAGTTTTCATGGCTAGCAAAAACAGTGTTCTTCAGTCTCTGAGAGATGAAGGTCATGTCCGCCCAATGCCAGGACGCGTCTAGCAGTGCACACGCTCTGTACAGTTTTGTCTGAAAGCAGCCAATGAACTAAGCCAGAAAAGCATCTGAGTACTACATTTAAATTCAGCTTGGTACTGAGTGCCAGTGATTCCACTCAGGAGGAGGCTGAGATCTGAGGCAGTTCAAAGCTAGCCCGGACAGGGCAGGAACGTCCGTGAGACTCATTATCTCCAATTAGCCACTAAAAAAGCTGGAAGGAGAGCTGTGGCTCAAGTGGTAGAGCACTAGCCGTAAGCAAAAAAGCTCAGTGACAATATCCAGGTCCTGAGTTCAAGCCCCAGGACCAGCAAACACACATACACACACACACACACACACACACACACACACATATTGTTGAAGCAGGAATATATATATATATATATATATATATATATATATATATATATATATATATATATATATTTAGTTAGTTAACTTTAGGACTTTAGTTTTACTCCTGCAGAAAAAGGGCTTAATAATTGAAGGGTTTTTTTTTTTTTTTGAGATAGATCTCACTACCTCGCCCAGGCTAGCTTTAAGCGGTACTCCTTCTGCCTTGTCTCTCGAATGCTGAGAGTGAAATGACTCAGCACCACACCTGGAGTGAGCAATACGTGTAATGTGCTAGCCAGGATATGGCTTCAGGTGGCGTCCATGCCAGCACAGGGTGCTGCCGACAGAGTCAGAGTGGTCAATGATGTCTCCACTGGACTGACCGTCACCGTGAGGTGCTAGCTTTGCCCTGGTAGCCATGCCAGGACCACTGAAAGCCCGGGGCGAGGATGCTGACCATTTAGACCCCAAACACAATGTCTGCGCTGAACTGTTTTTGTTTTTCTTTTGCTAGTACTAAGATTGAACTGTGGGGCCTTGTGCTGGCTTAGCTTGCTGGTGACAGCTGGTGTTCTACCACTTGCACCACGCATCCAGTCCTGCTTTTTGCTGGATAATTGGGAGATGGAGTCCCGTAGGCCTGGCTGGCTGCCTGGCTGGTTTTGAAACATGATCCTCCGGGTCTCAGCCTTGTGAGTAGGTAAGATTGCAGACTTGTGCGCGTGCTGGGCTTCCGGAAGGTGCCACCCGCGCGGAGTGACACGGAGGCGGGTGCGAGCCACAGGGCCTTTGGGTGGCACTGGCCGGGCACCCCAAGCCCAGCGGTGGCGGAGGGGTGGGCCTACCTTTCTCTCGGAGCGCATCCCTGAAGAGAACGGTGTGAGGTGCGGCCGTGAGCGCTTCCAGGACCTCAGGGCCCAGCACACACGCGGGGGTCACACAGACGGGCAGGGTCTTGGGGAGGCGGGGCTCCCTCTCGTCCTGGGCTTGCAGGGTCCTGTCAGTGACCAGCAACCAAATCTCCCTTGGCTCCAAAAGAAGGAGACTCTTCAGCTACGGTGGGAAAGGAACGTCTGTCAGCGGCACCCCAGGTCAATCTGTCAAAGCAGCTAGAGGTGTCTGATCCCTAATGACAGTACTTCATCGGGGCTGGAGCTACGGCCCCAGTGCGATTTTGGTGTTTGTTACTATGCAACTGCTTAAAGTGTTCCTTTGCTGTGCTGAAGCCCCCCTCCCGCGGGCCGAGCTCCGCTATCCTCTTCTGGGTTAGGCGTCGTCTATCACTTTTTCCTTGCCGGTCCTACTTTCATATAACTGGAATGCTGCTGCCTTTCTGTGCACACGCATTGTCTCTGGGTAGCTGCTAACAATGGATCACCTTGGCCCTTAGATTTTCATGAAACCTTGCAGCAAAGTAGGTGTCATGAATCTGCAACAGCTTTTGCTTTTCTTGGCTTAGTCTTTCTTCTTTACTTCTTCTATCATCTCTTTCATTTTTATTTCTTTCTTACCTGCATAGTTGTAATGCTTTTTCAAGTTTCACTAAATGAGCATTTTGTCTCTGCTCAAGGGTTAGAACTGAGGATTCAATAGAAATGGGGCCAAAGAGAGAGCCAACAGGCCAGAGCCTGCCAGCGTGGCTAGCCGGAGATTCACACTCATGTTGCTAGTGTGGACTCTGTGGTCAGGCTGAAAATTCACCCTGGCTAATGGACGGGACTGCACACATGTGAACCGCATAGGCGGGAGCTGGGGGGGAGTGGAGGAGGTAGTCTTCATGGGTGGGAGGAGAATGACATACAGGAAGTTGGGGGTAATATTGAGGAAAAAATGGAGCCAGGTTTTATGCGGCTGGACTTATGCATATGGAAAAGTCTAGAGCAAATTGTGGTACAGGCAAGGGACTTTAGATAGAAATACAGAAGTAGGTATGGATATCCACGTACATGACTATGCACACATCTCTTCCCTTGCTCTGTCCACTGAGACGTTCTAAAAGCACTGGCATCTCAATAGCAGGAAGCTCACCTAGAATCCAGATCTTGGGTTCTAAAGGCCATTCTTCATTAACAGTCAGTACTCTTTAAAGGGAGGGCTGACTCCAAAGTAAAAAAGAGGAAAGATAAGTATGATACATATTGTGTCAAAAGTAAGGGAAGACTCAAAAGATGATGGAAACATGTCCAAAGAGTATGGGAGCCAGCTAAATTCTGGAAATTCCGAACATCAAGATGAACAATAGTGTGTGGATGTGATCCAAGAATTTCACACATGTGTATGAAATACTAATGAAGCCTTTTAAAAATCCAATGGAAGGCTCACCCTCCACAAAAATGTAAGGACCTCTTTGAAAAGTAGTTAAAGCAAAAAGATTTACAAGGCATGGCTGGAATTCAAACTCCAGTACTACTATCTAGAAAACTAACAACAACAGATGCTGGAGAGAATGTGGCCAAATGGGAACCCTATTACCCTGTTGGTAAACTTGCTCAACCACTCTGAAAAGCGGTATGGAGGTTCCTCAAAAGGCTAAGCATAGAACACCCCTATGACCCAGCAACCCCACGTTTGGGCATCTACCCAAAAGATTACAAGCAAGACCACACTAAAGCCACCAACACAACTATGTTCATCGCAGCACAATTTGTCATCGCTAAAATATGGAACCAACCCAGATGCCCCTCCGGAGATGAATAGATCAAGAAAATGTGGTACATATACACAATGGAATTTTATACCTCTATCAGAAAGAATGACATTGCCCCATTCGTAAGGAAATGGAAGGACTTGGAAAAAAGCATAAAGTGAAAGTGAGCCAGACCTAAAGAAACATAGATTCTATGGTTTCCCTCATTGGTAATAATTAGTACACATCTAGGATAGTCCTAGCAGAAGATCACAACAGCTCAATAGCTATGTACATATGAACATATAAGATGATGCTAAATGAAATGAACTCCAGGTTATGGAAATACGTGGTTTACCACTGTCGCTATTTTCAATGTACCATGTGAAATTATGTCATTTTCTTTTGTCTTTCTTCCCCAGGGCTTTACCTCTGTTGTCAGTGTTACTGATTTTGGTACCCTGAGGATTGTATGTATGTTTATGGGAACTAGGGAAAGGAAGGGGAACATCAAAATGGAGAGACAAAGGATAAAAGAAAAACCAATGCAATAGCAATATTTAAAAAACTATATGCTGTAATCCAACTGTACAACTCATGGGGGGAGGAGGGAAATGGGAAAGGGGGAAGGAGGAAGAAAAATGAGGGCAGAGGTAACAATGTTAGTTGGATAAGAAATGTACTCACGGTCTTACGTATGAAACTGTAACCCCTCTGTACATCACTCTGACAACAAATAAATAAAAATATAAAATATACAATTATAAATATTCTAAAAAGAAATGTAAGAGATAAATGTGGGCCCCAAGACTAGGCAAACAGATTTGGCTTGTCTTAGATTTCACAATAAAATTTTGACAAAATTTTGGTAAATTTGACCACATAAAATTAAAAACTTCTGCTGTGAAAAAAACAAAAACTGAACCATACAAAATAAAAACCCTGTTGAAAGGATGAAAAGATAATTTATAATCCCTAAGAAAATCACAAACTTAAAATCTTTGTATGTAGAATACATAAAGAACTTTAAAACTCAACAGTGAATTAACAAGCAATCTAATTAGAAAATGAGAGGAAGAAAAACAGATATTTCATCAACAAGGATAGCAAACAAGCACAGGAGAAAAAATGTTCAACATCATTAGTCCTCTGGACAAATCTCTAGTCTAGAGAATTACAGTAATGGAAAAAGCCAATCTCAAAACAATCTGTTATAGGTTTAACTTGTGTCCCCTCACTTCAAAAGAAAAAGATTTGTTGTGGTCCTAAAGCATCTAAGAATGCAATTTATCAATCGGGCTTCATAGCTTTAACTATGTTAAGATGAGGTCATGGGGGTGGGCCCTCATCCAGTATCTTGGGATGTCACAACACGGGGGGAGTTTGGATTGATGTAGACACAGGGAGGACCACATGAAGACACACAGGGAGGAGACAGCGTGCCACCGGAGCACTACCAGCAAACAGCAGAGGCGACAGGAGGCGGCAGGATCCTCCCTTGGGGCTGTTAGAGAAGCACAACTTTCCATTCCTGAATTTCAGATTGCTTGGCTCTGTATGGTGTGAGAATAAATTTGTGTGTGTGTGTATGTGTGTGTGTGTGTGTGTGTACACTGGGGATTGAACTCAGGGCCTTGTACATAGTAGGCAAGTGTGTTAGCACTTGAGCTAGCCCTTTATATTTATATTCTGGCTTTGAGACAGGTTTCTAGCTTTGTCTAGGCTAGTCTTGAACTGAAGTTCCCTCTGTTTCTGCCTCTTGAGTAGCTGGGATTACAGATGTGTGTTTAAGCCATCTGGTGGGGCTGGAGGTATAGTTCAGTGGACAGTGCTTATCTAGCATGTGTCGGGCCCTGGGTTCCATTCCCAGCAACATTCAACACACACACACACACACACATTTATTCTCACACTTACAGAGCCACGCATCCCAGGGCATGGACACAGGTACATACTGTGTGGTTTTATGTAGGTAAAGATTATAGAAGAACACAACAATGGCGAGCAGGGCGGCTGCCAGAGAAAGGAGGGGGAAGGGCACCGGTGTGGCGGTTAATGTGGCCAAGCGAGCAGAGTCCATCACAGCAAGCGTGGTGATAGTGACACAAGGCTAGACCACAGAGAACTGCACTGGAGCTCACAGACATGTACACACACACACACACGGGCAAAGTGGCCCGTGCTAGTGTGAGATCCTGTGTGCTCTGGGTGCTGTGGACGCGATGGTGGCGGGGAAAGGACCTGGGGCGTCTTGGCATATTCATTGAAATAGACACTTTGAATCTATAATTACTTAAAATCATAAATGAAAAGTTTTCAAAGCCTTTGTTTTTCTATAACTGAGTTGCTAGTTTAATGGAAATGCAACTGTATCCTTTGCTGCTGTTGGTGGTGGTGGGGAGGTTTGAACTCGCGGCCTTGGAGCTGTCCCTGAGGTCTTCCGCCCAAAGCCAGTGCTCTGCCGCTTGGAGCCACAGCCCCACTTGCCATCTGCATTCATGAGTGCCCTGGGTTCCAGTCGAGATTCCCTGCCATTCTAAGCAACAGCCTTCACCGTAGGCAGTTGGCCACAGACTCCGCTATGTCATTTCCTCGGGGGGAAGCCGGTTTCCTCTACCGTGACAGCAGATGGAAGGGCTACCCACAATTCTCCTGAATCCAGGAACCTGTTCCCCTGTTCCCGGCCTGCGACTTGCTCCTGGTGAGCCCCGTTCTCAGGTGCACATACTTCCTGGAGAGCCCGGCTTGGTGGCCCTGCAGGATGGGTGCCTGCTTCTCCCATGGGAAGCGAGGAGTGTTCCTCCCGTGTCCTTGTTCGGTGGGGGGAGGACGTGGTTTCTCCTCGTTTCCTCCTGGGCTCCCTCACTTGGCACTGGAGTGAGCGTGGATACCACCCCCCACTCCCCCCTCAGCATCTGCCCTCGGCTGCAGGCACAGGCAGGAGCGCGGGCAGGAGCGCGGGCAGGAGCGCGGGCAGGAGCAGGAGCGCGGGCAGGAGCGCGGGCAGGAGCTCGGGCAGGGGCGCGGGCAGGAGCGCGGGCAGGAGCGCGGGCAGGAGCGCGGGCAGGAGCACCGGCGTCCACGGCCTCTGGAGACAGCGGGAGGTCTTCAGGGTAAAGGGCGCCTGCACGGGGAACCTCGCCTAACCTCGGGCCTGGAACGCGCTTTGGCCTAACAGGATGGGACGGATGCTCGGGACGCCTTTACACACTCGGTGCTCTGCAGACTCGTCCGCGAACACAACCTCGGCCTTCAGCGCACCTCACGTTTGCAAAGTAAGAGACACATCATGGACTCATTCAGATGCACGTACCGCACTCAAGCCAACCCTGGCCTTGTCTCCTGAGCCGCACACAGCGCACAAGGAGCCCAATGAAGATTTGTAGACGGGGGGCAGGGGGGTGGGGGTGTGTGTCAGTAAACTACGGCCTGAGGCCGATCTGGCCCGTTATCTGCTTATATGCAGCATGCAAGCTAAGTATTATTTATTATTTATTTATTTTTGTCTGTCCTGGGGCTTGAACTCAGGACAGGGTGCTTCTCCTGAGCTTCTTTGGCTCAAGGCTAGTGCTGTACCATTTGAGCCACAGCCCCACGCCGGGCCTTTTCTGAGTAGTTTATTAGAAATAGGAGTCTTATGGACTTTCCTGCCCGGGTTGACTTCAAACCTCTATCCTCAGATCTCAGCCTCCTGAGTAGCTAGGATGACAGGCGTGAGCCACTGGCTCTTGGCTGCTAAGTATGCTTTTAAAAGTTAAATTTCTTATGTTGGCTGAAAAAAACCACAAGACTATTTTGTGGCACAATTATATAACATTTAAATTCCAATGTCTATAAATAAGGTTTTATCCAGTTATGACTGACAATATGTCTGTTTCTGTACTACATGGTGGAATGATTCATTGCTTGGAAACCATATGGCCTGGGAGAATTATATACCATCTACTTGTTCCTTCACAAGGATAGTCTGCTCATTCTTGATGTAGATGAGGAAGGGATAAACTGACATATCACATCTGTGATGACACAAATTTAGTGATATTTCAATACTTGTAAACTCATCAGTAACTTGATTAGAAGAAGCATATTTTTCTGGTAATCTTTAGCTCTTTCTAAGGATAATCAGAGACATGTCCCACCCCCCCACCCCCAAAAGAAGGGTTCAGAATAGATGTGTAACAGAAAAGAACTCTGGGTAGCTTATACAGAAAAAAAAAAAAGGCCCTCAAACATGGCAGCCTATGTGTGGCTGTATATAAAGCATAGATTGTTTTTAGGACTCATATTAAATGTGCAAGACTGAAATTATGCGAGGCCTGGAATTTGCCTTAGAATAGTTCAGCGACTAAAAGAGAAACTGGGTAAATGTATCCAATCTTGACAGCCAGGTCCAGGTCTGTTAAAAGTCAGCCTCTGGGCCAGGCATGGTGACTTATGTTTGTAACCCCAGCTGCTTAGGAGGCAGATACGGGGAGGACAGCAGGCAAAGGCCGGCAAGGTCTCCTCTCAGTCAGTATGCCAGTGGGCAGCTGTCATCCAAGTTATAGGGAAGGCATAAGTAGGAAGAACTCAGCCCAGGGTCAGCCAGGGCAAAGCCACGATCCTACTTGAAAAATGAAGCATTAAAGCCTGGGGTGAATGGGTCAGATTCAGAGTTCCTGTCTGGCTAGCACGGGGCTTCCCGGTCAGACTCCAGTATTGTGGGGGGAAACTTGGCAGTCTTCCGTGTCACTACATTGCCCCTACGTTGTACTCCCCGAGCAGTCTTCAGCTTCCTCCACGAGCCATTTTCCCGACTGGCCTCAGGCGTTTCCTCAGCAGCTGCCCTGCGAGAAGGCAGTGCGGGCCTTGCCCTCTCCCACCCTGGAGCAGATGCACGGGGCGCTTCGCGCACCAGTGGACAGGGCCTAACAGATGGGACCTGCTCTGTGCCTCTCGGTGCAGTGGATTAATGTGGCTCCAAAGGCTCCAAAGTGGTAAGCCTGCCCACGTATTTAGATGGCCCACGTGTTTGTTTTCTTCCATGTCTAGCTGACCCAACACCCAGCTCTTTTTGGCTGACACTACTAGAACCACCCAAGGCCTTATAAGGGCTCTAGGGTACCTTCCACCCTGGAAGGCTCTGGTGTTCCCATAAGTAGCTGAGCTCAATCCTGCAAATGCCACTTCTACCACACAGGTTTCCCGTTTTCTGTCCTTTCTTCATCCTACCTACATGTCAGCAAAACAAACACTGTAAGGCCAAGAATGTTTGGGGATGGACAAGGTGACGTTTGGACTGGTTCTACCCTAGTCCTTTGCATAGCAACACATGTCCACGGAGGGAGAGATCCACTTTGTCCTTTTCTGGTGCTGGGGATGGAACTCAGGCTACTGTGCAAGCTCAGCGAGTGCTCTACCGCTGAGCTGTACCCCAGCTCGGGACGAGTGCAGTGCCACCTCATCATGGCCCATGCTGACCTGAAGTTTAAAGACCATTTTCTGTTATGAAGTATGAATAATGCCTAATAATTCTTCTTTATAGCCGGAGTGTGGGGGCGGGAAGGGAAAGGGAGAGGAAGAGGGGATAGGGAGAGAGACAAAGAGAGATGGGGGAGGGGAGGGGGGAGAGAGAGAGAGGGAGAGAGAGAGAGGGCGGGAGAGGGAGATTGATTGAGAGATTACCTGTGGCCTTTGATAAAGCACTCTGGCATAGAAACTGCACCGGGTAGCCACCTCAGGAATCTGGAAAGTCATTGAGGAAGACTGGTAACGCCATACAAAGCGTACAGGCATGGTCAAAGTGCTTGGCGAACTTGTTAGGAATAAAGATTTACCTGGACAAGTTCTCTTAAGCAGCGGAGCACTGGAGGCTGGTAAAGCTTCAAAAGAGAATCATCTTTGATTATGTCAATTTGTCCCACGTTGGGAAGAGCCGAGAGGATATAGCAGAAGGCAGGAGGAGGTAGATTAGTTTTCATCTGTTGAAAATAAAGGCAAAGGTAGAACAAAAATGTATTGTTGAAAATATACTACTGAACAAATATATTTTTAAAATCTGCTCTTTCATACATACATGGTTGCTTATAGACGCGTGCTTGAACTCGGGGCCTGTGCGTTGTCGTGTTTTTCTGCACAAGGCTATCTCTCTACCACTTGAGGCATAGCTCCATTTACTTTTTTTTTTTTTTTTTTTTTGGTGGTTAATTGGAGATAAGAGTCTCATGGACTTTCCTGCCCTGGCTGGCTATGCCCATGATCTCCAGATTCTTGCCTCCCGAGTAGCTAGGATTACAGGTGTGGGCCACTGGCATCCGGCTTAGAATCTACTCTTTAGAGGGCACACTCAACACGCCATTTACAAATTGCTTCCTCTTAAATAATGTACACATGAATATTTTTGACGACTGTGTTGCCTGGCACAGTTCAGAGTTATAGGCTGCTCAAAGCACCTTGCTGGACAAAGTTCAAGGAAGAAGGGAAGAGGACGCCTTTCGGCCAGGTTTGCTGCGGTGAGTCACTACCATAAACAATGTGATGGGGCAGAAAAATGGAAACTTCTGGCTCCCTTGGCAGTTGAAGTAATACAGATTCTATCCTGTTCCTGATCGAATTAGTGATTTAGAGTTGGTTACATGAATGATTAGAAGGGGATGGAAAAAATACCATTTCCAGTTTAGGAATCCAGAAATTAGAATTCTGAGAAGCAGAGACGCATGCCGTGCGCGCATCAGCCAGAGCTGGGTCTCTGGAGCTGGAGGAGGAAGGACATCACAGCTTGGTGCTGGATTACATCCGCATGGGACCACGGACATAAGGACTGGCTGCAGGGGTTCCTTGCTGCCACAGAAGAGACAGGGAGTAGAGAGATCGAGGGGAAGTATCTGGCTTGGTACTGGCCTACCAAGAAGGGAGGGGATTGTGGATAATGGACTTACTTCTTCACAGGGCTGGTCTTGGCTGGGAGATTTCAGTGGCATCACTGAGGGCCACAGAGTGTCAATCAAACTGAAGAGTCCAGGTGTCCTAGAAAAAGAAAAGACTCTGACACAAGTATTCATCTTCAAATTATCTCCTATTAGGTGTCCGGTCAGTTAACTGTTGAAATACTTAAAACAGACATCAGCCAAGGAGCTACAATTTCAGATGGCCTGTAGCCATCTGTGGCACACTGACACACTGACACAGGTGATAGGAGACTGCTCATTAAATTATAAAGCTGTGTACTATGACATATATCCAGCCACTCAAACAGTTATGTACAAGACACTTAAGAAGTGGTGACTCATGCCTGTAATCCTAGCTCTTGTTAGGTGGGGACATCGCTAGATCTTGTCTCAAAGACTGAAAACACTAACCAAAAACACAACTTGGAATGAAAAACTTGCTAAGTGAAAACCAAGCAACAAATTAAATTGCCTCTTTGTAGGTATAATATCTAGAGGACACACACACACACACACACACACACACACACACACACTATGCTGGGGCTTGAACTCAGGGCCTGGGCACTGTCTCTCAGCTTTTTTGCTCAAGGTTGATGCTTTACCATTTGAGCAGCTCAGCTTCCAGCTTTTTACTGGTTAAGTAATGATACAGAGTCTTTCAGACTTTCCTGCTTAGGCTAGCTTTGAACCACAATCCTCATATCTCAGCCTCCTACGTATCTAGAATTACAGGCATAAGCCAGTAGCAAATGATGGTCATATATATATATATTCATATATATTTATGTATATATATACTTATATATGTATATGTTCCTCAACTTATGTTCAGGAGGGTTATATTCTGATAAACCTATAATTTGAAAACATTGCATATAAAATATATTGGATCTGAGTATGTATACACATATACACACATATCTACTTAACTTATTAAATATCATAGCTTGGCAGAATAGTACACCATGGAGTTCTTTCCCCTTGTGATCAGATTTTTTGAAAATAACTAAATCTGAAGCACCGCTTCTACTGAAATCCATATGGCTTTTGTACTATCATAAGGTCATAAAGTCTTAAGTCGAAGCATTGTAAAGCAGGAGTCATTTGTATGTTGCTTATTTAGTAAGAAAAACGATTACAAACATCCTATGATTCCACTTCTATGTCTTCAATCTGACTTTCTAAGACAAAACTTCGACCTTTACTCCAGCCCTTTGTGGAAACACTTGGTTCTCTCTCCGTAGATCCCTCCACCTTGATGTACTTGTGAGACATTCAGCAAGTCAGTTACTGGATCTGTGTTTCCTTAGTACCTGTGGTCTGTATTGTTGAAACAAGTAAAAGATATGAGCAAGCAGTGTTTTAGAGTAGAATGTCAATATATCTGATGTTGTATTATTAGTAATGTTCTTATTAGGACCATGAACTTGTATGCAATTTTTGCTCAAAAGTTTGTCTAGTTTTTTGGTGTTTTTTTTTTAAGCTATCTAGCCCAGGCTATCATGTAAGAAGAAAACTCCGTAAGAGCACATTAAGGCCATGAACAAAACAGAGTTCATTTTCCTAACATGGTGGACCCAGTGTCAGTGATAAGACCCTGCAAAAGCAGATGAAGTAACAAGGATGACATTGAGAGGTCACATTCACATTATTATCTTCACTCAGATTCCAAACACTTCTTTCCCTGAGTCTGTCTTGGTCGTTTTCTCTCAGACAAAACAAACAGATAAAACTACAATCAAAGAAGGGTGGGTGGACAGAACCAATATGGACCTCTAGAGAAAAGCAACAACAACAACAACTGCCTATCAGTCAGCATGCACTGGCCGGGACCTAGAGCCCCGCTCGAGCAAGTGGACTGGCGGTCGGGGTGAGCAGAAGGGTGGCTAACATTGCTCAGAGACTTAGACTTTCCCCTCACTGTCTATTTGCTAAGGCTAGGAGTGAGAAATTTCAAATGCTTTTCATTCTTAACATAATCTTTTGAACAAATAATGAAAAATGATATCTTCTTTTCCTTAAGAAAATAATTTACATGCCAATAGGCTCTTATTACAGTTAGCCTCATTAAATCCTGGATGTTCATAGGTCTTTCTTAGAGATGAACTTTCCTAGGAAGAAAAGTGGATAAACTTAAGAATTACCTTAGCAGAAAGCCAACAAGCCAGTAGCTGGAGACTGGCTCAGCATTGTGCAGCAGAACAAGCTGACCGATGGGAGCTCATGAGTTCGTGAGCGTGAACACTGCTTCAGGCACGCTCACACACACTCCTGGCAGGGAGTGGAATAGGGAATCTCTTTCAACACTGTGTTCAAGTCTTCCACAAGCCTCTAGTTACTGAAATGCAGGAGACCTTTTCCAAGAACCTAGGCTCATTTATAAAGAAGTCCTGGCAGAAGGCAGGCAGGATACAATGAAGAGGAGGAAGTACCAGAGTACTTGAATCTAACCAAGGCCTCCCAGACTTAGGACTTACGCCTGTAATAGAGATGGAAGTCACTTAAAAAAGGAATCCTGCCAACTCATCCCTGTCAAGGTTTAGGGGGCACATTCTCAATTCCAACCACTGAGGATCAGCTCTGAGGAAGACAGGAAAAGGAGGTCTAGAGAGGACACCTTTATCTGCAAGGCAGAGTTCTGAGATCTCTTTCAACTTCCTCTCCTCCACTCTTGAATGCTGATGTCATCCTGAGCTTCTGTGTCTGCTGGAGGAAAGGTCTTCACAGTTCCCAGCACCAAGTGTGTGAGGTGAGGCTGTACACCCATCTCCAGGTTCTAATGCTGTGCCCAAGCTAAGAGACAGGCAACATAGTCACCCAGCCCAGAAGGCCTGTCTCCTGAGGTGTGCTCTTTGTCTGCCTCCACTTCTCCTGCAAGTGCTACATCAGCACCAGAGGCAATATCGAGAGTCGTGGTTATTTTCTGTAGGATCAAAAGGTGACAAGAGGCAGAAAGGTCTCCTTGGTCATCAATCAGAAGCACCTTTGCCCCCCTCGCTCTCCTCCTTGAATCTGAAATCATCTCGCTTGGTTAGTGCTTGTTGTGTTCCTCTGAGAATATGAGCCTCCTCAGTGTAGGCTCCAGGCAACCATTCTAGATAGGCTGCCTACACAGGGGCAGAGTCGCCCAGTCTAGCAGCTGTGCTGGTAGACCTGTGTCCTCTTTAGGTCCCCGCGGTCAGCACACTACACCGTGAAGAACACAGCAGCACTTCAGCAACACTGGCACCTGTCATGCATGTATTGCAAACATCCCTCAATGCTTCCGTTTGAGAGTTCCTCATGACCTTTGGTTGTTGGTTTTTGGAGAGACAAGCTCATTTAATTCATCTAGTATCAGACCCTATGCTTGGCTGGAGGTATAGCTGAGGTACAGTTAAGAAGAAAAATGGCCAAACCCAGACCCATGGGTGCATGCCTGTAATTCCAGCTGTATGGGAGGATCAAGGTCTGAGGCTCGTCACAGGCAAAAGAAAGCACAAGATGCTATCTGAAAAAATAACCAAAATAAAAAGGGCTGAGGACAGCTCAGTTGCCTAGTAAGCATGAGTTCAAACCCCAGAGCTGCCAAAAAGAATTTTTAGAAAAGAAGAAGGTGGTTCTGGGTGTGGTGGCACACGCTTGTAGGCCGGCACTTAGGAGGTTGAAGTAGAAGGATCAGGAGTTTAAAGCTAGTCTGGGATTCACTGAGTTCAAGGCCACTGTACATACAATGGGACTCTGGCTCAAAAAAATAACAGAAGAAGGAAAAAGAATGTCTTTTGTATTTTATAAAAGCCTGGTTATACAATAAAAGGCAAAAACTTCAATGGATGAAATAAACCTTTGCCCCAATACTAAACAAGACTATTCATTTATTAATGAATAATTACTGGGGGAAATCATTAACAAATTGGTAGGCACTGTGAAATCCTTGGGACATAATAAGATTAGATATGCTATGATTAAAATAGAGTGAGGCTCTCTTCTGCCTGTTTGCCATCTTGGTTATTGAGCCTGCCTGGGCTTCTCGCCATGCCTTCTCACGAGACTTTCAGAGTCAAACAGGAATAAATATATGAAACCTTACATGTGAAAAAAAAAATAAAGTGGGGCAGTTGCTTCGCAAACTAGTGCATTGATCCAGTAATCTCACCCTTAGGTGTCCACCCCAGAGAACTGACAACTTACACTCGCACAGCTTTCATGAGAAAATTCACAGCAGGCTATTAACAACACCTCGGAAGATGGAATAACCTGAATGTGTAACACCTAGTGACCAGATAAACAGCTCTGATATAAGTACACATTGGGATAATATTCAACCATGAAGAGGAATGGCATTATGATACATGTTCCATCATGGATGAACTCTGAAGACATGCTGGTAATGGAAAACACGGGACACGAAAGGTCATGCGCTGAATGGTTTCATATATATATATATGTATATATATATATGAAATGTCCAGAATATATATATATATATATATGAAATGTCCAGAATAGGAAAATTAGTCATAGAAAGTAAAGCAATACTTGCTAATGGGTAATTATTGATAATGGTGAAGTTTCTTTGAGGGCAATTAAAATGTTCTGGAATTAAACAGTAATGCTTGTTCAACGTTGTGAACATATATAAGAAATCCTCAATGTTGGCATATTTTCAAATGGTAAGTTCTCTAGGAATTGGACTATGTTATTAAAAAGGCATCATTGGCAGGGGAGCAGCTCAGTGGCCGAGTTCTTGCCCAATGTTTGGTTCCATGCTCAGCACTGAAGAAAACAAGGAAATATTAAAGCAAGACAAGGATTTCTAGCAAGGACTCCTCCAACCCAGAACTGTTTGCCATCTTCAGATTAAAGATTTTGCTTCAAACTTTATCTTCCTTCCTTTTACTAGCAGCCCCCACCCAACTAATCTCAAAGATTCCAGGAAAGGGCTGGGACTTCTGCAATAAAATAGTAAAGCCCTTATCTTCCCTGGAAAGCTGACTCTGGATCTACAGGTAGTGGGTGAAAGGAGGGTGAGAGGAGAGAGGCAGAGCGAGGAGGGCGATGAGATAGTCATCCGTGCTGGTGGTTGGAATGGCTGCGGTTCCCTTTCCCCAGTCCACACAGACACACCTGGGGACAGGAGCTCCCCCTGACCCCCAGGGGACGGCCCGGGAGCGGCGTCCCGCATCCCGGTGAGCCCGGCACGGGTCTGCGAGGTGGTCGCGGCAGCAGGTCGGCTGTACTGGCAGCCTCGGTGTTGGTAGCGATTTTGGAGAAGGTGATTTAGAATAGGAAGAACACTGTGTCCTTTCACCTTAGGTTTCTGCGAATATCTCTATATATTTCATACTTAAGCCTTCTACAAAGATGATATAATAAAAAAGCCGGAATACCAACTGTAAAATTGTATTCCAGTAATAACAGGGAACAATGGACAGCAATGACACCTACCATGCACATCTGCTGGGCATGCACATCTGCTGTCCCCCGGCTGTCCGAGGGTGGCCCTGGGAAGATGGGCCTTCCCAAGAGCGCGAGATTGGGGGTCAGACTCCAGAGAAACATCACGGTATAGTTCCCAGAGCTACTTCCCTAGATTCTAGGAAGAGTCTTCTCAAGTTCAAATTAGTTAGAAATTACAAAAAGAAAGAAAGGGACATGTAACTGAAATTTGGCTTTTTGCACTGTTCATGTGAGTCAGTGCAAAAATTTCTAACTCTGGGAGACTTCACACGTTATAGAGCATTTGCTAGTTATAGTAAAGAATGTCATGGGCTGGGGATACGGCCTAGTGGCAAGAGCGCTTGCCTCGTATACTTGAAGTCCTGGGTTCAATTCCCCAGCACCACATATACAGAAAACGGCCAGAAGTGGCGCTGTGGCTCAGGTGGCAGAGTGCTAGCCTTGAGCAAAAAGAAGCCAGGGACAGTGCTCAGGCCCTGAGTCCAAGCCCCAGGACTGGCCAAAAAAAAAAAAGAATGACAGCCAGGTGCTGGTGGCTCATGCCTGTAATTCTAGCTACTCAGGAAGTTGAGATCTAAGGATCATGGTTCAAAGCCAGCATAGGTAAGAAAGTTTGTGACACTCTAATCTCCAATTAACCACCCTAAAACCGGAAGTGGAGCTGTGGATCAAAGTGGTAGAGCGCACAGCCCAAGCCCTGAGTTCAAGCCAAGACCTACAAAATAAAAAAAGTCATTCCTCATTGGTACGTTTCAGTACATCCCTCTCTCTCTCTCTCTCTCTCTCTCACACGCACACATGCGCACACACGCACACACGTACACACACACGCATGCACACACGGACGTGCATTCACTAGCACAGGAAGTAAGGAACTCCTGAAACGCGTTGCTCCCGCACTTGATCTCCTCTCATGCCCCAGGTGGTGCTTAGTGTTTCACCAGTGTCACATGACACACTTGTCAGGGGCAGGAACACCCACATCTCCACGCATCATCTGTCAGGCCATATGTTTTCATAGAAACTATGTTTGTACCAAATATTATTATAAATGTGTTCTGGTAACTGAAAAAAATCCTTGTCGTGTATGACCCTAAAATCATGTATCAAGTAATGCTGCTTCCTATATTCTTTCAACACGTGAACTAGGACGTCTATTAAGGTAATTGACATGGAGGCCAGGTATGGTAGCTGTAAATCTCAGCCCTTGGGAGGCTCAGGCAGGATTAAGAGCGCCATGCCAGCCTGGGCTACACAGTGAGGCCTTGTTTAGAAAAAGAAACGTTTATATTAAATAGTGAAGAGAAAAAGTAACAAAACACCGAGGGGCTGGGCGTCAACATTGCGGGGGGGTGGTGATGAGAGTAGGAACCCAGGGCCTCCCCTTAAGCAAGTGCTCCCCCAATGAGTTACACCCCTATGTTCAACCACACAGTAAGCCACCTGAGCTGCGGCAACCTCAGGAAGGGGTAAGGACGCAGCCCGGGGCCCTACCCACCTGCTTGGGAGAGGGGAAGCCCTGTGACTGCCCGGCTGGAAACGCGACTGGCACTCCTGAGGACGCCCCGTGGGTCCTTTCGTGCCGCCTTGCTAGTAAGGAGAGGAGGCCGTGTGCAGGGCTGGTGGGTCTTCTCACGGTTAGGTATGTGACTCGGATTTCTCGGTCCTCAAGTCTTCCCAGACTCAGGACTCTGGTACAGTCAAGGTAGACTGTGCCTCAAGCTACTGCCATGGGAGCAGAACTGGCTCTCGGCCACTTGCTTCCCATTTTCTAACTGTGTAACACAGGGTGGAGGATTCATTCCTGCTCTGTGCTCCGAGTGCGGTGGCATACGCCTGTCATCCCAGCACTTGGGAAGTGGAGGCAGGAAGGCCAAGCCTGGGATTCCAACCTGGGCTCCATAGCACTCCACTGCCCGAAAGGAGACCTTGACCTATGTAATGTGATAACTCAAGAGCACATGTAGAATATGTGGTATACGGTAGGTCTCATCCTTACAAACACCCCTCACTTGACTTCTTTCATAGTTCCCTGTGCTACAGTGAATCTCATTTGATCCGCAGGAGGTTTCTAGAGGAAGGAGACATGCTGGAAGTGGCCCGGGTAAACATGACCCCATCTGCAGAGGTAAGAGTTCACGAGCCAGTTCAAAGAGTTTATGAGGCTTCCCGAGGCCCTGCCCCAGGGTCTGGAAACAAGTCAAATTACAGCCTCTGGTCAAGCAGTCTCTCCTTGGGAATGCTACCCTGAAGAAAAATACTATTCATGACTCAGGGTTTGTAAAGATTTCAGAAATACATAGGGCTGGGAACATGGCCTAGTGGTAGAGTGCTCGCCTTGTATACATGAAGCCCTGGGTTTGATTCCTCAGCACCACGTATGTAGAAAAGGCCAGAAGTGACGCTGTGGCTCAAGTGGCAGAGTGCTAGCCTTGAGCAAAAAGAAGCCAGGGACAGTGCTCAGGCCCTGAGTTCAAGGCCCAGGACTGGCCAAAAAAAAAAATAGGAAAAAATATCACAAAGGAAAAGATGGATGAATTTAATGGTGTTTCAGCTAACTAGAACAACAACAACAATAAAAAAGCCACCTAAAACAAAACAAAACTATATATATATACACACACACACACATATATATATGTATATATATAAAAGGAATGAAAGGCTCCTATCCAAAATATATAAAAACATTCTGAAAAAAAAATAAGCAAAATATCTGAACTGTACCTTACAAAGAGAACATATAAATGGCCAATACTGAGCAAGAAGTTTGTAGCCTTTGTAGTAAGCAGGAACTACAATTTAAGCCACAAGGAGTTTCCATTAGAGACCTATCAGGCTAAAAAGGTGCCAAATGCGAACTATCAAGAAAGTAGCAGTGGGAAGCCTCTAACAGAGAAAGCCATTGAAGGTCCACTTTCAGAAGCAAGCCTGGCATCATCCAGAGATGCAGAAGAGACTCCGTTACCATGGCGACCTAGGGGACACACCGCAGGGACTCATGCCTGGACTCTCATGGGCGGAAATGCCCCTACCTGCATAGATACATAGATTATGGCCAGTGTACACAAGAGCCAGAGCTATGTGCAGGACATAGATGAGTCCCACAAAGCTTATGGGGTTAGCAAAATCTGAACAATACAACACATTCCAAAGTGAGCAACCCCCCCCCCCCACTTGGCTGGGGTTCTTTGGTACGCAGCCCGCCACCGGCATGTCTGGTGAGAGAGAAACAAAACACAGAGAAGCATAACCGCGGTGTTATCTTTCTGAAGTTCAAAAGCAGGCAAACCTACACAGATTTGTAAGGATGCACCCAAAATAGTACACCTGTACAGAAACACATGCATGCAATCTCACGATTACCAGGAAGGGACACAGGGACACGGGACATGTGGCTTCTGGATCCCGGCCACATTTTTCTTCCTTGACTTTAAATTTAGTGGTATCATAATAGGTTTGTTTTGTTTGTTTTTTGGTGGGACTTGAACTTGGCGCCTGGGCGCTGTCCCTGAGTTCCTTTTGCTCAAGGCTAGCACTCTACCACTTGAGCCACAGCGCTGCTTCCAGCTTTTTCTATGATTAATTGAAGATAAGAGTCTCATGAATGTTCTTCCTGGGCTGGCTTCCAATGTGATCCTCAGATCTCAGTCTCCTGAGTAGCTAGGATTACAGGCGTGAGCCACCAGCACCCAGCAATACGTAGTCTTTATTCATTCACTTAGTATTCATTACTCACTGTAACCACGTGCTTCTATTTTATATATTTATCTTTTGCTGGTCCTGTACAGGGTTTAAACTTGGCGCTTGCGTGCTGTCCCAAAGTTTCTTTTGCTCAAGGCAAGCACTCTACTACCTAAGCCATGGCTCCACTTCCAGCTCTTTTGGTAGTTTATTGGAGATAAGGGTCTCATTGACTTTGCTGCCAGGGTTGGCTTTGAATCTCGATCCTCAGATCTAGCCTCTTGAGTAGGGAGTTTTACAGGCATGAGCCCCCAGCGTGGCAGGCTTCTACATGTTTCTTATAGTTCATGACAAAAGAGTTTAAAATACAAAGCTGAAGAAGCAAAGGAGATAAATATACAGGTACATGCAGCTCTGCTCTAATGAGGTAAAATCAGACACAATCTGAATGCTTATGAAGAGAGGGGCACCATATGAAATTTAATGGAAAAAGCAAATCGTGACCACTCTGTTGCTATGTTTACAATATTACACAAAAAGTGTGGAAACCTGCTTATTGGACCGAATATCCAATGAGTAAGGAAATAAAGGAGAATACTAGATTTCTTTTAATTTATATGTTATTTCAACAGCAACAACTAACCAACAGTAACTATATTATTACCTCATTTTCAAATAGTAGCGAAACTTTTTTTTGGTGGTGGTGGTAGGGAGTCCTGGGGCTTGAATCTGGGCCTGAACTGTTTTGCTCAAGGCTAGCACTCTACCACTTCAGCCACATCACTGCTTCTGGTTTTTTGGTGGTTAATTGGAGATAAGAATCTCAGGGACTTTGCTGCTTGAAGAGGCTTCGAACTGCAATCTTCAGATCTCAGCCTTCTTAGTAGCTAGGATTACAGATGTGAGCACCAGTGTCTGACAACAGTGAAACTCTTCATTTGAGACTTTTTAGAAATGTGTGGTCTACACTGTATCTCATCCGAATACCCTGGACACTGTTTATACGGATATAAACAGAACTGGGGAAGGGAAAGGGAATATCAAAATCGAGAGACAAAGGACAAATAGACAAACCATTCTACAAGCAACACTTACAAAACCATTTGGTGTAAATCAACGCCACAACTCTTGGGGGAGAGGGAAAGGGGGAGGGGGAAGGGGGAAAAATGAGGGAGGAGATAACAAGATGAACAAGAAATGAACTCACTGCCTTACATATGAATCTGTAACCCCTCTGTACCACACTTTGACAATAAAGAAAAAAGAAAAAAAAAAGAAATGTGTGGTCTAAGGCCAACAATTTCATGACAGCCCATTCTGTGGCTAGCAGTTCTAGGAAGAAAAATGAATTCACTTGCTTTTATATTTTTAACAGTGGTAATAAATTCACTTCTTAAAAGTTCATATCTTCATTAGTGTCTAAGTAAACTGAAAAATGGGCAAACAAAAACAACATAGCTAAGACCAAAACGTACAGTGAAATTACAGTTGCCCTCACTATATCACAGTTTACTTATTGGGCTTCACTGTATTGTGGGTTAAATAAATAAATAAATATATATATATATATATATATAGTGAAATTTTCACTATACTGTGGGATTTTGCAGTGTATAGGTATTTATGTAATATTTATTATTTTAATTTTTTGGCCTAAAATTTAAAACAACATAAAAAGTTAATTCAAACATAGTAAAAGAACATTAAGTTGAAGTAAAATACAGTATGTATCTCATCAGTGGATGAATACTGTACTGTCCACAATGGAAATGCAGTACTGTATTTACTGTGGATCTAATATTCCTCCTGGTTACTAAGGAAAATTCTAGTTGGGACAGCTTTTTATGTTTAAAGTGATAGAAACACTAAGAATATATATGAGTATCAATATTACTTAGAAGAAAAGGATTTCAGTTCTGAGGGTAGGATTCTAACTATGAAACAAGTTGGAAATTTACAGAAATGGATCTCTGAAAACTGGAAGTAATTAAATGTCAGCTGCAGCACCAAAAACACAGGCTTCGGGATGTGACAAGCCTGGCCAGAGGCCCAGCTCACAGAGAGGAAGCCACGTTACTTAACCCAGGGAGCTTCAGGGTCTTTATCTAAAAAACAAATACTATTACCTAACTTTCCAGCTAGTTTGAGGGTCAAATGAAACCAACTGTAGTGGTACTCAAAGTCTCATTTTCTTATTCCATCAGCATCCACTAAACAGAGAGATCTTTATTAGTAAAGTATCAAGATCTAAGAGCATTCTATGTAAAATTGAAATCCATTACTATAAAATTGAGAGCAGAGCTAATTTAAACATATTCAACAGGAGTCTGAGGAAGGAGGATGAGTTTGAGGCTGCCTTGGTCAATATGAGAGATTCTGTATAAAATAATGAAAGTAGTTTCGTTGTGCTTACGAATCACGTCCTCAAGTTCACAGCTGCAGGATAGTCACCTGAGAGAAAACCCACTCCCCATATGAAAGGCTTGCTTGTGCAGTAACTCACTCTCCAGCTTTCAGTCTGAGTGGGGAGGCTGGGCAGCTGGGCCCGTCCACCTTCCAGTCTCTGACTCAACAACCAACTCCACAGGCACTGTAACACTGAACTTCCTCTTTACACTGCCATGCTAAAAGGAGAATCTGCAAGTTTTAAAACTTCACTTTCTCCTGGTAGAAAGATGGATGGACAGGGAAGATGAAAAAGAAAAATTAAATTAAAAAAGCAAAACACCTTTCTAGACTGACTATGCCGAGAGCTAGTTACGTAGGTTAAATTACAGACCTGGAAGGATGTGTAGTATTTGTTTCTAATGCCTCCCTATCAGCTGTTCTTTTGGTTTTTTATTTTTAATCTACTTTAATTAATACACTCTGTGCTTTTAATTCCTCTGGTTTCATTATCTATCTCCCCCCTAACTATTATCAGGGAATTGCAAGGTCCAATAATAGCCAACTGGACTGATTTCCTTCCTTGGAAAAAGAACACTTCCAAATTCATTCTTCTTCTGAATTACTCTTGATGGTCTTTCTCTCCCCATTTGCTGTAAAAATGGGACAAACAAAGCCTTGACTAGCTAGGTCTCTACTTAGCTCACTTGAAAAGATGAAACAAACAAATAATGAAACAAAACAGAGGAAGAAATACTTAACACATTATTTTTAAAATTACTGGGGTTGAACCGGGGCCTTACATTGTCTGGATTCTATACCATTTGAACCACATACCCAGCACTTTATGCTTGTTTATTTTATGGGTCTCCTTGAGTGGTGATCTTTCTACCTATGCTTTGATGTTGCAGGGTTGACACGTATACTGTGCATCAAATAAGAGTATCATTAAGTTTCTTTTCTTTTTTTTTTTTTTTTTTGCTTTGATTTCTGGTCTTCCCATCTGTGCCTTCTACCTAGCTAGGATTATATATAGCCATGTGCCACTATGCCTAGGGCAAAGAAATACTTCTTACATGTTGTTTTATACCATATAAAACACTTTTATGCACACAATCTCATTGAATTCCAACAAATTGGGGAGTAGATGCTATTTATCCCGATTGATAACAAAGAACGGAATTAGTGTCAATCAGTGAGCTCACTTAAGAACCAAATATATGCACTGAAGTACAATGATTCAAAGACCAGCGCCTTGAATCAGCACTGAATCACAGTTCCCTCCTTTCTAACTAGAGACCCTCCTGCATAATTTAAAAAAGCATATATATTTATTGCCAGTCCTGGGCTTGGACTCAGGGCCTGAGCACTGTCCCTGGCTTCTTTTTGCTCAAGGCTAGCACTCTACCACTTGAGCCACAGCGCCACTTCAGGCTTTTTTCTGTGTATGTGGTGCTGAGGAACTGAACCCAGGGCTTCATGCACACTTGGCAAGCACTCTACCACTAAGCCACATTCCCAGCCCTCCTCCTGCATAATTTTAAATTTTTATATTTTTATTATCTTTAAATAGCTATACAAAGGCGTTACCATTCAACAAACCAGTTTATGAAAGCAACGCACCCCAATCAATGTCACCCCTTTCGTCATTCTCACCCTTTCTGGATTCTCCTTCCCAACCTTTTTCTTTTTTCTTTTTGGTCTGTCATGGGACTTGAACTCAGGGCCAGGGTTCTGTCCTTGAGTTTTTTGCTCAAAGATGGTGCTCTATCACTTTCAGCCTCAGCTCTACTTGTGGTTTTTAGGTGGTTAATTGGAAATAAAGAGCCTCATGGCCTTTCCTGCCAGGGCTAGCTTCGAACCATGATCTTCAGATCTCAGCCTCCTGAGTCGCTAGGATTACAGGTGTGAGCCACAAGCACCCATCTCCTCTCCATCTTGTTAATTTCAAAGGATATGCATTGACTATTGTAACTGCATTCCCCCACCCACCAATTCATCCTGCAAGTTCTTACAGTCATATACTTCTGAGCTCACAGGTTCTACCTTTGTCCCTTGGTTATGTGGCGATAGGTAGTGATGGAGAAAGGCTAGTGATACTTTTGAGATGGTTACTGAATTACTTGGAAGATTTGAAAAAGAATAAAATACTTTTAGACAGGGAAACTGCTTGTTGGAATAACAAATTAGTCGAGTGTGTACAAGCTACATTTTATGGGAAGAATGTGTATATGGGGGTCTGGGCTCCCAGGTCCACATCTGGATAGGTCACCCAGAAAAGAGTTTAATAAGAGTTGGGGGGGGGCTGGGAATGTGGCCTAGTGATAGAGTGCTTGCCTTGTATGCATGAAGCCCTAGGTTGGATTTCTCAGCACCACATACAGAAAAGGCCAGAAGTGGCGCTGTGGCTCAAGGTGGCAGAGTGCTAGCCTTGAGCAAAAAAAGAAGCCAGGGACAGTGCTCAGGCCCTGAGTCCAAGCCCCAGGACTGGAAGGAAAGAAAGAAAGAAAAAAAAGAAAGAAAGGAAGGAAGGAAGGAAGGAAGGAAGGAAGGAAGGAAGGAAGGAAGGAAGGAAGGAAGGAAGGAAGGAAGGAAGGAAGGGAGAAAGAGAGAGAGGGAGGGAAGGAGGAAAGGAGGGAGGGAGGGAGGGAGGGAGAAAAGAAGGAAGGAAAGAAAGACGTGATGCATCAGAACACAAGACAACACATACACCATATAAGTGACTGAAAAAAAGTTGATGCCCAACTACTGATTATCAAATAGGGGTAAACTTTGACAATAGTTGCTTCAGTGACCTTTCTATCCGCTGTTTGTTATTTATGCTTCTCCGTACAATTGTTCAGTGTGAACCACAGTACTCCACTCAGCAAAGGCAATGAAACATTGGTTTTTAACTTTTAAGATGAGGATCTGAGTATGTGGAGCCACTCCCCAGAGCCACACTCTAGAGGAGCCTCCCTACCTTTGACTTGGGCCTCCTCCTTGAGACAAGATGGGAGCATAGCCTATGCTTTCTTTACCAACTTCTGGGATGACTGAATCGGAGAGTTAACTAAAAGTACAATGCATGCAAAAATACCTTGCACAATGCAAATGCCCTTCCCCTTGACCCTATCATTAAAGCTGACCGGGGCAGCAACCTGTCTGTAACTTCTGTCACTTTACAGGGTGGTAAAACAGTGATTTATCCTGTGGAGCTGTCTTCTTTCTCTGCTTAATTCTAGTTGTTGGCCCAAGGTTTTCCTTTTCTCTGGTCGGTTACTATACCGTATCCCACCCTCTGAGCAGCTGCCACAGGGACTCCCCTCGGGCCTGGGCCGTGGGCTGTCTCGGTGAGTCTCCTCCTGGTTCCACAGAGCTCTGCGAGTGCCAGGATCGCCATTGCTGCTCCTAACAGAGCTCTGTACACAATGGAGCTTCGAAATTCATTAGCATGATTAGCTTGGTTCAGTTCTTCCCTCAACAGAGGTTACCACACTAGTCTTCTCCCCACTGTATCTCCACTTTTTGTCAATAGGAAGGATAATCTTATTCCATTTTAATTTTTTTTAAATCACTTCTCCCCTTCTCTTAAAAACTCCTTAAGCGACACCAGTTTTTCTGGGAACAATGTAAAAATCCCTATCACTAGGATTTAAAGCTTTATCTAACTGATTTTATAACATGACATATTCTCAAATCTACTCTAGCACATGACTTACCACTGCAGTGTCTCGCCAGGGATACAGCTCTAAGAGGTATTTAATGTTTGCTAAATAAATGACACAATTCCTCACCTTCCTTTTTTCCTTCCATTTCTCTCTCCGTTTTTTTTTTTTTTTCTTTTTGAGATAGGGTGTCAACAAACAAACAAGCAAACAAAAAACCTAGGCTGGTCTAGAATTTGGTTTCCAATTGGTGATCTTCCCGCCTCTGCCTTCTGAGCACTAGGATTTTGGGTGTGAGCACATTGCCCAAATGAATTGTCTTTGCTTTTTAAAACAAATCCCTTTACTTTCTCTTTTGCATGTATCTCTCTTAATCCTACTTTTAACTAGTCACTGATCTTGTAACATCGATGGGAACTGACTTGTCTTTCTGCCACATCAAGCTGTTTAAAACATGTGTGCTTGCCTCTTTTATTAAATCTGAGAAGAGTCAGCTAACACCTATGTAGTCACTTAAATCACCAACCAACTGCCCCACTACTTATGCCTACCCTGTTTCTGGCTCAAAGGGGTGCATTTCAAGGTCAAAGACTAAGTCAGTTGCTACCTTTGTCACTTTCAGCACTGAGGAATAACTAACTCTATGCATTGAGTACCAACAAAATGTTCTTCAAGAAAATGGGATGATTTTACTTTATTCTAAAAGGATTCTTTAAACAGTCTACACAAAATAGCACCTATAAATTAATCATCTGTTTTAGACCAAGAGATTAGTAGTATTAGTTTAACAAATTAGGAAGGTTTTTTTTTTCTTTTTTAAGGATTTGTGAACTGAAATAAGTTACTTCATTCCCTTGTCAAACAAAATAATTTACTAGGTATTGTTCCCATGCCTAAAGTAGATGAATGTGTTTCAGATTGCTTTTTCTTTTTCTCACTCCTGTCCTGTTCTATAAGAACTAAATCATATAATGACCACAGTAAAGCTGGGTGCCAGTGGCTCAGCCCTGTGATTCTTGGGAGGCGGATCTCAGGAGGATTGCAGTTCCAGGCCTAAGACCTGTTCTCACCCGGGAGGTAGACATGCAGATGCATGCCTGTCAAAACAGGTGCCCATACAACTGAGATCGAGAGGATTATGGGTCTCGGTGATCGCGGGCAGAAAAAGTGCAAGACGTATGTATGATAACTGAAGAAGCTGGGTGGGTGGCATGCACTTATTACCATCCCGGCTCCAACAGGAAGCCTAAAGCACATGGGTCTAGATGTGTCCTGGTAAGAAGACTATCTCAAAATATCCAGCCTAAGAAAGGACAAGATGTGCTGCTCAGTGGTAGGGGACCTGCCTAACAAGGGAAAAGCCCTGACTTCAAACCCAAATACCGCAGGCAAACGAACACTAAGGATCAAAAGGTTCAAATGAAGTCTTAGGGCACCAAAGCAGTGTGATTTCTCTTTGGAGGTTGATATGCTTGTCCGCTAGGCAGCGCAGGCCACTCAGGAGGACAAAGGTCGGGGGTTGCTTTTGGAAGAAGGTCCTCGAGATGTCAGGAGGGCTCCGGCCATCCTCGCTCCCTTCCCACGGAAATCTGGTAGACTACCGAGAGCAGAAGACTCCAGGATCTACCCCACAGCTATCTTTCAACCTCACAGTTATTTTCTGTACTAGATATTAGTATCTAAAAGTTAGTCATTTTAGCTTATTTTTAGAAGCATATTTTGTTAAGGTTTTCAAGAAGTAGATTTTGTTAAAGCTTATGAGAGTTGCTATGAAACATAATATTTTAGGACAAAAAATTGGAGAGGGACAATATTGTGTTTACTGGGCCTGGGTGGATGGCTGACAATGGATGATGTCACTAATAGGTAATTATAAGATCCAGCATTCCAAAACAATTTAATAATTTGTTTTGAAGAAATGTAGCTTCCAAAAGAACAAACTGACACTAAATATTTATGTGGATGGCTACATGCCAGTAAAGTTAAATGCATAACGAATCCCAATCTAAAAAAAAAAAAAAGCACCAAATATTGTGTCAGCCACTTAAACGTGGAAAGGGGATTAGATGTTTATTAGTAAATCAGGCTGGGAGCAATAATTTCCTCAGTATGTGTGAGGGCTGGAGAAATTTATTGGCAAAAGACTTTCTTGAACTGAGTGTATTTCCCATGGTAGTAACATATCCGAAGAAATACGCAAAAGACGAGGTTAAATTTTAGGTACAGGATGATGAGAAAACATAAACTCTCTGGCGTCAGAGACTCCAGTATGGCAGTATTCCACAGCATTTCTACAAGAAGGGAGGTCCAGCGTTTTCTAGCCAGTGTAGGTCTCGGGGCTTGGAGTGTCTGGTGGTGGAGCCCATTCAGGTCCTCGATGGGCCCCGGTGGGTGACTTCTGTGTGGAGTTCATGGCAGGCGGCATGCCCCCCTAAATGGCTTTCCTGGAGTAATGTCACCTCATTGGTTTCAGGACAGCGATGTTATTTTACCCTAACACCATTAGCCATAGGTGCTTGGGAGTCTGAAACTGCTTACAAAGGATATTCTAAGAAGACCTACATGAGGTTCATCTTAAATGAGGATAGTGGACATAAGCCCCAGTAACATTTTTTTTTTTCATGTCTAGATATGCCTTCTAAACATCAAGTCAAATCGACTCTTTCCAATACAGGATCCTAGCTCCTCCACATCCCAATTACACAGCCACTTTTTATAAAAATAAAAACAAAAAAAGGAAGCACTTGTCTTAAGATACACCTATATAACGAATATACATTTTTATATTTACTTAACAGTGGAATAGTGGATTAATAGGCTAATAGTAGATTTCTTCATGATGGTCCAGGAAAATAATCTCTTGGGCAGAGGTGATATCTACCTTCATGGTGCCAACCACCCCCCCCAAAAAAAATAAAAAAACAGGTCACGTGGCTGAGGCCTACAAGGAAAGCTGTCTTCTTACTGATTTCAATCAGGAAAACTGTTCAGTGAGTATTCACGGTTTAGAATGGTCATGTCAGAAAAGCCTTTCTAGAACCTGCCAGGGAATGTTAACAATAAATACTTCAAATAAAAATATTACAACCATAATGGGCTTCCTTCCACTTATATACTATTAGAAGCTCAGATATTACTATAATTAAACAAAATACCAACATCAAGAGAGTTAAAATAACACTATTTGAATAAAGGTACAAGATTGAAAAGTCCCAATTTACTGTTTAAACTAATCGTATGACAGAATAGTTCTATTAAAAGTGTTTCTTGGGCTGGGAATGTGGCTTAGCGGTAGAGTGCTTGCCGAGCTAGGATACATGAAGGCCTGGGTTTGATTCCTCAGCACCACATACACAGAAAAGGCCTGAAGTGGCGCTGTGGCTCAAGTGGTAGAGTGCTAGCCTTGAGCAAAAAGAAGCCAGGGACAGTGCTCAGGCCTCAAGTCACAAGCCCCAGGGTTGGCAAAAAAGAAAAAGTGTTCCTTCTTCTCATAGATTAGGATGATTATTGGAGAGGTAATAGCTACAGTTCAGGCCAGATCTATGTACCACTGTACCTCTGTCTATGCAAAAGATTTTAGGGCAAAGTGTCATATACTTACAGAGAATGAGTTTGTTTACTAAGGAAAACACAACAACATAACTTAAGAGTTTTGCTTAAAGATCATAAGGTCTTTTTCACTACATTAGATTTTTATTTACAAAAAATATCATGTAAAGATGTATTATTATTATTGTTGGGAAAACTTACAGAAAACAAGTCTTTGGTTATAGTTACAGGTTGCTGATGGACAGCTGGAGAGGCAGAGGGAGAGGACCACTCAAGAAAGTGGTTTCCGGGAGGCGGTTTCCATAGACACTCCAAGGAGTGATTAGCATTCTTGCAGTTTGCTATCTTTATTCTAACCTGAAATAGTATTCAAAAAGGTATAACCCACTTTACGGTCCCTAAAATTCATTTATTTCTATAAAAGGGACCACAAACGTTGAAAACCAAAATGACAGTACATTTGCAATGCAAATGTAAAACACTACTTTTTGTACCAGACACATGATTTCATGTAGATGTCATGCCCAGGAGACTTTTGCTGTTTTGAATCCCCATTTTCCTTATTAATTTCAATAAAATTATGAATCACTAAACACACACGATTCTTTTTATTATCAATTATGTTTCCCTAGAGGTATTTTAAAGGTTCCACTCACCATTATTTCACAGCAAAGTATGGGATGATGATACTCTCTTTAAAGATAAAATTAGAGATCAAAGACTAATGAAGGAACTGTAGCAAACTGTGTAATTTTCCAGAATGTGCTCACCTTACTCTGGTGGCCTTCTGTAGAACCTTCATTCCAGTCAGGCTGCAGGATTTGCCTTCCAGCTGTCTGATCTGTGAGACAGCTCCCTCCATGTGGACTTCACCAAACATTCCACAAGCATCTTGCACTAGAAGGCACAGTCTGTTTAAAAAAATTTAGCATTTAGTTTTTGAAGAGATAGGATATCTGATTTCCTGCTATTTCATTAGAAATTCACTGCAGTCATCTTCCTAAATGGTTAAATCAAGGCAAATGAAGTTGGACTCCTGCATATATTGTTTTGATTTAGACATGCACATATTTTAGGTCATTAGCCACAAAATAGAGACATAATTGTCTATTGTCATAAAATCCTAAGCAAAACATAAATGAAAAGATGACCATCCACTAACTTGCAACTTATTTTGGGTCTTCTTTAATTTATGTTAATAATGTTTGTAGTTTTCAGATAGCATATGAGACTTGAGCTTACTCTACTTGGTAAATTTATTATTATTTTTATTTCTGATGTAGTTTTTTATTTTGGCGAAGTCCTGAAACAAAATGAAACATTTTCAAAAGGCATGTCATGGGGCTTAAAAAGTAGTAAACTATACTACTACAAAGGGACAGAAACAATATTAAAGATAAGAATGTAAAGAGAAGAACAAATGACAAGCAAATAATGAACATCTGAAGTCATGGGTCTCAAGTGCTACAGTGGTAAGTGGGACAAAAAATATACTTCATTGTGAAATGTCATAGGGGAACAGAGAAGTATAGTTTGTAAGAGAAGCAAATGGAAATCTTGCCAGGAAGAAAGCCTCATTACTGGGTTACCAATGTGTCATGAAGATCAAATAATGATGTCCCCATATAAAAATTATCAAACACAATCACGATATGGAAAGAGTCTGAAACAATAACTGAAGCCAGGTGCTGGTAGCTCTCATCTGTAATACTAGCTACTCTGAGGATCTCAGTTAGAAGCTGTGCCAGGCAAAAAAGCTTTTCCAGAATTTATTTCTAATTAACCAGCAAAATGCCAAGTTGGAGACGTGGCTCAAATGGTAGAGTGGCAGCCCTGAAAAAGAAAGCTGTGATTAGGAAGGCCTAATGAGAGTGTGAAGACCTGGGACGGGCATATGCAGAACAACACAAGATCCCCAAACTGAAGAGCTAAGGAGCACAAGAGATGTTTCAATTAACACGTGTAAAACTGAGAACAAATATTTTAAAAACATAAAAATCACAAACATATTACTAGGGCTCAAGAACTATACAAAATTACTTGGAAGATTTGAAAAAGAATAAAATACTTTTAGAAAGGGAAACTGCTTGTTGGAATAACAAATTAACCAAGTGTGTACAAGCTACATTTTATAGGAAGAATGTGTATATGGGGGTCTGGGCTCCCAGGTCCACATTTGGATAGGTCACCCAGAAAAAAGTTTAATAAGAGTTGAGAGGGGGTTGGGAATGTGACTTAGTGATAGAGTGCTTGCCTAGCACGCATGAAGCCCTGGGTTCAATTCGTCAGCACCACATATATATAGGAAAAAAAGCCAGAAGTGGCGCTGTGGCTCCAGTGGTAGAGTGCTAGCCTTGAGCAAAAGAAGCTCAAGGACAGAGTGCCCAGATCCTGAGTTTAAGCCCCAGGACTGGCAAAAAGAAAAAGGAAAGAGTTAAGAGAAAATACAAGAGTGATGAAACATAGAGAAGACAGAATGCGAAGCATTAACATAGGCCTGTTGGGAATCCCAGAAGAAAAATAAACGGAGGAAGGAGAGATCATTTGTAGTTTAGTGACAACTTTTCTGGACTAATTTAAGGTACAGGTACAAAAGTACTGAGCAGGACAAATGCTTGTAATGATACCATAATGCAACAGAGAGAACAGTAAAGATGATGGAAATTTAAAAGCAAGAGCATATAAATGAGTTTGATAAAACTATCATCATCATTACCATCATCATTGTTATTACTGTTTGTGTGCCAGTCCTGGGGTTTGAACTCAGGGCGTGGGTGCTGTTCTAAGCATTTTTGCTCAAGGCTACTTGAGCTACAGTTCCACTTTGTGTGTGGGGGGGGGGGGGCGTGCGAAATAGGAGGTAAGAGTCACATAGACTTTCCTGTCTGGCCTAGCTTGATCTTCAGATCTGGTCCTCAGATCTCTTGTTCCTCCTGAGTAGCTTGGATTACAGGTGAGAGCCACCAGTGTCTCACGAAGAACATCTTCAAACAGTAAAAATTTGATTTCTAGCTGTGTGTAAAGCCAAAGTCATGGAATATATCAAAATACAAAATACTGAGAGCCACTTCAAAATGGTGTAGCAACAAAATCATAATCAAGAATGGTCACAAAATATATTTTCACATTATGCAAAAATTGGGAGCATTTTCCACCTACACAGACTATATTTGCTCATTATTAAGGTGATTGCTAAAATAATTTCTAAATTAGAAGGAAATTTTATAGAAATATTGTATGTAAAAAGGCTTGAGATAAAAGGACTAGTGGTGAAACATATAAACAAATCAAAATAAACCCAATGAAATAAAATAACAACATAACCATGAACATTATTTAATGAGTAGAGTTAGAAAGTGGAGGGCAGATGGCATGAAAATCAAGTAAGATCAAAGGCTCCAGGGTGTCGTTCCATTCCTGAAGCTAAGCTATCAAGTATAATATACATGGTGAAATTTCAAGAGAAATAGAGAAGGTAAGAGGGAGAAGAAATGGAATGAGAAATACAGGCCTGTGACAACAATAAGAAACATAAGGAAAAACTATAAAGAGACAAGAAACAAAGTAATAGGATCTTGGACTTAAATCTTTATGTATTAGAAACAGAATAAAAGTTATTTAAACTTGTCAGCTGAAGGAATTTGTCATGTTATTTCAAGGAAGAAAAAAAAAGTCTTCCATCAAATTATTGACAGAACTACTAAAGTACAGAAAGCTTCAAAGTAAAAGGAGAGAAAAAAGAAATTCAACAAATATTAACCAAAGAAGGTTCACGAGAGTTTCAGGAGAGAAAGCATTATTAATAAGAGAGAGGCTGCTATCATTCATATTTTAATTTACTAGGAAAGCACAGAATGCTAACCCTGTGTGCACTTAATAGCTTCAAAATATATAACATAGGAACTAATGATACAGGGAAAAATTTTAAATATCAAACACACTACTGTCAATTATCGTCAACAGAAGTTAGAGATTTAGAAAACTTAGCTGGGCCTGGAGGTGTATACCTGTAATCCAGTTACTTGGGAGACAGAGGTAGGAAAAGAGCAAGTTTGAGGTCAGCCCTGGCAAAGTTAGGAAGCCCCTTGCTTCAAAAACAAAATACAAATGAAAGTGCTAAAGGTTTGACTCAAGTGGTAGCTGCTTACCTTGCATGTGTGAGGCCCTGGATTCAATCCTCTACTCAAACAAAAATGATTTATAAAATGTTTGGATGCTTAATGAGTCTGATTTGCTAGATAAACATTAGGAAAATTGTAACAGCTAGAAAAAGTCCTTTGTCAAATGTGCACATATATAAAAACTGATCATCTGTACTGCCATAAAGCCAGTCTCAGTAAAGTTGTAGCTCAAAGTGGCAGAACACTACTAGCCTTAAAGACCTCAGGGACAGTGCCCATAACAGTTCCATAACTGACCGAAAAAAAAAGGGGGAAGTCTCAACGAATTTCAAAGAGCTTGTATCTAATAGGCACACATTCTCTATGATGTAATGGAATGAATAACCAAGCCAAAAATATGCGCTTAAAAAAACCTTACATTTGGAAAATTTATAACATATCAATAGAATCACAGTGGAATAGCCAATAGTTAATAAAAAAATACCACCCATCAAAATTTATACATTGATCAAGGTATATTGTATACATAAACTGCTTTGTTAAATGGCAACTTCTTTGTACAACTACTTAAAACTAATAATATAATAAAAAAGACTTTGAAAAAGGGAAAATTCAGTTATTACTGATGAAAAGAAAAAAATTATGGTTAAGGAATTGATAGCTTTCCGTACAATGAAACAGTTTTTTTCTTATTTACACCTTAAAATTAGTAAATTCTATACCAAACCTCTGTTCATTACCAAATTCTTCTCTCAGAGCCTCACAGGTTGAATCTGGAGAAGCTCTTGGGAAGCCTTGCATTTTCCTCTAGTGTAGATGTGTTAAAATTTCCTATCTGGGCACAATCCTGGGTTTTCTAGTCACAAAACCTGAGTTTTCTTTGCTGCTGAGTTATATTGGATCTCATGTTTCCTATACCCCGCATCTGTCCTCCTTAAAAAATTTAGAACCATGAGCCAGTTGCTGGTGACTCATGCTTACAATCCTAGCAATTCAGGAAGTTGAGGTCTGAGGACTGTGGTTCGAAAACAGCCTGGGCAGGAAAATCTGTGAGACTCTTATCTCCAAATGACCACAAAAAAAGCTGATAGTGGTGGTATTGCTCAAGTGGTAGTGTGATAGCCTTGAACAAAAAAGCTCAGGGACAGCACCAGACCCAGAGTCCAAAAAAAAGAAAGAAAGAAAAAGGAAAAACATTTTGAAACCATGAAATTATTGATACCCTGTCCTCTGACTTTAAGGCCATTTGGCTGCATATCAATTTCTAGATTACAACTAATTTTTTATTCAAATCCAATCTTGCTTTCTTTCTGTTCCCTCTTTCTGGGAGCTGAGGACTGTTTTAAGTTTCCAGAGTGCTATGTAAGAACAAGAACAACAGTACACATTTTTTTTCCCCCTCATGGGATCTAGGTACTGCCCTGGGCATTTTGTGCTCAAGGTTAGCTAGCACTCTACCACCTTGAACCACAGCTCTACTTCCTGTTTTCTGGTGGTTAATTGGAGATAAGAGTCCCAAGGACTTTCCGGCCCAGGTTGGCTTTGAACTGTGTGACCCTCAGATCTCAGTCTCCTGAGTAGCTAGTAATACAGGTGCAAGCCATTGGCAACTGGCTAACAGTACACATTTTTACGTGGAACTTTTGTCTGTCTTTGTGACCACTTAAAGGTCTTCTTTACCATACTGTCAACTCTAAATAGGGAGCTTGAAGCAGGGCATTGGGAACAGAACACAGATATGGAACCTGGCTACATTTTCTGAGGAGGAGCCCCCAGGGTTTTTATTAGAGGAAGCTGGGTCGTAGGTTTCCTGCCCACTGTATATCATGACATTAATGTCTGCTTGTGATCCCCGTAAGTCCAAATACAAAGTTTCCTTCTTTT
Organism: Perognathus longimembris pacificus; assembly: GCF_023159225.1. Lineage (NCBI taxonomy): Eukaryota > Metazoa > Chordata > Mammalia > Rodentia > Heteromyidae > Perognathus > Perognathus longimembris. Next base: position 18,934,952 of record NC_063178.1, on the reverse strand, counting down.
GGGGTGTGCTGAGGAGAGGTGGGAACTGGGTACTCTATTTGCCTCATGTTTTGTCTTTATCTCAAATAACCAAGGAGGAGAGCTTTTGTTTGTTCCTTTCACCCTACCAATGATTTGTCACCATTCTTGCCCTTTTCCCTTTGTTCATGCCTGACTACACATGCTCTCCTCGCTCACGGAGCTGAGGCTCAGTGACAGGCTGGCTCACGCCCAAGGTGGAGCCCGTCATCCTCTCCACTGGCTCAACTGGATTGGAACGGGCATTAAAAAGCCTCCACACCAGAGCCAGCTTATCAGTGGCGCACAATGAACAACTCGTCAATGCTTCTCCTAAAATCAGTGCTGGCAGGGCAAGTCTGGGCAGGAAAGGGACCCATGATCAACCTGTTTTTCCTGACACCTGAAATTTACTGTAAATTATATCATGTTCAGTACAACCTTTCCAGGGAGGAAGCTTCAGGTTAGAGACTCTAGATTTCCCAAAAGATAATTGTATGGCTTGAATAAGGACTCTAGTAGTCACTAAACTGACTTGCATAACAGAAGTAGGCTCATTAATGGCAGTGGAAAACAAAATCTTACCTTGCTCAGTTTTCATAATAAAAATTTACACTTTCACCGTATTTTTGTACATGTCTTGTTAGATCTATGCATACATCATTTATGGATTGGTTTTATTTAAAAACTTTTTGGCAGTACTGAGGTTTGAACTACAGGTCCTGTGTTTTCTAGGCAAACGCTCTCTCACTTGAGCCAGGTCTCTACCCTCTCTGCTTCCAGGCAGTATTTTAGATAGGGTGTTGTGATTTTGCCCAGTGTCAGCCTAGACTCAGATTGTTCTATGACCTTCCGTCCACTATTGTGGATTGTGGAACATGCTAGTATGACCAGCTTGTTGAGCTTAGAGTATTGTTAACTTTTTGCCCAGGCTGGCCTTGAAACATGATTATCCTGATTTCCATCTCCCAACTAGCTTCGATTACAGACACAAATCACTGTTGTGGCTAGCCTTATTTGCTATTTTAAATAGTTGTTTGTCTCGTGTAGTTGGTATACAAAGTATGAATGACTTAGAACCCATGAATCTCACTAAACTTATTTGTAATTCCTCTTTATGTAGTTCCTTAGAATGTCATAATGTCAATTTGGGTTCTTCTTTTCTAACCCTTTTGCTTTTCATGAATCTTATCTGGCTACTATTTAGTACTAAAGAGCAGCTAGTAACTTTGGACATCCTTATTCCTGATTTTGAAGAAAATCTCTTCAATACATTATAGAAATGATTGTTTGCTCTGAATATTTTGGGGGAGATAATTCTCTTCCGATTAGGAATTCCTAGTTTGTTATGACATTTAAAAATTTATACACATTTATCTTGGATCTTATTAAATGTGTTTTAATTAATTAATTAATTTACTGTCAAAGTGATACACAGATGGTCAAATGTATTTTTTGTATTAATTCCCCTCTTTGATTATGTTGAAAATAATCATTGTGTATACTTGCTAAAGGCTACAAATTCTTTACTTGCAGATATACCTAGGATTATTTTTTACCTATGCCCATTAGTGAACTGGTCCTAAACTTCATTTTTCATCCATATTTGATCTCATCATTCACATAAGCTTCAAAAAATGAGTTGATGACGACTTCATTTCCCTGAGTAATTTGTATAAGGCTTGATCTGTGTTTTGACAATTTGGAAGAAGTAAGAAAGCCAATTCATTGTGGACATTCCAGATCTAAGCTAAAGCAATCATGAAACATTACATAAGAGAACTGTGAAATGAAATAAGTATATAAGTATCTCTGTAAGCTTTACAAAAGTGGAGAACTGTCTAATTTCTGGAGCTAACACTCCATGAGTGCTTAAATTCAGGTTGAAGCTCATCTACTCTGTACTAACGGAATGCTCTCTATCTTTGACTAGTCAATATGAATACTGAACACTTGAAATGTGGCTAAGGTGATTAATGAACAGTTTTAAATTTTATTTGATTTTAATTTGCTTAGATATAAATAACCAATGTGGCTAGTGATCACCCTAGTGGGCACTCTAGTTTAATAGCATGAGTAGTAGAGAAACGAGAAAAGTATGACTTTGGGGAAATCAAGCTTTTGAAGAATAATACATAACAAAGAAGAGGATACTAGGAAGTCCAGAACATAAGAAGGTATTTCAAATAGGCTTCCACATAGTAATAAAAACAGCTTGGTACTGGCACAAGAATAGGCCTAAGGACCAATGGAATAGAAGACCCAGAAAAGAGCCCATAGACCTATAGCCAGCTAACATTTGATAAGGGAACCCAAATCACAGGACGGAAGAAAGACAGCCTCTTCAACAATAATGCTGGTAGAATCCTCACATATCACACTGCACCAGAATCAATTCCAAATGTATCAGAAACCTTAATGTAAGAGCAGATACCCTGAATATATTACAGGAAGGCATAGAGGAAACACTAGGGCTGCTTGGTATGGGTCAAAACTTCCTAAGTAAAGATCCAGAATCACAACAAATCAAAGAGAGGCTGGATAAATGGGATTGCCCGACTGCCAAGGCTGCATGTGGATTTATTTTAATTCTTGGCGTCCTTGGGGCAGTCCTGGGTCTGAGCGGCCTCCTTGCTCCCCTCGAGTGGTCAGTAGCAGCACTGAAGCTGCAGTACCAGTGAGGCCTTCGGCTCTGGCTGGCTGATCTCGCTCTGCGGCTCCCCCTGGGCTGCCCGGGCTGCTTCTGAGTGGGTGCAGGGGCGCACCTTGCCTCCTCACTCCAAGGGCTCTTCTCTTTTCTCTGATTCTCTCCGTAAACTTATTGCGTTGCCATTTTTGGTGGCTAAGTATCATGGAGCTGCACATACAGACTTGCTCTCCATCAAGATCCCTACTATTTTCAACACATACATGGACGTGGACTTTCCCTCTGTGCTCTGAGTGAAGTTCCCTTAGGAAGTGTTACACTATGCTTCCCTTTTGCTGTCTTCCTCCCTGGGCTTTTATACATAGAAATTTGATTTTTAGTAAAGAACAAGTCATATAGAAACTCCCAGTTACTTAGTTGCAAAGACGAGTCTTTCTGCTTAGCTCTGCTTTCCTATTTCTGTGGTCTCAGGATCTGCGTATTCCCCAAATTCATATATCACCCCTGATCCATAGCCCACTCTACTACCAACGAATTCATCATGCGGTGGCTATACTATACTGTGGCGCTTCTCCAGGGGGTACAATCAAGAAGATGCCTACTTCTGCTAAGCTCCAAGTGTAGGGGACCTAGAAGGGGGTGAGGGCTGGCCACTATTATATTTTGCAACTCATCCAATGTGGCAGGCCAAGAATCTTGATACAACTTTTCGACTTCAGCTCATCCACAGATATAACACTTCCTAAGAGGGGAGAAAGTCCAGAAGAGCCACACCCCTGCCATAGTACTTACTCTAGAGCAGTACTGACGTGCCAGTAGATGAGACCACTGTCCCCGTGCTCAGTTCATATGAAGTGAAAGTTCTGATAACCATTTGAAAAGAAGGGAGCAAGTGAGAGGTAGTGAGGAAGGTGGGGGGAGGGGGAGAGGCACCAACACACCGTCTACTGGAGAAGCATAAATGGTACCCAGGGATGCACAGTGGAGAATGAGAGCACGGAGGGACCTATACGAAGAGGCTGGCTTCACCAGGGACGCGGGGTGGTGAATAAAGGGCACTGGGGACAGTTTCTACATCTCGTGCTGTCCTCAAACAAATGTCGAGGTGTCACTCAAGGGTATTAGACAGTTTCTAGAACCTCCCACCTAGAGAGCACAATTTTAACACATGAGCTTTTGGGGAGAACAGTTCATACCTAACCTATAATAACTTGACTAAAGGAAGTGAAGCTGTGAAATACTTCACACAAGCCACATCCACTAGTTTATTTGTTTACGTATACTCAAGTTCTTCATTGTCTTAAAAATCCCCAAACTCTGGTGGCACTGAGTTCACTGTCTGGAACTTCCCCCTGCTCATCTCCTCCTGCTTGGTCTTGGATCCTCATCCCCCACATTCTTTGTGCTTCCTTGGCTCCGGCTGGCACGTGAGAATGCACTAGAGAGCCAGTTTAAGGTAGAGACAGAAAAACACGGTCACGAATGGTAGGTGAGGTACAGGGAGAGCCTTCCAGAGCTCAGTTTCAAAGCAGTGGTCAGAGAAAACAGAGCAGCCTTGGAGACTTGCAGTCAGATGTCTCCTTTCAGAGAAGAGAGAAGCTGTGGAATTGAGTGACTGTAGTCAGGATGTGGTCAAGGCTTGAGCTGATTCACAGTGAATCTCAAAGTCCACACTGCTCAGTGGAGATAGGACTTGAAACATGCAGCAGAGACAAATACAAGAACAGAGGGCTAGGATACTGGCCAACCTGCCCTCCAAGCTGAGACTTTCTAGAGACATCCACAAGCTCATTCACGGATGGTTAGTTGGACCTGCATCTTTACAGCAGGCTGCAACTCGGGTTACAGAGCCAGAGTTCACGGAGGAGGTGCTTTAACATGGTGTGCCCTACACGACAACAAACAGACGCAGCCTCGTTTGTAGCAGGCTCGGAAACGCTGGGAGCAGTGGCTAGCCAAGCCGCAGGGGAGAGCGGGTGTGAGAGGGTTTGACATTTTACAGTTGTGCAATGGATTAGTATTCATAACGCTGAGCTTCCACTTTGGGAAGCAGATTGAATTCGTCCTTTGACGGGCCTGCCTCTGAGCAAGGCAAGCGTGCACGTTCAGTCACAGCTAACTTCCTGTTAAGGATGAGCTGCAGACGATTTCTCGTGCCTTATGCAGCACTGAGAACGGCCGATGGGTATCCTGAAACTCAAGTGAGAGACATCACCTTAAATCAGTGTTTAGGGTAGCAAACACAAAAATGTCTTACAATAAGGAAGTAAGACTTTTTTTAAAAACTCAGTCATGGTTTGACATTCTTTTTGTCTGCTTGTTGGCTCAATAATTCATTGATTGATTTGGAAGGAGTCTTGGTGTATAGCCCAGGCTAGCCTTGAACTTGTAATCTTCCTGTCCTGGTCTCCAGAATGCTGGGGTTACAGGTATGGGCTAACACACCTGTTAGAAAGTAGGACTATTAGAGGTTAGAATCAGAGCCCCCAAAGTGTACTCCTTCTGTGAGACAGAGCGCTCACTCCCTAAAAGCTCTCGGGGTAACAATGACAAGTGAATTGTGCCATCTCAATGTCAAGATCAAGAATTTTCACACGTCCTAAGACATACACCCTGATTCCGGGTACAGCCTAGAGAAGAGCCTCCATCCCGACCTTTGCAGCTGATGGACCAGGGTGCCAATTGGGTTTGGGAGCTTCGGTCCTCGCCCCTGTGCCACTCAGCACTTGCTTCACATTTAGCCAAGTGCCTGGAACACATCAAAAATCTGCATCAGGAAAATTTACATCATCAGAAATCTCCACGCACTAAATAAAGCCTTCATAAAAAGGGTGATTGCTGTGGGTGGAGGGGCTCGCGAGGAAGAGCCTTTGAGCAGCCTAAGGCTTACTGCTCTACCCCTCACGTTTCATGAGCTCTTCACGTGGAAAGCCACCTTATGATCCGTGTTACGCCACTGATCCCATTATTTAGCTTCTGTAGGTTTGCTTTGTAACGTGAAGTTCCGTTCAGGGTAGAGCCACAAGCGACTGTGAAACTGCTCACTGTCTGTAGGTTGTCCTGGTCCCAGCCGGCCACACTCTAGTCTCTCTGTGAAACAGATTCACATCTGGGAGTTGTGGAAGATTCTCCTAATCCCTACAGTAAAGAGGCCTAGGCAGGAGGATTCTGAATTTGAGGCCAAACTGGCTCATAGATCCCTTTTCCAAAATCAAACCAAACCAAATGAAACCAAGAAAACAGATTTACAGAAAACCTTCCTGTTTCAGTCATTAGAAGCCATTAGCAGGAGCATAGCCATCGTGAGCCACGAGGGTAGAAGAATCAACTAATGAAGTCACATTCAGTGCATCACCAGCAATATAAAATCATATACATAAGAGCGCTGTGGTTTCACTACAGCTGTATCATGCTGGAAAAATACTAGTCCTTGAGAAGGATTTATTTATTTTTGTAGTGTCGAGGACTGAACACAGGGTCTTGGGCATACAAAGCAAAGAGCTCTACCACTAAGCTAGTTAGCTGAATGTCCCATCATGTCTACTAGAGAACATTTCAAAAATTACCCCCCCAAAAATACACCATCTTTTTCATCTGTAAAGGCAACAGAAAAAAATCACAAAGGAAGCAAACTGAAGGTTTGTAGAGGGCCATTTAGGGAGCACAATTCATTCCTCTCTGAAAATTTCAATGCCCAACCCCTCCTTTCTGTGCAACTTCCCTTTCTTTCATTCACTGGCTCCGTTCCCTAGCTCCACGAGTAAGGGAAACGTGTGTGTCAGCGCATGTATGTGTGTTGAGAGAAGGGAGATTAAATGACCATGTGGGTGTTTACGTGAGCGATGGGGGCAGTTCTTAGCAGTCCACCAAGAATTCCGGGAATCGGAGTCAGGCTGGGCTGTTTTACTCTAGGTCACTGTCAACTACAAGCAGGCTCAAAATCAACAGGGAGCTTGCTTTCCACGTCCTAATCTCTTATGAAGTCTCAACCTAGGGAAGAGAGAAAAGAAATTAGAGAGGAAGTAAGAGAAAGGAGAGAAGGGGGGCCGAGTGTGTGAGGGGAGCTCCCCAGCGGAGGGGGAGGAGGGCTGAACTGTAGCCGCCTCCAGACTGGAACTAGAGACAGCAGGACATTGTGTTCCTCTCCTCAAAAACAACCAGGCGCAGGCTCCCAAAGTAAACAGTTAATCCTGTTGTTTATCTTTTTAACATGAGATGTTAACAGCACAGTTTCTGCTACACATAAATGTGGTTTATACGGACTTAAAAATCATATTTTTTTCCTTTGCTGAAATGTGACATGTAAGCTAAAATTTTAATGCCAGTGAATAGGAAGGAGCCCCAATCTTTCTTTGGTAAATATGATTAACAAAAAAATCATGAAAGGTTTTGTTTAAATACTCAACATCCTCTTTCTTTGTGCACGATACTGCATTGTTGGAGTCCGTAACAGCTTGCTGCAGCTTGGTCTTTAAGCAAGGCCCAAATGAAACCAGGGAGAGACGCTCGGGGCCAGCCTGGACTTTGGCTTCTGGTTACTGCTTTTGAAGATAAGGCATAATATGCGTTGATGCTTAACAACAGCCCAGGATTCTGGGCTACTCGATTCCATTGCCAGAGGGTTCACAGGTTGTGTGTCCCATAACCAACCCTGTCCTACCCCTCCCACTGGAAAGCATTAACCTGTCCTCGCTAAAATTGTGCCACTTCAAAAGTGTATAAAAAGAGAATCATTTAGTGTAATCTTTGAAACTGTATTCCTACCTTTAGCACAATCCGCTGAATAAGGTATTATGACTTTTATTTTTATAAAATAACATTGTTTTTATCTGTGATATAACTCACACATCGTAAATTTCATTTTTGTAGAAAAATACACATAACATAAAATCTATGATTTTAATCATTTAGAAGTGTGCTGCCACGCCATTGAGGGCACTGGGAATATTCTGCTGCTGTCAGTGCTATCTGGTTCTAAGGCAGTCACCCCCAGTCTCTCCTACCCTGAGTCCCTAGCAACATCTTCCTGTCTCTATGGATTCGCTTAGTCTACATAAATTACTTAAATGGAATCATATACTATGTGGCCTTTTATGCAATGGCTCCTTTTTACTTAGTCTTTGTTCGTCCGTGTTGTACCACGGGATGTGGTTGCATTCTTCTTTGTTGCTGAATAATACTCCGCTACATGGATATATTATATTTACTTATCACTTCATCAGCTGATGGGCATTGAGGTTGTTTCCACTCTCTGAGTAATAATACTACGAACATCTGTACAGAAGTTACAAGAACATACTTAGCCAAGTGTCATGGGTATGAACCACAGTTCCATGGGAACTCTCTCCCTCCTTCCTCTGAAGAGTCTTGTTACACAGCCTACAGTGCCCTTGGATTTGTAATCCTACTTCCTTGGCCTCACAGGGGTTGGGATCACAGATGCTCATCTCACTCCCATGATATAAATTATTCCTCCTATGCCGGGCTTGGGTCACCTCCCCTGGCACGGGGGGGTCAGGCTCTACTCTAATCGCTCCCTTGCTCACCTTCTCCCCTGGTCACCCGACCCGCAGGGAAGGCCAGAGTGGAGTGGGGGGCTCAGGAAAGACCTCAGGTGCACGCGGCCGTAGGAGATCCCTTGTCCTCCCTCCTTACCCGTGGAGAAAGCCAGGCGTGTGCGGATCTCGGAGACGCTTCGAGAGCAAATCTGATTTAATAAGGGAGTGGCTAGCAGTTGATATAGTAGGGGCGACGAGAAAAGGGGTCATTGACCAAAGAGCTGGCGATAGGCTGGCGAGCTTGTCATAGGACCCCCTCATGAGCTAACGTCACCTGCATAGCACCACCCAAAGCCCGCGAAGATGGGGAGCACATGGGCTGGCGAGAAAGTTGGGGGGCTGGTCGCAAAGCCAGTTCTTCTGGTTCCGGACCCAGAGAATTGTGGCTTGCTTCCGCATTCCCCCAGGGCTGGGGGTAGGGCGGTGTCTCGGGAGTGCTCTCCTCTGCCCTTCCCCCTCAAGGCCAAAGCTGAACCCCAACACTCCTAGTCTTTGCATTCAGAGTAATTCACTTTTTCACTTGATTTTAGCTAACACATTCTGCTCTGTAGTATAACAATTTGAGGGTATCTTTTCTCTCTCCTTTTAGACTGGTAGTTTCTTGAGGGCAGAAATCATACTTCTTATTCCCCCTGTACCTACCAGAGCTCTTCACTCAGATTTATACTTTAAAGATGACCAATACATGATTGTTGTATCGAGCTGAGTTAAGGTTATTATTCAGCTCCTGCCCTTGGGGACTAATAGGTACTAAAATGCTTTATGTGGTAGTTCATAAATTGAGATCTGAATATTACTACACAGTATAGAAGCAGTAAGGGATGTGTTAGTTGTCCAGGTAAAGTTCTAAATTAGAACAAGAATGATGAAGGAAATGATGGAAGGAGGAAGGACGAGGGCCTAGTCCAAGAAAGTCCATCACTTCAGTAGCCCAAAGGAGATTGTGGTCTTGTTTTCTCTCATTTATTCCCCTCTCCACTCCTAAATGAGGGGTTCTGCTATTTCCCCGTTCATTTGCTTCCTCCTTATGGAAAGTCACTTTTCCCTCCGTGGGGGGTGGGGAGTGGTTCTGGGCTTGAACTCAGGGCCTGAGAGCTGTCCCTGATGTTTTGCTCAAGGCTAGGCTAGTGTTCTACCACTTGAGCCTTAGCTCCATTTTTTTTTTTTTTTTGGTGCTTTTGGAGATAACAGTCTACAGACTTTCCTGCCCTAGTTGGCTTCTAATTGTGATCCTCCGATCTCAACCTCATGAGTAGCTAGGACTATAGGTGTGAACCACCAGTGACTGGCTTTACTGAACTCTTAAAGGGCAACAATAGAAATACCAACCATGGTGGCTTTGCGTTACGGTTGTATCAAAGGTACATTACAAATTTCTACAGCTTCCTCTGGCTACAAAATTGTATACGGGTAAAACTGAGTTATCCCAGACTTTCTCAGTCAGCGGCCTGTGAGGAATCCAAGCCCTTGGAGTCCCATGGCACGGCCCTGTTGTCTGTGGATGGATGGCACAGATCACGCAGTGTCGTCTTGGGAGAACTGAGAAGCCAGTCATGTTTAACCTCCAGGGCTCTGCAGTTAGTTCCAACATGGGAGCCAGCTGAGAGTCTAGCACTACTGGAGAGTGCCCCTTGGTATTGTAACAAGGAGCACAGTGTTGAGTCATGCTGAGACATTTACTTCTGAATAGACATTTTAATTCAAAGCCGACTAACTGGCCTAGAAACCAGTCCTGTCCAATGCTATAGCTGATAAATTATCTGAATTGTGAAGTACCATACATGTTCTACCCGCTCTGACTATGTCAAATAAAAAACAATCTTGGCAAAATGAATACATAAAAAGCTTCTTTTTTCTATTTCAAATACCAATGAGAATTTTGTAAAATCTTCTACAATCCTAAGAGTGCTTGTTCTAGGAACAGTCGCAACAAGAAATAAATGGTTTAAAATATATTTTGGGGGGTTGGAAGAGATGAGGGGAATTGATGAAAGGGATGACACTGATCAAGATGAGGTATACTTAAAAATTCATATGTAAATAATTAGATAAGTTATAAATTAAGTCGTTGAAACACTTCTGTACAGCTATGTAAGGATAATAAAACATTAATTTAAAGCTATTCCAATTTCAGACTAAGGCATATTCAGTTTACTGTACTTGAAAGAGCAGACAAGTGGCTACTTTCAGAAGATAACTCTCCCAGGGAAAAGGAAGTTTCCCCACTGTGAATGCTCTAGCCTATAGGAAGCCTGTTAGGCCTGGCCAACATCACTACCCACTTCCTTACCAGAGCTGGGTATCCCTAGCTGGCCCTGGTGCCTACACACCTACCACCTCTGTCTATTGTACACCTACCATTACATTCTGTGAGATGACATGATGTCTCGATGGTACTTGATTAAGATGATATGTACCAGGCTTCTCAAAGGTTAAGTTACTCCGTTTTATGTAAAATAAAAAATCTTGCATGGGAGATAATGTACATTTATGTAACATACCATTCCTTAACTTTTGGTCCCTTTTTTATTATTGCTCCTTCCTTCCTTCCTTCCTTCCTTCCTTCCTTCCTTCCTTCCTTCCTTCCTTCCTTCCTTCCTTCCTTCCTTCCTTCCTTCCTTCCGTCTTTCCATCTTCCCTTCCTTCTTTCTTTCTAGGTAGCTGAAGCTGGATATGTGGCCCAGGCTGTCTCAAATTCATGATCCCCCTGCTTTGGCCTTTGGAGTACTGGGATTATAGGCATGCTCTGCCTTAGCTGGCTTTTAAAATTAGCTTTGATATCTTCAACACTCCATGATCAAGGCTCTCATATTTTAAAAAAATTATTTATTTGTTGTCAAAGTGATGTACAGAGGGGTTACAGTTTCAAAGGTAAGGCAGTGAGTACATTTCTTATCAAACTTGTTACCAACTCCCTCATTTTTCTCCCATCTTCCCCCCTCCCCAATTCCATCCCCGAGTTGTACAGTTGGTTTACAGTATATTGTCTTCTAAGTACCGCTGTCGCATTGGTTCACCTTTGTCTCACCATTTTGACGTTCCCCTTCCCTTCCCTAGTTCCAATAAACATATATATACATATATATATATACATATATACATATATATATACATATATATATATATATATTACCCAGGGTGCCAAAATCAGTTATAGTGACATCAGGAGTAAAACCACAATGATAAACCACTTATTTCCATAACTTGGAGTTCATTTTGCTTCATATAATCTTATGTGTTCAGCCACTTTGCCTAGGAGCTCAGTTTCCTTGCAGATACTTAGGAGCTACTACCTGGGAACTGGGGAATGTGTATATATATCGCCTTTCACACACATGAACACACATTTGCTTCTGTTTATTCATCCACATGTTTACCTATTAGATGTACTCTACAACTAATTCTGATTAACCTAGGGTCTGGTTCGCTGTTTTTTTTCCAGTCCAGGGGCTTGGACTCAGGGTCTGGGCACTGTCCCTGGCTTCTTTTTGCTCAAGGCTAGCACTCTGCCACTTGAACCACAGCCCCACTTCCAGCCTTTTCTGTTTATATGGTGCTGAGGAATCAACCCGGGGCTTCATGCATGCTAGGCAAGTGCTCTACCACTAAGCCACACTCCCAGCCTCTCTGGCTCATTTTTGATCTCTCTATATTTTTCTCACTGTTCCCTCAAACTCAATAGCTCTTACCAGTTTCATTCTCCCTCCTCAATTCCTATTTCATTTAATGGAACCATCAATCACCTTGCTGCCCACACCTTAGTATCCTTCCAGATCTTTCCTTTGCCTCCACTTTGAATCAATAACAAGCTGCTGCATTTCCTACCACCCATCTATCTCCAGGGATTCCCCATATCTTTGTCCACCAGCTTGACCTCACATAGGCTCTTTCTGTGATCCAACATTTCTAATGGCACACGTGGAATCAAGTCTAAGGGCCTTCCCATGGCATCCCAGACCTCTTCATGACCACAAACCTGGCCTAACTTTTGTGCCCCTATTATAGCACTGAGTAGACACACGGGCCTCCTTGCCATTCCACAAGCACACGGAGCACACCCCTGTGTCGCACGCCCTTAAGACTCTCTCTGCTCTGTCCACCCAGCGGCACGGCTTACTCTCACATCCTCTGGGAGCTTCGCTCAAATGCCAGTTGTCTCAAGGAGGCTGTACTTGTGTCTCATGTAAAAATAGCAACCCTACACCTCTAGTATTCCTTCTCCTGTGTTCTTTGAAGATGCAATCATGATTGCCTTCTTAGACTGTACCTGTCTGGTGCCATGTGCTTCCAAAATAAGGAAATTCCAATGGCTTATGAATTTTGTTTCAGTATTGTATTCCTGTTACCTAGAATAATGTGACACTCAGTAGGCACATAATAAAAATTTGCTGAATAAATGTTGACTGTCCTTTCAAATGCTTCTTTTTTTCTAGGAGCTGTGTTCACATTCTTACCCTATTTTTATAGAGTTGATCTTTTCAATACTAATTTTTCTGAGTACTTCAAGTGTGGCTTTTCTGAAATGGTCCTTGAATCTGTCTGTTTTTCATGATGTGCCTCTTAGGACTCTGGTCCTGGTCACCAGTCTGACAGGTCTGAATTTCTGAAATAGTCTGAGTATTTCTTCGTTTTATTTTGTACTTCCATATTCCATTGAGTCCTCAGCAGCCAACCACAGTGGTTTCTTAAGGGCACAGATTAAATACCATCCATCCCACGGTGAACACCCTGAACACTTCTAATTGTCCTCGGAAGCCTAAAGTAACATCCCGGTTCCTTTCTGTGTTCCCCTCTGTCCTAGTCCCTGAGCTCACTAAGCCCCAGGTACATGAGCCTCCCTGGGCAATCCGAACACAGCAAGCCCATCTGTCTTGGCAGCCATTAAGCTCTGGCATTCTCCCTTATCATTTTCTTTCCCCAAACAATATCAAAAGGTTTTCTTATATTTTCACTTATGTATATCAAGTATTTTGACCATATTCACCTTCCTTTATCATCTTTAACACTTCCCACCCTATGTCATTCACTTAAAAAATGTATGTTAATGTATCATTCATTATAGAGATTGATCCTTTGCTTACTCTTACTTTCTCTATCCTCACTAGCCCATATTATGAAGTTTGACTGTTTTCAGTGAGTTTCATTTTGCAGTCTTTATTCACAGACACAATGTTCTTTGGTATTGTTTACCCTCTAACATCTTTTCTTCTCCCTCTTTCTAGCTTCCTCAAACAGTTCCACAATCACAAACATAGTATGTACACATATATAAAATTCTGTATGTATGTACATATGTTAACCTTTTAGGCCCAGTATCCACATAGAAGAGAAAAAAGTGACCTTCGTCCTTCTGAATCTGGCTCACATTACTTAACAATGGTGATCTCCAGTTTTATCCATCTCCATGAAAGTAACATAGTTCCATTATCTTTTATGGCAGAATCACACTCATTGTATATTTATAGCATACTTTTTTGATTCACTCATTAGTTATAGAATATTCTGGGCTGTTTCCATCAAAGGCATTTTTTAAAGGAAATATTCCACTAATTACTGAATTTTTGCTTCCTCTGAAGTACATAGTCACAGATACAGATATATGGAGAAAACATACAATACTGGATAGAAGAGTCATCTGAATATTAGTATTTTCTAATATAAATAAGGAAATATAGGCTGAACTGGCTTAAAACACATGCTATTTATTTTTTCAGTTAATATTTTTTAACATTTTGCTGGTACTAGGGTTTGAATTTAGGACTTCTATCACTGGAGCCACATCTCCAACAAATATATCCCATTTGTAAAGAGAAACACCCCACAATTTTGTATATATTCATCATATTTCTAGACATTTACAAACCTTGAAACCTTGATCAATGTGTAAGATGTTTGATAAGAAAAGTAATATATTAGTAATGGCTTTCAATATAAAGTAAATTACAATATTCCAGATTCCAATATCCAATAATTACAATATTCTACTCATAAGATTGCACACAGTACAATCCTTATGTATGAAGTTAAAAAATCCATTCTAGGATCTTTATAACTTAACCAATTAGACAACTAGGTAACAAGCTGGACAAGAAATGTATTCACTACTGAACGTATGTCACTGTACCCCTCTGTACTTCACCTTGACAACAGAAATTTAAAATAAAAAATAATAAAAGTATTTAAAATTTTTCAATCAAAAAGATGCAAAGGGAAAACCCCCAAGCCAAATGTGATGTTAAAAACTTTACTGAAGCCAGGTGCAGGTGCCTAACAACGCTGGAGGGTGAGATCTAAGGGGCAAGGTTCAAGGCTACATTGGGCAGGAAAGTCGAAGAGACTCTTATCTCCAATTAACTACCCCCAAAGTAGGAAGTTATAGCTCAAGTGATAGCCTTGAGCAAAAAAGCTCAAGGACTGCACCCAGGCTCTGAGTTCAAGCCCCAGGACCAGCACACACACAAAAATACTTTGCTGAGAACAATGCTAGACCATTTATTACCAAAATCGCTGTTGCATGAGAACTAAAGTCTAATGTTTCCACTATAAATATACCTAGTCACATGATACAGGAAACAGATTCCATAAGCATCTTTCTAGCTAAACCTCTCTTATCACAGATTTGTCTTGATTTTAGGATGGATTAAACATCTTTAATTATCAATGATGTAGGCCTTGCCTTTCTATTAAGTGGAAGGGCAAGACCAGTCAGTGAAGGCCTTCCTGGACCAAGTCCCTCCAGGAATCCTGGGGATTCTCATTCAATATCCAGGAAAGGCAGAGAAGTATCTACCCTAGAGGTTCAGCCTCCTCCCTAAGTATGCACTCTGTCTGCGGGATTGGGCTTAAGTAGAAACAGGAACAAGGACAAGCAGCAATTCTACAGTTACATCCAACCAGAAGTGATTCTCTTCCCATTCTCTTCATGCTTCCAGACTTACTTCATGTTACTACCTATTCTTTCCTATCTTTATACCCCTCCCATCTGTTTAGTCATGAAAAAATAATCTTTCCATGCCCCGTCATCCACTCCAGGGAGCAACAGAGAAGCCTAAGAGCAGCAGGAAACAATATTCTATTGTTCTTGGCCCTGTTGGATTTGCTATTATCGTTTTGTGAGAAAAAAGCATGGAGCCTCTTCCTTGCTGTCAAACACTCAAAAAAGCAGAAGGTGACAAAGAAACACATTTATTTCCTTACATCATCAGAGTCCACGGTGACTGACTTTTGTCTTTTTCCTTCATCAAGAAATAACATGCTAACAAGTTAATTTGCCTAATTTCAGATTACAGATGCCTATTTAATATTGGATTCTTTCAATGTGAAGCTGATAGATGACTGTCCACTCTTCAAATGCAAATATTACTCTTAGTTTTAAATCTATCTGTAAGATTAGTGATTCCCATTAGAGTCAGTGAGAATAACTGTTTATTTGCCAATGACCAGTAGTTCTAAATAGCTGCTGTTCCTAGCACACAATGTAAAAACAACTTGGCTGCTACATGTATCAAGGCCAATTGCCTTGTATTCTCCTTGGCTTTAATGCTCAGAGTCAGACAGACTTGGCCTCAAGTTCCATCTTGGCCCAGGATGAGTTTCTAGGCTCAAGTCCCTATTAGCTGATTCCTCTGGACAATGGAGACCACACAACCCCTCAGTGGGGCTCTTCTTTCCAGAACCCCTGTGGAAGAATAACCCAAAAGCCAGGTAAAAGAGGAATAAAGGAAAAAGAGGAAGAGAGAGAGCAAGCAGAGGGAGAGAGAAGGAGGGAAAGAGAGAAGAGAGAGAATGAGAGGAAGGAAATGGGAGGGAGAGGAGGAAGGGGGACAGAGAGGGAGAGAAAGAGGGACAAGGAGAGGGAAGGGGAGGGGAGGGGAGGGAAGAGGGAGAGAAGAGGGAGAGAAGCTACCTTAAAAACAAGGACTTATCCTGGCACTAGTGGCTCATGACTATTTTCCTAGCTGCTGTAGAAGCTGCGGTCTGAGGATCAAGGTTTGAAGCCAGACTGAGCAGGAAAGTCATCAGATGCTTACCTCCAAGAGACTACCAAAAGAGCTAGCAGTGGAGCGTGTGGCTCAGCGTGCCGGCCTTGAGGAGAAAAGAAAACCAGCCCAACTCAGGGACAGCACACAGGCGGGCAGGCAGGCAGGCTAGACACACTCCTGCCCCCCAGAAGACAAGAGAAAATACACCTAGCCTGTTCTTGCTCTCAGAGATAGAGTTAAATTAAAATGTTGCACAGAGCAAACAGAGGATAAGAGTTTGCTGACATTCTTTGGGTTAAGAACAAAACATTTCATGATTTTAACAAAATAATCATTATAAAAAGACTAGCAGATCATATGTAAAATAATTATATGGGAAGTAGAGAACATTCTACTTTTTCAAAAAAAATTTTTTTTTACATTTTTGATTTATTTGTTTTGTTTTTGGTGCCAGTCCTGGGGCATGGACTCAGGGCCTGAGCACTGTCCCTGGCTTCTTTTTGCTCAAGGCTAGCACTCTACCACTTGAGCCACGGCGCCACTTCCGGCTTTTTTCTATATATGTGGTGCTGAGGAATCGAACCCAGGGCTTCATGTATAGGAGGCGAGGACTTTACCACTAGGCCATATTCTCACCCCCTACTTTTTCAAATTTTGAAACCTATGTCACTCTACTGCTTTCTTCACTTAAAATTATACTAAAAATATTAACGGACCAGGGTACCATTTCCAAGGTTGCATTATTTTACGCACTAGATGAGCCACGAGCAGAAACAGTGAAAAGAGTGAGAGGCTGAGCAATGCTGCTGGAATTTTCAGTTCTGTCAAGCCTGGCCCATGCCTGGGTACCATGTGTTAACTCTCAAATTTCAGAGGAGGCCAAACTTTGTCCTTCCTTTGAAAAAGAAGGGAAGGTCGTTCAACTTAGTATTTTACTATATGAAGGATCTATTACTGTCCAGAATGTTACTATTATATTAAAATCTAAGTATTTCTATTATATGTAATGAAAAAAGTTGTGCTGAAAGAATTTCTCCACCTCCATTTCTCTAAAAATAATCCCCAAACATGTTGCATGTGGGTATTGGGGAGGTGGATGTGTGCAGATCTCTCTCACATCTGTGACTCCTGCACAAAAGTATCTGGCAGTACATCCCGTTCTGTGTCTTAAAAACTCACAGGGCCAATTCTAAAATATTATAAATGTTCATGGTTATCATCACCTAAGTAATCTAAAACAATAAAACAGTTGGCTCTTTATTTTTCTCAGATCGTCCTGAGGTAGTAGCTAAATTCTGGACTCTGGTTTTTACTAGAAAGGCTCTTGTTTGTCTTGGAGTTAATTTCAGTATAAATCACACAGAAAGTAAACCACAATTATAAATGGGAACACTGTACATTGATTTTCTGCATTTTTGGCAAACTGTGACTCTGAAAAGTCAAGTGAGAATTATCAGCCAGGTGTAAGCCCAGTACTTACGAGGTAGAGGCAGAAGAACTGGGAGTTTGAGATCAGCCTAGGCTATATAGGGAGATCTTATCTTAAAAAACAAAAAATGAAACAAAACAAAAAAGAATCCTTCACTAAAGCAAATAGGTATAGCTCACTGGTAGAACATACGGTTACTGTGCACAGGCCTTGGACTCAATCCTCAGGTCAAACCATACCTACTACCACATCAACAATAATAGAATAACACAACAATTTCCTATTGATTTTTCATTCCCTCTGTGTGAATCTCAAATAAAACCTAAATCTGCTTGAGATAGGGATGTGCGTTTTCACTATTTTGCCTGATATGTGTGATTTATGGTTCTAGAATTTTCCTATGCTACTTTACAGTTTAAAAACATCGTTTAATAATATTTGTGTGGGGTTTTATCATTCTTTAATTAATGCATGAAATAACAATCATTAGGCACAGACTCACGATTGCAAATTAAAGCCGAAATTCTTATTTTTATGAAAAGCTTGTAAAGTGCCTATCATTCATACAGATGTTTAAACCAAAGTGGGCCCTTTCCTCTCTCCATTGTTGCAGGGCATCCGGGCAGTCCCAAGTAGTGGGGTTCAGGGAGCCCCATCGAGCACACGGGGCAGCGTGAGGGCTACCCCACAGAGGTGAACTCAAAGAACTCGGGAGTCTGTAGGTTATGCGACACCGCAGAATAAGAAGTTAGTACTGTTTCTTGTTCAGAACATGTAGCCCGAACGCACTTGCTGTAAAGGCAGATTGAGACAGCGGAGTGTGTGGGTAACGGAGAGGGGGCATGGGTCCTCGGTCCTGCAAGTCCTATTGTCCTGGAACAGTCAGCGACCAACTAACGTCTGCAAAGCACCTCACGCATCTCTTTAATGCTGTAAAACAACGTGCGTAATATATTATTCTCTCTGCTTAATAATGAGGAAGCTAGAGCCCAAAGCGATTAAATAAATAGTTCAAGGTCACGTGCTTGGGTCGAGATAGGAGCTGGCACTGGATTTAGAGCCTTTGATTGTAAATCCTAGATTCTTTCCTAATTTTCGCCACTGCTTTTCTCAGAATTTTTATAGTAAATGTTGCTTTCACCCATATTTTTATTTTAAACTACTTATATGTTCTTCTACTGGGGTCTTATATTTTCCTTAAGCTCCCTTTTCTCACTTCTAGTGTAAAGGTTCTCATTCCTATTTTATCTTGGTACAAAAGTCTGCACTGCTACCTAAGTCACTTAATAATTAAACATATTTGAAAGATAAAGTATATAGATAAAACATGACAATTCCAAATTTCATATTTTTTTACCTCATGTTACAGGATATATTTGACCTGAAAATTAATATAAATATATTCATCAATGTAATTTCATATTCTTTTCTGCTTGTAGTTCAAAAGCATATAAGCAAGTGTTGCTTTGATGTGCGATGTGTGAGGTTGGAAATATGCAGGAAGCAGCGGCTGAAAGTTCCCTTGTCATTTACAAGGATGGCAGGTGTGTGGCTGCATGTCTGTAACACTAGCACTTGGAATGAAGCAGGAAGACTGAAAGTTAGAGGTCATTCTGGCCTATTTAGTAGGATCGTGTCACAAACAGAATAAACAAAATTTAAAAAAACACAACAAAACGTACAAAGACATTTCTAGAAATAAAGATTAACCCCTTTTATAGATCAGAGGTTAGCAAATTATAGCTTGTGGACAAATTCTGCCATCCTTTGTGTGTGTGTGTGTGTGTGTGTGTGTGTGTGTGTGTGTGTGTGCCAATCTTGGGTCTTGAACTCAGGGCCTGGGTACTGTACCTGAGCTCTTTGACACAAGGCTGGTAGCACTCTACTACTTGAGTCACAGCTCCACTTCCAGCCTTTTTGGTGGTTACCTGGAGATAAATGTCATGGACTTCCTTGCCTTGGCTGGATACTTCTAGGTAGCTAGGATTATAGGCTTGAGCTACTAGTGCCTTAACTCTAACACCTGATTTTATTTAAAAAATTTAGCAAATAGTTGTATCTATCTTTTTTTAAAAAAAAAGAAAAGGTTGTGGGGCTTGAACTCTGGGCCTGGAAGCTGTCCCTGAGCTTCTCAGCTCAAAGCTAGCACTCTATCATGTGAGTCACAGTGCCACTTCCAGTTTTCTGGTACTTATTTGGAGATGGGTCTCACAGACTTTTCCTGTCCAGGCTGGCTTTGAACCATGACCCTCAGATCTCAGCCTCCTGAATAGCTAGGATTGTAGGCATGAGCCACCGACCCTGGCTCTATCAATGTATTTATTCATTATTGTCTATGGTTGTTTTTCATACAGCTGAGTATTTGCAAAAGAGACAATGGAATGGCCTGCTAAAAATAAAATACTGTGTCATACTATGTTTATCATAGTATATATAGTAAATATGAGAAGATAAAAACAAAGGTCAAGAGCTACTGTATTCTAGGCATGTCATATTTGTTCACTTTACCTTCTAACTGTTTCTAAGAGGTAGATGATAAATAGTTCAGTCTATCCCACCAACTTATTAACACATACAATTTACTAAATCTCTTATTTTGTTATACTATTTTCTATGAAGAGAAAAGCATCAGGAAAAAATGAAATAAAACTTTTTCTCAAGTGAACTAACTGAAGTAGATACATGACAATATTGTCTAAATGGGTTTATCCTTTCATTTTAAAGCAAGCCACACACACACACACACACACACACACACACACACACACAAATCCTCCAATAAACATACTACATTTAAAATGTTCAGCTTGGCACTGGCGACTCACGCCTTCAACCCTAGCTACTCAGGAGGCTGGGATCTGAGGATCATGGCTTGAAGCCAGCCCAGGGAGGAAAGTCTGTGAGACTCTTATCTCCAGTTAACTACAACAAAAGCTAGAAGTGGAGCTGTGGTCCAAGTGGTAGAGCACTAGCTTTGAGCAAGAGAGTTCAGGGACAAGTGCCTAAGGCCCTAAGTTCAAGCCTAATGCCAGCACAAAAAAAACCCAAAAATGTTCTTCATTTCTCACGCCCATTCGCCAGACAGTAATTAATATATGTATATTTAAATTTTTATGGATGTCTACAAAACTAATGCATCTATTAATGTCTACTAAATTCGTGATTCTTAAAAAGTTAATGTTTACCCATGAAAAGCTACAGTAATAGGAAGTTTAAAAAATAATTAACCGGAAGTAGTTAATTATTTTCTATCCCTCAGAAGGCAATTCCTTAAAGCATGAGGGAAAATGACTTTCTCCACTCAAGGTTTTAAAAAACCGAGGAGGAAACAACCTAGAACCTAGCTCTTCTTAAATGCATTACCCAAGGATGGCTAGTTTAATATAGAAAGCAGTCTGCACTTTTGAATCGCTTGTTTGTTTGTAAGTATAGAGTTGAACAGTAGCCAAGGACTTCCTGTCTTTTAACAGGGCCATTCTAAATCACATCACATGACAGCATGAGTGAGTTCATGTAAACACAGCCAGTGGTATCATGAGTAACAAAATCCATTTCCATCACAAATTCTTTATCCTGCGTAAGAGACCTGCACACTCACAGGCGGCCAGGCGGTGTTAACCAGCTACAGCTGGCTCATTGCTATAAAAAGAACTAATGAAAACACAAATGCTAACTTCTCTATTCCACTCAGGGCAGTACACAAGACTGCACAAGCGCGGAGCTTTCCAAATGCTCTCAGTGAAAGAACTGGCCAAGCTTGGTTCTCTAAACTTGTTTACTGAACAGTGTGTGCAGGAGACTTGTTGAGCACGGAGGGGGTGGGATATATGTCATATGGACTACTAGTGCACAAAATCAATTTTTCTGGTTTATCTTGGATTGAATTCAGCCAACAACTAGGAGGCAAAGAAAAGCCACAAATCAACCTTTCCTTCCTTCCTCCTTTCCTCCTTCCCTTCTTCCCTCCCTCCCTCCCTCCCACCCTCCCTCCCTCCCTCCCTCCCTCCCTCCCTCCCTCCCTTTCCTCCCTCCCTTCCCCCACCACCCCTTTTTTGTTTTTGAGACAGGGTCTTGCTATAGCCCAGGCTGATCTACAACACTCACTCTTCTGGCCTCTGCCCATTGCATGTAGCTTCCAGGTCTGAAGATCAATTGTTTCTTATTAATTTATTTCTAGGATGAGACTATATTAAGACAAAGGAATCTTCACTGTTTTAATTCTTTACATGGCTAGATGAGACCATGCTGATTTTCTTCCATTTCACAGACAGCGAATCTAAGGCAAAGAACATGATGCTGCCTGGTGGCACAAGAACCTATCCTGGCACTGCTGACTGTTCCTTGTGCTGGCTGTGGCTATGAACAGGGCTGAGAGGAAGTCAGAGAGAGTTCCCGGATGATTTCATCATGTCATGGGGTTTGGTCTAACCTAGTCTTTTAGTAAATGAGGTTCCTGGCAATGTCAGCTGAACATTTAGGGAGTAGCCTTGGCATTCTGTTCGAGTTCTTGAATGGGGTTAAAGTGTTGTTCAGTGAGCTGGTCTGTTGGATCAAAGTTTCTCTTGGCGACAGAGAACTGAGGCTTGGTTTCTGAGACGGTAATCTGCAGCACAGATGCGGACTCGTGACTCATGTCCCTGGCCCAGAACTCCAGCCCCAGCATCCATCTCGGGTTTAACACCCCACCTGGGTGTGGGGTGCACATCCAGGGGACAGCAGGGGCCTGGCGCTGACTGCGGGACCCAGGCCAGTGGCCCTGCTGCATGTAAGCACATGCGGTGTGGCTCTTCCCACTTGACCCCGCTCCCTTCTTCCCTCCCTTTATGCTAGCCCTCCCACAGAGTCTCCCTTTATATACCTGTCCGTTTTCTTAGGTGTATATTCTGAATATGAGAGAAAACATAAAATAGTTGTCTTTTTTCTAGTTCCAGACATTTTCCTTCAAATGACACAATTTTAGATTCTTGGTGGTCGAATAATATTTCATTGTCCATCTATCTATTTTATTTATCCATTTATTGACTGATGGACATTGAGGTCGATACCATAGTTTTGTTATTAAGTGTTGATATAAACATGGTGTGTAAGTAGGTCTCCTGCTGACTTGCGACCCTTTGGATATATGGCCAGGTATGATATAGAAGGATCATAGGGAATTCTAGAATTCTAATTTTAGTTTACTTGTTTTTGTTATTTTTAAAAGAAAACTCCATAGTAAATTTTAGTAGCTGCACTATTTTACATTCCAATAGTGTCTGAAGGTATCTTTTTTCTTGCATCTTTGCCAACATTTGTTGTTTGTTTTCTTAAGGATAGCCATTCTTTGTGCGTGCGTGTGTGCGTGCATGATACTGGGGTTGAACTCAGATCTTGTGCTCCCAAGGCTTACTTGTGTGCTCACTTGGAAGGCATCCTACCTCTTTGAGGCAAGCCCCCAGCACTGCTTTTTGCTCGGTATTTTTGGAGATGGAATCCAATAAGGAAAGGCTGACTTTGAACTGCTTTCTTCCTGAGTGGAGATGGAATCTTAGCATCCTTTTCAATTTCCTTTTTGTTGGCTGTGGGGCTTGAGCTCAGGGGTTAGGTGGTGTCTCTAAGCTTTTTCACTCAAGGCAAGCACTCTAATACTTTGAACCATGGTGCCACTTTCGATTTTCTGCTGGTTAATTGGAGATAAGAGTCTCACGGACTTTCTGGCTCAGGCTGGCTTTGAACTACGATCCTCAGATCCTCAGGTCTTCTGAGTAGCTAGGATTACAGGTGTGAGCCACCAGCTCCTGGCCTTAATTTTCATTTCTTTTGTAGCTAAGGATGTTAAACATTTGGATTTATTGGCCATTTGTACTTCTTTTGAGACTTGTCAGTATGATTCCTTTCTCTTTAATTAAAAGGATTATTTGTTCTTTTGGTGTTTGATTCGCGGTGCTCATTTTTTGAGCCATTTCTCCAGAGACCCAGTGATTTTCACTGGCAGGTCTCTCATTTCAAATTTAATCATTCTTTTATCCTTTCTGAAGCCTGTTTCCTCAAGGTCATTTTCAAGTTCCTCAAACCTGTATTTAGACCTCATTTGTCTCCCTTATTCCTGAAACAAAACCATCACCAAATCCTAATGACTTCCCCCTCCCTGAAGAAGCCTTTGCTTGCGTTTCCCCCTTTCTGCTGTGTACTCCCAGGGCTGGAGCACCTCACCCTTGACATTCACCCTCTCCAAGCTGCTGGTAGCCTCACCACTAAAACACTACTTTGATCATGTCAAATTTAAGTCAGGAATCTGCCAATAAAATATACTCTAATGGTCTTTGCAATGTAATCTCAATCTATGTTTCCAATCTTATTTACAATCACTTCTGCACTTAAAACTGTTTAGAGCTAAGGTATGACTGTGGTCTGGGCATTCGGTATAGACTTGAATATACCATTTATTTATCAAATATATGGAGGTCCTACCATTCACCCAGCTGTGTCAGACAGTATTGAAGAGCCTGGGGGCAAATGGAGGAGTACACATATAGACGAAGAAGACATAATCTCCTTCAAAGATGCTCCTCACACAAGAAAACAGATCTAACCAAACAATATAGGGCATGAGTAGAGATGACAAGACAATGTGGTTTTAGTGATCATGAAGCTATACATATGTAATTTATTGGTAGCCGTGGCAGGAGGAGACTATATGAGGTGTCCAGGACATTTGTTTGGTATTATCCATTACTGTTAAGATAAATCATGTAAGGAAATACTTAAAAACCAAATATGAGGCACAGAAAGCCACAATATAGCGTTAGCCCACTGATGGAAAATGTCCAGATAGACAAAGTGCAGGAGCTAGGAGGAACAGGAATAACCGCCAATGTTCAAGTTTCCTACTGGGGGATGAAATCATTGGTGATAGTCGGACAACATTGTGAACACAGTAAAAGCTACTGAGCTGTAGCCCTGAGGCTACTTGAGGCCCTGAGTTCAAAGCTTAGTTAGGGCAGTGTTGTGCTGGGCACCAGTGGCTCACGCCTGTAATCCTAGATACTCAGGAAGCTGAGATCTGAGGATCATGGTTCAAAGCCAGGCCGCGCAGGAAAGTCTGTGAGACTTTTATCTCCAATTAGAGACAATCTCTCTATCAGAGAACTGGAAGTGGTGTTGTGGCTCAAAGTGGTAGAGCGCTATCCTTGAGCTGAAAGGCTCAGGGACAGTGCCCAGGCCCAGAGTTCAAGCCCCATGACCGACAAAAATTTAAAAAAATATGTATATAACACTAAAGAATGGAACTGTTCTGAAAGACACAAAAGAACCACAGAATAAAACACTGTGAAGATTAGCACTAATGAGTCAGATTATTTACTAGAAATCACAACTAAAACTGGGTGGTGACTCTCTGCTGCATGCCAATGCAGTTAGGCAACACCACCGTCTAAATTAAAACCTAGTAGTGTGAGGTACTGTTCTTTCTATAGCATCTCAATGTAGTGAGAGCTTTTCTTTATTATTCTCCTGCTCCAGAACTTAACAAAAACTCCCCATTTCATTTAGGCTGAACATTGACCTCTAGCTTCAAAGCTCGGAAAGGAAGTCACTTGTTTTGTCAGGTTCATTTCTGTTTACACATAAGCTTTGTCCCTGACACGGCCCTGAGCCCTAATCCCCACTACCAAATCAAATATTCCTTTCGTGTAACGTTGAAGGTATTTCATTTGATTTCACTAACTTGAGATTTATCACAATATCTGCACTTTGAAAGATACAGCATGTGTGTTTTTATGGCAGTATCACCTCCATATTCCCTTAGGACTGCTGTGTCACCTAGGAAGGGGGATGGGCATTATTGCTGTGTTCACACTTGACATTTCTGGACACACTTGGTTTATACACATGGACTTTGTCGGGCATCAGCATTTTGAGGAAATCCAGTCTTAGGGAGGCTAAATAATTCACGTTGTGACTGGCAGCTTCTTTGTACTACTCTGATTCCAAGCCTTGAATATTGACTGATAAAATGACCCGTGGTCTCTGCCTTCCTTCTTGTGTATGTGGATTCTTTATCAACCAGACCTCACTTGCGTGTGTGCGCGCGTGCGTGTGTGTGTGTGTGTGTATGCCGGTGCAATGTGAAGGTCCGACACTAGAACACTGCACCAGAGAGCACTCCCATCTGTCATCGAATCCCAGTATGTTATCTACCTTGGCATCTCTAGACCGCTTCTCACACGCACACTGCACACGGTTCAGATGGGTCCTCAGCAGTGTTCACCCCGCCTACTCTGTGTGGTCAGTCCTCTTCTCTTCCAGCCTTTCACTGCCAGCAAGATGAAGATTTCTGGAATAGCTGAGGGTTTGCCACTGTTTGCTTTGATAATAAG
This sequence comes from Perognathus longimembris pacificus, assembly GCF_023159225.1. NCBI lineage: Eukaryota > Metazoa > Chordata > Mammalia > Rodentia > Heteromyidae > Perognathus > Perognathus longimembris. The sequence goes on along the minus strand of NC_063178.1, from coordinate 18,908,982 downwards.
TTATATAACTCTCCGCTTCTAGGGCCGAAATCAAAAGCATAACCATTAAAGGAGCAGAAATCTTAATGTAAAATGTGAATAGTTATCCAAATCAACATGATTTTAGTACTCTTTGGCTCACTGCTTCACAACCCAGTCACTGCAAGCTTCCAACAAGGCCGCAATAGGCATGTGTAGTCTTCCCATTTTTTCATTAAAAATATACATTCGAGGTCCAGCAGCAAGCAGGGGGTGGAGCCAGTTTGCAGACTTAGGTCTAGCTGTCTGTAGAGCCTTTGTGACAAGAACACGCATCCGAGCAATAGGGCTCATTCTGTTCTGCGCCTGATGGGGCTAGGGATGTGTCCTTTTATTTACAAAGCATGCACGTCACACAGCAACTCCACCCCACTGCACACACTTAAAGACCAAGAAATGAAATGACTACGTCAAAAACAGACTTTTATTCTAGTGCTTTCACTCAGACTACACAAACGAAATGCTTATTTAGCAATTCTAGGAAACGGAACCTGGCCTGGCGGGTGGCAATTAGAAAGACAGGTGACATCTGGTTGCCTACGAATCTGCACAGGACGGTGGGCTCTCGGAGGTCCCCGCTGCAGCTGGGAGGACGCAGGACGGCACTGAGACGGTGACAGCAGGGCTGCCCTGGGGAGCGGTGACAGGGCGCACGGCAGGAGGTGTCACTCAAGGACAGCACTGCTCAAGACCAGTGCAGGAGTGCAATGCGCCTGACCCCAGCTGTGGCAGGGGATTTGCTGGGAAACCGGCTCCAGGTGCAGAGGCGCGGTAGAGCACGAGACCTTTATTCTGCACGTTCCCACCACCACGGTAAGGTTAAGGGGACAAGGAGACTGCACAGGACTAGCCATCTACTTCAGTTTCCTGCATCAAAAACCTGCCGCGCAGAGTGCTTATCACACACCTGGTGCCAGGCTAGGTTCTAAGAAATGCAACAAGGGTGACACCCAGCAATCCTGCTGTGACATTTTCACCTGTGATCCCCGCAACGGCTGCCTCTGCCACCGCTGGCAGGAAGCGGACCAGCGGCTGTCACAGCAGGGCCTGAGGAGGGGCTGCTCAGTGGGTACAGGGTTTCTTTCTCTCAGCACGGGGAAAATGTTTTGGAACTACATAGAGTTGGAGGTGACACAATACTGTTAATATACTACCACTGAACTGTACATTTATTTATTTAGCTACTTATCAGTTTACTGCCAGTCCTGGGGCTTGAACTCAGGGCCTGGGCACTGTTCCTGAGCTTCTTTTGCTCAAGGCTAGCACTCTACCACTTGAGCCACAGTGCCACTTCCAGCTTTTTCTGTGTATATGGCACTGAGGAATTGAACCCAGAACTTCATGTATGCGAGGCAAGCACTCTACCAATAACACGCATTCCCAGCCCTGAACTGTACATTTAAAATGATTAATTTCATGTCATATTAGTCTCAGTCATACAAATGAAAAAATGGATATGCTTACAGAGAAGTCCCATGGTTCTTCTAGGTCATAGAGGAACCTGCTCTACAGAATCGAATTCCTCCAAGATACTGAGTATGCCAGCGACTGGAAACAATCTCCTTTCATGTAGACTTCCAGATCGGCTATACGGAAGAGGGTACATGGACACATGCGTGCAGGTATGCCTACTCAGTGCTATGTCTTCTACCCCAGGCTTAGCTGAACATGCTCACTCCAGGCCGAGCTGACGGATGAGTCACAGTCGCCAGGCCCGATGGAGCCCTTGCAGACAGGCAGCTTCACTACTTCTCAGTTTCATAGATTATCTGACCTTTCACCCACGACTCGGATATTCTTTAGAAATTCAAAAATTTAACGTAGAGAAAAACTGTCAAAACAACAATGGACAGTGCTTTCATAGTGTACTTGTATAGTACTCGCATAATAGATATGATGAATATTTCCTAATTTTCAATATGGAGTATCCCTTGTATAAAGTATTTCACTTTAGGACATCTCATTCAACGCTTCACTGAGTAAATACTGGAATTAGTCATATTCAAAAGTTTGAAAGACAAGATTTTCCAGTCTCCTTGCTGACCACAAGCGGTTTCCCACATTTGTCTGGTTCTTGGATGGATGGATCCTCCGAGGCTTTTACCTTTTGCCCTTCCAATGTCTGCGGGTTTCCAGGAGGCACAACTGCTCACATATAGAATCAAATAAGCTGCTTGCAAAGTTTCCTAGGTCTCCTGAGTGCTAAACACGGGGGAGACCTTGACACTCACTTCACTCTTCTTCTCCCTGACCAAGGAACCAGATTGGTCCTCTTTTGCTGTTGTTCCTTCCTGCTGAGCGTCTCACACCTCCACCGAGATGCAGATTACATAGCACAGAGAAGGCCGAGTGCAAAGCACAGTAGTAGGCACAGTAGTGGTAGGGTCACACAGTGCTATATGACAGACCCATCCCAAATCTGGAGTCTCTGCTCCATTCTCCTGCACTGCTAAGCGCTTTCTTTTTTTACTTTCTTTTAAAATTGTCTTAGTGGTTTTTTTCTTCCCAGATAATTTGATTTCATTCAATACTAAATGTTATGTTTTGATACTTTAATCATTTTTCTGTGGTTATTTAATTTTTTCTTGATCTTTGTTCTATGTTAATTTTAGTGAATGTTTTAGAGCCCTAAATCATCAGTTTGAAACTTAAAAAAGATAAACATCATCATTCAAGAATTGTTTCCCCCTTGCTTAACTCCTTAAGGGTTCCTCTTCATCGGTCCTTTTCATTGAATAAACACTTTCCAGGAATCCCAGTTTCATTATCCCAGTTTCCATTATCTGACTGGAAAAGATTTCACTTTTATACTAAAGCAGAGTATCTCTGGCAACTCTCACCAGGCTTCCCTGTCAATATCTTTAGACCCAGGACAATGCTTGCAGCACAGCTCCATGAGAAAAGAAAGTGATCATACAACTTCATTATACTTCCTCAGCTGCGTTCTTGGGTGCTGTGTTTCTCATCAGTATACTCTTGTTAAATGTCTCCTGTGTTCAGTTCACTGTTATGTACCCAAACGAGATGGTCTCAGAAGGCTTATTTATGGCTCAATGGGAGAAGAAAACACATATGGACTTAGTGTGAAGGTGTTGGCTTGATATCATTACGTGTATTATCAGGTCACTAGTCTCACTATATAAGCAAGTACCTGTCTAGATGTCCTTATGTATCTCACTCTCTTTTGCAAGTAACTGTGAAGGTTCTGAATATTTTTAATATTACTGCCAGGTCAACAGGTCAGGAAAAAATATTATCTCCTCCTACATCATAGTGAGTTAGCCAGTTTGCCTGTCTCTCTTTCAGGAAAGAGAGTGTTCATTGAACAAATTGCTTGGGAGTATGTTTGCTTCAGTTTTGTCACAGATGGAGGTGATCTGGCTCAAGCCATTTAAATACCCAAGATACAGCACAGGGGTGACCCTACCAAGACTGTCGGTTGGTGTACAAGTGCTCTGGATTTGGGAGCAGCTGGGTGATAGGACAGAGTGGGTTACTAGGCAGGGGGAAACAGGGAGGAGAGGGAGAGCAAGGTGTAGCAGCTTCTCTGGTGCAGGAAGTCAAGTCCAATGAAGCTTGATCTCAACCTATCTGAGTTCCTTGGCCACAGAGGCATGCGATACTATGTACCTGCATCTGGTCACCCTTGCAGACTCTGCCACGCTCTGCACTCTGTCTCCCATGGGCTCTCTTCTCCATACTATCATCTCACCAAGATACACTCCAGACCTGAAATCTGGTTCATAGAAAAGTTCTACTGTAATTACAGTGCTGCTCCAGGGCACTACCACTTGAGCCATCGTGCCACTTCTGGCTTTTTCTGAGTAGTTTATTAGAGATCAGAGTCTCACAGACTTTCCTGCCCAGGCTGGCTGTGAACTGAGATCCTCTAGGATTATAGGTGTGAACCACCTGAGTATAGGCATTCTTAATTTTTCTAAGCTAAATTTTATCCACGATCAATTGCATTCTGTTTTGTGTCATCAAGGTATTTAACCGCAGGTATAATAATCAATGCATGATTTTCATTATTTTGGGGACTACACTAGACTATACTTTATAAGCACAAAGTTTTGCTCACTACTATAATCCAAAAATTGGCTCAGGACATGATAGTAGAATGTATTTTTTTTTTTTTAGTGAAAAGAAGGAAGCATTAACAGACAATGGAAGAAATGTTAGAACAAAACATCAATATAGAGGATAGAAAGTGAACATGAACATTTTTTTTATTGGACTAAGCTTACTGAACTTCCAAAAACCATAAGGCAAGGAAACAAACTATTAAACAGAAAGATACTCCTTCTAGCATTTTTGTTTGAAGACACAGCTATTTAGTAAGCTCTCCAAATTAAATACTTTCACAAGAGACTTTGTCCCCTTTAAAATATTTCTGCAATGAGGCATTTCTGAGGGGCAATTATTGGTCATAACTTAAGTATCCCATGGAGAAAGGAACACATTTAAAGATGGGAAAAAGGAAGGTGACATCCGAAGGGGATCAGTATGGGCAGGGAGTGAGGCAATCTAGTCTCATTCCACCAGAATAAAGGGAGTCACTAGGGAATTCATTTTCCTTTTCTTTGCCTCAGTTTCCACTAGAAGTTAGGGAATGAATGCTAATTACTAGTTTTCTTAGGGTTACTCCAATACTACTATTTCCATTCTACTTAAAAAAAAAAAGGAAGAAAGATTATGATTAGGGCTAGAAGCATATTCAGTGGTAGAGTACATGGCTCCCATTTGGAAGGTCCTGAGTTCTATCCTCTGTACCACAAGGAAAAAAAGGAAATAAAAAAAATCTAGTTTTATTACTCATGCATTAAAAATTATTATTATTATTATGTGTGCCAGTCTGGGGTTCAAACTCAAAGCTTTGGCACTATACCTGAGCTGTTTTTGCTCATGTTAGTACTTGAACCACAGTACCTCTTCTGGCTTTTTGATGATTAATTGGAGATAAGAGTCTCACAGGCTTTCCTGCCTGGGCTGGCTTGAACCATGATCCTCAGATCTCAGCCTCCTGAGTAACTATGATTATATGTGTAAGTCACTGGCTTCTGGCTTTCATGTATTTATTTAACAACATTCAACATGAAGTTGATCTAGAAAAAGCTGTGCTTGGGGCTCTGGTAAGTTTGCCAAACTTTTTAGTTAAGTAGTATCCTTTGCATTGACTTTCATTTTTTAAACATTTTATCACAGTGATTTATAAAACTTCTTTGTGTTGGTTACTCTCACCTACGCACCATGAGAAGCCCCATAGAATTGCTTTCACGAACAGCACTGAGTTACATGAAATCACCCAGAAAAACAATAAATGGGAGGTTACTACCTATTCTATTTTTGAAGTATAAAGTCTATTTTTATAGTTTAGAGAACAGTAGCCTTTTGTTTGTTTGTTTGTTTCTGGCAAGTACTGGGGCTTGAATGCAGGACTTGGTTACTATTCCTTAGCATTTTCACTCAAGGTTGCTGTACCACTTGAGCCATTGCTCCATTTCCAGCTTTTCAGTGGTTAGTTGGCAATAAGAACATTCCTCACAGTCTGGCTTTGAACTGCAATCCTTACATCTCAGCCTCCTGAGTAGCTAGGATTATAGGCATGAGCCACCAGCACCCAGTTATGAGGATAGAAGTTGTTTGTTTTTTTTTTACTGAGCCTATCTTACCCAGAACAGGATAGGACTAGTTGGCTTTCAATAAATTTTCTTTAATTTCAAAGTTGGCACCAAGTGGGCTGACAGCCCTCAGAAGATACTGACCTCAGCAGAAGGTCCTGCCAGAATGCGGGGGACGCAGAGATGACACCTATTGCTGAGGCGCTAAGGGAAGCTAGACAGAAACTTATTGAAAAGTTTCAAGAGACATCAGAGCTGCTCTAGCAATGATTTTAGCAAGAGAGTCCACTAGGTCACACAGACATTTCTTTTTTCTAGAGGCCTCCATTTCTTCTGACATGGTAATTTCTGGTACTTCATAGAAAAACACATGATTAAGCATGGTTTTAAGTTGACAAACTGAGGACCTTTATAGTAAAGCAAGAGCTCAAGGAAAGCCATTCTGAAAAACAGAGACCAGAATAAGGGATCCCTTGCTGGGAAGAGAGTATTGCCTGTACATTTGTCCTTCTATCTGCTGCACTGAACAATAGTCCAAGAACAACCTAGATGTCACAGGACATCACGCCACAGTCGTGGTAAACATTATATTTTCTAATAGCGTTCTCTCATCTATATATGTGCTGTATATACACACAAGTGCACACCCGCATATACACACATATTACATATACCGGAAAGTCTACATTAGAAAATATATCACAGAAATGGTGGGGAAAAGGGTAAACAAGTTTAGCAGTGATAGCCACTAAATATTATGTTGATAATAAACTATACAACTCGTGGGGAGGGGTAGGAGGGAAAAACTGGGAGAGAGTGAGGGAAAGGATGACATTGTTAAAAAAGAAACGTACTCTTTATCTGACTTATGCAACTGTAACTTTTCCATATATCATCCTTACAATAATAGAAAATGCAGAAAAAAAACCCTGTCACCAAAGTGTTTCTAAGGCAAATACATAGGTTTATATGCACACATAAACACACGGAAAAGTCATTAGTGGTGTTTAAATACAAGTCTCTTAGATTAATATGATTTATAAGCTGAATGCTTTTTGTTTGCTTTAAAATTTTTTCTTATTATCTTTAAGGAGTAGTATAAAGGAGTTGCCATTTAACAGAGCAGTTTATGAATAAACTATATTTCGATCAATGTCACCACTCTCAACATTTTCATCCATCCCGCTCTACCCATTCCTTCCCTTACTCTTTTTTTTTTTGCCAGTCCTGGGCCTTGGACTCAGGGCCTGAGCACTGTCCCTGGCTTCTTCCCGCTCAAGGCTAGCACTCTGCCACTTGAGCCACAGCGCCGCTTCTGGCCGTTTTGTGTATATGTGGTGCTGGGGAATCGAACCTAGGGCCTCGTGTATCCGAGTCCGAGGCAGGCACTCTTGCCACTAGGCTATATCCCCAGCCCCCCTTACTCTTTTTTTAAAATGTATCGTATATTGTTATTGTAAAGGTGGTGTACAGAGGGGTTACAATGTCACCCTTCCCCTTGCTCTCTCCCAGTTTTTCCCTCCTGTCCCCACTCACATATTGTATAGTTTTCAACACAGCGTCCAGTGAGCAACACTGCTGCATTTGTTTCCCCTTTGTACCTTCATTTCCATCCCCCCCTTACCCTCCCAGAGACAGGATAAACAAACAAACGAGACAAAAGGAAAACAGAAACAGCAACAAAGAAAAACACCCATGTTTCTATTTCCTGGAGTTCTTTTTTTTTTTTTTTTTTTGCCAGTCCTGGGTCTTGAACTCAGGACCAGAGCACTGTCCACTGGCTTCATTTTGCTCAAGGCTAGCACTCTGCCACTTGAGCCACAGTGCCACTTCTGGCCTTTTTTCCCCTATGTATGTGGTGCTGAGGAATTGAACCCAGGGCTTCATGTGTACGAGGCAAGCACTCTTGCCACTAGGCCATATTTCCAGCCCGACAAATATGATTTTATGATGAGGCACACATAGGTATTGTGCCTCTCTGTTCTTTCCTACAAATGTCCTCCTTTGGTCTCACTCTGTGTGAATGCCTAGAGACCAGTATAACTTTTGACAGAATCTTTTGAGGTTACGTTTCTGGTGTTGATGAATTATGGATTTGCAAAAGAATAGGAATTAAAAGTACATATGCAGGGCTGGGGATATGGCCTAGTGGTAGACTGCTTGCCTCGCATACATGAAGCCCTAGGTTTGATTCCTCAGCACCACATATATAGGAAAGGCCAGAACTGGTGCTGTGGCTCAAGTGGTAGAGTGCTAGCCTTGGGCAGAAAGAAGCCAGGCCCTGAATTCAAGCCCCAGGACTGGCAAAAAAAAAAAAAGTATACATGCAACTTCATCAAAGCAGTTTTTCTGCTTGGTTTTAGCTAAAGTAGGTAAGAAGAATATAAACAATCATCCTGTTTTTATGGTGACTGTTACTCATCTCTAAATCTTTTTAAATTTCAATTTTTACAAATATATCAATGCACTATTACTGATTAGACCTTCTGATACCCAAAGTTCTCTCAGCAGTCTTGTCTTCAAATCCAAGGCCAACTGCTATGACTCTCTGGTCAAAGTTCATTTTCCTACCAAGTCCAATCAAATACTATAGAGTGAGTCAATTTTCTGCCTCAGTATAGCCTAACCTAAGTTCTCCTTTATCCGAATCACTCTAACTTAATTTTCTCCTATTCTTTTTGACTCTAATATAGCACCTTTTCATAGCAGGCCTTATATTCCATTACACCTTTCTTTTTGTCCACTTATAGCTATCAGCAAGTAAGTACATCTCTGAAGCTATTTCCTTACCTGTGAAATAGGAACAATGTCCTCTATTTCAATGTTATGCCATCTCATCTGTGCTACAAGAAATGTACCACGTGACAGGAATATTCACTACTACTGAATAAATATTTCTTTCTTGTTTTTTGGGGTTTTTTTTTTTGGCCAGTCCTGGGGCTTGGACTCAGGGCCTGAGCACTGTCCCTGGCTTCCTTTTGCTCAAGGCTAGCACTCTGCCACTTGAGCCACAGCGCCACTTCTGGCCATTTTCTATATATGTGGTGCTGGGGAATCGAACCCAGGGCCTCATGTATATGAGGCAAGCTCTCTTGCCACTAGGCCATATCCCCAGCCCTTCTTTCTTGTTTTGAAGTATGTGCCTGGGTTTATCTCAATATACCGTAAGCACATATCATGGTAAATGTTCCAAGGTGAAAATGTAAAATATTGACAAGGCTGAACTTTGGCAATTATTCACCAGACTTCAGCTTTAAAGTCTCTTCAATCAAAAGCTAAAGCAAAATCTGGGTGATAGTGGCTCAAGCCTGCAATCTTTGATACTTGGGCATTTCAAAGCAGGCTGGGGCAGGAATATCTATGAGATTCAACCTTCCAATTGACTACTAAAAAGCCTGAAGTGAAGCAGTAGCGCAAGTGTTAGTGCTAGCACGGAGCAAAAAAGCTCAGGGACAGCACTCAGGCCCTGAATTCAAGCCCCAACACCACTACACACACACAGTGCTGAATTCAAGCTCCAAGACCCAGACACACACACACACACACACACACCGCCCTGAATTCAAGCCCAAGACCTACACACACACACACACACACACACACACACATTTCCAAACAAAACAAAACAAAAAATTACCCAAACCAGATCAAACACCACCACCAACAAACCTAAAGTAAGCACCAGTGAGGCAGCCTAGAGACAAGCCTCAAGGATGTACACTGTTTGTGATTATTCTTATGGAGGAAATCACATTCAGTGGTCAGGTGTTACTTCACTGGCTAGTGTAGATACACATTTACGTGTTTCAGGACATTCTCTTAGGCATTACTAATGCACATTGTTTTTTATTTTTTGGTAGTGGTGGGGATTGAGCTTAGTAGGCAAGGTCCTCTATCATCATCACTTGAGTCATACCTCAATCCTAAGAAAATATGTGATGCTTCATGAAGTTGCATGTCAGCCACCCTTGGGCGGGAGACTATTTTCTGTAGCATTTCGTTTTTAGTGTATATGCTGCTGAAGTGGGCCCGTAGGCACGCCACTGGAGAGAGCACCCTCTGAGAGCCGCAGAGTTTCTAACTGCCATCATGCATTGAAGACATAGGATATTCCGTGTTGTAATGATGGTAACCACATGAATTTGCTTTTCCAGAACAATACCAACACTTATTACACTTGTGTTACTTCCAATAACACGAGCTACTGGGCGTAAAAGTAAATGCAACCATTTCAGCTTTTAATACATCTTTTCGAAATAAATAAATAAAATCCTTTGTCACACCATACGTACCAAATTTTGATGCAAGAAAATGATACCCCAAAATAACTCCTGCCCACCCGTGCCTATGTTCTGCGACTCACCGATCTCCAGGTGGGTCCGTGTGCCCCGGGAGGCTCTCCTGCTGGATCTTGGTGCCATCTCTTCCAGGGAGTGAGTAAACTCTCTGCACTACCACTCGGACCCCCACTCTGTTCCATGGGGCAGTTCCCAGGCTTCCCACCATATCTAGGAGAGAGTTCTTCAGGGCAGTGCCAGCTGCAGGATGCTGCTCTGTCTCTTCATGCCCATGGCTCAAGTCTATGCTGGCAGTGGCCAGATCACTACATACAACCTGGCCAAGACATGCAAAGGAAGTTGTTTCAGTTTGGCTTATAACATATTGCTCACTACTACATCATGACATCATTCTCCAATGCCTGGGGAATGAAGACAAAAGTAAAGGAACATGAAGTATGAAATGTTGTATCTCCCAGGCTACAGCTCTCTTGAGGAGAGTGGGCAAGAGCGGTGTATGGTCTACCAATGTAATCCCATAGTGAATTCCTGCTATTATATCCTTCACAGTAGTTAAGTATTTCCCCCTTTTTTGTTTGAAGAAGACAAACTAAAGTAAAAAAGAACAAGTAGTAAACACCATTATTACTATTATTTGGCGGTCCTGGGGCTTGAACTCCGGGCCTAGGTGTTGCTTTTGAGTTTTTGTGCTCAAGGGCAGGGCTTTACTCCTTGAGCCACAGCCCCACTTCTGGCTTTTTGGCAATTAACTGGAGATAAGACTCTCCAGGGACGTTCCAGCCTGAGCTGGTTTTGAATTGAGATCCTCAGATCTTTGCCTTCTGAGTAGCTAAGATTACAGGAGTGAGCCACCATGAGTACCTGGCAAAATACTGCATTTTTAAACAACAAAAAAAAAAGAACCATTCCATAATGTGCTTGAATGTAGACGCTGCAGGCTCATACATCCTCCCAACGACTCTCTGTGAGCACATCAACAATCACAGATGGCACTCCACAAGCACTTCCTGTTATCCAGATTCCTTGCTGTATATACTCATCTACACAATGACCCAGCAAAGCAGACTACATCATTACCCCGCTAACGGAGACACAGAGACTGCCTGAGGTCACTCAGCATCAAGCACCCTACTTCCCAAGTCTACCCGGAGTCACTGTGCTTTAGGACAGCTTGATTGCTACAGTTTCACACTGTATAGCTGTCTCAAAAAATAAAAAATAAAACTTGGAAGAAAATGTTACCATTAAGTTGACTACAGTGCCCTGCTTTTCAAATAATCTCCGCCAGATACTTCTTTTGACAGTCAATGGGGTACTTTATGGTATGCAACAGGGTGAACGTTGGTCTATTTTTCTTTCATGTTTTCCTGCCCTCAACCTGGCAGTCTCAGTGCTGTGCTCTGTGGTGAATCCTGTAATCCAGAAAGATGGACTCGCAGAGTTCAGGACATCCCTGGGCACACACTGTGTTCATTCACAGTGCATTTCAGTAGTGTCCTGACTCCCAGAGCTCAGGGCATCCTGGGTACACACTGTGTTCATTCACAGTGCATTTCAGTAGTGTCCTGATTCCCAGAGCTCAGGGCATCCTGGGTACACACTGTGTTCATTCACAGTGCATTTCAGTAGTGTCCTGATTCCCAGAGCTCAGGACATCCCTGGGTACACACTGTGTTCATTCACAGTGCATTTCAGTAGTGTCCCCTGACCCCCAGAGCTCAGGGCACCCTGGGTACACACTGTGTTCATTCACAGTGCATTTCAGTAGTGTCCCCTGACTCCCAGAGCTCAGGGCACCCTGGGTACACACTGTGTTCATTCACAGTGCATTTCAGTAGTGTCCCCTGACTCCCAGAGTTCAGGGCACCCTGGGTACACACTGTGTTCATTCACAGTGCATTTCAGTAGTGTCCTGACTCCCAGAGCTCAGGGCATCCTGGGCACACACTGTGTTCATTCACAGTGCATTTCAGTAGTGTCCCCTGACCCCCAGAGCTCAGGGCACCCTGGGTACACACTGTGTTCATTCACAGTGCATTTCAGTAGTGTCCCCTGACTCCCAGAGTTCAGGGCACCCTGGGTACACACTGTGTTCATTCACAGTGCATTTCAGTAGTGTCCTGACCCCCAGAGCTCACGGCACCCTGGGTACACACTGTGTTCATTCACAGTGCATTTCAGTAGTGTCCTGACTCCCAGAGCTCAGGGCACCCTGGGTACACACTGTGTTCATTCACAGTGCATTTCAGTAGTGTCCCCTGACTCCCAGAGCTCAGGGCACCCTGGGTACACACTGTGTTCATTCACAGTGCATTTCAGTAGTGTCCGGATTCCCAGAGCTCAGGGCATCCTGGGCACACACTGTGTTCATTCACAGTGCATTTCAGTAGTGTCCCCTGACTCCCAGAGCTCAGGGCATCCTGGGCACACACTGTGTTCATTCACAGTGCATTTCAGTAGTGTCTCAAATTAATTTTAGCAGATGGTCATGGCTCAGGGTAAAAAAAAATTATAAAAAAATCTCAAGCTTATGCAGCTTTTTATATCTAGGGATACAGATATTATGGAGAGAAATAAGCTTTTTAAAAGACACTTAGAAGTACTTAAATAAGATTCTTAGATAATTAGAAAGGAAGAGAGAAAATAAATGTTTTCATCTATTTTAGTCAATCAGGAACACGAAATCCATAACCACATGCTACCTGAGCTAGCAAATATTTAAGTATAATTTAAAGATGTGGTAGGTAGCATAAATATTTGGAGGGGACAAAATGTATATAGCTCACACCTAAAACCTTTCAACTCCAGTCACTAATATTACTGCAAACATTAGCCCTCTAAGCCAATGAGCCCTTACCTGGCTTTTAGGTGAATTACTGATTAGATCCCTAATCTGAAAGATCTGGGCCAAAGTGATGTTTCTTCTTGGTAGGGGGGTATACATTTCATGAGTTGTTTTTGAATCTTCTTTGGCAATGATTTTCTGGCAAAAGTAAGCATTCAGAATAATTGGGCAACTTCCATTCGGCATAACAAGTTTTTGCCTGGAAAAGACAAATTTAGAGGCTTATTTGTAGTTTGTATTCTCCTTGTATTTTTGATAAACCAGGAATGAAAAGAACAATCACACACTTATTATAGACAGCTAAGACCAAGCCAGTCCACACAGTGACGATGCCCATAATGATAGACAGCGATAACCAGGGTCAGGTCATAGAGTAATAGTCATCCCCAACAACAGATAGCAAGGAGCCTACCACAACAGAGAGAGCAACCCATAGCCCATAACGTTCAATGTGACCATCGGTGGAGCTGATCTTACTTTCCCAGTGAAAGTCCTATGTCAAGAGTAGAAGACTCTTATAAGCCAGACCTCCAGGCCTCTCAGGAAGAAATTCAGATACACAGAATGAGCAAAAATTACCAATATGCACGGTCTCCAAATAAACAATTAAACATTATTTATAAATCAAATCTCAGATATTTCAGTAGTTTGAATCATTCAAAGAACATGACAGTAAATGCCCAAGGAGTTTTTTCTTTTGCTGCCAAAATATCCATGATCAGTCACTGAAATAAACATGGGCAACTATATAGAAAGAAGAGTCTGGAAACATAGAGATGAATTTCCCCAAGTTCCTTTCAGTCCTTTGACAAGACAAAACATTTTAATGCCCATTCCTTAATAGAGGAGGTACTGCTAATAAGAAAAACTTGGGACTTCAGATTCTGTGAGAAGAAAAGGAGACATACTTTTCCCTATCTCTCTCATTACGTAAAACTGAAATACCTGACATTGTAAATAAAGTAAATAAACGGCAAAATGGAGAGAAGAAGGCAGACCAGTTGGGAGCTAGACACCTCAGGAAATGAGGAACAACATAGCAGTAGAGTCCTGGTATTTCTGGGCACCTCCCATATCCCACACTGAGAGACAAAAGAGCCAGCAATCTAGAAAACAAACAATGGATGCTGACAAAAAAGAAGCCCTCAAAACAGTCCCAGTGCTTTTCACCTACTACAAACAATCACTGTGATTCAATTTAGTATGACGCTCAACTTAGTACCTTTTTGCTAATGCAATAAGGCATGAAAGAAAAGAAGCTAGCAAGGACCAGTGGCTCATTTCTGTAATACTAGCTACTCAGGGAGCTGAAATATCATTTTACTTTTCTTCTCACTGTCAACACAGTCATGTGTAAAATACTTCATTAACAACTTAAGGAAATCCTGAGCTGGTGAGAGAAATTAACTTTTATTTTCCTATTAATCTGGTCAAATACTTTCTATGTCTAGCAACTATTTAGGTCAAGATTGCATTTGGCACTGAATGTGTAGGTTGGGACAATGTGGCTAATACGTAGATTATCATAACACCTTCAAAAGCAAAGAGAGACTCAAAGTCATAAAAATAAGACTCTTGCCTCTATATTGTCTAGGACAAATATGTTCAAGTACAATGTGATTAGTGAACAGGATTAATAGATTAATGGGGATTAATTCAGTGACCTAAAAACATGCAATTTTTTTTTCTTCCTTCCTTTCTCTACCCTTTCATAAATTGCTAGCTAAAGGAAGTTGTATGAAGAATTGTAGCGGCCAGCATAACAGCACCCAGGTTTTCTCTTTCTTTTTTTGAGGACATGCTTGGGATAAGCCATCGATTTTATTTACCACTCAGTCTCAATTAAGCCCCACCGGCCAGGACTGGAGCAGGATGCGGTGCTATCTGCACTCAGGGACACTGTTATGCAGCTGACACAGTGTACGGGTGAGGACATTGTGACAGCTACACTGTGGTAGCCATGTGACATGTGTATGCATTTCATTAACTGGCTTATTAATCTTGGGGAGAAAATTCAGTTCATTGTTCAAAACCATAACCCTTGGAAAAAAATCTTTTTGGAATAAATGCCACCCTTCTTGTAGCTATCCCAGGAAAAGTTATTATTTTCTCTGTGCTTGCACTTGTTAAAGTATCTCTCCACATCCAATTCCCGAATCAATACAGCTGCTGTTTCTTGTTTTAACTTTAACACACGCTCTCTGTCTCCCTCCTTCTTGCCTCCTCTCCCCCTTTTTTCTTTTGTCATCTGTGGGGCTTGAACTCAGGGCATGGGGACTGATCCTGAGCTTTTGTGCTCAAGGCTAGTGCTCTATTACTTTGAGCCACAGAGCCACTTCCAGCTTTCTGGTGGTTAATTGGAGATAAAAGTCTCACAGCTTTCCTACTAGGGCTGGCTTTGAACTACAAACCTCAGATCTCAGCTTCCTAAGTAGCAAGGATTATAGCACTGAACTATCAGTGCCAGGCTCTTTCCTTCCTTTTTAAAGTGTTCAACAACATGTGACATTTGCAAGGGACTCAATAAATTGTTTGCTATATGAATGACTATACAGTCTACCTCCATATCTATGGGTTCCATGTGTGTTTCTTGTACTTCCCTGCCCAGGCCAGATCCACATACCTAAGAAACGGATTAAAAACACTGTACTAAAGGACTGCCATCTGTGATTCGCATGCTATTTTTAAATTCTCAGAGTATACTTTGTTTAATTCAATTCTTAAGAGAAAAACAAAAGAACCACTGAGGGGCAGACCACAATTTACATGGTTTCTGTCTGAAAGAGGAGAGTATAATAAATTAAAGAAAAATACAGAAAAATGAGACAGCTTTCTCTACACATCCAAAGTCTAATTGCCTCCACAAACCTGTGTCAGGACTGAAGATTTCCTTGCTTGAGACATATGGCCACTGGAAATGAAATTTGAAGGAGACAATGTACTTCTGGCGATAGCTGTAAATTTCATTTTCAAGCTTAAATACTGTTCTATCATTAAATTATTGAAAACTTTGCTAGAACTTAACAGAAGAAAATAGAAATAGGGAGCATGAAGGAAGAGGAAGAAGACGGTCTGAAGTCAGAGCAACCTGTGTAATTCAATGCTGTGGGCTGGGAGCGTGCCTCCCTGGCAGAACACCTGTGCAAGGCCTTTGGTTTGCCACCAGTACCGCCAAAAAGGGGGGGAGGGATTCACGTTGGAAGTTTATAGCCTTATATTTTGTTTTGACCAAATCGTTTCAATTTCGTGGTTCACTTTTTCACATCTGATGTGAGTATACTGCCTACCTAATGGTGTTGCTGTCAAAGTTTATGAATATGGTAATGTGTACAAGTTAGCCATGGAGACACACACACATATTTTTGTGTCTATGTATATGTATATGTATACATGCACAATGTTTGGCATGTCTATTAACCTTATCATTTATAGCAATAGTTAATATTACTAGAGAATGACCTCAATATCCAGGTAGACAAGTTAACTTAGAAAAAATTAGTTTCTTTTTTTAAGGCTAATGGCTATATATTCATTCCTATATATAACCATGTAATCCTTTTTTTTTTTTTTTTGCCAGTCCTGGGTCTTGAACTCAGGGCCTGAGCACTGTCCCTGGCTTCTTTTTGCTCAAGGCTAGCACTCTGCCACTTGAGCCACAGCACCACTTCTGGTTGTTTTCTATATAAAGTGGTGCTGGGGAATCGAACCCAGGGCTTCATGTGTACGAGGCAAGCACTCTACCACTAGGCCATATTCCCAGCCCCTATAACCATGTAATTCTTAACAGGTTAAGAATCAATACAAAAAAAAAAGAATCAATACCAATAATTAATCAGAGACAGGGAGAAAAATATTTTTAAAAAGTTCATTCTAATCTTATTATAGTAAAAAATAAAGACTAAATTTCTAGGAAAAAAGAAAATAATAACCATTATGTAGGATGGCATTAAAAACCCTAATTCAGAAAATATCTTTAACAGTACTATAGATGTTCCCATTTCATTATTAAGAAGAATAGACCCTGACTTCTATGACTATGTGATCTCAAGAGGGCAGGAGTATATATTACTAATGTAAAGTTCTTGAAATGAGAAAGTAAATGGTCTATACTCCTCAAATTAAGACATTTATTCCCACATGAAAGAATTATATACGGATAACTTGGTGTCTTTTTCACACAGTATTGTTTTGCAGTGGTGGTAGTGGTCTTAGCACACAGCCATCCCTACTTTTTTGCTGGGTATTTTGGAGAAAAGAGTCTCAAGGACTTTTCTGCTGGAGCAGGATACAAACCATGGCCCTCTGGATTTCAGCTTCCTGAGTAGCAAAGATTACACGTCTAAGCTATAGGTGCCCTACTAAAAATGTACTCTTCAAGCCTGGCTACTTGGCAAAATAAAAAAATTCTCTTAATGGTCACTATAATATTATCTCAATAAAAGCCAGGGATGTTCATACATAAAATATGTTTCAATGACTGAAAAAAATTATTTTGCCAGTCCTGGGGCTTGAACTCAGGACCTGGGCACTGCTCATGAGCATCTTTTGCTCAAGGCTAGAACTCTATCACTTGAGACACAGTGGCACTTCTGGCTTTTCTGTGTATGAGGTACTAAGGAATCGAACCCAGGGCTTCCATGAATGCTAGACAAGCACTCATTTCCAGCCCAATGGCCAAATATTGTGATGTCACAAAGGTACAGAAGCAGAAATGAAAACTGGAATGGAACTGGATATGGTGGGCTAAATCTTATTCTAGCTACTCAGGAGGCGGAGATCGGCAGGATTGGATTTTGAGGCCATCCCAGAAGAAAAGTTAATAAGATCTCAACTCAAATAAAAAAAGAGTGAGATCGCTTATTATGTTGTCTGTTATCCCAGCTATGTGGGAGGTAAAAATAAGAGTATCATGTCTAGGCCTGCCTGGGCAGGAATGTGATACCTTATTTAATAAAAATTTTTAAAAAAGTACTGGTGATGTGATGTGGTATGGCTCAAGTAGTAGTATACTACTTGAGCAAAAGACTTGAGGGGGAATCAAATCCAAGCACTCCCCCCCTCAAGAAAACCACACTCAGATGGTATGAGATATGAAGAACAGACTAGTATCTGAAGAGTATGCTGAAGACAGAAAGGAAAACCAAAGTCAAATCAAGCAGACCCAACAAGGTTTCTCTAAAATCTCGGGAATATCCTAAATTGAACTTTCAGTTGAAAACTTATGAAGCAATTCAGAACAAAAGCCTTCACTTTACTCATACTGAATGTCAATATAATAAGTTTGAGAAGACAACTACAAAAGAGTTGAAGTTGACACTACTAACATAAAAGACTCAGTAAAATAAGAACAAGAAATACTGTCTTCAAAAGGCACAAAGCAAATACCAAGCTGAGTCTAACTTCAAATAGAAGAAACCCCGGTTAAACTAGATAAATGTGCAACACTGGTTAGAGGACAATGCTTTAATTTTTTAAGAGTAGTAAGAATGTTCTTGGATTAAAGCTACTTTTCACAGAGGAAACAATTTTTCTTGAATGGCACAGATTATTTCACAAAGAAATTAGGACAACAAAGACAGCAAAACCGCAGACTGGTGCACAGCAAAAGAGCACAGCAAGGCCAGTCACCCTTGCAATTAAACCTATACTATACTACGCAGAGAGTCAGAAACACATGAGCAATTTTTGTATGCTGTACCTAGAAAGTAAGATTGTCCCCCGGAAACTGAGTTTCTGAGCCTCCAATCACCTGAAAGCGAAGGACAGAATAAGTGAGCTTAGCCAGGAGAAGGTTTGTTTCTCTGATTTGTTTTGTCATTGGTCCAATCTGGTGAGATTAAAGGGCAGACACGGTACTTCTGAAAATATGTACTTACATTATGCATAACTTTTATTTTGTATGTTAATTAGACAAAG
This sequence comes from Perognathus longimembris pacificus, assembly GCF_023159225.1. Lineage (NCBI taxonomy): Eukaryota > Metazoa > Chordata > Mammalia > Rodentia > Heteromyidae > Perognathus > Perognathus longimembris. Next base: position 18,890,284 of record NC_063178.1, on the reverse strand, counting down.
GTGTTTCCTTCCGTTATTATTCAGTGTTTCCTTAGGCTCTCTTCATATAAAGACACAATGTATTCTGACATACTCCTCTCGATCATTCTTTTACCCTCCCTCCTGTTCCCCTCATCTTTTTCCAAATTTCACAATAACAGTAGTGTTCCTGCATATATGCATATATATGTGTGTATGTATGTGTATATATGTCTATCTTTTATGGCTAGATAGCATATTTGATAGAAAACATAAGTGACAGGAATGTAAAACAGTTTCTCTCGGAAGATGGGTACCTGTGGTAAGGGAGGGGCAGATAAAAATAGAACAATGAAACCTACATAGATTATTTTCTAAGACAAATGGGAGGATGAGAGTGATAAGGGTGGTGAATTTGGTTATGGTACACTGTATACGCATATGGAAGTATCACAATGAAATATACTATATAATGCATGCTAATAAACGTTTAAAAGTATCTCTAGGGCTGGGGATATAGCCTATTGGCAAGAGTGCCTGCCTCGGATACACGAGGCCCTAGGTTCGATTCCCCAGCACCACATATACAGAAAAAACGGCCAGAAGCGGCGCTGTGGCTCAAGTGGCAGAGTGCTAGCCTTGAGCGGGAAGAAGCCAGGGACAGTGCTCAGGCCCTGAGTCCAAGGCCCAGGACTGGCCAAAAAAAAAAAAAAAGTATCTCTAGTATAAAGAAAAGTATACATACCTCGCAATTATGAAAATAAACGTAATTGTTAAGTTCTATAAAAACCAAATATTTGAATGTGATTTCATAAATGATTGGTAAAAGATTTACTTATGATTTTTACTACAACCAAAGATTAATTACAGACTGAACCAGAAAGTAATCCGCCAAAAATCTTAGAGACCATGTTATATAAGTGGTTCTTTCTTTCTATTTATACCAAAATAAAAAATTATCAAAGGTAGCAATCTCTATTCAAAATTCTAACTTATGAGGTTGGTCATAGTGGCTCATACCTGTATTCCTACTACATGGGAGGTAGAAATCAGGAGGATTATTGTTAAGGCCTGCCTGCAAGACCTTATCTCAGCAAACTGGACATGGTGTTTCACACCTCTGATCAAAATCCCATGAGGGTTAGGTAGGAGAATGGAAGGAAGTCTGAGATCAGTGCAGACAAAAGGTGAGAGTGTATCTGAAAATGAAACAAACAACTATAGCAAAAAGGGCTTTAAGAGTGGTTCAAATGGTAGAACACCTGACTCACAAGTATTAGGCAAGTGTTCAAACTCTAGTACACTAAAAACAAAAATAAAGAAAACCAACCACCTGATTTAAAATGTGTGGAAACTTTCTATTATTTTATAGAACTAGAATAAAATGCTAACGGGATGAAGACAAGAGCTTCTCTGTTTGTCTAGGTTTGTAACACTAGGTTTGTAAGTACATGTAGGAAGATTCAGCCCAGGCTGGATCAGGAACAGAGCAAGACCCTAACTGGAAAATAACCAATGCAAAAAGAAGCTGGAGGCATGGCTCAATGTAGTGCCTCTCTAGAAAGCATAAGGACTCGAGTTCAATCCAAAGTAGTACCACACACAAAAAAAGTAAATATAAAATTTGGAAAAAATAAGAAAAGTAGAAAGAAAAACTATTCCTAAGTAGTGATGAATACTGGTATGATCAGTCACCCGTTACTTTGCATATTCATAGCTGTAAACTGGGCTTTAAACAAATTTTATTACACTACTTCTTGATGCTGTTACATAACATTTCTTTGTATTTATCTAATTAAAATAGTAAATATGTGTCAATTATTGCTTAAAAGGCTCCATGTTGACTCATACAAAGTCCTACATATGGAATGGTCAGGGCAGCTACAGGAGATGTGGTGTGAAGGACCTACAGAAAGAAAGCACAAGGAGCCTGCTATAGGGAAATAGAGCGAGGAACCCATCGGAGAAGTGGGGAGAGGCAGGAAGGAAGCAAGGAAGTAGTGAGTAGAGATAGGTAAAGGGGAAAAATGGCAAGGGCAGAAAAGGGGCAAAGAAACAACAGTGAGGGTCACAGAAAGGAGGAAGATAGCCAGGTTGGTCAGGTCCAAGGTCGGTAATGGAAAGGCTTAGAAGAAGCCAACAGAATGTACATTGAAGAAAACAAGTTAATTAAAAAGTTAGTTGGATAAGAATTTGCTAGGGGACAGCAATGTCAGCAGGCAAGTTAAAGATCAAGTGCAATTGGTTGAGAGCAGAAAGGGAAATCTAATGTGAGACACTGTGGGCTTCTTCTTCAACATGGAGATGAGTCTTGAGATAGAGCTAGCAATGGGACCTGGGTCTGATTTGGATGTTTTCATTGTGGAGCTATCATAAAACAACAATAAAGACTATATATGAGTAACTGTTCCATGCTAGACATGCTGTTAGGCACGTTGCAGCTTTAGCCTAATGAACTATCACAGTTACTCAAAAGGAGATGCTACTATTATTACATGTTCAAATTTGAGGAAACTGAGGAATGATACACTACTTTAGTGACTTGACAAATCCAAGAATGGAGAAGCTACATTTCATTGTATGCCTTAAATAATCTCAAACAACACTACCCTTGAGGAACAAAAGAACTGTGTTGGTTTCTCAAAAGGGAAATCCTTGGTCCTTTGGAAGAAAATACAAAGAGATACTAATTCTGGTAAAATATAAGAGTCACTGCAGACTTAAGAATGGCTAGGTCACTCCAAGATGCATGCAAATGGAGAACAGAACAATAAAAAAGCAAAGAAAAGTGTTTTCTGATTATTAAAGAGTCATGAATGGTCATTTTAGCTAACTTGGAAGAAACAGAAAATGAGAAGGAAAAAAAAGATCATTAGGCAAATAACCATATGGACATGTAATTCTGGTGTAATATGTAATGAGGGTTTCTTGGACTTTTGGCCCTAAGCAAGCCTAGGAGATTTAGGCACACTGGCTATGCAGTCTAAACTTCTTTAATCACTAGACACTTGTAGTCTTTTTGGGGAACTGAGGACCTGGTCAGATTGAAGACGAGAGTTGCAAATTAAAGGAGACAAAAAACATGTGCTTGGTTGTCTGTGACACAAAAGCACTGGAAGAAATTGTCCAGAAGTTAGGCTGGGCCCAATAATCTGTATAGCTAGAGAAGAGTCTTCCTTTGATCCACCAACACTGTGCATGAAGAGGGATATTCACAAACAACAGTCCAAACTGTGAAATATCACCTAAAGTGAAAGAACAGTAATTCCTATCAGAAGTTAGGCAAATGTCAAGCTGCACATTAACATTTGCATCTCTTAGTCTACAGGAGGGACTATCAGTGAAAATTATGAAATAATCTTTGATTCTGCCAATAAAAATAACCCCTTTCTGTAACACAAGCTTGGAATGGAGTACATGGGTGCCAACTAGAGTGTGGAGATCTAACAAAATGGTTAAATGAAAACGAGTGTGGTCCACACACTTTATCTGTATGTATGGAAAGAGAACAATGAAACCTGTAGAAAGTGCTTTAAGAAGGGGGTGGGGTAGGATGTAGGAGAATGATAGAGGTTGATGGGGATACCTTGTATGTGTGTATGTGAAAATATCACAATAAAATCTCTTGGACAACTAATGTATGCTAATAAAAAAGGATAACCTCACAACAACAAAAGCAATACTTGCAAAACTGTTTGGTGTAAGTGAACTGAATACCTCAGGGGGGGAAAGGGGGAGGGGGGAGGGGGGTATGAGGGACAAGGTAACAAACAGTACAAGAAATGTATCCAATGCCTAACGTATGAAACTGTAACCTCTCTGTACATCAGTTTTATAATAAAAAAAATAAAAAAGGATAACCTCTTTCTATATGATCATCTGCTCATATTATTTATGCTATCATGATAAATCACATGTGATTTATCATATATAGCCAGTCAACTGTATTTAACCAGTTTAAAAGTCACTATCTGTTTTAACCTTCCCCCAAGGTAATTAACATTTCACTTTAAACAGTTACCGTTATATTTGATATTATTTTTACCATCAGATGGTGTTTTACACCTAATTTAAAAGAAAATCAAGGCTTCTGTTTGTATTTACTACAGTCACTTTCATCTGAAAGAGAAAACTTGGATTCAGATCATGAAAGCCAGAAGATGCTACCAAAAGGAGTCTTTCCTACAAGAATAATTTCATAATTATTTCACTTCCTTTTCTTCACAACAGGAAGCAAGGGAAGCAAGATCCATGAATATAGCACCACATGATGTTTCCCATTGCTCTAATCTTTACATTCATTATGAGTATGGAAAAGTTCTAGGTCAAGCCATATCTGAGTCTCCTGTCTTCTCCATTAACACTGTATTAACAAAAGACCTAATTTTCAGTGACCTTTCTCCTTTAAAAAATGTAGAATTAACTGAACTATTGTAGGCTCAAAGGAGATCTAAAATAGTATAATTCCTTAAAAAGGCAAAATTAAAGTTCAGCAAAATAAAACACCAGGAAGGGGTAGGGCGAGGTCAAGGGGAAAGGGGTGGATGAATGAAGAGGAAAAGGGGAAAATGCAGAGAAGAATCCAATGTATATCCTACAAAATTAAGAAGAGTGAGGTAAGGAGTGGGGAGGGATTGGTGAGAATGTTGACGGTCATTTATCAAGATACGATGTATTCGTAAACTGTCAACAGGCAACTCCACTATACAGCTACTGAAAGATAATCATAATTTTTTTTTTTTAGTAGACAACTATTTCTTTGTGCTGTTATAGACACTTTATAGTCAGGGAAGCAGACGCATAGGTGATCGGTGGCTAGTGACTTGGAGTAAAGGAAGAAAGATGCATTTACATAGTCTGAAGTGGGATATGCAAAGCATTTGTTGTCAATGGAACATAAATATGTACTGTAGATAGAGCTAGACAGGACACAGTTGTATTCTGAAAATATAATATACAGATAAAGCTAAATATACTAAGATGCTTACAGTTGGTTAAATGTAATGCAGGAACAAATTTGTTCTGTGTGAATTGTGATTATTTTAAGAATGGTATTATTATCACTATTCATTCAAGGTAGGGTTTTTTTCACCATTGTACGCTCAACTTGTTTTTATTTTCTTTTTGTGTTATATAGTCAGGTCACTCCAAACAAGTGACAAACTAGAGAAACAACTGAGCAACATTCCTCAGACTAAAACAAATCACGTCACCAGCAACCACAAAGGTTATTAAAATCTTCAGATAAAAGCCAGACCACGTAATACATCATTGCACTGGTTTATTTCAAGATTACTTTGGAATCTAGAGTCTTCTTTCTGTATAAAACTGATTATTTATCCAGAACTGGGTTGTTAAAGATAATCATCATGCAGAAATTCTGAGTGTAAACTCATACCTATTGGTATGTTAATAAAACACTGAAGGATAAAGGTCAAAAATTGACCTCTCAGTGGATCACAATAGCTCAAAAGCTATGTATGTATGTTCATATAAGACTATTGTCGACATACTGTCTATTGTAGACATTACATTTAAAGACCTAGGCGAATTTTCTTTGGCGTAGGCCACGTGGCTACTCTATATGTTCTTGGTACATTGTATTGTATATATGTCTACCTGACCTAGGGAAGGGAAAGAAAAACACAGTGTAAGATAACACAAGAAATGTACATACTGCCCTACTATGTAACTGTACCCCTTTTGCACAACACCTTGTCAAAAAAATTTTGTTTAATAAATAAATAAATTTAAAAAAAATTTTAAAAAACACTGAAGGATGTTTTCTCTTTAAGAAAAAAATAATTTATTTTCAGTGGGACATCAGTGGCTCATGCCTGTAATCCTAGCTACTCAGAAGGCTGAGGGCTGAGTATCATGGTTCAAAGCCAACCCAGGCAGGGAAGTCAATGAGACTCTTATCTCCAACAAAGAGCCAGAAGTGGAACTGTGGCTCAGCACCAGCCTTGAACAAAAAAAGCTCTGAGCTCAGGGACAGCAGCTAGGCCTTGAGTTAAGTCCAGGACTGGCACACGCATGCACACACACACTCACACACACACACACTTCAACAGGAGCTTATATAAGACTCAACACATATGATATAGATAGTTGTATCAAAGTTAAATAGCTCTATCTTTAACAATATTAGAATTGTAATATGTACCCATTGTAACTCTCTTTTCCACAAAAGAACAATCAAAAATAAAGTACAAAAGTGAATTCAATTAAAGAATTAAGATCTATGGGTCTATTTCTGGGTCTCCTGTTCCTTTGGTCCTGGGGCCTATTTTATAACAGTAGCAAGTTATTTTTCTTACTGTAGCATTGTTGTTTTTGGTTGTTGCCCCCCCCCCCCCGGTTGCTTTTGTGATTCAGGGTCTTGTGCTTCCATATGAATTTTTGGATTGTTTTCTCAATCTCGGTGAAGAATGACACTGGTATTTCGATGGGTATCCCAATGAATTTGTAGACTGCCTTAGGCAGTATTATTATTTCCATGTTATTAATTATGTCAAGTTAGGAACACAGGAAGTCTTTTTACTTCCTAATTTCTTTCTTCAAAATTTTATAGACTTAATTGCAGAAGTTCTTCCTTGCTTGATTCCAACGATTTTATTATTTTTAAAGACCATTAATTAAAATAGAGTAGCTTTCCTGAGTTCACTCTTAATCTTCTCATTGTCAGCATACAGGAAAGTAATTGATTCTTGTGGATTGATTATATATCCTGATACGTTGCCAAATTTATTAATTAGCTCTAGGAGGTTGGGAGTATAGTCTCTTGGGTCCTTCAGGTACAGGATTTATCATCTGTTATCATGGATAATCTTACTTCATTTGTTCTTATTTGGATGCTCTTTATGTCTACAACAAATGATGTTGGGAACATTGGATATCCACATGCAGAAAACTAAAACTAGATTCCTATCTCTCATCCTGTATTATACTGTCAATTAAAATGGATCAAAGATCTCAATGTAAGGCATGAAATTTTGAAACTACCAAAGGAAGAAGTAGGAAATACATTTTAACTTCTTAGCACAGGCAGGAACTTTCTGAGTTAAGATCTAGGGGCAGGGACAGTGCTCAGGCCCTGAGTTCACGGCCTAGGACTGCCCCCCCCAAAAAAAGAATAAAAATAACAACAGATGCTGGCCCAGATGTAGGGGAAAAGGAATCCTAATGTAATGTAAACTCGTAGAATGTAAACTCGTTCAATCACTCTGAAAAGTAGTTTGAAGACACCTCAAAACACTAAGCACAAACCTACCCTATGCTACCCTATGATAGCAATACCACTCTTGGGCATTTATCCAAAAGATTACAAAGAAGAATACAGTTGTACAATCATGTTCATTGCTGCACTATTTACCAGAGCCAAGTAGAATCAGCTCAGGTGACTTTCGGTGGGCAAATATAAAAAATAAATATGCATATATGTAATAGAATATATTATATATAATGAAATTTTACTCATTCATGAGGAAGAATGATATTATATCATTTGCAAAGAAATGGATGGACCAGGAAAAATTGTTAAGTGATGATGTAAGTCAGTCCTAGAGACAAAGGATGCATGTTTTCTCTAATCTGGGGACGTTAGACCTCATACACAGGAAACATATGGAGTCATATGCAAGTACATACAAATGTACTAAATGAAGTTTGTATATGCAGAGGAGAATTAAAATAATGTAACTCCTTTGAGAAATTCCTAGTCCAAGAAAATAATACCAGGACACAGGTACTTGAGATACATGAGGGGGATGTCAAGGCAAGAGGGACAGACAAATGAAAAGAGGAAGGGAGGATGAATGCAGTTGTAATAATCAATGCATATCCTATGAAACTAAGAACATTGATTATAGGCGTGAGCCACCAGAGCCTAGCCAGAAACTGCTCTTTTACCTACCACTGAAGAGCCAAAAAACAATGACTGGCCTGCACAGATAACTTCTCTATACAGAGATAAAGACTTTGGTCTCTGGTGTTTTAAGAATGCTTTCTAATTTGCTCACACATGTCAGCCCCACAAATACCTAGAGTTATTTTCTTTTCTTTTTTTCCCACCCCACGTTTTTCCATTCCAGGGGACATTTCTCAATAGCATCCGGACTTGTATTTAAATTTATTTTCAGGGAAATAATGTTATATATATGGCTAGGGAGCACTGAAATCCTATTATCAATAAAATATTATGTTAGAAATAAAGGAAGGAGGCTAACTTGGGAATGGATCCATGGTTTCTATTGTTCTTCTCTAAGAAAATCCAGTTTAAATTCTAAAAAATTCAATTTGAAGAAACAATCTGTCCTTACTTAAAAGCTCTGTCCTTTGTGATAGGAAAGTAAAGACTAGTAAGGTAGGAACACACAAATATCCTGTTTTAAACTTACTAAGCTTTGATCTTCCATCTGTGATAATTTCTAGTCCTAAGCATTCACCTATAGGTTTAAATTAGAGCATGTAGTTTAGATATTATAGGTTTATGACTAACAACAGGACTTTTTTCTTCAAGTAATATGAATAGCATACATGTTTTTATAAGACACATCTGTTACAGAAAACAAAAAGTAGGAGTTTTCAACTCAAATATATTGGTCTCAGACCAATGATCTGGTTTGGGAGGCATCTCTGAAACTGGAGAATGAAATTAGACCCAGCAATTCTACTTAACTCTAGTAGAATGAAGTAGCTGGAATTCAGTTTCAGACAATCATTGTGGCAAGCTAAGCCAATGACTCTCAAAAAATGAAACCCTGCCCAGTCCCTATTCAGGCTGTTTGAGGTCAGCCTGACACAGTTGTGCCTCTAAATCTGAGGCTGTGGGAACTATGAGCTAGTTTAGTTCTTATGTCCTGGCTTCACTATGAGCAGCAGGGAAGAAAAGTTATCCCTGATTGACAATACATCAGTTATAACCAGACCGTACTTGAAAATGCTCACTTGTTTAGGGTCATGTAATAACTCACCACTATGCCTATAATTTCTTTAAATATTTTGCTTTCATTATTTTATTCTCATCCTGTAACAGCCTTCTTAGGTCAATATTCTCATTTGGTAGATGTAAAAGTAAAAGCCTGGAGAACTTTCTGTAACGTTGTTGCTATGACAGTGTAATATATGATTTTTATCAGAGTAAGAACTTACATCCATAGAATATTTAGAACCCAAACCCACAAGAATGCCTCAGTATCCACTGGAAGGATGAAAACTATCATATCCAGAAAATCTTGTGTCTCTCTTCTTGGAGAAGATGCATTACATTGTCCAAAGAACATATATGACCCCCCCATTCTCAATCCCAACTAGTTTGGCTCCATTAAACTGCCATGTACACAGGAAGGAAGTGGAGTTCTTTTATACACTTACCATGAATATTCCAATGCTATTTTAGTGATATGAGACACTGGAATTACCTCTTTGATTTTTTTTTTTAACTTCACAGTAAATGCTAGACAAATAGAAGAAAAGAATGGATATTTGTTGGCATGAGTTTTTCTCAGTTCCTTTAGAATTTCATTCTTAGCTTCGAATGGTTATTTTATATATTTGGGGTTTGGTTCATTTTTAATATGTTTTCCAATTCTGACTAGGTTTATTTCTAGTATAATTTCCATTTCTTGTATATGTAACTTCCTGAAAGGAAGCTTTAAGACAACTGAACAATGATACTGGGTACAGAGTGGAAAAGTAAAAGAAAAGCAAAAACAAAAGAAATAATGAAAAAAGAGAATAGTTTATGACACTTCTAGGAACTTCAGGTTAGATCACAACTAAGATTTAGGGGAAAATTATTATAACTGCTATATTCAAGGCTGGATGAGAGAAGCTTAGTATTTCTGAATGATTAAAAATTATACACATTTGATAATTTATACTGATTAATAATTAAACACAAAGACACTAAATTACTTAAAAATCCAGCAGAATATAGTTCTATCTGCCTTTTAAAGTGACTTTCACATTTTTCCATTAATATTTTTATGTCTGTGGTGCTAAGAATTGAACCCAGGAGGTCACATATGTTAAGAAAATACTCTACCATTGAGATACACTTCCAGTCCTGTTTATATTTTTTGCGACAGAGTCTTACTATGTAGCCTATGCTGGCTTTCTGCCTTAGCCTTCCAAGTATTAGGATTCTAGTGCTTTTTAAGGCTTCTAGTCCAAATCAAAGATCACAGATCCCTTGTGATCAAAATCTCATGCCTTAAGGCTGCTGATTTTCCTCTTAGCTCCTAGCATATCTCTGCTCTTTGTTAATAGTAAAGTCAAAGGAATTTTAATATTTACTCAATTTTACATTCAAATTTCTTCTTTTTCTCAGCCTAAAGAAAAAAAAAATAGGTCTGTCTTTAATCCAGTGGGCCAGACCAGAAGCTAACAATCTGCAAGAGATTCCTGAGTTTCAATGTCACCAAATTCCCGAGAGTTCCCTGGGCCCAGGGTTTTTCTCAAGGATTTTTAATTTAGTACAGGATGATACTGTCTCAGCATGAGGAAGTGGACCATGGGAACAGCCTCACACAGACCATCCCGTTACTTCAAAAAAAAAATTTTTTTTTAAATCTTTACGTAGTTGCCACCCCTCCTTTTTGTCTCTTCCTCAAACCCAGAGGCTCAAAGTTTAGCCCAGGAAGCGACCCTCAGCGCACTGCTCTTAATGGCAGGCAGGTTGGTGCTATGGTTTCCTTTTGAATCTCTTCACATTTGGTGAAACATGTTAGTCCCTTCGGAGCGACTCTGTTGCCAGGTGTCTTCAGAGGGCTCCTGGACATACACTGAGTAGACCATTTCACAGGTTCTATAGCGCCAGGAAAATAAGAGCCCCAGAGGCCTTCCCCCCAAATTCAATCTGCAGTGCTCCCACCAGGACAGCATGAGAGCTCTAGTCCCAGCTAGTACTAGCTTCTCCTTGTAAAAGCTCTTTTTATCAAATACTTTGGAAAGGTGTGGGATGGGAAAGGATTCGTTAAAGACAAAGTAAGTAGGTTAATCAGCTGTAATGGCATAGCTAAAACTATAAAACAAAAACAAAAGAGCTTTTCTTTTTTTTTTTTTTTTGCCTAGGCTGCCTCCTATTCCAGTAAATGGAATATCAGGATTCTCCACAGAATCATGTGACCACAAGGCAGCTGCCTTCTGGCACTCCACATGTAAATGAACTCAGTCACCTCTTGGGTTTTCCCCTTTCTTTTCCCTCCTCTTTATGGAGGACACAGAATCATAAGGAGTAGCTGAAGTTTGCTCTGTACTTTAAGTACAGGCAGGAAGCCAAACTGCAAATACAATGAGTGGATTCAGTTTTACAAGCAAACACTGGAACTGAATTCACCCTAATCCGGGAAGAATGCCTACGATCGGCACTAGCAGGAAATGCAGTTCAAAACAGGGTGTGTTCATCCCCCAATGCACAATATGGCCTTTACACCTTTCATGAAGTGCTTTGGAAATTAAAGCTTCCTTCAGGAAGAGGTCTCTACAAAAGATTAAAAATTTTAAGTGATATCAGAAGTGTTTTGCAAGAAATTGTCAGATCTGCTCTTTCGCCTTTGGGTACAGATCATCACAGCCTGTAATCCCAGCACTCAGGAGGCTGAGATCTGAGGATCACAGTTCAAAGCCAGCCCGGGCAGGAAAGTCTGTGAGACTCATCTTCAGTTAACCACCAGAAAGCTGGAAGTGGCACTGTGGCTCAAGTAGTAGAGCGCTAGCCTTGAGCTGAAGAGCTCAGGGACAGTAAGTACTCAGTCAGGCCCTAAGTTCAAGCATCATGAGCACCCCCCCCCAAAAAAAAATTGAGCTAAACACCAGGTACAAACATTTTAATCTGTGTGTGTGTGTGTGTGTGTGTGTGTGTGTGTGTGTGTGTGTGCGCATGGGAAGAGAATATAGAAAAAATGGTACAAGCTTTATAAACTAAAAAGTTTAGGTGAAAAAGAAGGGAATATCTTTCATATACACAAGGATTAATATGAATTGATGTTTTACTCAAACTAACTTCAGGTGTACAATTGCCATATTTATCACCTAAGATATACAATGTCCAGTTAAATGTTAATTTCAGATAAACAATGAAGTTTTTTCTCATATGCACGCCCCGTGGTCTACCTGAAATACACATTTATCTGGCAACATGAATCAGGTGTCAATTCATCCCTATAACTTATAGTTCTAGGACTTTAGGATGATAACTTAAACTAAAGCAGACGATGAGCCACTGGGACTTTCAACTAGCCTTTGCTGTGTGCATTCTTGGTTACATGAACAATACTGTCAAAACTTCACCCTGTCTAGGAAAACAATGCTGAAAAACGAAAATTTTGCCACCAGAGGAAATGGGTTTTGTACTGGTATATATCTTACTTCTCTTTTCCTGGGAAAGCAAGCATGACTCAATTAGGTCTGATCTTTTTATTTATTTATTTATTTTCTGATGCCAGTCCTGGGACTTGAACTCAGGGCCTAGGTGCTGTCCCTGATCTTTTGTGCTTAAGACTAGAGCTTAATCACTTGAGCCACAGCTCCACCTTTGGCTTTTTTGTTGGTTAGCTGGAGCTGAGAGTCTCATGGACTTTCCTGCCTGGGCTGCCTTCCAACTACCATACTCAGATCTCAACTTCCTGAATAGCTAGGATTACAGGCATGAGCCACCAGTGCCCAGCTTATTTTCTTAAGGAGAAATCTCAGAGACCTCCACGGTGTATAGCACCACAACTAAGAGAAAAATGCTGGATATAGATGCAATGTGATTTGTACTAAAGCTCCAATGTGACTTATACCACTAGAGTGTGCTGAGCAAAATTTAAAGAGCCACCAAATGGGCTAGGCTCTACGTGAGGCTAGATGCAGTGATTTCTAAAAGGCTAAAGTGTCAATTACCACATTTCCTTCCTAAATTCAGTTGACCTGTTCCCCAAAGTACATGCATACAGTCTTCAAAATCTCCTAGCAAAGGTGGAAAGGTATCTTTTTCCCAAGCCAGACTCTTGTTCTACACTAGTCTTTATCTGGATACAAAACTGACCTTTCTTTGTGAGCACAATTCCACAGAGACCAGCTTTGCACAATAACTCAATCTTGCCAGTCTTGTTAGGGTTAAGCAAAACTCAACAGGTTTCCAATAGAATCCAGGAAACTCTCAACATGGAATTTAGGTAGAAACACAGTAGAGCATTATTAATGCTCAAATTCTAAAAGAAAAACTTGCTCTAGTAAAATCTAATTTTTTATTTAAAAGGTTGCTTGTGAGACAATCTGGCATAAATATCTGGTTATTATAAATTTCAAAAATAATTCACAATAAAGAGCTCTCTCAGAAACAGACTACTACCAGGGAAAATGAACAAACAAACCCCTAACTAACCCCAAACAGGAAAATATAACATATTTTAGAATTAAAAAAAATAAAGATAGACCTTAAGACAACTTCAATATTCAACAAATATTTTCTACTTTAAATCTTCTAAACTTCAGTTTTCTTTCTTGCAGTGCTGGGAACTGAGCTATACTGCCAGCCCCATTTTCTTATAAATGAACAAAGCAACATAATATTGAGCACACACAACTCAGTAATATTTTGCATGAACATATTTTTGTATGAACATATTTGTGCCCTAATTAGCCTCCGCAGGGGGGAGAATATCTGGGAATTATTAGCCTAGGGTCACTGGAACAGCCATGACAGGAAAACTTCCCCTTTCCTTTTGAGTTCTCTGGTGCTTTGCATTTCCAAGCCTTCAACAGACTGTCAACAGACAACCCTCCAGAACAAATGGAGAAAATACGTCAATCTTAAAAGTTGCGTTTTCCCCATATTCAGGGAAAGGAGCTATGCAAGGAGACACATGTAAGTCAACAGACTCACGTATTACAGACGCTGCAGAAACTAGAGTCAAAGCACATGGTCCATGGAAGAGTGGGAGCTGGTAGGAACAGGATGAGTCTATGCTGCTGCTTCTCCTGCTCATACATTCCTAACAGCTGGGATCATCCGCCATTAACACAAAATACTCCCATATCTTACTGATTAGATTAGATTTCTATCGAAACTAACTGGAATGCTTCCAAAGGCAAAACTGGTGTCTTCTCTATTAGAATAACCACCATCACAACATCTGGGGATTATTTCTAAAATCCTCCTGGTAGGTTCCCTGTTTTCTTCATTTATAGCCACGTGGGGTCCATAATACCTAATACAGAAATTTCTGGTTTTAATTATTTGATCTTAAAAAGAAATCAGAAGAAATGTGAAATCTGGTTACTGCTAGTTTATTAGTCAAGGCACCTCCAATTGAATGTCTACAAGTAAACTTTTTCTTGGAGTCAGCCCCCAGGAAACAGATCAGTCTTCTAATACATCCAATCTGTCTCGAATGTGATACTCCATTCTTAGCAGCCCATTGTGGTCAAGTGCCTTGAATTTAGGATTCATTCTTTGAGATGAACTCTTCCCACAGGGCCCACACTGTCTACCTTACTCAACTTCCTGAGTACAGCAATTGTTGATGTGAGCCACCACACCCCATCTTTAACAGTTAAATGTTTTTCTTTCATTAAATTGCCCTGAAAAAAAATCCTCAGTGCTCTACTCTATATAGTCTTTGGAATATAGACTAATTCTGGAAACCATTGCAGGCAAATGTTAAGTACACCAAATAGAACACCAACAACAGGTTAGTAAGAGAGCCATGTCAGGAGAGATCAGATCCTAATTTAGAAGAACTAAGAGCGGTGTGGGAAAATTAAAAATAATTTTTTCATATCAGAAGCAAAGTTTACACCCTAAAAATAAGGGAGGATTTATGGTTGTTTTGTTATTGAGTTTCAAGTCCTTTGGTAAAGCTTTGATTCAAAGCAGACAATGTCAGTAAGCAATAAAGTTTTACAAACTGAGTCCAACAGAAACTAAGTGGTTTCAAGGAGCAAATGATGAAAAGAAAACACATGACTGATATCAGTGTAATTTTCCAAAGTGACATTTGAGAGCGGTGTGTTACTTTGGCTATTAAATTCTTTTCTTACTTTTAAATTATTTTTAAGTAATTGTACAAGAGAAGGTGTCATTTAACAAAGCAATTTATGAATACAATGTATCTTGATCAGTGTTACCCCTTCATCATTCATAAGCTTATGGCATATATGATGAATTCTTGCTTGCATTTTCCCCCTTTTCCCCTTCTACCCTGCCTCTCCCTCCGTGGCCCCTTTCTCTTGTAAGTACCCATTTCCTGGTGCTTATTTTGTTGGGCTCTAACCCCTAGTCTGTCTAAAAAAATTATACTATTTGAGCTCTCCATAGAGTCTATTATACGTTAGCTAATTTATTTATAACCATTTGCATACCACCCAACCTGTTTACTTACAGAATTAAAGGCACATTCTACCTACCATAAATCAGGGAAACCATGCAACCTTTGTTTCCCTGGATCTGGCTTACTTCACTTCATATATTTTTTTCCAAGTGTTTCCATTTCCTTACTGTAAAGTTTGGCTGAAAGGAGACTACCATATGGTTCAGGCAGAAAAGAGTTTATTGCTCACCTGCTCAAGATGTAGGCATGCAGGGAGTGCAAGGAATTCAGGGGAAGGGAAAGGGGAGAAAGGAGCCAGAGGCAAGGGCAAGGCTGCAAGGGGGCCAGGGCAAAAAGGGGGTGAACTAATGATGGAGACGGATATGTACAGGGAGCATGCGGGGAGGAGGTGTGGCCACAGCAAAGGCCTCGGAGCCGGGGGACCTCCCACTACACCCAGGTACACCAACTGGCAGGTTACAAATGTTAGGTGTGGGCTTCCAGGGAAGGGGACACCCAGAAAGAACAATGGGAAAGGGATCAGTTTTACTGGGTGGACCAAACACTTAGAAATGGTACAATACCATTTTTACTAATGGATGAGTAAAAACCCGTGTGTGTGTGTGTGTGTGTGTGTGTGTGTGTGTGTGTGTGTGTGTATCTGTCTGCATCCATCCATCCATCCATCCATCCATCCATGGGCTGATTCCATAGTTTGGCTATAGTAATAATTATTAATTATCTTATTAAATATCTTTCTCATTGGTTTCTCTATTTCTCTTTCTACCATTCTTCATTATTAGCAATGTTTTCAGTTGATAGTGACTATATCTAACCATTTTGGTTGCCTCTGCAGTTAGTTTATTCCTAAGAAGTGTTGGGGATCAAACTGATGCCCTGAACCCATCAGCAAATATTTAGCTACTAAGATGTGCCACCAGTCCAGTGGTGAGAAACTATACCTCAATCTTGTCCCTACCTAGTCTTGCCTCAATGATGCAAACACTTTAACTGAAAGAATATAGGAGATTAAAAAAAACCTCCAACCAAAACCCTGGCTCCAAAGGTGGAAATCTCAATTCAGAAACCTAAGGTGGAGATCATGGTTAGGCAGCTGTGCGGCACTGCTGGCGGCGAGGCTGAGGTGAGAGGAGCGCACTGCACGCACAGCTGAGAAGACCGTGACAGCTCTTCCGAAGGCTCCGCTGCATCAGCTCATCAGGCGGTGCAGTATCTTCGCTCTGGGCCATAACTTCTAGTTCCACTAAAGGCTTAGGTGTAACTCATCACTCCCTCTGGGTGATGAACACAGTTACGGGGAGGTGCTTGTGCTGCTTTTTCTTCTGAGTGAAAAGATTTTTATAAACTCTGTTATATGTATGAAGTGTGCAATGAACAAAGCAACTGGGGGCCCTGTTCTCCAGCCACTCACTGAAGTTCTTTGGCCATTCTGACCATGTCTGCCAGATGATCAAGTGCAAGGCCTCCTTTTCTCCAACCCATAGTTTTGGTTGTTCCTCATCCTCTTCTTCACTTGCTGACTTCCTCTCATTCATGATAAAAAACATGTTCAGAAATGGCGAGGCAAAGGACCAGGGCAAGCCAATGCAACAGTGATACTCACAAGACAACTGGGGAGGGGTCGGGGGGAGACAAAATGGGAGAAAAATGAGAGGGGGTTAACACGTTTGACAAGAAATGTACTCAATACCTTATGTATGTAACTGTAACCCTTCTGTACATCACCTTGACAATTAAAAAACCAAACAACCTTGTGCAGGATTAATAGTCCCCTTCCTCGATGGCAGACTTAAGCATGTTGTTCATGAACTCCTTGGCTTTGCCTTTATCCGCAGAGACAACTTCTCCATGCAGAGAAATGCTCTTGGGTCCAAAGCATCCTTGAAACGTGTCAACTCAGCTCTTGCTGGCACTGAATGGGGTTGGTCAGCTGGGGGAAGCACTCGATGGCTCTGCTTCTGTGCCCTCGTCTTCCTCCTGTCACCTTCATGAGCGTCTGTGCTTTCCACAACACTACCAAAGTCTCTAGGCCTTTGACTGGATGGTGCTGGGGTCCAGCGAGACATTCTTCTTCCTGCAGTCGTTTATCCACGGGACCAAGGCAGACTCCAGCCTCGCACGGCCTTATTGCGGGAAGTGCCACCCTCTTCGCAGTCTTGTGAAAAGTCATCATTGCCATAGACCTAGTAATTCTTCTCGTCTTTCTTTAGGTAGTGAACAGCGGGTTTGCTGATCCTGTAATGGTGGCCTACAGCCATCACTTTTGCCTTCCTTTAACATGTTGAGAACTTCCACATTTCCTTTGATGGTAAGCATCTTCCTCTGGCCCTTGGCTTCACTGCCAGAAGCCTTAGGTGCACAGAAAGTTTGGGTGGCACTGTAGGGCTCAAAATAAATTCAACCTTTTACAGAAATATCACAAAAACACAACACTGCAGAGCCACACTATGTGCAGTGACCAGACGTTGATGTGAAGTGGACAAGGAGAGATGTTCAACGTATGGGCACAGTACAGGAGAGTAGACAGATGCTACCATCATTGAGCCAATTAGCACACAGGATACAGAACACAGTTCTGTGGTTGGTGGCCTTCCATTCTATCAGTCAATAGTATACAATCTCATGTTGGCAAACTTGCTCAGGTGGTAGTAGTGAACTGTATATCCATTGTGTACATTACGGTATTCATCTGCTGATGAAATATATACTATATTTTGCTTTGATTTAACATTCTTTTAATATGTTTGAATTAACATTTTTATATTTTTTAATTTTAGGTAAAATAATTAAAAGCATAAATATTATGCTTTTAAAATACTTATGTACTGCAAAATTCCATGATACAGCAAAAAGTCTGTGATACAGTGAAGCTGGCATTAAGTGAACCACAATATAGTGAGGGACAAGTGTATCTGTTTCTGAAACCAGGCATGGTGGCGCATGATTAGAATCTTAGCACTTTGCAGGCTAAGGCAGGAGGATCGCACATTTTTAGACAGATTGAGCTACACAGTGGGATGTTGCCTCAAAAATCTAAGGAACCAACCAAACAAACAAACTTGGCTTTCCATGTTACAGGAGGCATAACACTGACATTCCTTTTAGAATTTTTCAGGTAAACTGAGGAATGAAAATAATTAAGAATCAAGTACCAGGTAACTCTATTCAAAATCCTTGCAATGAGTATATGTTATGTATGATTTATTACCAGGATGCAAGATCTTTAGTTGTTTAGCCTCCCCCTTTCAATAAGAAGAATGTGTTCTACTGATTAACATCTCTGAAATTGTCTGCATTTATTTTTCCCATTTCTTTATTGTTAAAGTGATACACAGAAGGGTTACAGTTTCATACGTAAGGCAGTGCGCACATTTTTTAACCAACTTGTTACCTCCTCCCTCATTTTCCCCCACTTCCCCCCCCCATGAATTGTACAGTTGGTGTACAGCATAGAGTTTTGTGAGAATTGCTGTTGCATTGGTTTGTCTTTTTATCCTTTGTCTCTCGATTTTGGTATTCCCTTTCCCTTCCCTAGTCTGTCTTTAGTTGTGTTTGACTACATATGTCAATTTTAATTTTTAAAGATCGTATACCCAAACAGACTTACTTACAAATTACTTATATATACAAGATGTAATGGGTAAATTTGGGCTAAGGTTTATTTCTTGTAATCATGGCTATTAATCTATATTGATAATCTCAATTGTTTTCCTTGTCAACTTCTTTTCAGAGATAGCCAAACTATTTAAAAAAAAACTGGTAAACTTTGTTATGAGATTTACAAGAACATATCAGGTCAGATAACTGTCAATCCTATAATATTCTTGACTACTTTGTAATTGCATTGTTAAAATGACTTTTCAATTTGTAGTTTTTGAAGGTTTCTTAAGGCCTTGAATAGGTTTTATCAGTATTTATGTCTTTTCACTTTGCTCAAGTCATGTAAATTCTGCATGGCATAATAAAATGCACTATCATTCCTGAATCTGTACCAATGAGTGACCATCACAAGATGCAAGGTTCTCAGGAGTGTGTGTGTGTGTGTGCCACTCACCACATCCAGTACAGTGACTGAACACACTGAAACATTGAGTAAAGAGAAAAACATCATAAACCACAATAAAATGTGTTAAAGGAAAGAAAATTCTACACAGTGAGACCAAAGGAGGACACTCTTAGGAGAGAAACACAAAGGTGCAATTCCTATGTGTAGCTAATCATATAAAGTAATATTTATCAAAATGAACTCCAGGAAATGGAAACAAGAGGTTTTTCTTGTTGCAAAAAAAGACTTCTAAATAAACATTTGTACACTGCAACCAAAGATGATTAAGTGATATTCAAGGAAAAGTTTCTGCTAAGAGAATGTTCCAGCCAACCAGCTGGTTGTGAAAATGGTAGAGATTCAGGGCTGGGACGTAGCACAGTGCTAGAGCACTTGCCTAGCACGTTAGGACCTTGGTTCCATACCAGGCACTAAACAAGACACGCACACACTCACATAACTAGATGTCAAAGATACAGATAGATGTGGTAGAACTGTCCTCTAATTCCAACACTCACTCACCATGAGGAAACTAAAGATTTAGGAATTCAGTATCAGCTTGGGCTACACAGTACCACCTTAAACAACCAAGGGCTGGGAGCACTGAGGGTACAGAAGTGGAAAAGTACCTTCCTAGCAAAGACGCTGTGATTTCAAGCTTTAGTTCCATAAAAAAAAAAGTGGGGGTGTGACTAGTGATATAGTTCAGTGTTACAGTATTCGCCTAGCATATGCAAAGACTTGTACAAAAGAATTTAACAATTAAACAGAGAATTACTATGTAATTTAGCAGTTCCTAAATATGAAATCAAAAGACTCAAAAACAAATGCCCACACCCCCATACACATAGCAACATTATTCACAATAGCCAAAGGTAGAAACAAACTACATAGCAGTGAGCAGATAAGTGAGCAAAATATGGTATATGCATGTGTGTATAACATACACAATATATATTACATAATTATAGTGCATTTAGTATATGTATATCATATATATACATAAGTACATTACATCATATAGTTGTTATCATAGTATATATCATATATACTAAATATGTTTTATGCATATTATGTGTATGTTATATGTATAACTATATATAGTTATATGTATATTACACATACTAAATGAAATATGTATTACATATATTATATGATATGCACCTATTATGACATAATATAATACAATATCATTATATATGTATATTAATATTTTATATACTATATTATATATGTACTATATGTATATAAATATAGATGAATAGTGAAAGAATAAATGTTGCATGATTTCACTTCTATGCGTTATCTAGAATGGGCAAAGACATATACACAGAAAGTAAACTAGAGGTTAGCAGGGCTAGCTGAGAGAAGGAGTTTGTCTTTTAAGAGGTACTGGGTTCTGAAATGGATACTGAATGTTGGCCTACAGTATGACTATAGCTAGTATAACTGACATAGACACCTGAAAACAGTTGCAAAGGTAAATTTTATCTTATATTCATGTTACTACCCTGTTTTGTTTATGTTTTGGGAGATAGGTCTCTTTATGTTACTCAGTGTGGTCTCGAATGCTCTGTTTAGCATAGGCTGGTCTTGAACTGGCAATACTCCTGCTTCCATCTCCAAAATACAAGGAATATAGACATTTCTGGTTTGCCACAGTTGTTAAAAAAGCACTTCATGAACTATGTGTATATGTATATACAGGAAAGCTTAAAGGAGAGAAACTTCATTTACTCACTCTTTAAAAATTAATAGTATGTACACAGAAAAATGGCTCAGAAGTTAGTACCTAGAATTTCATAGAGCAATTGACAAGAACTGAAAAAAATACATAGGCACAAGAAAGGCCTATAAATGTGAAAACAAATGTGTTTACTCCAGTTGTGAGTCTTGTAAACTGACGATGCAAGGAGCTTATTATTTTTCTAAAGGCTTGCTTGCAACCTGGGACAAATCCTAAGGGACTCTACATATCGCATTCAGTGGCTCCTGGGTAAGAAGACATCAGACAGAAGACAACCACACATAAATAACCATTTGGTTCTCGTGCAATGAATTGGGGTTACAAAGCCCTTTGCTAATAATTCTGAGAACACAATTTAAAAAGCAAGAAATAAAAACTTTATTCTGTGAATATTTCCTCACAAGCACCAAAACAGAACACTAGTTTCTAACTTCTTTTAGCAGAAAAAAAACTTGTAGATATAGTTAAATGATAGGATTGTTGTCAGGAAGCACTTTAGAATTATGGTTTATGGTTAACTGGGCATCTTATATACAGCAATGATCCGTCTTTCCCACAAAGATTGCTTAAAAAAAGTCAAGTGTCTTTCCTTTTATTTTTGTTGGTTGTGGGACTTGAACTCAGGGCCTGAGCACTGTCCCTGAGCTCTTTTGCTCAAAGCTCGTGCTCTACCTCTTTGCGCCACAGGTTCACGTCCCGTCTTTTTGGTGGTTAATCAGAGATAACACAATCCTCAAATCTCAGCCTCCAAAATAGCTAGGATTATAGGCGTGAGCCACCAGTATCTGGCTGCATGTCTCTTTTTATTAATCTTAAACAAAAGGAATAGTTTTAAAAGAGTATTTTATGATTCTGCGATTCCTATGGTTAATATCCAACTATTCAAATCCCCAGCAATGTATGAGAGATAGGTAGCATTCAGAAGTAACAGGGTGGGCTGGGAATATGGCCTAGTGGCAAGAGTGCTTGCCTCGTATACATGAGGCCCTGGGTTCGATTCCTCAGCACCACATATACAGAAAATGGCCAGAAGTGGCACTGTGGCTCAAGTGGCAGAGTGCTAGCCTTGAGCAAAAAAGAAGCCAGGGACAGTACTCAGGCCCTGAGTTCACGGCCTAGGACTGGCCAAAAAAAAAAGAAGTAACAGGGCATGCTGGCTTCTCTGAAAGCATTCACCAACGCAGTGAAACCACTGACATCCATGCTGTTTTGGCTGGTAGCTTCAAATCCTATTATAAATATAATTTTCAGTATGCTGTTTATATTGTGAACCTATTCTTTTCCTTTAAAGCAGTCTGAATATATCACATATTTTGTTTTCCTCTTATCTGCTAATAGATTGTGTTTTCTATATTTTCTACCATGGTTTGCTCAAATTACAATCAATAAGCAACTCTTAACAGTCCCACAATCACAGCAAAAGAAAGCAGTCCTTTGAAGTATTTCCCTCCTCTGTGTCTCATCGGGACCTTAGATTTATACCATGCTAAGTAAGTATCAAGCAATACTATACATGCTTTGTACGTACATCCTTCCCCTCAAACAAACAACAAGGAAGACATCTTCTTCATCCTCCTGTCTTCAGCCCTGGCCCGGAGGAGTTGTGGAATTGGTAGATATAGTAACCCTAATGACATCAGAGATTCAATTAGAAGGTTGAGTTTTTGCTACAGAACTTCCTCCCTCCTTTGAATCCCAATCTAACAGTCTTTTCAGTATCAAATGAATCCTAAGAAATCTCAATAATGTCAGGTTTAAACACTTCTGTAAACAGTAAACCTATGAGGTAAAACAAGACCTTCTGCAGGGCTGGGGATATGGCCTAGTGGCAAGAGTGCCTGCCTCATATACATGAGGCCCTGGGTTCGATTCCCCAGCACCACATATACAGAAAATGGCCAGAAGTGGCGCTGTGGCTCAAGTGGCAGAGTGCTAGCCTTGAGCGGGAAGAAGCCAGGGACAGTGCTCAGGCCCTGAGTCCAAGCCCCAGGACTGGCCAAAAAAAAAAGACCTTCTGCAGGTCACTGGAGACGAACTAGTACAATCCTAGCTACTCAGGAGGCTAAGATATGAGGATCACTGTTCAAAGACAGCCCAGGTAGGAAAGTCTACGAGATTCTTATCTCAATGGCCAAAAACTCAGAAATGGAGCTGTTGCTCACAGTGGAAGCCCTAGCCTTGAGCACAAAAGTTCAGGGACCATGAGGAGGCCCTCAGGTAAACCCCAGGAGCAGCCTGTATACGCTTGCATGCATGCGTATCACACACACACACACACACACACTCACACACGCAACAATCCTACTTTTTCTTTTGATTCTGGGCAGCTAATATTTAAAGTTTTCAGTAAATAGATAGATTCAGAGACTTCTATTCATAATATAAGAGGCACACTACCTGGGCCTTTTTCTGGACCAACTAACTCTACATGCAAGCACTAATATGATTGGTATATAGTATTCAGCCAACCCACTACACCAACTTATGGCTCACCTGTATATCAGGGAATGACAACAATCTGTTTTCCAAATTCTAGCATGGAAAAACATACTCTGAAAGACATACCTAATATGAATTCTAGCCATTTTAAAGCTATTTGCAAGGATCCCATCCAAAGCAACAGTCTCTCCTCCGCCCCATTCCTAGATCTAAAAATAAATGAGAACATTACAGCCACATATTTTGCTTGCTTCCGCCAAGAGCTCGAAAAAACCCCTTAAGCCCTGCTGTCTCTGGATCAGTCCACTGTATACTGTGAGTCAGCAGTTCCCCACATTTCTGGAAATTCCTTACCAGCAACATGACCCCTAACAGGAAGCCAACTTTCCATTTCAATGTATAACAGGAAGTTTTCAAGTGAATTTCACCTAAACTGGGGAACTACTGTTAATGTAACTGTGGTTACAACAAACTAAGAGAAAAGATACTGAAAGGCAATTTTATTTTAAAGATCACACTATCTTATTTTAAAATGCAAACACACAAACTGATCAGCTAAATCGGAATAGTAAATTTGAACATAAGTATTTCAGTGGCTAGGAGAAAAGGAAAGCACAAATTAAATTTAAAAGCTAACTAAGTAACGGTTGGCTTTTCTGTTGCAAACATTATTGCAGAGCTGTATGGCTTTGGCACAGCCTGTGTTTGTTATATTAAGAATCTGCTGATCTCTGTTTTGAATATCTGGTTTGAAAAGGAATGTAAAGTAAGAGTCTATGGTTTGAACGGAAATCACACTGGAAATGTACATACTTTGAGAAAAAAAAGTTCTGTAGTAGATACTAAAATAATTTAACAGCACAAAATACGTTAAGTTTTCTTTTGTGCTTGTGCTTCTTTCAGAAATGACTTCGCAGGAGACCAACAGACTTTAAGAGAGCCTGTACCTTAACTTCAGGTCATTTTCATCAAGAGTTCTTACTACTATACTCAGAAAGCTGCTTTCTTAGTTAAGCTGTCATTTAATTCTTAAAGATAGTTTCAAGAATTAAGTTCAGGAAAAAGCCAAATAGCTGAGCTATTACAGCCATTAATAAACGTCCTTAGCATTCATGCAGCTTCAGAATGCAAACCATCTGGTTCTAGTTTCAATTTTGGCTCAAAATAAAAGTATCTCCCCCACAATATTTTGCTTATAAACTGTTCCTTTGCTCCTCTCTGTTTTTCCTTTGGAAGCTGTTGTCCTTCATTTTTGCTGGAAGCCACCTGACCACTGCCAGGAAGAGGAATGCAAAACATTCCCAGGAGCAGCCATGACGTCAGCACCGCATTCCACCTCTCCATGGTCAGGGCTGTCGGGAAGTTCAGGCCTCCAGAAAAGACACTGGGAGAGATAGCAGCTCAGGCCTGTACTAAATCATACTAAGAGCCTGTGTTGTGCTTTAAAGATGGCCAGTGTAGGGCTGGGGTGTGGGGGGGGCGGAAGAGAAAGAGGGAAAATGAAAGAAAAGCATAAAAGTAAGAACAAACACAAAGAATGGATGAATGACTTGTAAGACACAGGGGGTGGGGTGTCTAATTGATCACCAAACCTTACTGAGCAGTCATCTTAGGCGTCAGTGTTGTAGACAGGCTGAGTACACAACAGAGGAGTTGGGTCTTAGCCAGCAGACCATGCCCTAGTGAGTCTCAATGGTACAATGTCTAAAGCTTCCCGGGAGAAGTACAGATGAAAAAGTAAGAAAGTAGATACGAAAGTACTCTGTGATATTATTGGTATTATTTGATGTTGTTTTTCTCAGGTGTTCAAACATGTTACTACGAAAGATTTCCAAACTACAAAACTGTGAGTTCATCACAGCTGCCAAAATATGTGTATGCAACTGGCACTCTCCTGATATGAGATAAGGTGCTTGGAGCTTCCAACTTTCTGGCATTGTAGTAACAGCCCAGAATAGAAATCTGAAGAGCCAGATGTTAGAAATGTCTTGATAAAATGCAGAGAGGGGAAGACTTACCAAATAGCTCGCTAACTACATTCTTCCAGGAGGCTACGTGGATGCTGCCTGAAGAGCTTCCTGACTTCCATGAGGGTTAGGAACACTCAAGTTAAATTTCTAGCGGAAAGAGGGCCAAAGGAATGGTATCTGCTTTTACATCGAGATCTTTGATCCATTTGGTATACATCTAGGATAGTCCTAGCAGAGGATCACAAAAGCTCAACAGCTATGTACATATGATTATATAAAAGAAGATGGTAAGCGAAATGAACTCCAAGATACAGAAACAAGGTTTTTCATTGTTGTTATTTTTAATGTACTATGTGACGTTATTTCTTCTTTCTTTCGTTTTTCCTTCCTATGGTTTATCCTGTTGTTGCTGTATTTGATTTTGACACTCTGGGTATTGTATATATATTTATCTGAATTAGGGAAGGGAAGGTAAACATCCAATTGTGAGATAAAGGACAAAGGGAGAGCTAGTGCAACAGTGATACTCACAAGACGATATGTTGGAAATGAACTGTACAACTTGGGGGGAGGACACTGAGGTGGAGGGAAAGGGAGAAAAATGAGGGAGGGGTAACACATTTGGCAAGAAATGTATTCACTATCCTACATATGCATCTGTACCCCTCTGAACATCACTTTGACAATAAAGTTAATTAAAAAATAGCCATGACAGAAAAAAATGAATCTAATAATGTAACTTAAATTCTTCTATTCCTTCTCAATGTACAGCTACTTTTAATCAAAATGAAAATAATCAGACTAGCTGAGATTTATTAGATGGAATCCCTAAACTAAGGCGAATCCTTAGGATTCACTACCCATGGGTCTTATTCATCAGATGGGAGGCTTTATGAGTCAAGACACAAATGATTACATCCTCAGAATCTGAGTTTACAGATGGAGTATATATTCACAAACAGGCTGAGTTTTCATGTTTGTGCTTGGAACTGTGTATAGTAGTCTTCCCTCACTGATAGAGTATATTCCAAGACTGCCAGCTCCAAACCACAGATAGTATAAAACCTGCTAAATATTTTCCTATCACATATGTCAAAAAGTTTAGGGATAGAGGAAACAGAATTGTTATAATAATTATAATAAACTACAATAATAAAATGGAAATTGTATGTAAATGTGGTTTCTTTCTGTCTCAATATGTTATTATACCACAGATTTTGCAATCTGAGTAGACAATATTTTTTTCTTTTTTTAAGTCAAGAACTTTCACCAATGCTTCTCTTTGGCATATCATAGGTCCTTTGCGGGCATTATAAAAAGAAAATAACTAGAACATTAGCCTAGTACCATCACAGTTGAGAAGACTATCACTAATGAGCATGGATACTCTAGACAAAAGTATGGTTCTGGCCCAACCAGGATGGCATGAGATTTTACAGTCCTATTCAGAACATTGT
This sequence comes from Perognathus longimembris pacificus, assembly GCF_023159225.1. Lineage (NCBI taxonomy): Eukaryota > Metazoa > Chordata > Mammalia > Rodentia > Heteromyidae > Perognathus > Perognathus longimembris. The sequence goes on along the minus strand of NC_063178.1, from coordinate 18,863,348 downwards.
GAAACTTAAAACTTATTGCTTATTTATAGAATTTTACATTTAGAACATTTGGATTGAGGACTATGTCAACTGTAGTTCTATGTCCTAACGTAGTCCACAGATGTGCCAACTATCTGACTAGCCACAAAACACGATGATATCGCATTGATAGGATTTATCAGCAAGAACAACCACTCTGTTTCTTCTGGAGATATCCTGGTAAAAACAAGTATGTGTCAGTGGGTAGAACATAAATATTGAAAAATTTCAGGAATGGCTCCCTGAGTAAAATTTCTACTGGGATAATAAACCAGAGTATAAGACATAGCCTCCAAAGTATAAAAAAATATTTGTACCACTACTACAAAAAAAAATCAAAAGGAAAAAATTCCTATTGTCTTTAGAGAAAGAACATGTCATCCATTTGTATGTGACCTTGACATAGTTAGTGAGTACCCTGTGAAGCTACCAATACTAAATGAGGCAGAAAAACAAACCCTTTAATATGTGCCAGGACACAAAGTAAGCAACCTCTCTCCACAGTGTCTGAGACTAAAGGGAATATATATATGGCTGAGTAGAAAAGAACTGCTAGGCCCCAGTGGCTCATGCCTATAATATTAGCCTCTCAGGAGGCTAAGATATGTGAGGATCAAGGTTTGAAGTCAGCTTGGGCAAGAAAGTCCATGAGACTCATCTCCGATTAACCACCAAAAAGCCAGAAGTAGAGCTGTGGCTCAATGGTACAAATATTTCCTCTTTTTTTTTAATGCCAGTCCTGGGGCTTGAACCCAGGGCCTGGGTGGTGGGGTCCCTGAGCTTTATTTGTTCTAAGGTAGCACTCTACCACTTGAGCCATAGCTCCACTTCTAGTTGCTACTTTGTTTTTAGAGGTTAAAAAGATAAGAGTCTCATGAACATTTCTGCCAGGGCATCTCAGCCTCCTGGGTAGCTAAGATTATAGGCATGAGCAACTGGCACCTAGCTAAATATTTCTTTTAATAAGCATCAAAAGGTGAAGTAAGGAAACACTGGACTTGGGATATGAGTGAACCAGCTAAGTAGGGGAATACAGCTACTAAAAAGTTAACATTAGGATTCTCTCTGATGGAAAAGTTAATAGGGTATGTTTAACATATTTGTTGCAAACATACATAATTCATGACCTGTTTGCCAAGATACTCTTTCCCTAGGCAGCAAAAAAAAAAAAAAAAGAATCTGCCTGTAGTAATATTCAAGGAATCTAGTTATATTTATAGTCAGCAGATGAGAAGTCTTCTTAGAGAATGTCTGAGAAGGTTTAAAAACATAAAAAGTGGTCATTACAACTAATATATTAATGATGTTACAGATTTTTAAACAAATCACTTTTCAATAGTGTTCACCTTTAGAAACTGTGATTTGAATATACCATGTGTTAGTGAACAGAAAAGCATATTTAACCCACAACATTTTGATAAAAAATGGCTGGTCTTCATTCAAGAAAGAATATATCTACTCATGTTGTTTATTAGCAGAATGAAGCAAAGGTACTGTTACGTCATTTGACCAACAATGTGCTTCCCTCTGGCATGAAAGAAAGGAGTGCACAGAAAAAGAAAACAAAAGCAAGAGAAAAAGAGAGACACAGAGAGTAATATGATGAAAAAAGAAGATTAAATAAAAAGGCAGAAAGCAAAGTATCCAGCCTGGAAAGCAATAGGTAAAAATCCATATTAGCAGATAACATATTCGTGCATATCCTAAAGAATCCATTTAGAAAGTACTGTAAAGAAGCTGAGCAACAGTGTCCATATCTGTAACCCTAGCTATTTGGAGTCTGGGATCTGAGGATCAAGATTCAAAGGCAGTGGGCTGGGAATATGGCCTAGTGGCAAAAAGTGCTTGCCTCGTATACATGAAGCCCTGGGTTGGATACCCCAGCACCACATATATAGAAAACGGCCAGAAGTGGCACTGTGGCTCAAGTGGAAGAGTGCTAGCCTTGAGCAAAAAGAAGCCAGGGACAGTGCTCAGGCCCTGAGTCCAAGCCCCAGGACTGACAAAAAAAAAAAAAAAAAAGATTCAAAGCCAGAGTAGGAAAGAAAGTTTGTGAGATTCTCATCTCCAATGAAGCACCCAGAAAGCCGGAAGTAGAGCTGTGGCTCAAGTGGTAGTGTGCCAGCCTTGAACAAAAAAGGTCAGGGCTAAGGCCTAGGCGCTGAGTTCAGGCCACAGGATTGGCACAACCAACCTGAGAAACTACTCTAAATACTAAATGAATTCAGGAAATGTGCAGTGTTTAAGATCAGTATATAAAAGATCAGAACATAACAATCAGTACAGTACACACACACACAAAATCAGCTCTAGATTGCTGTACTTGAATGGAAAAGGTACTCCTACATATCGAGATCCTGACTCAAAAAGTAAAAACAGCACCAAAAATCCTTGTATTTTTACATACCACTGATGGACAGTGTAAAAAATGAAAATTTAAAACAAAATTTCATATCCAATACTATCAAAAAACAAAATACTCAAGAATAAATTTAACACAACTTCTAATCTGAAAACTACCAAAAAAACTCTTGAAATTAAAAAAATATTTTGATAAATGAAAGGACATTCTTAATTCATAGATTAGAAGATTTAATTAATATTAATCAGCCAAGTATCCTAAATTTATCAACAGACTCAACCTCTAGCAAAAACCTATCTGGGCATTTTGCAGAAAAGACAAGCTGCTCTTGAAAGTCACATGAAAATGCAAGGGATCTACAACAGCTAAAACAATATTGCGAGGGGCTGGGAATATGGCCTAGTGGTAAAGTGCTCGCCTCATACACAATATTGAGAAAGACAAAGTTGAAGGATTCACATCCTTATTTCAGAACCTACTAGGAACAAAAGTAATCAAGACAGGATGGTACTGGCCTACGCATAGACATATAGATCTGAAGATACTAAAAACATGTCCACCTAAAAACTTTTACCTATTGTATTCACTGTCGCACTGTTGACAATAGCCAAAAGAGTGGAAATAACCCTAATGTTCATCAGAAGATAAACAAAATGAGGTATATCCACAAAATAGAGTATTATATGACCACAAAGAGGACTGAAGTAAACTCACTATGATAAATGAAATAAGCCATTTACAAATAAACATTCACTGACTCTTTCATTTATGTAAAATGTCTCTTTAGAAAAATCTACAGAGACAGTATATTAGTGGTTATCTAGTGTTGTGGGCTTGAGAGGAATCAAATGTAACCACTAATAGGTATTGGGTTTTAAATGGGGAGTGGTGAAAATGTTCTAAATTGATTGTGCTATAATGAAACCCAGCAAATGCTATTTGAAGAAGGGAGGAAGGCCAAGAAATGGAAACGAGGTTTTTTAAAAAAAAATTTTCTTTACTGTTTTTGTTTTCTTTACATCTTGTTCACTATCTCTCTTTGGGAGAGTACGGGGAACAGTGAAATGGAAGGACAAAGGGTGAACAAATGCAGCAGTGGTACTCACTGGATACTCTGTTGACAATGAACTCTACAACTTCTGGGTGGGGATGGGAGTTGGAAATACTGGGGAAGAGAGAGGAAAGGAGTGACGTTGTTCAAAAAGAAATGTACTCATTACCTGGCTGTGTAACTATAATCCCTCTGTACATCACCTTTATAATAATAATTTAAAAAAATTAAAAAGGGAAGGAGTGGAATTGTTCAAATTGCACTGAGTGCAAGTATGGAAATGTCACAATGAAACCCTCTCATTCAATACATGTATGTTAACGCAAAGAAAAGTAAAATACAAATATAGATACATCCGAGGAGCAACAGAGTTCATTGAGATGTACATTACCACACATACTTAGCATTATTTTGTGATGAAAATAGTTAAAATCCATTCTCTTAGCAATTTGCAAGAATATAAGTTTGCAAACAACACAAGAACACAACTAATACATTGGTATTAATTGTGGTCAACATGTTGTACAACACATCCATTAAAATTATTCTAGCTGAAAAGAATATATTGATTGTCCTAACAGTTGTACAAAACAATGGATATATTAAGAGCCACTGAACTAATATATCTGAAGATGATTTGTTCTGTGGTTATTTTTGGCAGTGCTGGGTTTTGAATTCGGGTGGGCCCATTGAGCAGACTCCAGCCCAACCTCACCTTTGGATAAGATCTTGCATTTTTGTATGTGATCAGCCACCGGAAAACCTCAATATATTGAGTCAGAATTGATCTGGATGCACTCGATAGAATGCTCATTTAGTAGGAGCCAAGCCAATTCTGACATGAAAATATGTATTAGGATGATATCTTTGGGTTAACCTCAAAGAGCCGCGCCTAGTGGCAGTATTGCTGCCATGCCTTGTCCATCAGGTGCCTGGTTTGTGCAATAGATATGCACGCAAGACAGCAAAGTAAGATTCCAAACAGAACAAAGGGGTGACATTGATGAAGCTATATCTTCTTATAAATTGATTTGTTGAATTAAAACTCCCTGTACAACCATAAATTTTTTTAAAGGAGGAAAAGAGACTTCTAACAGTAGCTTTAGAAAAATAAAATTAGTCACAAACAGAAACATTCACTGGAGTAGTACTCAACAAAGGAAACGTGATTGTAAGCTACACACAGCCTCATACACCTTCCCTTTTATGATCAGATCATATAATTGAACACCACATTCAGAGATGGACTAACAGAAATATCTCACTTTGGCGATAAGAACTAGCAGGGCATGTTAAATCCTTGCTGAATGACGGTGAAAGAATTGCTTGGAGGTAGGAAATCCCTTCTTTAATGCTTGGAGAAAGGCGGGTCTCAATTAGTCTAACATTCTAATAGCTATCATAAGCCATACACAATGGCATGCGGTATAATAAAATACTTGTCCTTTAATACAGTTTGTGATTTTCTGTCCTATAAAATCATTTGATCCTCACAGAAGCTCTATGAAATTCAGTATTTTAAATACTTTGTTTCTTCCCTTTTCCTTTTTTTTTTTTTTTTTTTTTTTTGGTCATGGGCTTGCACTCTGGGCCTGGGCACTGTCTCTGAGCTTCTTTGCTCAAGGCTAGTGCTATATCACTTTGAGCCACAGTGCCACTTCAGATTTTCTAGTGGTTTACTGGCCATAAGAGTCTCACAAACTTTCCTGCCCAGGCTGGCTTTGAACCATGATCCTTGGATCTCAGCCTCCTAAGTAGCTCAGATTATAGGCATGAGCCACTAGAGCTTGGCATGACATGGTTTATTAATGAGTAAAACAGAAACTAAAAATAAAGCATTATAAGAAGCCTGGTGCATAGTAGATGTTCAATAATGTTAATTTATTATTCCTAGTAATTGGTAATGCTCTTTGCAATAAAAATAATTTTTGAAAAAGCTGGAAGTGGTGTATCTAATTGAGGAATGCTCGTTATATCTAGTGTAAACTCTTTAAGATACTATTGAACTACTGTCAATTTTTGCACCAATGTCTCCTGATAAGCATTGATTGGCAAGGCATTTCAAGTACTATTTTCATTCTTTGTTTCACTGGATAAATATGTTTAGGGTACTGAGTGCTGTCTGTGGTGCTGTCCTGTCAGGGCCTTAATAGAGCTGGCAGTTCTTTAACCAGGACAGTGAGCACGCAGCACAGGAGGGCAGGGACTCCTAAGACATTACCCATAGCATAAAGAGCCTTGCTACACTAGGAAGCAGAAGCTAGAAAGGCTAGGCAGGATTGGAGACCACAATGGAAAACCTTAGGAACAAAATAACTCGGCCAGGATGAAGCTAGAGTACTTACCGCAGCATCCAGGGTACCAAGGGCTTGGACTGTGAGGGAGAATAAACACAGGCTGGAAAGTCTACAGAGAGCGTACATCCGGTCTGTGATTTAAAGAATTAGTACAGGATGAAGCCTGGTTAAAAGCACACCCCTAAGGAGGTAACAGTAGTGATCATCAGGCAAAAGGGACCAAGAGCAGTGAGCATCAATGAGGAGGAATCCTGATGGATCCTGAGAAGGACTAGAAGAATGCAGGTTGGAAGATAACAGTTTTTAGCTGGCAGCTTCAAGCCTAGTATAATAAATAGATAGTACTGCCTTCACAAGAAAGAACAAAGAAGGAGGCCAGGTTTAGGATTTTCTTCACACTTTGGACATGTGCACATTGAGCAACTGTGCTTTAAAGTCAGCTGAGCTGAGGTTGCTGAAAGAAGTACTGAATCTGAGTGTGCCCAGAATGCCTGGCCTACTCTGCAGAGAGGCTGTCAGGGGAACCCAAGAGGACCACGTGGTCCAACACTCTGCCCAGGAAGGAGCATTTCTGAGTGTTTGCAAGCTCTTACTTCCGCACTGAAGAGGAAACAACAGTAAAACGTTACTGAACTATACCCCAGTAAGACATCAGGTGGACCTGCCACATTAAACTGGCCATAACGTGGATCACTGAAAGGAGAGGAATGTTCACACAGGCTACAGCTTTTTCGAATTGTTTTATTTATTTATTAGTTTTATTACCTTTCGTCATATAAAAGGAGTTTCAACCCAACATGTCAATTTATGAGTATACTGCATCTTTATCAAAGCTTCAGTTTCTGAGTAACTGATCTATAGCCATGTTTAATTAGCTTCTCATTAAAGTCATTCCTTACTTACAGCAATAAGATAATTAAGATGGTTTAATTTTAATACCTTTTTCTATTTTTCATTTTGAAGAACAATGCATTCACCTCATTCAGAAGTGCTATAAAGTCAATGAACTCAATTTTTAAAAAGGATGGCCAGCCAGGTATGGTGTGTGCCCTCAGTTCTAGCATTTTGGAGGCAGAGGTAAGAGGATTCTGAAGCCTACACTATATAGCATGAGCCTGCCTAAAAAAGTAAATAAAGCCACAAACAAGGGGCAGTAGCAAACTCAGTGCACAGACCAAGGCTGACTTCTGGACACAGAACAGCTGAAGCAGATGCTGTTGCTGAAATTTCTCCCCCAAATGACAAAACTCCAGTGTTGAGCAGTAGTTGAAAAATGGTCTCCTTTTAGACCTACTCTTCCTCTCTTGAGACACACGAGCCCAGTACAGTTTTTCAGGAATAAATTAGCACCTCTTATAGATGAAAGTCTAATAATACTTTAGAACTGTAATTTAGGAAGAGTAAGGCTTATCAGTTAAAAAAATAGAAATGAAATGTTCTCTAACTTTAAGATCCTATGGAGAAACATGAAGACTATAGGGCTAGACTGATCTTGCACACTGAGATTTCCACATAAGTCACAAAACGCATTTACCTACCCCCCCAAAGTTCAGAGTATACTGTATAAGGAAAGACAGAAATATAAGGACAGGTTCTACTGGCTGCTGCCATGGACAGCATGTAGAAGAAACAACGGTGCCATGTAGGAGAGAACCACCCAAGTTTGTCTAGAATTGAGAGAAAGAGAGGAAAGAAAGAAGGTGGGAGACATAGGCATTCCTAGGCAGAGCAGAAGTATTCAAGTTTACTCCAGGATTTGTGGTCCACAGTAGGCCTAAATAATTAAATTTAAGCCTAAAGATAATTTCTATTCCAGATCTCTGCCTTTATAGTATAAAGAAACATAACAGAAAATCTAAAGATATTCTTCATTCCAAGTGGGCTGATGTGCAGGTACAGCCCATTATCTTTACACCACGTGAACTCAGAAGACAGAATCTGATGGTTTCCAATACCTTTTAAATAAGAATAAATCTGTATTCGATAATAAAATCATACTCATTTGCTGACATACATTATTTGGCCTGATAAGCCACAGCGTGCTCCATAGCATGTCCTCTCAAAGGGAAGTACTGTGAAACAGTACTGCGACCAACACACCCTAGCCGTCCAGGTGCTCACAGACCTTGGCTGGTTGCCAGGTCTTATTAACACCCCACCCTAGAACACTATGGCCAGAAAGAGAAAAAACAAACAGTTTAACACTTTTATTTGCTTTCCTAATCTTTACCTTTGTGATAAAGAATACAAAAGAACCAATCAGAATGCTGCAATAGAAAGAAGCATTCCATTCATTCAATAATGTTTAATAGTTAACCACAGTTTATTATTTTAGCCATAAAGTTATTTACTAAGCTTCAAAGCTAGATGAAAATGCCTTCTATAGTGCTGCATTAGAATTACTTACTTTGAGACCAGAGATATATGGCTTCTGTAAAGTTAAAAAAACAACAACAAAACACCTTGCTCTGGATAGAACAAGTACAGTCTCATCTTATGTTAACATATCACACTCTGGTACTCTGTGTCATGTTAAAATTCTCTGGAACTATTACTTTCAAGTGACAATTTCCCTTTTTGGAATAGGAAATCAAGAGCTCTTAAGAGTTATTATATTTTCATATTGTGTCAGAGAACACCATGAAGAAAAAATATCAGTTCACAATGAACTACTGATTGATTATCATCTATTCTCGGTCATTTTGTGAAGAGGCCTAACAGATATTATCTTTCATGTTACAAAGGCACAGTATAAAGCTTAGAGAAATGACCATAAATGTGATCCTGGGCCCTAAACTGCATTGCTCTGTTCTCTTTCCATCCAGGTTCCTCAAGTCTAAGAAATTTACATGCTTCAGTGGCCACAGCCCCCCAACCCAATCAACACTTGGTTAGAAGGCTGTCCCCAACCCCCGCCCCCCCCCCCCCCCCCCCCCGGCCAGTGCAGCCACATTATAAAAGGTCAAAGTAGTGTCTACCTAAGTATATCAGCAACCAGCTCTCCATTTTGGCTTTCGGATCCCCACAATTGGCCTGAACTGGTTGACAGCCTATGATCTTGCCTCTCCTTAAACAGTGAAGATATGGGCTTTTTTTCTTTAAAATTTTTATTGTAAAGGTATTATACGGAGGGGTTACATTTACATAAGTGGGGTATTGAGTACATTTCTTTTTGAACAGTAGAAGGTGTGGTTTTAGGTCAATCCCATAGCAGCACTTGTAGGTGGATGTTTGCAGCCAGTTGTCATTTTTTTGTTAAGCCCAAAAAGACCTGAAGGAACATTGTTTGCTACTTTTCATTGTAGAGGCTGAGAAAAGCATAGATGCTTAGGTTTCTTGGTAGAGAAAATGGGGAAGATAAAGAGTAAAAACCCAAAGGCTACTGTGAAGTTAAAGGAGACTCAGGATACTGTCACTGTACTTGACATACATTGAACATGCATGTAAAAGTTAGTAATTACAACTCTTACTACTTTGGTTTTCAAAAGTTAAGTGAATGATGCCATGTACTGAAACAGAGACACTTGGAATAGATTTGCAGGGCACAGTCAATACTATCTTTTTGGTAACAGCAATAGCTAAAGCCCTAAATAAACACGGGAAGCTGTGACACCAAAGAAAACGTTCTGGGGCTGGGGATATAGCCTAGTGGCAAGAGTGCCTGCCTCGGATACACGAGGCCCTAGGTTCGATTCCCCAGCACCACATATACAGAAAACGGCCAGAAGCGGCGCTGTGGCTCAAGTGGCAGAGTGCTAGCCTTGAGCAAAAAGGAAGCCAGGGACAGTGCTCAGGCCCTGAGTCCAAGGCCCACCACTGGCCAAAAAAAAAAAAAAAAAAAAAAAAAAAAAAAAAAAAAAAAAAGAAAACGTTCTGTTAGCTGATGTGGGTTTCAGTGTAACCTCCATGTGACAGATGGCAAAGGAGCGAAGTATAGTTTCTTTTCATGCCTTACTGTTTCTTTATATATTGTGTTATTTTGTTGAAAATTAGCCATTTAAGTATAATTTCGTAGTAATTCTCAAAATCTAATTCTTTCACTGCTTAGAGGTTACTGGATTAGTAGTTTTTAAAGTGGAGATAGAGTCACGTCACAGTCTCGATTGTTCTTTGTTTATTGTCTTAGATGTGAGTAATCAAGTAGCAGAGTGCTTTCCTGTAAGGACAAAGGCTCTGAGTTCAACTCATTGCAAAAAAAAAAAAAAAAAAAAAGGAGTAGAGGCAGGCTTAAGTGGTAGAGCACTAGTTGTGAGCAAGAAAGACAACCTAGAGCTCAAAGTCCTGAGTTCAAAGTACCAGGACAAACAAATAAACAAATAATTCCAGAGAATCATCTATATCCACTGTGTAAGATTAGGAAGAACATGGTCATTTGTTACTAATGCTTTGTTTCTATTTTCCCCATTGTTTCTGCTTTCTTCTATTAGAAATGGCACTCCACATTGCAAAGGAGAGACCTGAACAGTTACAGCAACACTGCATGGAAAAGTGGCATCTGCTTCACATGGTCATGTAAGCACAAATGATTCTTTTTTTTTTTTTTTTTTTTGCCAGTCCTGGGCTTGGACTCAGGGCCTGAGCACTGTCCCTGGCTTCTTTTTGCTCAAGGTTAGCACTCTGCCACTTGAGCCACAGCGCCACTTCTGGCCATTTTCTGTATATGTGGTGCTGGGGAATTGAACCCAGGGCCTCATGTATACGAGGCAAGCACTCTTGCCACTAGGCCATATCCCCAGCCCCAGCACAAATGATTGTTTTCCTTCTCTCCTCCCTCCAGGTTTTGCAGATTCCACAGGTTATTCTCATAGTCTTCATTCTTCTTTGCTTTGTTTTTTTTGGTACTGTATTAGTTTTCTTTCCTACTTATTTCCCCTCAAGACACGCTGCTGTTAGTAGTTTCTTCAGTTCAAAGACTCCAAGACAGACTATATAATTTAGGAACCAAGGCAACTGTAACAAAACTATATAGGCTGTACCTCAATACTCTGCTGTCTATCCATCACATGGATCACATGGCTTATACTGGCCACACAGACCAACTGATAAGAATTTTCTCTTTTGTCATCACAGCTTCTTGTGTCATCTCAGGGCTCTAGGTCTTACTAGTACCAAACATGTTCAATGCGCTCACAAATCTGTCCCAACGTTTCCGCACGTTAGTACATGGCATCATCATGTACTTATTTTTCAAGCCAACAACTTAGGGAATGGTTTGGACTAAGATGGTAAACAGTGGATTAGGAATGGATTATGCAGTTGGATACAATAGCCACTAGTTGCTGGTACAGCTTGGAAAGGCAAGATAGAATACAAGGAAGACAACTAACTTCTCAACAAAGCCTCTTCCCAAGCCTCTGAGATGACCTCATTCTTCCCTCCGTCCCCCAGTCGTCATCAGTGACTTGAACACGTGAATCAGATCACACCCCTCCTCATGAACAGCAGTGTGTGAGTGTACTCTCCAGCCTCACGCTCTAACACCCCCACCTTGTCATTTCTACCCTGTCCACAGAGCACTCTGTATACTTCTAAGTATGTCTGATACTTGTATTATTACGACTTTTTTGGTCTTTAGTCATCTCATTATATTTCCTCCCCTGATTCTTTCCATCTTAGCCCTTATCGTTCAATTACGGCATCACCAAATCCAAGAAGCTACCTGTGACACTGGGACCTTCTGCCCAGAGCTCAAGTGCACAGGCACTATACCCAAGCCCACCTCAAACATGTAACCACTCACCACTACGGGTTAGGCTTAGCTCCTCAGTGTTGTCACCTCTATATAGAGTATATGACCCTGCTAACCAACAGGTACTCTGATTTTTATATAAAGTTCATTTATCTTTTTCTCTCAACACACTTCTAACCTCCTAAAGGCAGAGACAATGTATTTGGATATTGCATTCCCATTTTCTAATATGAGATATCATATGCTCAGTAAATAGTCAATAAATATTTCAAAGTAAATATATACATCAACAGTCTTCTCATTCAAAAAGGGGGCATACCAGGACTGGCAAGGTCTCCAGTACTGAATATTCTACATTACTCATTATCCACTATATGCCAAGCATTATTCTAGGAAATTGGAACACAGTAGTGAAAAAAATTGATCTGGATGTTTAGCCAAAGTAATAAGACATGAACAAGATAGTCATAACTCTTGAGAAGGAAACAAGAAAATATTATTTTAAGTGATGTAACTGGAAACCACATTATTATCTAAAACAGATACCTGAGTTAGTAAGGGAGACCTTAAGATCCCAATAAATATGAGTAAATATTATTTTTAAAAATCCTTTGTAAAGAAAAAGGATTCAATATGACCAAGAGCATGTACTCTGCTATGGACAACTTACTCTTACTAACAGTAAGAAGTCAAAGCAACAGCAACAAGTTGTACACCCTTCAGCCTACTAAAACAGTCCCCAAAAATCTCTTAGAAAAATCATCTGACGTATACACAAACTACACATGTACCATTGTCTACTATACATATGTACTGCATGGGAAGGATTAAAGCAATTATATCATAACATACATCCACAAAAAACACTAAGTGTGGTACTAATGTGAAACTGGCAGCAGTAGAAACAGATACAAACTCTGTAGGTTTCTGTTACAACAATTAAGATTTAAATTCCATTCATATCCTCTGAATTTTTAATTCTAAAAATATGCTAAGAATATGATAAGAAGGGTGAGTTGGGATGAATATCTTATTCAAGAACTGTTTAAAACAGCCCCAATTGGGAAATAACCTTAAAGACCCCCAAATAAAGACTCTGGGTATGGTGTTGCAATTTCAGCTACTTGAAAGGAAGGGACAAGAGGATGGTTAGAGGCCAACTTGGGCAAAAAGTGAGATACTGTCTTAAAAAGCAAGCTGGGCATGCAATCCACCTGCCTCAGGAGCTAGGTAGATGGCAAGTAAGGTGAGCTGCAAATTGAGGCGGTAGGTGGACTGCAAGTTCCAGGCTGGAGGAAAGTTAGAATGAGATCCTATCTGAAAAGCAAATTTATTTAAAAAATCCAAAAGAACTGAGGATAGGTTCAACTGGTAGAGTGCTTACTAAGTAACTGTGAGGGTTTGAGTTCAATCCCCAGTATTACAAAAAAAAATCACTTAATATTCCACTGCATGGATAGTTCATGATTTAAAGTCACACTTACTTTTCATTTTTTAATTCTTTGGGATACTGGGGATTAAACTCCGGGCCTCATGCTTAGCAGGAAAGTGTTCTATGACTTAAGCTCTGCCCCAGTCCTTTCATTTTAGCTTTAAAAAAAAGTAGGGTGACAAACTTTTGCCAGGGCCAGCCTTACAAGAAAATGCTTTTACTTCTATCTCCAAAGCATCAGAGATTGTGGGTGTGCTCCACCACCCTTGGCTCTAAGTGGTCATTTATGTGATTTTTACTATCTATAAGTAGGGACTCATGATAATGGGATAATGGGAAAAGTCAGGCTTCACTTTCTTCCCTCATATCAGGGTTGTATTCTGAGGGGAGACAAACTACCTGGCAAATTATTGGAGGTACTAATAAACACATCTGAATAAATGGATGAATGAATGAACAAGTATAGTGAGGAAGCCCTATTTGTCCTTTGATAAACTGTTAAATACGTGTGTGTGTGTGTGTGTGTGTGTGTGTGTGTGTGTGTGTGTGTGTGTTGAAAAAAAGTATGGCACTTCTTATTCTCTTTCATAAGAATAATAAGCCTTAGGTAAGGAAAGGGGTCTACACAGGTCTGGAGTTGTCCTGGCTGGGGGTAAGGAGAAGCAGCTATAGGGCCTGTGGCCAGGACAGTCAGCATAGACAGCATAGATAGTTAAAATCCTCATGAGGAAGTGGGAGGGGGAAAGGGTGGGGAAAAGCTGATGGCCTGGAACAAGGGATCCTAGCCACATGGTTTCATGGAGGAACAGGGCTGGTATATGAGGAGACAGTGTCGGGCTCATATATAGCCTGAAGACAGTAAAGCCCAAAGTTCTCCCTCCTCTGGATACCAGTTCAATCCCTTGGCTCACTGTTTCAGGGAGCCCAGGAGACCTGAGTAATAGAATCCTGAGGCTGGAGTTTAGTCAGGTGGTGTTGTCCTAGTTACTCAGGAAGCCCAGGCAGAAAAGTCTCCCTGAGACTCTTATCATCAATTAACCACTGGGACTCAAGTGGTAGAGAGCTAGCCTTAGACACAAAGAGACTCACGGACAGCACCAAGGCCCTCAGTTCAAGCCCCACAATCAACCAAAAACAACCAAAAAAACAGCCAAAGAGAAGTTATAGCCTGGGTTATTTAACAAGTTCCAGGCCAGTCTCACCTACATGTTATAAAACAAAACAAAACAAAACCATGCCCGATAAAATTATCAATAAAACTAATAACTTTTAAAACAAGATTGCTTCAATTTTCTCTCAAAAGTGATGAGTTCCCCCCCATACTAGTATCCTTTTATCCTTTCCCCTTAAGTGACTCCCAAAGAAATACTAATTTAATACACACTACTCTACTGTCACATAATACATCTTACTAAAACTATTTTCCTAAGAAGGATAAAAACAAAAACAGCTAGTTCTTATAACAGCACACTACTTGAGCAAGAATTTTGCTGTAGTTGTTTCCTATTTAATCACCCCCAAATGATCAAAATTTTGCTGCCAGAAGCACAAACAGACATCAGAGACAATTCAGTGGTGCTGTTTATAAAACCTGTATCAAATCCTGGCTTTCTTCCCTGGCATTTATCTATAATAAAGTGACAAAAATGTCCCTGATAAAAATGCATTTCTCTTATGAGAAAGCCTTGTAGCTCAGCTCTTTGCACTCACCAGGGAGGGAAGATGTGGATGATGTCCTCGGGGTGGCCCCGGAGGTGTCCCGCCACCTCTCGGGTGAAGAGAACCTTCAGGCGAGCTCCGGGCCTTGGGGGCCCACTGTGGGTGGGGCTGGTGGCTGGCGGGCCCGCTAGCTGCTCACACACCGCAACCTGCATGCTGCATTCCTCATGGAGCTCCAGAATCTTTACAGTTAATACTCCAGATTGTCCACCTGAAAGTTGATGTAAAGAATATGAGTAAAAATGAAGCACATGGTTCATGCATGAATAAAGTGCCACTATAAAAAAAAGTGTCGTTATAAAAACAACACACTCTGAGATGGTTTTCTGTACGTGGTGAAAGTATTCTACACATTTTGCAAAGTAAAACAGACTTTCTTGTTCACTGTAATATCATCAAAATAGGCTTAATATGTTAGGTTAAACATATAAAATATATGTTTACATGTATAAATAATAAATATATAAATACACATAAAATAAAAAAGCATGATAGTCTTCTATTAGTCTTGTGCGTACAGAAACCACAGGTTCAACGCTTTAGAGCATTTTTTTTCTGTCTTTGTCTTGGGGCTTGAACTCAGGGGCGCTGTCTTTGTGCTCTTTGTGCTCATGGCTAGCACTCTACCACCTGAACCACAGTTCCACTTTTGGTGTTTGCTTGGTTAACTGGAGGTAAGAGTCTCACAGAGACTTTTCTGCTTTGACTGACTTTGAACCCTGATCCTCAGATCTCAGCCTCCTAAGCAGCTAGGACTACAGGCGTGAGCCACCAATGCCCAGCCAGAGTAAGTTTTTATTCCCCAGTTTGAACCCTTTTGATAACCACAACAAAGGGAATATAGCAACTCTCCCGATTCCTTTTCACGCTATCCCCCCACTTTTCATTATCTGATTTGATTTTAATATCACGCGTATTACTGGCTGGCTGCAACTGTTCTAATGATCATGAAGGTTAAAATTTTAGGTGCTAGAACTCGGGATTTAAATGGATGGAATTTGACCTGGATTCAGGCAGTGACTGTTTTAGTAAAGTTGACCATATTAAAGCATTTCAAACCCTCAATTTTTCTCATATCTGAAATAAAGATCATGCTCTAGTGCATATTTGTGAGAATTAAATGAGATACATGAAGTTCGGTGGTATGCATCACTTATAGTTCATTGGCCCTAGGCATCAGCTGGAAACGGTCACAGGCACCGGGGGACCTAGACCGGGATATACATTTCAATATGGCTGTAAGAGCAGAAAAAAAGATCAGTATACATGAGAAGGACAGAGTGTTTACACCACAATACAGTACACAGTTCTTCCAGCAAGTAGACAGATCTACAGTCATTAGCTGTGAGACCTCAAAAACAAGGTAGAATAAACAGGATACATAGCTCACTATGCCTATAATGTAATTAAGAAAAAAACACAGAAATGAATACAATATTGTCTATCCAAGTACAAACATACACTGGGCTGGTGATGTTGATTCGGTGGCAAAGTACTGAGCTTCACGCAGCACGTGTGAGGGCCTGAATGAGTCCATCACCAGCATGGGGTACAGGGGTACGGGGCTAGCCGGTCACACAGTAGGGCACCCATACTACTAACAAAAGTAAAACATCTTCCTGGTTCTCTACGTTGGGTGTGGCAGCTGGTACCTGGGGTTTCTAACTGTGTGTGTGAGTGTGCCACTTCCGGGCTTGGAACTCCGTGCCTGAGTGTTGCTCCTGTGATCTTCTTGCTCAAGGTGGCCACTCTTCCACTTGAGCCACACCTCCACTTCTGGTTTGTGGTGGCTGACTGGAGACGAACGTCTCATGGACTTTCCTGCCCAGGCCGGCTTCAAACCTTGATCCTTAGGTCTCAGCCTCCAATCTCAGCCTAGATCTCAATCTTCTAGAATTACAGGCATGAGCTACTGATTGATATGTGACTGGCTTTTTTCTTGTTTTCATTTTAAAAGTTTCTCCTCCGCTGGAGCCAATTTTTTTTTTGTTTGTTTGTTTGGTTTTTTGTTTTTTTTTTACCAGTCCTGGGGCTTGGACTCAGGGTCTGAGCACTGTCCCTGGCTTCTTTTTGCTCAAGGCTAGCACTCTGCCACTTGAGTCACAGCGCCACTTCTGGCCATTTTCTGTATATGTGGTGCTGGGCAATTGAACTCAGGGCCTCATGTATACGAGGCAAGCACTCTTGCCACTGGGCCATATCCCCAGCCCTGGAGCCAATTGTTAAAAGCAAAAACATTAAAAAAAAAAAAACCTGATATTTAGTTTTTATTCATACATGTTAATTTTGTTTCTTTCTCCTCACTTTCACTTCACTTCACTGAACTTCAAACTTCCTCCTTTCTTTTGTCTGTTTCCAGCACAAGTGTACATATCAATCTAGGCTATTCATCTTCCCAAAGTGCTGTCCCAGAAATAACCATTTCTAAATTCTAAAGGTTTGCACTTACCTTGTTGCAGTTTCTTGAGGGGAGGATGTAAGGGGAGGAGGTAAGGGGAGTAGGGAAGGGGACTAAAAGCCACAGTGTGAAGCTGCTGCTAGTCACCAGAGGGGGAAAAATAGAAGGAGAAATCGGCATCTGAGGACAGGCACCGACTATGATGAATACACAGTGCCTTTGCCACAACCGATGTGTTTTTGATGGGAAGGAGCTGCTCTATCATGGTAGACAGGAAACTTAGGATCACATGGAGGTCATTATGAGTTCATATACTTGTTCCCGGGCAGGGCAACTAGAGCAGAGGATGGAGCCATTTGGTCTTCAGGGCAGCAAGAGCAGAGGTAGGACATTTGGGATTCAGAAGCGAAGGGTTGAAGTACAAAATACAGGGGCTGCTGTGACCATAGAAGCACTATGGACATATTTTCAGAATCGTGAAAATGTGCACCTGTACTAGGGGGTCTTCCCAACAGTATGGCAGGCTGGCCATCGGCCTGTTATTCTTCCAAAAGCAAGTACTGTTCAGGGTTCCATGGCCACCTGCATTCTTGAGCACCTGCCCAGGCTCTTGGTCCTACAGGCTGCAGTATTTGCTAAGCAGTTCCAAGGCATGAGTAATCAATCACTTGCCAAGTAGCAGAAGTCCACTCTACTGGTACTGTCTTGGACAGCTGGGTTGAACAAGTGACATACTTTCAACGACATGCCCTAGCCCAAGAGCCTGAGCATTTATTGAGGAGTCTGTTACAGAAACATATGAACAGTATTAAGCAAAAATACCATCGTGTATCTTAGATGAATCACATTGACATTGACTGTGGTTTCTTTGAAAACCATTACAGTAAATCCTGACAATATCCCCGAAACCATGAATTCTGCTCAAGCTATGTAGCATCAAATACCTTGTATCATAAACAAGTTATTTTATGATGTTCACTATCATAATGCTTTATATACTCCACAATGCCTGGTTGGGAAGCAGGTTGGGAAGCTGTGATGAATGACTGTCACTCTGAACCCAGCGGTGAGGAGGAGAAAGCACTCCATTCTCTCCTCCAGGCAGGGCACCTCCAGAACCCTGAGAAGAGAGCAGTCGTCCTTACCAGAAGAAAATGAATCAGTGTTTTCCTCTTGCTTAAAGAAAAAAAGCAAAAGTAACCTATGCCAAATTATGTGCTTGAGGCAAGCTTCCAATCCAAGCACAAGAGATACTCACTTGACAAACAAAGAAAACTGTTTTGCAATTAAATGAATGGTACATACAAGGCCATTTCTGTGCCAGCAGGGCAGGATTTTCCATAAATACTGCAAGACTTAGCCAAAATATCACTTCATCCAGTAAGTATTCTATGAATCCTAGCCAAAAACAATTATTTCTTCCTTTAACATCCTCAAGTATCTTATCTACATTTTCTCTCTAAGAAGAGGAGCTGAATTTTCAAAAGCACCCGGTATGGGCTGTTCCTGGGAGCACTGTGATCCAGGAAATAACTCAGAAAACATGCAGCACATTGCCTGGATCAGCAAGTGGGGTAGCCAGTGATCATCACCTTTCCTGGTTCATTTTCTTACACCATCTACAAGAACCATTTTAAAAGATAAGGAAGACACTGGTCTCCCTCTTGACAGAAAATAAAGTAAAGGTTAGTTAAGCGGCACTTATTAAGAACAGAGAGATTCGATTCCCAGTCAGGGAACCAAAAACAAAACAACAAAACAAAACAAAACAAAATAAAACAAAAGAACAGAGAGAATTAGTACTACTAGCAGGTCCAATCCTAGAAATCAAGTATTCTTACAAGACAAGAGCCAAAATGACTCTTGGATAAAAACCAGTTAGAGATAGAAAATTGTGACCTGTTTCCCTCTACTTCATGATGTTAAAACATGGAGCTTATCTACAACTGTAGCAAAACAGAGTGCATTCATTGGAATGAGAAATAGCAGAACATGCAACAGAACATGCAATTAAAAAACAGAATAACTTGCCAAACACTAAATGTCAAACAGTGCCACAGAGATTAAATGGAGACCACAAATATTAATAGACAACAGCAGTGATCCTAAATGAACAGACATGAGGAGTCACATAGAATATACACCAATATATGAATCTATACAGACATATGCTGGCAGATGAAAGTTTGTGGTCAAAATGCAAAATATTGAAACCAGAGGCTAACATTTGCGGAATGAATGCATCAATTGGTACTTAATCAGCTACAGTTCCTTTAAAAATCTTTGGTTTAAAATGACAAAGAGGCTACAAAAATTAAGTGATAGAAGAATAAAATCTATTTGCGATTACTGAGACCTATGACTTATTTGATTTGGTAACCAGTCTACTTAAATGGATGTCAACTCAAATTTTCTTTAGTGGTTTATGTTGATAAGTTAACACATTATGGGATAATGAATGCTGTACAAGAACAGACAAAAAGCAGATAGTTATTAGTACATGGAAAAGATCTGAACTTACATAGCTACAGAGGACAGGAACTTCTGTATACTTTGCTCACAGAAATATTTCTTGACAATTGCTAACACTACAGTAAATTGCTCACTGAGTTATCCAAACTGCCCACACTGTAATTTGGAATTTTACTTCTACATTATTACGATCTCTCTCTATTCCAACACGCTGGCCTATCACTATCTAGTAGCCTGCTCTGAAAGTAGTACTTTCAAGAACCCACTTTTTCTTTTATTCACCCACCACACATAGGAACAAGGAGACAAACACATGTGCACGTGCATAGACGCATGCACACACACTCACACCCCCAACATATCAGCTCTAACATAGCACAGTAGGTCAAGAATGGACATCAGTGGACTTTTTTTTTTATGCCAGCCCTGGAGCTTGAACTTGGGGACTAGGTGCTGTCGCTGAGCTGTTTTGCTCAAGGCTAGTGCCCTAGCACTTGAGCCACAGCTCCACTTTAGGCTTTTGGGGGTGTTTTAATGAGAAATAAGTCTTACAGACTTCCCTGCCTAGGTTGTCTTTGAACTGCAACCCCTAGATCTCAATCTGAGTAGTCAGAATTACAGGTGTGAGCCACTGGAGTCAGGTGACAGAGCATTTTAAAAGCTTTGGGCTTCCCTGAATGATAAGATCTCTGTCCTTATTCAACACACTCTGACAAATCTTTTGTAGCACTCATGACAAACTATCAGGATGTAATAACTACTTCATATGTTACCCTTTACTTTACGGGTTTGGGGTCTAAGTCAGAACCAAAATGGCTTGGAGTATATCTGGTGTTACTTGTGAAATAGTTATCACTAAGCAACATTTCCTATTTGATTAACTTCTCAAGGGGAGGAATCTTAGCTTTGTAATACGACACGGGCTTATGACTGTCTCCACCCCTCTTGATCATACTAGGGTTTGAACCCTATGTTTGGTAGGCTAGTATTCTGCTTCTGGAGCCACACCCTAAATCCTGGTTGAATTACTTTTATGTATTTATTATTTATTTATTTACTTAACTTGCCAGTCATGGGGCTTGAACTCTGGGCCTGGGCACTGTTCCTGAGCTCTTCAGCTCAAGGCTAGGGCTCTCCCACTTTGAGCCACAGTGCCACTTCCAGTTTTCTGGTGGTTAATTGAACATAAGAATTTCACAGACTTTCCTGCCAAGGCTGGATCTGAACTGCAATCCTTAGATCTCGGCATCCCGAGTAGCTACGATGACAGGCATGAGCCACTGGTGCCCAGCAAATTACTTTATTTTGAGGTACGGTTTTTTCTTTTTGCCTGGGGCCAACCTTAGATCAATATCCTCCAAATTCAACCTCCTACCTCTGGAATTACAAACATGAAGCACTGCTGTTGTGGCTCAAGGTAGGCACAGGCCATATAGCCCTTCTGGCCCAGAATCCAGCAGAGATGGCTAAGGTTGCAATCCTGTGTACCTGTTCACAGCTCAGCAGCAGACAATGCCAGTTACTGCGGCAACTACACTATCAGCTCTGCTATAGCCTCCTTGGGTTCAATGCATGAAGTCCAGGACAACAAGGATAAGTGTGAAGAACTTTATTCAGAAGAGCAGTATCTTGCTGGAATTGTTGTTGGCTGTCACTGTCCACAGCTGCTCTGTCTGTCCATCCTCTTTTCCCCAGGAGGCTCTCGCTGTGTCTGACCCTGAGTCTAGAGGTTCTCATACTATGGGCTATGCTCTGACCTGTTGTACTTATTATCATCAGGTATTTGGGAAGGCCCCACAACATTCTGAATATTGGCTAATTCCTAATCAGGTCCCTTTGGCAAATGCTCTCCTCAGGATCACAGGAAGGTTATAGAAACTAGAACTGAGGGTGAGGCCAAGTATTTTTTTTAATTTCTTTGTTTTATTTTACGTAATGGTGATATACAGAGGGGCTAGAATTACATACGTAAGGAAGTGGATATAATTCTTGTCGAACCTTGCTATCCCCTCCCTCAATCTCTCCCACCTTCCGACCCCCTACTCCCCTCCCCCCCCCAAATTGTAAAGTTCATTTCTAACATAGTATCTGGTGAAATATTTTGAAACAATGTCTCTTCTGAATCCAGTTTTGCTAGAGCAAAATGCTATTTCAGGGGCAATAACTAATTTAGTCTTTTATTGTCATGCCCAACTATTTGTTGAGATGAAGTTTTGCTAACTTTGCTAGGGTTGGCCTTGAATCTCAATCCTTCCAATTTTCACCTTTATGCAGTTGGGATTATAGAAGTGCAGCAATTCAGGAAAGATGGTAATAGCTGAGGTGCAGGGAGTCATATAAGAACAAGAATAGTTATCTATTGAGATAGAAAAGATTTATATGAACAAGTTTCTTTTCACAGGGAAAGGGAGAGAGATCAAAAGTTGATATAAAAAAAGTGGGGATATACTAAAGTTGAGATGCTTTTAAGTTATTACAATTGCCTGGTCCTAAATGGCCTTCCCAGTCTAGTACCTGACTCTTCCAAATGTGCTCGAGGCCCACCAGAGTAATTCTCCCTTAAATGTCATGTGTACATTGAATGACAGCCACCTTGCATATGAAACCTTCAATGGCTATCTAGGGAATAAAATCAAAATTATAAGCTGAGCGCCAGTGGCTCATACCTGTTATTCTAGCTACTCAGGAAGCTGAGATCTAAGGATCATGGTTCAAAGTCAGCTAGTAGGAAAGTATGTGAGAATCTTATCACCCCTTAACCACTGAAAGGCATGAAATGTGCTGTGGCTCAAGAGGTAGAGTGCTAGCCTTGACACACACACACACACACACACACACACACACACACACACACACACACACCCTCAGTCCAAGCCGGAAGACTGGTGTACACACACCCCAAATCCAAACTATGCTCTATCCCATTGTATAGAAACTCTTTTGTTATCTATTACTTCCTTCTGGTCTAGCCTCAAATTCTATAATTCACTTAATAACTTGAAATTATTTCTCTAATATGAGGAATAAAGCCCATCACTGTCTCCCTGTGAACATCTCTCTGAGCTAATACTCTTGTTTTCCCACTACCTCTCATTTGTGTCTCTTATTTTGACATAGGAAGATAAATTTTTTTCTATTAATCTGTGAACTCAGAGCTATACCTGGAACAGTACTAATAAATACATTAAAAGCTGGATAAACTCTAATACAAACTGGTGTAAAAAAATTGGGTGACTGTTTTCAGTTCTGATTTTGCTAATAAGCAGGATATTTCTGATTTGCCTTCATTTACTACAACTGTACTTTGTATATCCAGATAACTGATTCAAATGATACTTCAAAGTGAACAATTATACATTCCAATCAAATGTAAATAAGGTTTTAGCTGTCACTGTTTGTACTGTACTGTTGTTTTTCATTAAAATACATTAAACATGAATTGTATTTAACATACAATACTCTTATTTTTGATAAGTTATAGCTATGCCAGATTTTACCAGAAATCTCTCTCCATATATAATATATATAAATGATATAGTCTAGTGAAAAGTTGAAAAATTAGTTTCTGTCAATCACTGAGTTTAAATCTAAGTTGTCATTATACTCTTTGAAATCACAGAGAATTTTAGGGAAAAGTTTACAAGACTAATAAGCACATCTCAATCATAATACCTAAAGAATTCTAGAAAAATTTACATCCTTACTCTGTAAAACAATATAATAACTTAAAAGGAACTTATGCTCCTGTATAAAATTTTAAGTCATCTGGCAATGATGAACAGACACATTTCCTAACCACAACCACTTACTGAACTGTAAACAATTGTGCTTTCACTTCTTGATTCCACATTTTTGCCTTTTCACCCAGTTTAAAATATTCTCCAAAAGCCACAATTATTCTAAGCATGAAACAGAAATCTGAAACTCAACTCATAAAAAAAATCAGACAAGACTAAGCAGGTGATCAGAATCTACAGGGATAAGAGCAATCAAAGTGAGGCTGAACACCTCGGACTCGGACTCCCAAGACACTATGACAATGTCAATAGCGCTGCCTACAACTGAGTACATCTCTTCACTCTTTGGTTCTATAGATTCCTACAGAGGGCGAACGGACAGTGAAAATCCCACTGTCAAAGAAATCGATGCATGGAAAATGCATGCAAAGAGTTCCAGGGTGTTTTCTGGAACTAAGATCTCTTAGCACAGTTAAACTCAAGGTGATGCTTATGTTTCCCTAAATTCATATAGTGTGATTATGTTTGGAGACAAAGTCTGTAAGGAAGTAGTAGTTAAATGAAGTTGTACTGGGGGGACCCCAGTCTGGAAGAATTAGCATTTGTACAAGAGATGCCAGGCGAACTCGCTCTTTTCACACATGCACACAGTGAGAAAGCAGCTACCTAAATTAGGAAAAGAGTGTTCAACAGAGCCTAACCCCACTGGTCCCACTTCTAACTTTGCAGCACTATGGAAAACACGTGAGTGTTGTCTAATCCACAGTTTGCGATGACTTTGTGACATCAGCAGGGCCAACTGAACTGGCGTGCTGTGGCACAGACAGCCGCCTGCCATACACACAGATGTGTCTGACCGGCCACCACTCATTCTGAGTACCTGGAAGGCGCCCTTTTTTCTTGTGTGCTGGTACCATGACTTGAACTCAGAAGTGTGACTATGACTGCTCGCTCACGGCTGGAATTAGACCTACCACTTGAGCTATGCCCGCTGTCTGGCATTTTACTAGTTAACGGGAGATAGAGTCTTGTGGATCTTTCTGCCTAGGCTAGCTTTGAACCATGATCCTCTCATGTCAGCTTCTTGAGTAGCCAGGGTAACAGGTGTGACCTACTGGTCCCCAGCTCAGAAACCGAATTCTTTATTGAAGAAAAATTCCTTATTCAAAACATCGTGTTTCATACTACTCTACATATTTTGGGCTCAGAAAAAAATAAAATGGTGCCACAAAATCATACTGAAAACAAGGTTTAAAAGGTCATAGGGTTAAAGAGAAAGTACACAAATACACATTTAAATAGCTCTATTTTTATAAATGAAGCATCAACTAAGAAATAAATAAGTACTGGGAAAACTTTCAGGAACTCAACTTTAAAATAGCAAGTTACTAATTATATGTGGTTACTCTAGTCCTCTAGGGTTTAAAGGCCACAAACCCACTCTCCTCCATGCAATCCTATGAATACCACAAATGCATTCACATATGTGCAAACAGCATTTTCACTGCACAGTCAACTCAGTGTGCTTCTGTGTAGCAGAGAGTTAGGATGACTTCCTGACCAACTGACAGAATCCAGGGCCTTCCTACTGCCACTGTATCTTTGATACACACCTTCAATCCTATGATTACCAGTAAAGAACTTTTTTTGTCCTTTCGTTTTTTGTAGTTGAACTCAGGGCCTTTTGCTAGAGAGGTGCTCCATCACTTGAGCCATGCTTCCAGATCTTTCCTGTATTGGCTAATTTTTTGTTGTTGTTGTTGGTTGTGGGGCTTGAACTCAGGGCCTGGGCACCGTCCCTGACCTCTTTTGCGCAATCAATGGTGGTGCTCTACCACTTGAGCCACAACTCCATTTCCGTTTTTTGAGTGGTTAATTGAAGATAAGAGTTTCACAGGGACTTTTCCACCCAGGCTGGCTTCAAATTGTAATCCCTAGATCTCAGCCTCCTGAGTAACTAGGATTACAGGTGTGAACCCCTGGCACTTAGCAATGTTGGCTAGTTTTTTTTTATGTAGGCTATTTTTTATTTATTTTTATTTTTTGGCCAGTCCTGGGCCTTGGACTCAGGGCCTGAGCACCATCCCTGGCTTCTTCCCGCTCAAGGCTAGCACTCTGCCACCTGAGCCACTGCACCCCTTCTGGACGTTTTCCATATATGTGGTGCTGGGGAATCGAACCGAGAGCTTCATGTGTAGGAGGCAAGCACTCTTGCCACTAGGCCATATTCCCAGCTCCTATGTAGGCTATTTTTAAGGTAGGATCTTGCTTTATGAGAGAGCAGGTTTGTGCTGTGAAACTTCTACTTATGCTTTTTTATGTCACTGAAGAGGACAGATGTGTGCCAATAAGCCCAATAAAATGACTAGGTAGTGGTTGAAGTACGTCTTACAAGCTATTATTTTCCCAGGCTGGTTAGAAATCTGGATCCTCACCACACCTGGCTTCTAATAAACATCTTTTAATTAATCGGTTGCATTGCTTTATTGGGGTAGAAACTGGCAAGATCCACAAGAGTAGTACATGTCTGAATAGAAGTTTAGCAAAGGCACAACTGCTAGACACAAATAGATATTGTGTCTTGGGGCTACCTCCTTGCCATGGTGCTATAACAATAAGGCAAGGAGTGAAGGAAAAATGGGAGGTGAAATTAGCTTAAAATGAGATGCTATGATAAAAACACATAGTGACCACTGCCATATAAACATCTTACTTGAAAGGCAAGCCAGCGAGAGGCAGTGAGCTCTGTCTGGTGTTCAAAATAAAACAAAACAACAACAACAACAACAACAAAAACTGTAAGAGCAGTCATACACAGAGATTCCTGAATAAAAACACTCTTTGAGAATGACAAAAACAGCAAAGTAAAATACAACACAGTAGAAATAATCTCAGATTTAATAAGGCCACCCTTTCTCAGTAAATTAAAGCAAAAATAAAGTACCCTACATAGGCCTTCAGCCCTGGCAGAGTTGAGAGCGTTATTAGACCTAGATGTCAAAAAATTTTAAATAAAACACTGGTTTCCTGAGTTAGTGGCCATGATTCAAGACTACTAGGAAATCAGATAACTTCTCTGTAGCATTTTTGTATATTTAAAATACTGCATGATACTGAAAGTACAATTACAAAGAAAGCATTAAGACAGAAAAGTGGATTAGGTCTAGTGTCTTAGGGGTCAAACTTACATGGTAAAAGCTATGGCTTGATCCCTAAAAGAATTCAGTGTTGCATGTATGCTTCAGCAGAGACCTGTCTTTAGCCAGGTGGAAAGAAAGGGTAGAAAGGGGGAGAACAGAGGCTGGGAATATGGCCTAGTGGTAGGAGTGCTTGCCTTGTACACATGAAGCCCTGGGTTCGATTCCCCAGCACCATGTATATAGAAAATAGCCAGTAGTGGTGCTGTGGCTCAAGTGGTAGAGTGCCAGCCTTGAGCAAAAAGAAGCCAGGGACAGTGCTCAGGCCCTGAGTCCAAGCCCCAGGACTGGCAACAAAACAAAACAAAACCACAAAACCAGACAGGGAGAGAACATGTGCTACAGGCTGCTCTTTGAGATCTCCAACACATTACAAAATAGCAGTTCCTGTTGTCTCGCAACTTTACAAAACATTTTACTAATTCTAGTACTAATTTCGTTCATTTGCCATTTGATAAGCTTCCTATACTTTAATGGAAAAATAAACTATTTCATAGGAAGTGCTTTGTTATAAGCCACGATCCTATCTTAGACGGCCTTATTTCTAGAAGACTCAAACATGTGAACCAGCAACACCAGGGCCATCGGCCTTGCCAACTCTCTTTCCATGGGAAATCTCAAAAAGATGAGGAGAGGGAATAGGACTCCAGTAACAATAAAAAGACTTCAATGTATACCTTACGAGGAAAACTAAAGGAAGGGGTAGGGAGGGGAGGGGGTGGGTGAGAATGTTGAAAGAGGTAATATTGATCAAGGTGCAATGTATTCATATAGTGCTTTGTTAAATGGCAACTCTTTTATGCAATTAAAAGATAATAAAAAATAAAGAAAACTGAAAATAAAGAAAATATATAACTTTAGAAAATGAGCTGAAGACCTTTGGCAAACTATATTATTGGCAAGATTTCACAGCATGGACAAATGCTAGTGATATGAACTATTCTGAGGGGGAGAAAAAAAAGACACTGTTGAGCAGGCCAAAGAAAATGCTATCTTAGCCAGTTTTATGAGTGGCAAAACCAGGGTTTTCCACACAGTTTTCACCATTAAGAAGGTCTTAAAACTATGAATAAGTTATCTATAAAGGCACATATGGAATTCAACAAAAAATACATTTACCTACAATATAATACATTTAGAATGGGTTAACTTTGCAGTCTCATTTTTGGATCATTTATAATAGAGAACAGAAACAAAGTCTAGGTCTACAAAAATTATCTTAAAACATTTTGTGAGAAAAAAAATGGAGAAAGCATAGGTTAAATAGATGCACAAGGGCATCCAAAAGAATCACTCAATTCCATAGTATAGCCAAATGTTGCCTCATGCATTTTATTTGCAGGAATAAATGTTAAAATGAATATAAGAAAAGCAGCTATAGTATTACAAATATATTAGCTATACAGTTCCAGTTTGACATTTAAGTATCCCTATGAAAGTCAGATATTAACTGTTTACTCCTGTTATTTTACACTAAAAATGATCTTTGACAATGACAGTTATAGCTCTGACAACAGAAAAACTAATATTATAGTTTCCTGACATGAATCATTCAGCCATGTTTCCATGCAAATTTTTGTGGCTCCACAGCAACAAAGAACTACATTAACTACCATCAATGCTTTGAAACTTGGGTAAGTATATAAAAAAGGGGGGACAAGCACAGGCTAACACTGCTTTGGCTTTCTGGTTTTACTGGGCTGAGGGAACATGGAGATAATCCAGAATCAGCTCCTTTGACCCCAGAAGAAAGAGGAAGTAAAAAGAGGAACTGAAGCTAGATCTTTCTGGCCAAATGAAGGCAGATACATGCTAAGGTCACAAGCAAAATCCAGAGATAAAGTGTGGTAGATAATACAGTAACCAAATAGTCTTAAGAAAAAAAAATTAAATGACTTCTTAGGGACTTTGAACTATAATAAAACAACCCTTCTTCATCCCACAGACTTTATATAATTAGAATACTACAGGATACAGAAAGTATAATTATGGTGCATTGAAAGAGAAAAGTGATTAGGCCAAGTGGCCAATATACTTTTAGACCCACAACAATCATATATATAGACCTGGAACAATCTTATATACCTGGAACTTGAAGAGGACAGAAGAAGATATAGTGACCTCCTATTTTCATGAATCATTTTCATTTCTAACATTAAACAAATATACACCGTTTTTTACATTTGGCATACTATGTAAAAGATCTCTTATATTTTGAAATGTATAAACTATTGGCAGGTATTGGTCAAATTAAATGATGGATAATCAGATACTTTTCTGGAGCTAAATATACAGTACTATAGACTTAATACAAATCGTCTGTAAAAAACACTTGTCAATAAATGAGAGATCAGCCAAGCTTATTTGGTAGAAATGATCAGCTAACCATTTTTTATCCCAACAGTCTTTAACTATTAGAAAACATCAAGGAAATTGGTAAAGTCTTTTACCAGGAATGGGGAACCCTTTTTCTGTCAGGAACCATCTGGATATTTATAACATCATTCTCGGGCCTCAATTTATTAAATTATACTTTGACAAAACAAACAAACAAACCCTAGATTTAGTGAATTTCTAGTCCTGCCTTTAGTTGCCTTGGCAGGGCCATACCAAATGATTCCACAGGCCTTATACAGCCTGTAGGTTAGATATTCCCCACTCTAATTTGAGACACACACCTATTACACAGAATCCTTAGTCTTCTTTCCCCTTGTTTCTGTATATAAATACTATCCCTGATATTCCTTCTTCCTCAAGAAGTGGGTCTGGGTCACAGCCCCGTTTCAAGAGCATCTCAACCTCAGAGAAGGTCCTTGAAAGCAGCTGGTACTAAGTTGTCAAACCTCTGGCTTCGTGTTCTTGAAAAGGTCCACAGAACCTCATTTTATGAGTTTCACTAATGAGAGTACCTAAGGCTTGCCTGAGGACCTGGGAAATGAGATGAGTCAGGTTTAAGACTCATCATCAGCTCCATCCTACCCTGCACTTTCATCAGATGCACAGGACAACTTATATAAGCTGGGCACTGTGAGAAATATCTGTAATCCAAGCTAAGCAGAAGACAAGTAGGAGGACTGCAGTCTCTAGCTGGCGAGAATGAAAAGCTAAAAAGGAGCTAATTTTCAGATGATGTAATAATATACTTAAAAGATTCTAAAGACTCCACCAAAAAAATCCTAGATCTGATACTTTCGAAAAAGTAGAATACACAGTCAGTATTTAAAATATCAGTAGCTTTCTACACTACTAACAGGCTAAGAAATCAAGAAAATAATCTCATTCACAATAGCAAGTATCTAGAAATGAACCTAACAAAGGAGGTAAATGACCACTGCGATGAAAACTATTAAAGAAACTGAAGCCACTAGGGGATGGAAAGATCTCCCATGTGCATAGATTGGCAAAATTAATATTGTGAAAATAGCTACACTACTGAAAGTAGTCTTCAGATTTAATGTAATTTATATCTATTTCAGTGTCATTTTCCACAGAAATAGAAAAATCATTCATAAAATTTACATAGCAGCATAAAAAAGCCAAAAATAATCCTGAGCAGAAAGATCAATGGTGGATATTTATTAATACTTGACTTCAAATTACGCTACAACTATATGACAAAGCCATAGTAACAGAATCAGTTCAGAACTGGCAAAAAAAAAAAAAAAGACTCAGATCAATGCAGAAGAAGATTCAGAAACTAGCTCAACATATACCAAAAATAAGTGAGAAAGACAAATATCACATGTTCTCTCATGTGTAATGCCTAAAGAAAAAAGAATGACATGGATGTGAAAAGGGCGAACAATTTAAGGGTGTGACAACTAGTAGAAGGTCAAGAGTGGAGGGATGAATATTATCAAAGTACTTCATACACATAGGAAAATAGAATAATAAGGCTTGCTGACTGTTTA
Organism: Perognathus longimembris pacificus; assembly: GCF_023159225.1. Taxonomy (NCBI): domain Eukaryota; kingdom Metazoa; phylum Chordata; class Mammalia; order Rodentia; family Heteromyidae; genus Perognathus; species Perognathus longimembris. The sequence goes on along the minus strand of NC_063178.1, from coordinate 18,833,065 downwards.
CAAAGGAATCTACAAAATAATAAAGAATGTCAATTTTTTCAAAGCATATTGTACATATGTACGTATGTATGTAAATATCACAAAATACACCCCTCTGTACCATTAGTTCCTCTTAGAGAGAGATCCTATCCCGATCCTCTTTCCAAATAGTTAACTTGGTTCACTGCTTCCCACAGGTTCATTTATATTATATTTACTCATACTTTCAAACAAGTATATAATATAAAGAATTTTCTACAAAGACAATAACTGTTTATCATACTCATTAGGATAATAGTTTTCTCTTGAAATTGTTTAATTTTTTTTTTGCCAGTCCCAGGCTTGAGCTCGGGGCCTGGGCACTGTCCCTGAGCTTCTTTTGTTCAAGGATAGCACTCTACCACTTGAGTCACAGTGCCACTTCCAGCGCACTCCAAACCCTGGGCTTCATGCATGCTAGGCAAGCACTCTGCCACTAAGCCACATTCCCAGCCTAAATAAAATATTTTTGAAGAAGAAATTAACAGACCCAACACCCCTTCATGATAAAAGCTCTGGCTCAATATATCTAAGTCAATTAATGTAATTCATCAAGGATATCCACTCCCTCCACCCTTCTTCAATATAGTACTGGAATTCCTAGCAAGAACAATAAAGCAAAAGACAAACATAAAGGGGATTCAAACAGGGAAAAAAGAAGTTCAACGATCTCTCTTTGCAGATGACATGATCCTGTATTTAAAGAACCCCATAGATTCCTCTCCCACGTTACCTGAGCAGATTTGAAACTTTGGCAAAGTAGCAGGGTATAAAATTAACCAACAAAAATCTGTATCTTTTCTGTATGTCAGCCATGAGAAGGGTGAGATTGAAATCAGGAAAGCAATTCATTTGTAATAGCCTCAAAAACTAACAAACAAAAAACAAACCTTAACTTAACCAAAGATGTGAAGGACCTATATGATGAAAATTTTAAAAATCTGAAAAGGGAAATTAAAGTAGATCTAAGGAAATGTAAACAAACCTTCCATGCACCTAGACTGGAAGAATTAACATTCTGAAAATAGCAATGCTGCCCAAAGCTATCTACTGAATGGCAATAACCATCAAAATCCCAACAATGTTCTTCAATGATATAGAATATTCAATCCAAAGACTCAAATGGAATAATAAGAGATTCAAAATAGCAAAACCTTAGCAGGAAGAACAGTGCTGGAAGAATATCAATACTAAACTTCAAACTCTATTACAAAGCCACAGTAATAGAAACAGTTTGGTACTGGCTCAAGAACAGGCCTGAGGTCCAATGGAATAGAACAGAAAACCCAGAAATTAACCTATAGACCTACAGCCACCTAATATTTGATAAGGGTGTAAAAAGACAGGATGGAAGAAAGACAGCCTCTTTAACAAATGGTGCTGGCAGAACTGGCTATCCACATGCAGAAAACTAAAGCTACATCCTTATAAGTCACCTTGCACCAGAATCAATTCCAAATAGATCAAAGACCTTAATATATGACCAGATACCTTGAAAATATTACAGGAAGGGATACACTAGGGAAAACACTAGGGCACCTTGGCATGGGTTGAAACTTCTTAAGTAAAGAACCAGAATCACAAGAAAGGTTGGATAAATGGAATTGCACAAAACTGAACAGTTTCTGCATGGCAAAGGACATAGCAAGATAAATAGAAAGCCCACAGAATGGGAAAAGATCTTTACTAGCTATGTATCAGACAAAGGCCTTATATCTAACATATACTTACAGCTCAAAAAATTAAACTCCCCAAAAACAAATCCTCAAGGCAACAACAACCTATTTAATAAATGGGCTCAAGACCTGAAGAGAAACTTCTCAGGAGAAATAAGAATGGCCAATAGACACATGAAGAGATGTTCAACATCTCTGACCATAAAAGAAATGCAAATCAAAACAACGAGAGAGAAATAAAACAACAATGAGATTCTACCTCAGCCCAGTTTGAACAGCCACTACCAAGAAAGCTAGCAATAATAATTGTTCACATGGATGTGGCTAAAAGGAAATGCTACTAGACTGTTGGTGGGAATGTAAACTCGTTTAACCATTATGGAGGTTCTGTAAAAAATTAAACACAGAGCTTCCCTATGGCCCAGAAAGCCCACTCCTGGGCAGTTTTACTAATGTCTACAAACCAGGCCACATGAAAGCCACCAGCACAACCATGCTCATTGCAGCACTGTTTACCATAGCTAAGATATGGAATCAACCCAGATGCTTCTCAGTGGATGAATGGATCAAGAAAATGTTACAGACACACACATACACACACACACACAAACACACACACACAAGAATCCCATGCTTCCATCAAAAAGAATGATATTGCCCTATTCATAAGGAAATGGAATGACTTAGAAAAAATTAAAATTATATTAAGCGAAGTTAGCTTAAAGACTAAAGGTTAAGGCAAAAAAAAATCATAGGTTGCATTGGTTTTCCTCATTTGTAATAATTAGAATGTGCCTATAAATCTACAAGTATACCCAGTGGATAGTAAAAGACAAAAATTACACTTGGATGTGATTAATTAAACAGGACTCTAAACATTCGTACAGTGAAACCAAAGAAGGCTATTCTCAGGAGAGGATCACATGGGCTCAACAGCTATGCGCATATGATCATATAAAATGATGCTTATCAAAATGAACTCCAAGAAATGGAATGGAGGTATTTTATTTTAATACTATTTGTGTGTTTTTTCCTTCTGTCTTTCCCCTTTTACTGCTGTTTTTTACTTCTGTTCTCTGTCTTGTATGTAACTTTATCTGATTTAGGGAGGTAAAGGAGAAGCACAGAAATGGTGAGGAGAAAGGGTGAACTATTCAGTGGTGATGTTCACTAGACACTATATTGGAAATGGGGGACAGGGACTTGGGAGGGAAATAACTGGAGAAAAAAAGTCAAGGGTCGGAAGGATCATTCAAGAGATAAAGTTAGTAAGACTCCATCTCAATCAATAAGCTAATAATGATGGTGTTTCACAGGTGGACAGATAGCTAGTAGGTAAGAGGATGATGGTCTGAGGCTGATTCCCCAGGCAAAATCAATAATCCTACCAGAAAAATAGATAAAGTAAAAAAGGCTTGAGGTATAGTTCAAGCGGTAGAGCATCTGTCTGACAAGCATGAGGTCCTAAGTTCAAAACCCAGCACCAAAATATATAAATAAATAAATAAATGTTTTGGCACTGAATACTTCATAAACATGTCAAACCGCATTAAACAGAGACCAAGCAGGAATTAGGACATGGCATCCCTGTGACTACATCTATAAAACCTGGTCATATTCATGGCTCTTTGTGCTTGCCAGGATTAAGGACCCACCAAGTCTGGCTATAGGTGAGATCAGGCTTTTACACACAGGGCCAAGCCTAGACACATCCTCTGTTTCATCTCTAAAACACACACGGTGGGACTCCAATTGGGAGAATGTTACGAGGACTAAATGAGTTTTTAAAAAAGGCTGGGAATGTGGCTTAGTGGTAGAGTGTTTGCCTAGCATGTACAAAGCCCAGGTTCGATTCCTCAGTACCAGAAGGATCCACAAGTGGCACTGTGGCTCAAGTGGTAGAGCGCTGGCCTTGAGCAATGAAGCTCAGGGACAGTGCCCAGGCCCTGAGTTCAAGCCCCAGCACTGGCAACACACACTCACACACACACACACACACACACACACACACACACAGCGCATGCTAGGCACTGGTGGCTTATGCCTATAATCCTAGCTCCTCAGGAGGCTGAGATCTCAGGCTGTGGATCAAAATGGTAGAGCACTAGCCTTGAGCAAAAGAGTTCAGGAACAATGCCCAGCCTCAGAGTTCAAGCCCCATGACCAAACCAAAAACCAAAAAGAAAACAAAAATTCACAAACATTGGCCATTATTATTTAGGTAAATGGCAAAAATATTTTAGAAAATTGTTTCCCCTCAGAAAATAAGGAAAGTAAAATAGTTCCTAAGGAGAAATCTGCAAAATATTTTGCCTTGACTCTATAACCGGCCACTCTATATTTACAGCCATATTTAAAAGTACTAGTTTCCAAAGCATCACCTTAATAATGAAATATATAGCCAAGGTCTCCAGGACCTTGTGAGGTCCAGCCTCTGTACCTCCTGCCATTCCCTGGGCGTCAGCTACCACACTTGTTCAGCTTCCTGTGCAATCAATACACGAGCTGCTCTTAAAAACAGCCAGGCTTGATCTGTCTGCTCAGCACAACACAAAGTAGACAAGGAAACAGGCCCACATTTAAAGTTTATTTTGGAGCTATGAATGATGACCAGGCCTGATGTCCCAGTACTCAGAAAACTAAGGCAGAAGTATCTCCAATCTGAGGACAACTCGGGCTACCTATTAAAACTTAGTCTCAAAAAAAAAAAAAGCCATTCAAGAGCTGAGGATGCAGCTTATCAGTAGACTAGCTGAATGGACAAGGCCCTAATACCACAATAAAGAAATAGAACTTTTAAGTTTTCAGTTTGAGGAACCTTGAGAGGTATATCTCAAATCTGACAAAATGATGAACACCCAAGAAAGCAGAAGCACTCAGTAAACGTTCTCTAAGGCCTTTTAGAAAGCATGGAGTTGTTCACTTGGCCACATGCACGTGAATCTACAGGTAATATAGTACTGTAGTTCATAAGGGGAATGGGTACTTTTCAAAAAGGAATGATTCTTAAATCCTACTAGGGGAAATCTGAAGACAGTCTAGTGTTACCCAACATGCTTTGTGCATGAGAGGTAAGAAAGCATAATGAAATGTTTGGAGGTGGCGGGAAGGTTTGAGGCACAGACTGAGACAAAAAGGTTTGATGGGTATATACTCGCATTCCAACTTCAAGTTGAAAACATTAAATAGATACTGCCTCTCAGTACGTAAAAAAATGATATGTGAAGAAAATTCCTTCAATGTAAAAACAATTTTTACCTGGCAAGTTTTGTATCCACCATCTCAGAAGTCTGTGCAAATCTTACCTGGAAGTGTCTTTTGGTAAGAACCATATTGAATTCTCCACAAAGAAATGGCAGATCTCTCTCTATTTTGCAGTCCATTGAGTCTTTCTGCTAGGCCACCCCTGTTTGATGAATCACAATGTATTTAGTTCAAAAGATGCTTCAAAATGACTAGCACACTTACATTTTATATCCCTAACAAAAAATGACAAAAAGCACACAAAATTTAGACATTGTTTTATATTACAATCTCTTTCTAGGAGTCAAACCTCTTTAGTTTATGGTTTTCTTAGAAACTCTGATACATAACTATGGACTAATAGTACTTCCTAAGTATATCATATTCTTCAAAATATAAGTTAAATACAAATTTAACTCCCTTAGTTCATTTATTCATTCCATTAATATACACTGCTTACTTGTTATCTGCTACATCCTGCCACTTGGCACTTTGCAAAATACAAACTATACAAGGTAGCTAGATGTCATAATGGGAGTTAGGGAGAACCTCTAAATAGCCTCAGCAGTTGAAGGAAAAAAAACAAATAAAATACAAAGTGTGTTCAGAGTTCCAATCAAGAATAATCTTTATAAGTGGTTGGTAGATACAGCACTCAAATAAGAACATTTAGGTATGAGACTCTTACATAAACTCTACAAATTATAAACATGCAAGAAAAATTCCAGTGATGGTAGGAAGGCAATTCCAATATTTGCAATGAATATACATGCTTATTGATGTATTTACAAATAGGTAAGTGGGTGACTCACACCTGTTATCCTAGCTACTCAACAAGCTAAGATCTGAGGATTGCAGTTTGAAGCCAGCTCTGGCAGGAAAGTTTGTTAGATTCTTAACAGTTAAATTACAGACAAAGCCACAAGTGGTCCTGTGGCTCAAGTGGTAGAGTGTTAGCCTTGAGCAAAAGGAGTTCAGGGACAGTGCCCAGGCCCAGAGTTCAAACTTCAAGACTGGCAAACAAACCAAAACCAAAACCAAAACCAAAAAACAAGCAAATACAAAAAACACACAAAATTATATATAACCAGTCTTTCTCTCACACTCACACACAAACACCCATTTTTTCCACTAGTCTTTCTTCTGTGACTTCCTTTGCAAGATACTAAGAGCCATTATTCCTCTTTCTCTGTTTCCACTTGCTCTAAAAATTACTTTCTTTCCTATTCTCCCAAACCTGTCCCAGAAGCTAGCTCTTTTCCATGACACAAGCTGCTGGCCCAACCACCCTCCCAAGCCCACATTCAAAACAAGATAAGGGCCTTGGTTCCATCCATGCACTACGGATTCCTTGCTCTACCAGCTCTCAGGGTACATACTTTTCTCTCCTTTCATGGAGGGATAACATCAATATGTCCAGTCTATTCCTCAGGACCATATTTGCTTTCTACTGAGACTTCTTTTCCTAGGAATTCCCTATGACTTTTCCTCTTGTGACATTCTTTACCATGGTTCTCAGTTTAATTGCTTTATTTGGGGGAGAGTATTGTTTCCTTCTTTGACAAAGAAAGTCACCTTGTATGACACAAGATTGGGACTGGTCACTCTCGTGACAACCTGTTTGCATTTCAAGGGTTACTCTAGCTAATCTTTTTCATTATACTCACAAAAAAGTAATCTGACAATATTTGTATATATTTCTATTTCTCTATCTTTATAAATATCAGAATGCTCTGTTTGGATGAACGGGTTCATAAATTAGCTTCAACAACTGCACGTCAGAATTCTAATTCTTTCCTGCCAATGTCCTTCTGCATAAACAAGTATTTTAAATTAACAGCGCAGGTGTTTGCTTTTTTAAAGATAAACACGGGGGCGGCATACTCACCTTATAAGTTTTTTGTTCTTTGATGAACTTTCTGGCGTCTTGGGAGACTTGGCTGTCTGTTTCTGGGGGGTACAGAAGATGGGCTCTGTTGAGGTCACACTTGAGACTGTAAGTCTGTCCAGAACCGGACTCACACTGGGTCCAGAATCCACATGGTATTTGTGAGGAGATTCTGAATTAATAACCAAGTTATTCTCCAGGCCATCTTCTTTGTCACTATCTGATGAATATTCTAAAATTTCTGTAGAAACTGCCTGAAAAATTAAAAAAAATGCAATTAAATATACTTTATTCATGTATACATGTCTCTCATTCTATTTCCTTCCTTTTGATTATAGTCTTCAAGCCAGCTCTTTAAATACAGTATCTGGGGCCTCCGTTTTGACATAAAATCCCACGTATTACTCTGGCTTTAAGTGTTCCCCAACACAGATGATGTTTGATCTCGACTGTCCCATTGTCGGTCCTATCGCTTACTAGCAGGCTACCTTAAGGAAGTTACTTAACTTCTCCATGTTTCTGTTCCATCTTCAAATTGAAGACACAGCTATATCTCATATAAACTCACGTTTTACAACATACCTTCACGCCTATTTTTAGGTATTTTATTTGTATTTATTTTTCCTGTAAAGATATTTTTCTTGATTTCTAAGGATAGTGAGAAATGCTGTAATGAATATCTTTCACAGGCAGTCAAAACCTTGTATTAACCATCTAAGTAAATCATATATTCTTTCAATAGTAATTTTAACAGAACCAAGGCATAGTAAGCACCTTTGGGAAAAGATAACTGGAAGCCAGTTCCCATTAAGCCCAAGCCCTCTGTTGAGAGTAAGGGATCTCATGTGTGGACACAGAGAGGATCTACAGGTTCACAGATATCAGCTGTCTTGGCCTGGTGGATATTGTCTTAAAAAAAATAAACTAATACTGAAAATTTTAAATAACTCTCATCTCCAATTAATCACCAAAAAGCCAAGGTGGAGGTATGGCTCAAGTGGCAGACTGCCAGCCTTGACTGAAAAAGCTAAGAAACAATACCTAGGCACTGAGTTCAAGCCCCAGCACCAGCACTTAAAAAAAAAAAAAGCTTTAAATATGAAAGCTACTTTCATATACTAAGCTGCTACTTCCTATAATCCTTACAAATTTCTTCATAAAATGTTCAGAAAAGATTCTTCTAAGTGATCACCCGAGGTGACTGAAGTGTCTCAAGTCTTCATCTAAACCCATGTATGAACATCTACATGTGTTGGGCTCTCTCAGATTTAAAGTTGTTTCCTACTATCATGAATAAATTTGGCTCTAATTGCTGGATGAAACATTGGTAAGGCTGCCTCAATGGCTAATGAACCAAATGAGTCATATGAAGCACTGCTCTTAAAGTTCAGAAATTAAGGGTTTAAATTGTTTTAAGGTTCTAAAATTTAAAGAGGTCAAACCGGAAGCAATAGTGGCATACCACTAATACAGGATCTCTTCTTTTATCTTTAACTGACTCCTTTAACCAAATCTTTACCCAATTGATAGAACAAAGAAAGAGAAGATAGTAATGAAACTAAAGGCATTCTTCAACAATCCAACTGCAATACAGGAAGCGTCTCATTTCACTTATATTTCATGCCAAAACAAAAGTCTCTGAAGTCGCGGCCTCCATGAGCACAAGAAGGCACGCTTTGGCAGCCCTGTGAGGATCCCTTATGTGCCTGGTGTCATGTGGGCAGGGGTTGGCTATGCCCTAACTTGCAGGCCAGGTTTGCATGTTCCCCATAACATCCTGTCAAACAGGAGCTAGTTTCGGCTCTAAGGCCTCCCACCCAATTACTGGCAAGGCCCAGACCTGTCTTCTTAGGATCCTATGAGATCATCCAGAGTGCTATGCTAAGTTCACCCTGTTTCTCCCGGGTACAGCCTGTTTCTTAAAGTCATACCGCAAATGAGAGCAGTCAGTAGCAGCGCAAGGAAAAGAACAAGAGCATTATAAGGTTACAATCATTTAATCCCTCACAAACTACTAAGCATGTTGGACAATGGGTAACAAAATAAATGCTACTGAAGACATGTTATGGCAAGTAAAATCATCAAAACCAAAATTGCTTTTAAATACTAAGAAGAATGAAACAGAACTGGTGGTTCCCATACCAATAAACTTGGTGGATCTAATGTCATCATTCCCACTTCCAATTCTAAAATGGGAATGCATTCATTTAACAAATTATAGGGGTGACTCCTAAGTATCAGGAAGCATTCTGGGTGCAAAGGACTAGAGTCCTTATCCAAGTGGTCTTTATTATCTAGTGGGATTACAACACATACATCTTAATGACAACTCTTCTCTGGCTATCCACCAACATATTGGCTATAGGAAAAGTACAATAAAACAACCCTCAAAATTAACAATACACTAACTCTTAGCTACAAATAGATCTTTAGGTTTTATGGGGATTAAAATTAATAAAATTAACACAATGACAGACAAAAGAAAGGCCTACTGGTAAAAGATACTTTCACTATCTACGTTGTGTTCTTATTTTGACTGAAACTGTATCCATGAAAATCTGAGCCAGCTAGTGAGAGGGAAAACAAAAGCTATTGGTTTTCTCACAGATTCAAGGAAAAAAAAATCTTTTCTGAGGTAAACAGGTTTAACAAGCTACACCCAGTTATACCTCTGCAAACCACTTAGCTTGCCAAACCAAATATGTTTCTAACCTCAAGTGGCAGAGGCCTAGTGAGAAAAGTTTTTCCACGGTGAATTTGCAAAAGCACCACTCCACTGCATCCCACATCCAAGGCACCTGCTCGCATGTGCCAAGGGACAAGAAATGAAGAACATGGGCAAAAATACACCAAGAGAAAAGAGGGGAGGGAGGGAGAAATAAAAATGTTCCAGGAAGGAACCTGCTGGGTCAGTCCAAGTTCATCGCGCAGAAGTCAAGGAGGAAAAAGAGCAGTTTGCCCCAACACACAGCAGATGTCCTACTTGGCCCTGCAGTTCCTCAGCCTTTGAGATTCTTGCACTTGAAGTCTGCAGTAATCACAGTTGAAGAGAAAGAGAAACAAACCTTTTTAAAGGAGAACAGTGTTCAACTGTGATATAACCTAAGAAGTCATGTTCTGTGTTTCAAAAGCTATCTGGTGAGAGATAGCCTGAGTCTCTGACCTCCTGCCAGTCTCTGAATGGGATAGGAATTATTCTTTAGTCTGTGACGGGTGAACATCATCTAACTGAGGTCTACACTCATACCTTGATAGAGAAGTAAACACAACGGCATGGTTTTTTCTTTTTTGGTGATCATTTGGGGCAGGGAGAAGTGGTGGTGGTTGCATTGTTTATAAGACAGTATCCTTATATAGTCTAGGGTACCTGGAATCCAGTTTCCTGAGGATTGAAATTATACACGTATATCATCATACCAAGGAAAAGTATGTTTAAAATCAAGTCTGTTCATTTATACAAATGAACCTGAAGCAAGACTGCAAATCGGTTTTTTTGAGCAGTAAATAGGATAAAATATGTGTCTCAGGCAAAGGCTCCACCAATGAGCTACTATCCTCAAGATCTACAAGCTAGTTCAGCAGCGAGCTACACTAATATCCTAGAAGGTGGAACCTTATGGAAGAAGGGAAAGTAGAAGCACAGAGAGAAGCCCTAGGAAGACAGAGGAGGCATGGAGCCAGGTGAGTGCTGTGAGAGAACAAAGGAAGCGAACAAAAGCAAAAGCAGTGGCACAAAGCTGGTGCGGAGCCACCTTGTGGGCCTCCACTGCAGGAGGCCTTCATGCACCTGCCAGCTTTTCCAGCATGAAGAGGACGAGGGCCTCCATTATCACATTGGTTGAATATATTCAGATAGGCTTCTTTACGGTGAGGTTTCTCAGGAGCGTTTTAGATGTTAGATGTGTATTGTAAGGCGTCTATAATAATCTTTCACTGAGCATTTCATGGTACAGATTCTCCTAAAAACACTCATTTTAATCATTTGAATGAAAATCTCTTACAAGTGAAGTTTTCCATCATTTCTTCAACTTCTGTCATCTTAAATGTTATATATTGTATATAGTTGACTATTCCCTTTATAGCTCAATTATTCTTTTTTTTTTTTTTTTTTGTTTTTTTTGTTTTTTTTGTTTTTTTTTTTGGCCAGTCCTGGGCCTTGGACTCAGTGCCTGAGCACTGTCCCTGGCTTCTTCCCGCTCAAGGCTAGCACTCTACCACCTGAGCCACAGCGCCGCTTCTGGCCGTTTTCTGTATATGTGGTGCTGGGGAATCGAACCTAGGGCCTCGTGTATCCAAGGCAGGCACTCTTGCCACTAGGCTATATCCCCAGCTCAATTATTCTTGTGCAGAACCATGGTTCTGGACACAGAGGGAGTTCTGCCTGTGCCAGATGGGTTACTCCGCCTATCATCAAGTCTGCAAGGTGCTAGCTTTTGCACTACCATAATGCCCCACTTCTGTTCCCAATGCTTTACAAGCTGACTCAAAACTTCTTGTTTACCTTGTATTTAGAAATCAGGGAGTAGAACCCTACTATACTGTTGGTGGGAATGTAAACTTGATCAACCATTCTGGAAAGCAGTATGGAGGTTCCTCAAAAGGCTAAACATAGCCTTATGACCCAGCAACCCCACGTTTGGGCATCTACCCAAAAGATTACAAGCAAGACCACACTAAAGCCACCAGTGCAACAATGTTCATTGCAGCATAATTTGCCATCATTAAAATATGGAACCAAACCATATGCCCCTCAGTATATGAATGGATCAAGAAAATGTGGTAAATATACACAATGGAATTCTACGCCTCTATCAGAAAGAATGACATTGCCCCATTCATAAGGAAATGGAAGGACTTGGGGGGAAAAAAAGCATACTAAGTGAAGTGAGCCGGACCCAAAGAAATATAGACTCTATGGTTTCCCTCACTGGGAATAATTAGTACTTGTCTAGGATAGTCCTAGCAGAAGATCACAATAGCTCAATAGCTAGTACATATTAACATATGAGATGATGCTAAGTGAAATGAACTCCCAAGTTATAGAAATAAGTAGATTACCATTGTCATTGTTATTTTCAATCTTCCATCTGAAATTATGCCACTTTCCCCAGGGATTTACCTCTGATGTCACTGTTACTGATTGTGGGACCGTGTGTGTGTGTGTGTGTGTGTGTGTGTGTGTGTGTGTGTGTGTGTGTTTATTGGAAATAGGGAAGGGAAGGGAAGGGAACAAAAAGGAAGGGGAGGGAAAGGGCACATCAAAATAGAGAGTCGAAGGGTCAAAGACAAACCAATGCGACAGCACTACTTGCAAAACTATATGCCATAATCCAATGGGGGGAAGGGAAATGGGGAGTGGGGAAGGAGGGAAATTAATGGAGGAAGAGGTAACAAGTTGGGTAAGAAGTGCACTCACTGTCTTATGTATCAAACTGTAACTTCTCTGTACATCACTTTAACAAATAATAAACATAGAGAAATTATTTTTGAAATTCTACTGTTAGAAATAGAACTGGGGCTGGGGATATAGCCTAGTGGCAAGAGTGCCTGCCTCGGATACACGAGGCCCTAGGTTCGATTCCCCAGCACCACATATACAGAAAACGGCCAGAAGCGGCGCTGTGGCTCAAGTGGCAGAGTGCTAGCCTTGAGCGGGAAGAAGCCAGGGACAGTGCTCAGGCCCTGAGTCCAAGGCCCAGGACTGGCCAAAAAAAAAAAAAAAAAAAAAAAAAAAGAAATAGAACTAATTCCAAGTAATGGACATTTTCTACATAGTTTAGCAGTGCTTTTCAAGGAAGAAAAGTGATAACTGTAACCCCTCTGTACAAAACTTTCACAATAAATAAATTAAGCATTAAAAAAGAAATCAGGGAGCAGCAACAGTCAACGTGGGAGTTGCAAAACTCCACACCAGGAAGACAAAAGTAATTGATAAAAATATAGATATAAATCTTCAGAGATGGACATCTGTCTTCAAAATCACAAAGAAGTGAAATACTAAGAGCTACTCAATTATGAAACAAATCTAGAAGGAATTATTTTGGAGGGTCAGAACCAAAGGCCCTGACTGAACTTCTAACAAGTACATATCACTATATTTCATGTGCACATGAAGGTACTTCTTTAAATAATCTCAACTTGTCAAAATAAACTATGAGATTACTGAGATCAAAGACAGTAAATTAAGTTTAGATGATTTAACTATATGTAGTTGACTAGAGTCACACAGTAAAAAAGTAAAATAATCTTTAGAATTCGCACTATCCACATAGTACCTGCACACATTACAACAGTCACTGTTTAGAAAATACTAGAAGCCAGACGAATGGCAAGGGGAGAATATTTCAATTTAATAACAGATAATAACAAATGTAACAGGTAACATGAGGTATCGCTAGAGAAAAAACAATTGGCCTATGTATTGTTCCACAACCATGAGGTTCAATAAATGTGATATACCAAGAAATTTAAAGAATTTTAAAAGGTATAAAACATTTTTCATAATGCTTCATCATCATTATTTCAATACCCAAAAGATAATATTTAATATGCTATTGGGAATTTCGCTGGTCACAATAAGCCAAAACAAAGTATGGAGCTAATTTATCATTAAGACGATTACTCTTTGATATCCATGAAACAATATGACTATGGAAAAATCAAGTGTCAGATACTTTATTTCTATAAGAAAACAGAAACAGCAAGGCAGGCTTGAAAACCCTGCTCTAAAGACATTGGCTTAAATTGTGAGCTCAAAGCAATGTTTACCATGTCTACTATGTTTACCAATTTTAAAGATTCCTGATGCCATAAGCTCATTTTAGAGAACAGCCATGTCAACTCAGAAACAACACATAAACTAAAGAATGCAGCTAGGTTACACTAAAAGTTTGTTTGCAAAGACAGTTAGTAGGCCAACTCTGGCTTGCCAGCTATAGTTGGCCAATCCTGATCCAAAATAACTGAGAATAACTGGTTTAATAATAAATAAAAATAGTTTTTCTCAACTTCTTTTCTAGCTTAAAAAATAAGAAACAAAACCAGTTTTTTTTTTGGAAAATCACAAGATTTTTAAAGTTACTTAAAGTAACTTTATATATTACAATAAAACTCAAGTTCAAATGAATGTTAAAATTCAACTCAGCACTTGCTATGGGTTGGATAAGTGTCTCCTGTCTACTTACTATGTCTTTCCTTTCTTCAATATTGTCTGTTTTTAAATGGTATTTCTTTTTTATAAAGGGAAACAGAATGTTTATTTGAAAGTGAAAGGCTTAAATGGTATTTCTTAAAATAGAGGTTTTGTCTTCTTCATTAAATTAGGGTTTACTAAATGCCAAATTTGCCCAGAACAAATTGCAAGACTAAAAGTCAACTAAAAATAAGAACATTTTAAACCAAACCATCACAAAGAGGTCTAGGAAGACAAACAGGAAGGAATTCTTAGCATGATCTCCTATGAGCATTTTTTTTAAAAGCTGGTCACTAGCACATAGTATGCTACAACTATTTTTTACCCATATACCTGTTCCTTCTCTGATACTATGGGCTAAGACTGAAGACCCCACTTGGTTTTTGGGTGCTTGGTTCTAAGAATACAGACTAGCATAGAGAAGTTTACTCTATGTAAGATTACGAAATAAATATATCTGGTCCACTTACTGAAAACTTCTCTTTATGTCATCTCTCGTATGACAAAGAAAAACTATCTTTCACAACATACCTTTCCTCATGTGTTGGAAGCCCTAGAGGTAACTGTTTTATTTGAGCACCAACAAAGGAGAAATATACTTTACACCACTTTTGCAGTTGAAAGCGTTTCTTCTGTCTTGCAATGAGAAGAGTCAAATTTCTTTTTACATTAGATATTATACATGGGAACAGACCCTCCAGAGACCATGACTCTATTTATAGACACTAATCTGTTGGTAACCACTTTAGACCCATTCCTATGCCTACAGAAGCTTTCATCTCAGCCGATAATCCTGAAGGCAGCTCCTGCACAGAAAAGATGACATTAACAGTACCTAAAAGACTCGCAGTACAGGTAACAGGAAAGAATGGATGATGAAACAAATGGAAATTTCTATCCTATTAAAGGAAAATATTACTACAATGGAGGACAGGGACTTGAAAATATAATTAAGAACATAAACCAGAAAAGTCATGGTTGAAAAATGAATGAACTTAATATAATCTTATGAGAAAATAGCAGTGGGCCACAATCTATTTTCTAGACAATGAAAACACCATGTTTCCATATATATTTCGCTCTCCAGATGAACAGATTAAACACATCCTTTAGAAAAGAAGTCCTCTGTACAGTGTTCTCTTCATAACTGCCATTTGGAACATCAACTGACTATTATGACACAGCAACTAAGAAACATGAGGCTTGTGCTGGGGACCACTTAGGACTTCCTATCTGGCTTTCTCAATTCAGCCATGATGCAATGGTGAGTGTTGCAATGCATTTACAGCACTGGATACAAGCACACTGCACCCGAGACAGAAGTGGTTGGAGAGGGCAGCACGCAGTAGGAAGTTGTCCCTACAAAGGAAATTACAGTTTCTAAGTTGAAGAGGAAGTCAAGAGGGAGAATTGAGTGGCTTAAGCACTTAAGAAAAGGTTAAAGAAACTACTTGTGGCTCAAATGCAGTTAAAACATTAAGTAGTTCAGGTAATCATTAATTATAAGTCCAAACCTTTCATGCACTTCAGGGTAAAGCTTTGCCTGAAAAAAAATCAAATAATACTTATATAATCATTATCCTCTTAGGAGCTACTTCTCTCTTGCTCTATTCCTTGTAGAAACCTTTTCCGGAAAAAAATATCTGATGATAACAGAAAGGGACAGGGAAGAACTTGGACACTGACTCACCAGTTCCTACATGCTGTAAGAATATTGGTCATGTTTATATTTTATGATGACTTGTTTCATCCTCTTCAGATATAAATCTA
Organism: Perognathus longimembris pacificus; assembly: GCF_023159225.1. Lineage (NCBI taxonomy): Eukaryota > Metazoa > Chordata > Mammalia > Rodentia > Heteromyidae > Perognathus > Perognathus longimembris. The sequence goes on along the minus strand of NC_063178.1, from coordinate 18,817,278 downwards.
CCACTCAATACACTCTGATAACTACCTGATAAGTGGCTAATTTCACAGACAGGTCATTTCCACATACGTAGGGAATGTATTCTAGTCATAGAAAACACATTTTTGTTTACATGAATACAGACTTTATAATAAGGAAGGAGGAACATCTGGTAGAAGCTGTTTGCAGCCCCTTTATCTAAAATGCTTGAACCGCAAAGGAACTTCATATTCCAGTAGCTCATCTACCTGTATTAATCATGCACAGAAGTCTTTTTCTGAATCACTGTGTTCTTATAGGCTCATCTGCTCTCCTTCCTTCAGCCTTTTTTCTCCACCTTTCCTGACTTTGCTCATTTAACAAGATTTGCTGAATACCAAGTATCTGCTAAGGGCTACTGCTAGTATACTACAAATCAGATGGCAAGCACTATAAGAGAATGAGGAAGAGAAAAATGGAGGCTAGCAGTAAAACTTCTTGTCAAATATTTAACTTCTATATATAACCACATTCCCACTGTCTATGTTGGTGTGTATAAAATGGTCCACACTGTGTGTGTATATACATATACATATATGTTGGTCATTAACTGAGTGTTTATTTTCTACAGCTGGGTAATAAACTACCATAAATGTAATAGCTTAAAACAAACAAATTTATTAGCTCACAGTTACTAGCAATCTGGTACCTTAGCTATATGCTCTGCAGAATACAACCGAGCTTTTCACAACTTAATTGTGAAAGCAGTTTAGTTCTGCTTTAGAGGCGCAGGAAAAAAAATTCAATTCCAAGCTCATTTTTGTTGGCAAAATTAAGCAAGTTGTGATTACAGGGTTAAAATTCCTATTTACTGGCTACTGAGCTGGGTCTACTGTGAGCTTTAAAATGCCGCCATGTTTCTTGTTCTGAGCCTCCCTTCTTCAGACCAGCAAAAGCACACCAAATCCTTTCCTGCTTCAAATTTATGATTTCCTCAGCCAAAAGAAGTCTGCTAGACTCCAGTTTTAGGGGCAATGGGGAGGGGGGAGGGGGGAAATGAGGGAGGAGGTAACAAGTTGGATGAGAAATGTATTTACTGCCTTACATATGAACCTGCAACCCCCTCTGTACATCACTGTGACAATAAAGAGATGGGAAAAAAAAGAAATTAGGTCAAATTCACTGAGAATAAAAGCCCCTTCTCAAAAACAAATAAGCAAATCACAGTAGTTTAAAAAAAATCCATCCTTCTCACAATCCTTCAATACTCCTCTCCCCCATTCTCTCCATCCTCAAAATGTTCTTTATGCCTAGAGCTAGATCATGTAGTAGGAAGCAGTGTAGTGGAAGTAACTTAGAACTCTACAAACAACAGTTAATAAAACAAAAAAAACTTGAAGAAATATGGTTACACATAGGTATGGTACCACACCTGCAATTCTAGAGCTCAGAGACTGAGACGAAAGGATCATGAATTCAAGGCCAACTTGGGTTAGATAGTAAAACTGTCTCAAAAGAAAAGAGAGGGTCAGGCACAGGTGGCTCATGCCTGTAATCCTAACTACTCCGTAGGCAGAGATCTGAGGATCAAGATTCGAAGCCAGCTAGGACAAGAAACTCCTCCCTAAGACTCTTATCTCCAATTAAACACACACACACACACACACACACACACACACACACACACACACACACGCCAAAAGTGAAGCTGTAGCTCAATTGGTAGAATGATAACCCTGAGCAAAACAAAAACAAAAACAAAACTCAGAGACAGTGCTCCAGCCCTGAGTTCAAGCCCTGGCATACACACAAAATGATAATAGGCTAAGTACCTTCAAACTGTTTATTTATACAAACAATGTTCTGTATTGTGTTTCTGTTTATTAACAAGTTTACAAATATAACCAAGAGCCAAGTCCAAGGGACTCTAATCTCCTATCAGCCAAAAGCAAGAAGCAGTGGCTCAAGTGGTAGGAGTGCTAGCCTTGAGCAAAAGAGCTCAGAAACAGAGCCCAGACCTTGAGTTCAAGCCCCAGGATGAGGAGGGGGGAGGAGAGAGGAAGCAAGAAAGACACACACACACACACACACACACACACACACACACACACACACACAGACAGAGAGACAGAGAGAGAGAAAGAGAGAGAGAGAGAGTATGTGGGGGATAGAGACAGGGAGGGAGAGAGAGGGAAAGGAGAGGAAACAGAAAAGAAGGTATGAAGCCAAGGGGAGGAGAGGAGAAAAGACAAAGAGAAGGAAGAGATATTATGGCACTGAAACTGTAACAACAGTTAACTACAATAACACTCAGATCTATGCTTTAATAAAGCACTTTTGGCCTTAATACATTCACCTGTGCAAATGGGTCAGAAATATTTGTATGTATCACTCTACTTCACATGACAAAAACAAATTATAATAATCTTCCCCTTGCTCAGATTTCTGTTACCCGGGATTCTAATCTTCAAATGAGTATTTTACTTATTATTCACTTTATGTACTTTTTAATGAATTTTTATTATCATAAATCTTGTCAACTTATTCTTCCTCTCCATTTCCAATACTTCATGTCTAAGTCAGGATCATTAGAAACAGAGACTTTCTCACCTGATCTCTATTCCCTTACTTTGTTTTTCTATGTCCTGTCCTCACCGTTCCTAGTGAGAAATTCCCTAATGCTGTGCTCAACCTTCTCTTCAGGAACCACACCAGCCCCTCTCTCACACACAGCTCCCGATGCTGCTCATCCTAGCGCTCACAGCCAACACCCAGTGGCCCCGAGCCCCAAACTCACAGTCAGACATCATCATCCAATCTCATACCATTCTTTTCACCTCTGGGATGTCTCACCATTTTACCCCACCTCAAACCTCTACTCAATTGCACTCTGAAGGAGAGAGAAGACACATCTAAGTCTGGAAGGACCTGTTCCACCAAGACTCCCCACTGTTCTCATCCAGTCTTTCTTGGCTATCTTCTGATCTAGACCATCTGGTATTATCTTTAACTTGCTCTGGTATCTCATCATTTTAAGGTACATTTTACCTTTCCTACTATGTATCAGGTATCATGTGTCTGTGTGTGTTTGTGAGTGTGAAGTACAGTATATCCCATCTTATGCAACATTCATAGAAAGCTAAACAATTCCTTTTCCCCACAATACATCTACAACTTCATTCTTGACCTTTCACCTATTCTTATCATCTCAAATCTTTCCTTGCCGAGAAAAACCAAGTCTTTAGGAGAGAAGTCAATAAAGTAAGCCATTCACTCTACTTTGAGTAAAGTCATAAATAGTGCAATTAAAGTGGAGTTAGATACAGCCAGTTCCTTAACTATTTTGATAGAAATTACACTTGAGACTCTAAAAGTTGATAATAAAAGCCGGGTGCCAGAGGGTCATGCCTATATTCCTAGATATTCAAGAGGCTGAAAACTGAGGATCACAGTTCAAAGCCAGCCTAGGCAGAAAAGTCTGTGAGACTCCCATCTCCCATTAACCACTTAAAAACTGGAAGTGGTATGGTGGCTCAAAGTGGTAGAGTGCTAGCCTTAAGCAAAAGACCTGAGGGTTAGTGCCCAGGCCCTGAGTTCAAGTCCCATAACAGACCAAAAAAAAAAGTGAGAATAAATAGAAAAGAGATTATAGAAAAGTATCTTTTTTCTTTCAGATATTGCGGACATATGGAAATACAATCTTTAAAGATTAGAACTTGGAAAGTGTGCAGTTTTGCGTGCCTAAGATGTAAACCAATCTGAAAGTCTATTCACAGAGGAAAGCTATGTGAATAAGGAACACTATGCCAGAGTGTAAGATACGACTTCTTGTGTCATCACGAAAGACCTGAGTCATGCCAAGCATGCTTCCAAGTGCATAGCAGCTGTGGAATACGCTGTCATCTGTCTATAAAGGGTAGGCGATAGGTCTTACAGATGGTGAGAATACATCATATCGGAGGAAGCTGGCAGTCAGATCCTGTGAAGGCAGCTTCCAGAGGAAAAACACATCTATGTCTTTACAAGTTTTCTGACAGAAAGAACTAAGCAACACGGGCATTACACCCCAAACACTTATAAACTACTACTTTTGCTACAGATGCTGAGCTAGCCGCAAGTGAGCAAGCCATGTAACCATCACAGTGGGCTCTAGACATGATGGGCCTACTTCCTACAATCACAGTTCTAGTTCTTTAGCTTCTTTTGTCTCTGTGGTCATGAAATCTTCATTTAGCTGCATACTTTCTCACAATTGCATTGGCATCATTCATCATTGTCTCAGTACTAAAAGTACGATGATATTTAACAAACTGGAAAAAAAATGTGTGACTGTTGACCACACACACTTACAAATGTTGGCTGAATCAGACTTTCATTCTGCCATCAATACAAAGAGCATCGACGCAAAGTCTGTGGCCCAGCAGTTCCAAGAACAAGGCAAAGACAGCACGAAGTGGCAATCTGTAGGTTGTTTTCCCCCTACAGAGATTTTACTTTTCATTTTCTTTACTTTTTTCTGAACTCCTTACAACATACAGAAATTGGGAAGACTGCAATGCAGACTAGAACGTTACCTCCCTAGGAATCTGGAGGATTGAGTGACAGTGAGTTGTATTCCTGAGAGGCCACAGGCAGCCAGTGCAGCTAGCTGTGCTTAGGCAGCCTCTCTGGCAGCAGCCCACCTGGCCATCCTGGCCTGGTCCAGGCCTGTGGCACATGGGCCTGGTTCCAACAACTCGCAGGGAACGCAGGCTTTGGAGCTTTTCCATATACAGTTAAAACAGATCAATAAGAAGTAGAATGAGTAGAAGAAAATTCTCCAGGCTCTCCACATTATACTTTAAGTATAATAGTTTGGTGATTACAGACTACTAAGAAAACAGAAAAAACACAAGACACATAGTAAAGAGACAGAGAGTCTAATTCTTGCTGCCTCTCAGATACATCCAGTCCCTCCACTTCTATAAGAAAGTGACAAATTGTTCTAGGTTTTTAAAACACACATACATGTGCGCGCGCAGACACACACACACACACACACGGATACATACACATAATACATTATGAAAGCCAATCCTTATCACACCATTGTAACCTTATTGGTATTGAGGATCTGAGAAGTGAAGCTGTGGCTCAAGTGATAGAATGGTAGCCTTGAGCAAGAAAGCTCATAGATACTGCTCAGGCCCCGAGTTTAAAGACAGGGGGAGAAGGAAAGAGAGGTAGACAGAGGGAGGGAGAAGGGGAGAGAGGGACTAAGAAGGGGAGGGAAGGATGGAGAGGGGGAGAGAGGGAGGGAGGAGGGAGAAGGGGAGGGAGGGACTGAGGGGGAGAGGAGGAGGGAGGGGGGAGAGAAAGGGGGAGAGAGGGAGGGAGGAGGGAGAAGGGGAGGGAGGGACTGAGGGGGAAAGGAGGAGGGAGGGGGGAGAGAGAGGGGGAGGGAATGGAAAAGAAACGAGGATTTGTGTTTTGAAGGAGGAATTCAGTGGCACATTCTGAAATAAAAACCATTCATCATATATATACATATATATGAATATATATGTGTATATATATTATTTATTTATTTATTTTGGCCAGTCCTGGTGCTTGGACTCAGGGCCTGAGCACTGTCCCTGGCTTCTTTTTCTTCAAGGCTAGCCACTCTATCACTTGAGCCACAGCGCCACTTCTGGCCTTTTCTATATATGTGGTGCTGAGGAATCGAACCTAGGGCTATGTATACGAGGCAAGCACTCTTGCCACTAGGCCATATTCCCAGCCCCTCATCATATATTCTTGAAGCACAGAAAATACCCACATTACACAGAAACAACTATACTTTGTTTGGAGATGGGATGCTCCCCACACTACACTTGAGATCAATCATACACTCTATAGGATACAATGATCAGCGATAAAAATCTCACTTCAGTTTATCTGGAGGAGTTAGATCAAATTCCTATAAATATGGGGAAACATATTTAAGCCAATTCATTTCCTACCTATGCCCCTGCAGAAAAAGTGAGACACAAAATCATTAATTTGAACTCATCAGCTTGTTATCCCAATTTGCCCCTTTAGGGATATCCAAAAAGAAAAGGTATCTCCTTCAATCACTCTGTTTCATACCTGAGATTACCAAACAAGCAGAGGCTTTGACCTGAGTTACTTTCCAAAGGGAAAAAAATGTCAACGTTGAAACAAAGATTTTTGTCCAACATAATGGTAAAAACATAATGCTAAAACATAACGGTAAACTTTTCATTGAATGACCACAGATTGATAAAAACAGAATTATTCTCAAATTTTGTAAAAGTAACAGGGTCTGAGATCCCTCCTCATTCCCATCACCAGATGTCTATGAAATCATAGTCATGCTAGAGCTAGTGTCCTAAAAGAAATTTTACAAAAATGTTGTCACTATAATTGCAAGAAACTACAGGGAATTTACTATGATTATGTATTATTTTGGTAATGTAGAAAAAACTCAACAAGGTAAGTGTACATATCCTATATCTTAAATTCTTAAATATAAATAACAGCAGGATTGAAGTCTACAAAACCAGAAAAAAAAATTCACTTAAATAAAATCTAAAGAAGCTTCCCATGGAAGTAATATAAGGGTCAGGTAAATGCTCTTGATCTGGCTGATTTCAACCGGACAAGCCAAGCCAATGTCACGCCATGCTTACTGCAAGCGACAGGGAGAAGGAATGACATGGGTTTACTTCATCTTTTCCTCTTTGCCAGACTATTATGGAAAAGAAATGGGAGAAATTAGCCTTCAAAAACTCAGGTGTTAGGTCCTTTCCCCTGACATCTCAGGAAAATGAGCCAATCTCAGAGAAGGGAACACTGTAAATACAACATCTCTCACATAGGTTATTTGGGGAGGAAATGGAAAGGACTCCCTCAACATTTATGTCTTTAATGTGTACTGGTCTGTCAAGAAAACAAGAAACAAACACAAACTCAAAACGTTTGTCCAGCAGTCAATTCACTTATTAATAATTTAGTAAAAAACGGATGCTATCACCTAAGTGGACCAGAGTGAACAGTCACACAAATTTTAGTGACTAAAAGTCCAAAAGCCCAGGGGCGGGGAATATGGCCTAGTGGCAAGAGTGCTTGCCTCATATACATGAAGCCCTGGGTTCAATCCCTCAGGCACCACATATATAGAAAAGGCCAGAAGTGGTGCTGTGGCTCAAGTGGCAGAGTGCTAGCCTTGAGCAAAAAGAAGCCAGGGACAGTGCTCAGGCCCTGAGTCCAAGCCCCAGGACTGGCCAAAAAAAAAAAAAAAAAGTTGCCTGCCTCAAAATTCAAAAGCCTACTGACATCACAAGGAAGTATACCTTATTTATATTTCAGTCAATTTCTACTTGTTGACTTTGCAGACCAAGAATTATTTTCTTACAAGGGAAAACAAAAACAAAAGCATACTTTTGTGGAAATAAGCATAAGGTTGGCTGTTCTTTCTTAGAAGTTTGGCTCAATGAAAACAAAGAACTAAACTTAAAGGCTGGGGAAAATAAATGCTATTAGTTCATCACCCTACAGAGAGAATGTAAACTGTAACCAAAGTAAACATGACAGAAGTAAAAATAAGACAAATGAGAGAAGTTTGAGTGAAGTCGATTTCTCATTGCCCTCTTAAACCTTTCACCTGTGTCTTCCTCTGGTACACAGAGGATCTGGCAGGCCTCTCTAGGAGCAGAGCGGAGTGAGACAGTCTCCCACGCAGCCCAGATAAGCACGACGAGTCCTAACAGGTACCCAACGAGTGGGTGTTTTGGTATGGGAAGCTGGTGGAATGACTATCCTTCCCTTATAATCCAAACAGACACAGCTTCATGCCAAGGTCCAGAAATCTGGATCTAAGACTACATGTAAGTCAAAGATGAAAAAGCAGAAAGCTATCATATAAGTTAAATGTTTCCAAACAGGAATGCGGTGGTACATGCCTGTAATCTCGGAACTCAGGAGGCTAAGAGGCAGAAGGATTCTCACTCTCAGTCTAGCTAGGCTACACAGCCAGACCTTGCCTCAAAAAAGAAAAGAAGTAGTCTAACCTAATTTTCCTATTTTTAAACATGACCGAGAAAAATACTTTCTGAATCTATCCCTTGAACAGTATAAAGTAAATGGCACAGCAGAATCAATATGAGGCATGGTAAAAGAGCAGTGATTTTAACAACTCAAACATAGCAAGACCAATAAGCAGTCAAAAATGTGATATCTTGGGGCTGGGAATATGGCCTAGTGGCAAGAGTGCTTGCCTCATATACATGAAGCCCTGGGTTCGATTCCCCAGCACCACATATATAGAAAACAGCCAGAAGGGGCACTGTGGCTCAAATGGCAGAGTGCTAGCCTTGAGCAAAAAGGAAGTCAGGGACAATGCTCAGGCCCTGAGTCCAAGGCCCAGGACTGGGAGAAAAAAAAAAAAAAGTGATATCTTATCAAAGCAGTTTGTGTTTATATATCAAGTCTTAAAAGAAAAAACTGTAACTGGAAAAAAGTGTCAATAAGCTTGTTTAAATAATAACTAATTACCCAGAACTACTTGCCATCCGAGACCTTCCTTCCTTGGTCAGACTCTATACTGAACTTACTGGAGTGAACCTGACCCATTTTCATCACTCAAGGACTTAACAGAAGTGTGTTCTTAGTGTGCATGCACATATACACATACATGCACAGAAATGTGTGGCAACTCATGAAGAATTATCTTCTGTATACACATTAAATTGGCATTTATCTATTATGATAAACGATATTTTGGTATAATCAGTATTTACATGATTTCCTCATTGTGCATTTTGGTCACTTGCAATGCATTAATGGATGAATTATCACTTCCACCTACTAAGAGGCAGACACTAAACCTGTGCTCTGTCCTTCCTGTGGTTACTCCCCCTTCAACATGGTACCTGGAAAATTCCACACCACCCTAAGCTGGTGTATTAGGGAGGGACAACAAGTAAAGCCAGAAACAATGTGCTGACTCACTTCCGTGGAGAGCTAGGGAAAATGTGGGTCACAGTTCATCTCTGTCATGCTTGTTTGAGTAGGAAAGAAGGAGTAAAGTTATGTCATTCCCACAGAGGTAGGTTAACTCAGCCTATAAGACAGTATAAAGATAAGAAGGCAACAGAAACACAATTTGTCATACAAAGTTGATCTTCATACTGTCTTCAGAAAAAAAACACTAATCTCTTCCATTACTTTTTGCCATTCTCCTTTTATCCTTCTTCAAATTCCAACTCTCTTAAAATGCCATCCTTGGTATAACAAGGGATAGTCCATTCCTTACTTAAAGGAATTTCTGATCTCATAATCTGTGAAACCTACATGAGTCCTAGACTGTTCAAAGTGATGATGATTCAAATCACCAACATTAAATAGTCCACACTGGCAGAAGTCCCACCAAAAGGACAATGTTTATGGCTTTGTTTCATCCATAAACGCTATAGTTTTCAGTCTTAACTACTAGAACTCTTACTGATAGCAGAAATTAGATCTCTCACCTTCTAGCAATATATAATCTCGAGGCTAAAGAAAATATACATAAAAAGTCTTGAAGATAAGCACTGGTAGCTCACACCTGGATTCCTAGCAACTCAGGAGGCTAAGATCTGAGGATCACGGTTCAAAGCCAGCCCTGGCAGAAAAGTCTGTGAGACTCTTATCTCCAATTAAATTACATAAAAACTGGAAGTGGAATTGTGTCTCAAAGTAGTAGAACACTAGCCTAGCACTAACAAAATACCTCAGGGACAATGCCTATACCCTGAGTCAAGCCCCACCACTGATCAAAAAAAAAAATAAGAAGTCTAAGTATACTGTTGACATTTTCATGACTTTTTTAAGCTTTAAGAAATTAGATCACAATGAATTCTTAGTCTTTTTTGTACCTGTTGTACATTTGTAAGTAATAAATATACTTCATGTAACTTGTTATATGGGGGTTGTCTCATGTCACTAAACCTGTAAATTAGTAACTATCCATGGTGAATCTGCTTCAAAACCTCCAATTCACCAATTTTTTAATTCAATGAACATTTGTGGAGTATTGCGTGACAACTACTACACTAAAATCTGTGGATGAGAAATTAAGATTTAAGACCAAACAAGGGATTCAAAATCATTTCCTTATTAAATTATTTTTATTTGAAAAATGCTAAAAAAAAAAAAAAACCCACAAGGGTTACAGTTATATAAGTCAGGCTAAGAGTAAGTTTCCTTTTGGATGTCACAGCAATGAGGAACAAAGGACGAACAAATGCAGCAGTGGCACTCGCTGGACACGCTGTTGAAAAATGAACTCTGCAACTTGTGTGTGGGATGGGAGGGGAAAACTAGGAGAGAGTGAGGGAAGAGGTGGAATCATTCAAAATATTTCCTTTAACATAAGACAAGCCAAATCAAGTAAGCTTTACAATATGGGGGGAAGGAGGTCACGAGGGAAAAACTGGGAGAAAAAATGAAGGAAGGGTAACACTGCTCACAAAGAAATATACTCATTACCTGACTTACATAATTGCAACCCCTCTGTACTTCATCTTTACAATAAAATTTAAATTTTCAAAAAAGGAAGGAAAAGCCAACCCCCAGGTACACAGAGCCTAAAATGGTATTAACAATAAGGCAGTCTTTAATTTGCTTACTTATAGTACTGAAATCATATTTTCACACTTACAATAACTTTTTGTGAAAGTATCTAAGTAAAATAACCACATGTATGGGTGTGTGTGTGCGCGTGTGAGTGTGTGCACGTGTGTGTGTATTCGCATATATAATACTAGATTTTTTATTAGGTAATTTAAACGAAAAAATATTTGAAAAAAATCAAGGCTACATTCCTTCAAATCTTTCTTGAATGAAAAGTTAACATGGACAATACAGTATCTACTGAATTAAACATAAATTGACGAGTAAGATAATGAGCACAGAGAATGTATTTTAACATTCTAATCCACAAGAGCTCTAGCTTTTAGGGGGAAATTTGGTTTACAAATTAACTATGTATTCTGGAATGTCTGCTCATAAATGTGACCAGTCTGGTTTAAAAAATATGCTGGGAAAATGAGCACAATTACTATGTCAGTACAGTGTCGCCTACAGCAGAAAGGACCACCAAGAGAGGTACCAGAACTAAAGATAAGTAGGTATTTATATACCAGTACACACAAGGTAATTTAAAATACATTGTAAAAGCTACCTTCAAAAATATAAAATTTGAACTAATTTTTAAGTATGATAGAGGGTCGACCAGAAGTATGAGGAAGAAAATACACCTGCAGTCCTGTGACAAGAAGATAATGTATGTCAGTGTTGTTGATGTAAAGGTTGCTGTGAATAGCCTACGTCGACAGCAGGCCTAGTCTACCCTGCTCCTGGTTGACAAGCCCTCCAATAGTGAGTCCTTTTGCTTCTCTAATTCAGATGCTTCTAAGTGGGGAAAAAAATGGCATATGGAAATATGAGGGAAAATTCTCCTTAGTTAAATTTTAGAACAAATAGATTTTTAGCAGTTTTCTTTAAATACAATTTTCCCTGCAAAATATCCTTTTTTATGATTATTAGAAATAGTAGGGTTGGGAATAAAGTAGAGCTGAAACAAACCCCTTCATAATGCTCTGTTGCAGTAAGAAGTCAAAGCAGAGCAGACACAGCACTGAGAAGCCTGGGCATGCCAGCCAAGAATGGGGGACAAGGATTGCCAAGGGAGATTTCTGCAGGAGTTGCTAACACAGCGGTGTCAGACCGAGCTGTCTACTTGCTGTGACACAAGTCACCACAGGTGCAAGAGAGCTTTAGAAAAGGAGACTGAAAAATACAAAGAAATAGCATATAAGAGTATCCCCTTCAGGTGGGTACTGGTGGCTCACACCTGTAATCCTAACTACAGAAGGATGAGATCTGAGGGTCACGGTTTGAAGCCAACCTGGGCAGAAACTCCATGAAACTCTTACCTCCAATTAAACACCAAAAAGCCAGAAGTGAAGCTGTGGCTCAAATGGCAGAGCATTTGCCTTGAACAAAAGAGCACCCGGGCCAGTTCAAGCTCCAGAACTGGTAAACAAAAACAAAACAAAAAAAATCTCCTTAAGTTTTTCCCACAGAACAGCAAAAGTTGAAACTTGTAAAGAAAACAGCAAGCACAAGTTTGAAGAAACATGTATAGAAAAGTGTTCTCCATAAGAATGGCTTACACAACAGAATCCAAAAACAAACTCAAAACAACCATACTCTCTGACCAAGTGGGCTTCATTCCACAGATGCGAGGATGGGTTAACATATGGAAACCAATAAATGTAATTCATCACATCGATAGCGCCAAGGTCAAGAACCACATGCTTATCTCAGTTGAAAAATCTGAAAAAGCTCTGGAGAAAATAGGAGTCAAAGGAGCATTCTTTAAAACAATAAAGGCCATATACAGTACTGGAATCCCTAGCCAGAGCAACCAGGCAAGAAAAGCAGATTAAAGGGCTCCACATAGGAAAAGAAGAAATTAAGATATCCCTATTTGCAGATGACATGATCTTATACTCAAACGACCCCCAAAACTCCACTCCCAAACTCCTAGAACTAATAAAACAACTCAACAACGTAGCAGAATACAAAATTAATCCACAAAAATTAGTAGCCTTTCCCTAGGCCAACAGTGTACAAATAGAAAGGGAAATCATAAAGAAAACTTCATTTGCAGTAACCTCAAGAAGAATAAAATATCTAGGAATTAACCTAACCAAAGATGTAAAGGATCTATACAATGAAAAGTATAAAAGTTTAAAGAGAATGGGGCTGGGTTGCGCGTCTCACACACACAAAAAATTTAAAGAGAGAAATCAAGGAAGACACCAGGAAATGGAAAGACATTCCCTGCTCATGGGTAGGCAGAATCAGTATTGCAAAAATGGCCATACTGCCAAAAATGATATACAAATTCAATGCAATCCTCATCAAAGTCCCAATGAAATTCTTCACTGAAATAGAGAAAACAATCCAAAAACTCATATGGAGCAACAAAAGACCTAGAATACCCAAAGCAATTATAGCCAAAAGAAGCAATGCAGGTGGTATCACAATCCCAGATTTTAAGTGCTACCACAGAGCCATAATAACAAAAACAGCTTGGTACTGGCATAAAAATAGACCTGAAGACCAATAGAATAGACTGGAAGATCCAGAAATAAAACCACACACTTACAGTCCACTGATCTTTGACAAAGGAGCCAAAGACATACAATGGAAAAAGCATAAGCTCTTCAACTATTGGTGCTGAAACAATGATAAGAGAATTACCATCAGACACCAAACCATGGATCCAGGATCCAGGAAGCTCAAGGTATGCAAAGCTGAATAAACACTAAACAAAACTACATATGACATTTTTTTCTTTTTGGTCAGTCATGGGGATTGAACTCAGGACCCAGGCAATGTCCTTGAGCTCTTTTGCTCAAAGCCAGCAGCTCCACTTCCAGTTTTCTAGGGGTTAGCTGGAAATAAAAGTCTCATAGACTTTCCTGCCTGGGCTGGTTTTGAATCATGATCCTCAGATCTCAGCCACCTGAGTAGCTAGGATTACAGGCATGAGGCACCACCACCTGGCTGACCTATCATTTTTAAACTAAAAAAAAAAGGGGGGGTGGGGCTGGGAATATGGCCTAGTGGTAAAGTGCTCGTCTCACATACTTGAAGCCCTGGGTTCGATTTCTCAGCACCACATATGTAGAAAAAGCTGGAAGTGGCGCTGTGCTCAAGTGGTAGAATGCTATCCTTGAGCAAAAAGAAGCCAGGGACGGAGCTCAGGCCCTGAGTTCAAGCCCCAGGACTGGCAAAAAAAAAAAAAAAATCAAGCTTAAGGAGTTATTTTGACAGATGCCAGAGGGAAATAACCTTACTAATAGGGACACAAATATAAAAATTTATCCTGCTGGTCATCTATGGCTTAGACATATGTAATACTAGATACTCAGGAGGTTGAATAAATTTGCTCCCAAACCTTCACAAAAATCTTCACAAAAATTAACTAAAAATGTGTCACAATCATAAGAATAAAATACTCGAAACTATAAAATTCCTAGAAGGTAAATGCAAGAAAATCTACAGATAACTTCTTGTTTGGTAAAATGTTAAGACATAACAAAGCATCATCCAAAAAGAAAAAATGGGTAAGCTGTAAGATATTAAAGTTAGAAACTTGTCTTTAAGAGAATAAAAAGATAAATCAGCCAGTGGCTCATGCTTACAATCCTAGCTCCTCAGTTGGCTGAGACCCAAGGATTACAGTTCAAATCCAGCCTGAGGAGGAACTTCATGAGACTTACCTCCAATTAACTGTTTTTTTTTTAAAAGATAGAAGTGAACATATTTAATAAATATTATCCGAACCTTACCAAAAAAACCCTTAAAATTTAACAAGAACAAACCCCTACATTGGTCAAGGCTAGAGATACAGCTCAATGACAGAATGTGGGCTTGGCATGTACAGAGCGAGCCCTCGATTCAATCCTCAGTACCAAAATAAAAAACAAAACAAAATCCCTTGAACACCTTACCAAAGAAGATATTTAGGTGGCAGAAATTTAAAAAAAGATCCCAAAGGAAGACGGTGAACAAATATATTCCAAGAAAAAAAGGTAACAGAGTCAAAATATAAAACTCCTAGCAAGTCATAAAACTATTAACTTATCTCAAGTGTCAACAGAAAGTGAGAGTCACAAGTGGAGGAGTGGTTCCACAAGTGGTAGAACACCACCTTGATTGAAAAAGCCAAGGAAGAATACAAGTCCCTCAATTTCAAGTCCCAGCACACACACACACACTAGCACATGCACACACACTTGCATGTACACACACACTCCCACACGCAAGGAAGGAAGGGGGAGAGGGAAAGAAAGGAGGAGGGAAAAGACTATATAAAGAAACCAAATTAGCAATACTAAAACTTCCCTTCATTGATACAGAAAATTAACACCAATCCTTCACAAACTTGTGAAACATTTACAAGACAGGAATATTTCTCTCTGACATGTATTTTATCCTCAAAAATCATAAATTTAAGTCCTAACATAGGATCTCAAAATGTGACTTCAGTCAAGTTTTAAAAATTAAATCCAGTAATAAAAATTATAATGACTAGTATCTTTATTTTTAAAAGAGGGATGGACTTGGGAGTCAAATCCACAAAGAGTGTATCATGTGAATGCTGGAGTTTTGCAACAAGCAAAGGAACTTCAAGAAAGACCTGAAACAGATTCTTCTGTGATATCATCAGAGGGAACATGGCTATGCCATCACTCTGATCTTGAGATAAAACATTATGTTAGACCATAAAACAAATCACTATGCTTTTTAAAAGGTTAAAAATCACATAAAACATGTTCTTGGGACACAATAAAGATAAAAATCACTAACAGAAGAAAACTGAAAAAATTCACAATACATAGAAAGTAAACAATAGGTATTAAAAAATTAGGAGTCTGGAAGAAATAAATTTTTAAAAATACTTGAAATTGATTAATAGCATAACTAAAGTTTTGAGCTTAACCACATTGGTGATGAAAGGAAAATCTAGTGGTATAATGTCATTATGAAAAATAAAAAGAACAAAGATCTAAAATCATAACCTAACTTTCAATTTATAGGACTGTAAAGGTACAATAAACACGAGACTGGCAGAAAGAGTAACAATAAGAGATTATATTAGAGGCAATTTTTTAACTGTATTTTTTTCTGTCTTTTAGTTTTTGGTACTGGGATTGAACCCAGGACATTGCACTTGGTAGGCAAGCGCTTTGCCACTGAGCTACATCCCAGCTCTAGAGGCAATTTTAAACAGATTTCTTTTTTTTAAAAAGAGAAAATTAATGAAACCAAATCTTGTTATTTGAAAATACCAACCAAATGGACAAATCATTAGCCAAAATGACAAAGAAAAGTGTGCAAATAAACAACAAATGGAAATGGAGACATGGCTCTTTCTTATAGGAATAAAATAAATTATAAGAATATAATATTGCAAATAAATGAAATAACTACAAGAGTTGGATGTATCTCTACAAACATGCAAATTACCAAAACTGACTCAAGAAGAAATAAAACATCTGAACAGAATGACACCAAGTAGAAAGAGCCAAGTAGTACATGTTTCTCAAGAAAGAAAATACCAGGACTCTTGAAAGAGGAATTAGTATCAATCTTTCCGAAACTCTTTAAAAAAATGTAAAAAGAGGGAATACTTCCTAGTCCATTCTGTTGACAAAGGCCTTACAAAGGCATCACAGGAAAACAGATTAATATCTCTCATAAATATAGATTTTTAAATCTTCAAAAAATATCAGAAAACAGAATCCAGCAGCTTACTGAAAGGATATACAGCACAAGCAAGTTTATCTTAGCATTTCATGGTTATTTCAACATACAAAAACCAATCAGTAAATTATACCACACCAATGAGATGAAGAAGGAAAATCACATCACCCCATCTACACAAATTTAGTAAATCTAACACCCTTTCATGATTAACAATCTAGGAATAGGAAAAGAATCTGCCTACCAGATATAAGGCACTTATGAAAAAGTCAAAGCTAACATATTCAAGAGAGAAAGCATCTCCTCTGACATCAGAAACAACACAAAACTCCACTCAGCGTTACATTGGCAGTTCTATCCAAATCATTTAGGAAAGAAAAAAGGAATAGAAAGCAGAATTAAAACCATTTCTATTACCATATGATATGATCCTAACTTCCCTCCCCAAGAAAAAATAATTAAAGCTAGTAACCAAACTCATCAAAGCTTTAGGATACTAAAATCTATTACATTTCTATATCTTAGCAATGAACAATCTCAAGAGAAAACTCAGAAAATGTTTTAAAAAATTAAATTAGACTAAGCTAAGAAAAATAGGAATAGATAGGAATAAATTTAAATAACAGATGTGTATACTGAACAATGTAAAACATTGGTGAATTATTTTTTCCCATTTATTTTAACAGTAATCAATTCATGGAGATTTTAAAAGCTAGCAGCATTTGAACTCTTGATTTTTTTACATGACCTAAAAGCCTAGGACATTAAAAAATTTTAGTCTAAAAGATATTGTAGTTGTGTCAATATCCTTTTTGATGAAAGAACTGAAGCTAGAAATAGAAACAAATGTACCTGAAATTAATGAAGGATATATATGACAAACCTATAGTCAATATCATGTTAAAAGGAGAAAACGAGAAATCATTCCCCATACAGGCAAAAATAGGACAGGAGTCTACTCTTCCCGTTCTTATTCAGTATGATAATAGAATTCCTAAACAGAGCAGTAAGAAATGAGAAAGAGAAGAAATTCAAACAGAGAAGTCAGATTATGCCTATGTGCAGATGACATGATTCTGAACTGGAGAGACCCTACAGACTCTGCCAAAATAATAATAATAATAATAATAATAATAATAAAACCTCCTTCTAGCCAGGCACTGGTGGCTCAGATCTATAATCCCAGCTACTCATAGGCTCAAGTCTGAGGATCACAGTTCCAAGCCATTCCTAACAGGAAAGTCTATGAGACTTATCTCCAACTAACCACCAGAAAAGCAGACGTGGTGCTGTGGGTCAAAGTGGTATAGCAAAAACACTCAGGGACAGCTCCAGGCCTTAAGTTCAAGCCTCATGACTGACAAAAACAAAATAAAAATAAAAAAAACTCTTCTAGATCTGAAAAACAACTTTGGAAAGAGAGCTGTTTATCAGAACATTAACATTCAAAAAATGTAACTTTTCCATATACCTACAGAATCTACAGAGAGAGAAATCAAGGAAATGATTCCATTCATAGTAGTCTCGAGAGCAGATACCTAGGTAAAAATTTAACCAAGGAAGTGAGAGACTAAAAGAACATTACAAAACCTGGAAGAAAAAAAAAATAGAAGAAAACACTGAAAAATGGTAAGACCTGGTAAACACCTGAAAGTGGTAAGTCATGGACTGGCAGAATCAATACAGTGAAAATAGTCATAATGCCAAAAAATCTATAGATCCAATGCAATAGTCATCAAAGTCTTAATGTCATTCATGGCAGCAACATCAACTCAAGCAAAAGAAGAACTTCTTCTATAGGCTAGTTCTTCTCAGAAATATATTCCTAAAATGTATGTTCAACTTCCCTGGGTTCCTTGTTCATTCATGACACTGTGTTGTGCTTTCTTAAAGATAATATTCAGAGGACTTATGTTGTACACTATCAATTAGTGATTATAGTACTGAACCAATGTATACCCTGGCATACACACACACGCATACACACACAAACACACACACACACAAAAATCTTAATATTTATTTCTAATCCTTCTGTGTGCTGTTGTGTTTTATTTCATGAACCTCAATGCACCAACAGAATACATTCCTAAATAAATGAACTGATCAAAGATAATGCACGTTAAAAAATGTGCTTTACATACATTAGTCCATTCTTCTTCATAACAACTTAGTAAAATGGATTTTTTTAATTTTATATATCAGAAAACTGATACAAAAGCTAGAAACTGACTGAAACTTAGTTTGTATATAGTTTTGAGTTAGGAACAAATCCCCACCTTGACTTCTAGACCGTATTATTTTTCTACTTTGTAATGTGGCTCCTCGAGCTTTAAAATTAAATACATGTGGGTATCAACCTGTATTATACCAACTAATGCTGTTCTTGAATCGTAACTCCAAATGGGTGTGTGCTTGAGACTCCTTCATTGGTGATACATGGGTAACAGATTCCCCATCATATACACGTGTCTGTCTCTTCTAGTGATTGGAAAAGAACAAGAAAGATAATGTTGAAAATCACATTCAATTAGCATGATATGGCAAACAGCTGCTGCATTCAAATCTTGTTTGAGATTGTTAAGCTTATATAATGTTTGTACATGTGGCACAATTTTGAAAAATAAAGAAGTTGAACGAAATAAAGTCTTAATGTCAGTCTTCACAGAAATAGAAATATCAATCTAAAAATTCACAAGGAAACATCAAAGATCCTCAAAAGCAAAAGAAATTCAGAATGAAATGAGAAACTTAGGAGCAATCATAATATTCAACTTTATACTACTTAGAACAGTAATAAAAATAGCTCAGTACAAGCACAAAGCAAATCCAAAAACCAATGGAACACAATTTTAAAAAACTAGATAAATACCAACATTTTAATTTTCAACAAAAGTGCCAAACATACATACTAGGGAAAAGACAGACTTTTCAACAAATAGTGCTGGGAAAATAGTTAGCTACTGGCAGGAAACTAAAACTTGAACCCTACCAGCTCCAAATGCATCAGAGAACTCAAAATAAGAACTGAAATTTTAATACAGAGAAAACCTTGTAAGTTATAGGCACAATTATGATTATAATAGTTATTACTATTTTGCCAGTCCTAGGGCTTGAACTCAGGGCCTGGGCACTGTCCCTGAGCTTCTTTGGCTCAAGGCTAGCACGCTACCACATGAGCCACAGTGCCACTTTCGGCTTTTTCTGTTTATATGATACTGAGCAATCAACCCAGGGCTTCATGCATGCTAGGCAAGCACTCTACCACTAACCCATATTCCCAGCCCGATAATTATTCTTTTAAGTATTATTTTCTTGCAAAAAAAATCCAAAAATTTGACTGTGATTATATCAAATCTTTTCTTTTAAAGTTTGTATTATCAAACGGAATTACAGAGAGGTTACAGTTTCATACAACTATATCAAATCTTTACACAGGAAAAAAAAACCCACAAAGGATATCCAGAATATACATAGCTCAAAAAACTGAACAACGAAACCCAAGTAATTCATAAATGAGCAAGCAAATCAGCTACTAAGAAGGCTGAGATTTGAGGATCAAAGTTCAAAGCTAGCCTAGATAGGCAAATCCCGGGAATGTATCTCCAATTAACCAGCAAAAAGCTGCAACTAGAAGTATAGCTCAAGTAGTAGTAGATCATTAGCTGTAAGTAAAAAAAGCTGCAAGCACAAGGTCCCAAGTTCAAGCTCCAGTACTGACATAAGATAAATAGACAAGCGAACGGGATAGTTGCCAAAAGAAGAAATTATGAGTGGTTAATAGATATCATCCAGGCAGGAAGTGCAAATCAAAACCACATTAGAAGCCAGGGAAGGAGTGACACTGTCCAAAAAGAAATGCACTCTACCTGACTTACATAGTGGTAACCCCTCTGTACATCCCCTTTATAATAACAACACAAAATTTTTAACCAACACAAACAAAAAAACACATTAAGATTCCATTTCATCCCAGTCAGAATGGATGAAATTTGCTTCTAGAAAGCAAATAACAGCAAATGCTAACACGGATACAGGTAAAAGGAACCCTCATACACTGCTGGTAGGAATGTAAAATGGTGTAACCAACTAGGAAATCAATATCAAGGATCCTCACAAAACTAAAAGTAGACCTACCTTTATGACTCTATTATATCACTCTTGGGCATCTATCCAAAGGAGTGTAAATCAACATGTAAGAGGAATGGACACCTGCACACCCATTTATTCACAATAGCAAAGTGGTGGAATCAGCCTAGATGCCCTACAAGCAATGACTGGATACAGGAAATGTGGAATACAAACAAAACGAGGTATAACTTGATAAAGAAGAATGAAATTATGCCATCTGCAGGAAAATGAATGGAATTGGATATCATATTTACTAAGTTCAAGTCAATATGTGACACCTAGGTCTAAAATGACCAGAGTAATAATAATGAGACTGAAATGCAAATTAGTCTCTGTTGAAGGGGACTATTGAATAGGAGGGGTCAGGGAAATGGAGTGATTATAGGATTGGGGAGAAGAGCAAAGTACATTACATATATATGAACTGAGATAGTATGACAAACTTCAGCCATATTATTTGTAAAAGGAAGGGAGAAGATTGGGGGAGAGGAATATTGTAAAGTTATGAACTTGCCCCAAATACTCTATATGTGCCAGGTGCTGATGGCTCACATCTGTAATCCTAGCTACTTGGAGGATGTCGATCTGAAGGCAACAGGGCAACAGAAATATTTCTAAGACCCCATCTCAACCAAGATGGGTAGGGTAGCATGCACCTGCCATCTACGCCACTCAGAAGGTGTGAATAGTAGGATCTAGCTCCAAGTCTGCCTGGATAGAAACTGAGACCTTATTTGAAAAATAACAAACACAAAGAGGCCTACGGGCAGGGGTGTGTCTACTGCCTAGCAGAGTTAAATTTTTAATTCAAACCAAAATATCAGAGAAAAGAACAACAAAAAGAGTTGTGACCATAGCTGTGTCCATACACATATGCATATCATTGTGTGTATTAATATATAATAAATATATAACATATATAAATAAATATAATATATAATAATTTTATTTATTTAATAACATTATCTGTATACTTTTTTTTGGTCATGGGACCTGAACTGTGAGCCCAGGTGCTGTCCCTGAGCTCTACAGCTCAAGGATAGCAGTCTACCACTTGAGCCACAGTTGTACCTCTGGTTTTCTGATGGTTAATTGGAGATAAGAGTCTCATGGACTTTCCTGTCCAAGTTGCTTTGAATTGTGATACTTAGGTCTCAGCCTCCTAAGAGTACAGGCATGAGCCACCAACACCCAGCACTATACATTTTTAAATGGTCAAGATGACAAGTTTATATTGTATGTATTTCATAACTAAATATGATTTTTAAACATAAAATGTTTGAAGCTTGTCAGATCACTTTCTTATAAATGGTTAAAATCCTATGTTACATTAAAAAACAACTCCAAAATTTGATCTTTACTTAGATCATTTTTTTCCCTACCTATACTGGTAAGAATATAAAGAAGACATCTACTTTATAACAATGGATCTAAATTTCAAGTTTGAAAACCACATTTGCCTTCTCTTAAAATTCATATGAAAGCCGCGGGTAGTGGTGTCTCATGTCTGTAATCCTAGGATAGGAGGGTAAAATACAAGGATTGTGATTTAAAGCTAGCCAGGCAAGAAAAGTCTGCAAGACTCTTACCTCCAAATAACCATCAAAAAGCTGGTGGCTCAAGTGGTAGAGCACTGGCCTTGACCAAAAAAACCTCAAGGCCAGAGGCCATGCCCTGAGTTTAAGCCCTGGGACTAACACTGAAAATTAAATAATTAATATAAATTATTTCTGGATCTTTTACAAGCTTTGTTCTCTCTTATTAAAAAGCCCAAATCTCATTTGGTTTATCTGATGTTTATTATGTCGATTACAGTGTACTTGCATACGGGTCACTACGTAAAGCATATGAGAATTACATAACAGTAATTTCCTGAAAAATGTAGGTTATGAAGACAACTCCCTGCTTTGCCTCTGCTGCCCTCTACAGGAATGATCTGAGAAAACACGAACAAAACAATATTAGAAAGTAGTGCCACAGTACTGCCAAACTAAATACCAATATTTTAAGACTTTTCATGGCTTACCCAATATCACTGTAACTGATTTTAGCACCCTAGATATTGTTATATATGTGTATTGGAACTAGGGAAGAGAAAGGGCATACCGAAATCAAGAGAAAAAGGATAAAAAGACAAATCAATGCAACAGCAATATTTACAAAACTATATGGTGTAAACCAACTGTACAACTCATGGGGGGGGGATGGGGAAGGGGGAGGCGGGGAAAAAATGAGGGAGGAGATAACAAGTTAACAAGTTGGATAAGAAATGTACTCACTGCCTTACATATGAAACTGTAACCCCTCTGTACATCACTTTAACAATAAAGCAGTGAAAAATAATTCTAGAAATACTACACAGAATTATTTTAGGGTTTGGCTCTTCTGCTTTTGCTCCAAATAGTAACTCCAAGAAGTACAACATCAATAATTAAAAATATATAGCATCAAGCTAAATGGGTTAGAGTCTCATTTTGTCATCTACTAGCTACACATCCATTTCCTCATCTTTAAAATGGGGGAGGGGGGTCAATAGTATTACCACTATTGACACAGTAAAATGGCTACAGCCATAGCTTGCAAGCTGAAGTGGCCAAATTAGAATTCTGGCTCAGTTACTTACTTGCTACTTGAGAGAAGAAGGAAAATTATTTTGTTTCTGTTTCATAATCCTCTTCTGGAAAATATATTAAGTTTAAATGATCTGAAAATATACATTAAGTATTTTGCACTCAACAAGAAAGTACTCAATATGTTAACTGATATTACAAGTCCAGTTGCCTTTACAAAAGCAATAATAGGATTCTGTTTCCAAGAACTCCATGAAACCATGATCACAGGCAAGGTTCTACGTTGAATTAATAGCCCTGACCTCACTTCAGCATGGCAAGGGATTCAAGACAGATCTGAATTATAACCAATTCTTCCCTCTGAATTTAAGTATAATTCTGCTATGGACATACACACATACACACACAAACACACACACACATGCACTCACACACGCACTGAGCATGGTGGTACACTTCCAAAATTCCAACTACAAGAGGCAGAAATAGGAGGATATCAGGCAAAAATGGCTGGAGTCTCGGCTCAAGTACACTTGTGAGGCACTGACTTCAACTCCAGAATGAGGGGGAGGGAGGAGGAATGGGAGGGAGTGGGGTGGCTAGGAATATGAATTAACAGGTAATCAGCTACTGGAGCAACCATGGCAGTAAGTGAATATTGAGAAAATAACTTAAAGGATGTTTTTTAAATTCAAGACGACAATACCAATAGAAGCAGAGACTAACAAGAAATTTTTACTTCTATACAGAATTTATTAGTCTAGTCTATATCTTGAAAGATTCCCATATATTTTAGGTTGCCACATACTTCTGAGTAATGCTACTAATTAATTCCAATTAAGTAAACAATGAGTAATCACAAAGATTGAGAAGAATCAGAAAACTATAACATCACCAAAAAGAAAACCCAACGAAATAAAGCAGCAGTAAGATGCTCCAGAGAAAAGGAGACTTAAAAACTTCTTGACTATGTTAAATACTTCCGTGAGGGCTGGGAATGTGGCTTAGTGGTAAAGCACTTGCCTAGCATGCATGAAGCCCTGGGTTCGATTCCTCAGCACCCGATAAACAGAAAAAGCCTAAAGTGGCACTGTGGCTCAAGTGGTAGAGTGCTAGCCTTGAGCAAAAAGAAACCAACGACAGCACTCAGGCGCTGAGTTCAAGCCCCAGGACTGGCAAAAAAAAAATCGTTCCATGAGTTGTAAGAAAGTAGAGACATGATTAAATAAAATCAGTTAACCCAATAAGTGAAATTAAAAGTTTAACAAAAATATAGAAACTATTAAAAAATAAAACAAATAAAAATCCTTGAGCTAAGGAACACAATGATGCAACTGAAAAATTCCACAGAGCTTCAACAACTGACTCAACAAAGCAGAACAGTAGAGTCTGAAGATAAGTCATCTAAAATTACCAAGAGAGAAAAAAGCAAAAGGACTGGAGGGAGGGCAAGGAGGAGAAAGCTTAAAGATAAAATGTCAGAAATTTCCCCAAATCTAGGGAGAGATACATATATCTAGGTACAAAAATCTCAAATAGCTACCAAGATTGAATCCTAATATTATTACACCAAACCATATAACTAAACCATTAAAAAAAATCAAACAAAAAGGGGATCTTGGAAACAACAAGAGAAAAAAAAGCATATTACATACAAAGCATCTCTAATACAGGTATCAACAGATTTTTCAGCACAAATCTTTCAGATTAGAAGAAACTGGCAATGATATGCTCAAAGTCCTGTAAATAAACTACACACTGATAAAAAGCTGTCCTCAGAAAGGAAGGAGAACTAGGTGTGGTGGTATACTTCTTAATACCATTACTTGAAAGACAGGGGCAAAAGTATTCCAAGTTCCAAGCCACTCTGAGCTACAGGTTGTATTCTGTCTCAAAACAAAAAAGAAGAGCTAAACGAATAATCTAGGTATACATAAAAGATATAAAATGAGATATCAAAAACAAGATATGAGAGGGTAGAATAAAAGTGAAGACTTTAAAAATATGTTTGAAGCCAAGCCTGCTGGCTTACACCTATAATTCTAGCTACTCAGGAGGTGAAGATCTGAGGGCTGTGGGTTAAGGCCAGCCTCAGCAGAAAAGTCCATGAGACTCTTACCTGGAGTTAGCCAGCAAAGATCCAGAACCAGAGGTATGGCTCAAGTGGAAGAGTGCTAGCCTTGAGTGGAAAACACAAGCAAGAGAGAGGCCCTGAATTCAAGCCCTGATACCTGTGCCAAAAAAAAAAAAAAAAAAAAAAAGGCTTGAAAGTGCTACTGGTTCAAAAAATAGCATTGTAACTATAAGATGTTATACGTCAGCCTGACAACACCAATAAGTAAAAACACAGTAAATACATAAAATCTTCCTGTGTTTTATTCTTTATAGCATAAAGTACAGAATCTAATCAGACTAAGACAGATAATCATTTAATCACAAAAGCACAAGAGAGCATAGAAGGATAAATGAAAAGATTTATTAAGACAACCAAAAAAAAAAAAAAAAAAAGATCCCACCAGTGTCTCACAACTGTAATCCTAGCTACTCAGGAAGCTGAGATCTAGGGCTCTCAGTTCAAAGCCAGACTGAGCAGGAAAATTATGAGACTTATCTCAAGTGATAGAATGACAAAAGAAGCTCAGGGACAGTGCCCAAGCCCTGAGGTCAAGCCCCAAGATTGGCACACAAAAACAAACAAAAAACAACCAAGAACCAATGGCAGGAGTAAGTCTTTACCTTTGGATTAGTATCTTGAATTTAAATACATGAGTCCAGGGCTAGGAATGTGGCTCAGTGGCAGAGTGCTTGCCTTAGCATGCACAAAGCCCTGGGTTTGATCCTTAGCCCCACATACACAGAAAAAGCCACAAGTGGCGCTGGGGCTCAAGGGGTAGAGTGCTAGCCTTGAGCAAAAAGAAGCCAGGGACCGTGGCCAGGCCCTGAGCCCCAAGGCTTAGAGCCGACAAAATAAATAAATAAATAAGTCCAGTCAAAACTAGCTAAATGGATTTTACAAAGATTGCAAAATCCACATGTATGCTGTGCCAAGAATGGCGGTGCCCTTAGAATACATGTAAACTGAAAGTGAAAGGGTCAGAAAGGTTTCCTGCACAAGTGGAAACGAAAGCAGCAGAAGTAGCTATAGTCACATGAGATTGGTTAGGGACGCCAAGGTGGTGGTGCACGCCCGAAATCCCCACACGAAGAAAGATGAAGGGGGAAACCAAGTACCAGGCCGGCCTCAACTGCACTGCAAGACCCTGCCTAAAGGAAGGAAGAGGGAGAGGACAGCAGGGGAGGGAAGGAGGAAGGAAAGCCGGGAGAAGGCAGGAGGGGAAATGATCTTCAAGTTACAAACTGTAAGGAAAGAAGTTCATTTTACAATGATAAAGGGATTGATCCATCCGGAGGATTTAACAATTTCAAGCGCAAATAATATATCTCAAGAAAGAGTGTATCATAGAATTAATATACTTTCATTACTCACTATCAACAACAGACAAATAGTAAATAAGGAAAAAACACTGGAATTGAACAATCTATCTAAGTCATTAGCAAGTACTGAGTCTAAACTGGTAGTTAAAAAAAAAAAAAAAAGAAAGCCTGAAACCTGGCAACTTCCCTGCTGAATTCTACCTAACACTTGAAGAATTAATATCAATCCTTCCCAAAATGCTCCAAAAATAATTTCAAACTGAGAGAAAAAAAATCTGTATAACTGAGCACTCATAATCTAAAACTTTGTGCATGCTACCACATGCTACTTTTTGCACAGTACCACAAGTAGAAAATTCCATGTCTGACGTCATGCAATAAGTTGTAACCAAAAGGCAAGTTCAGCGGGGCACTAGTGGGACGTCAATAATCCTAGGTATTCAGAAAAACCTTACCAAGGGATAGCACAATCAAATTGCTTAAAACCAGAAATAGGGAAAAGCTTAAGAGCTTAAAAATTAAAATAGCTGGCCAGGTATTGGTGACTCACTCTTGTAGTACTAGCATTGCAGGAGGCTGAGATCTGGAGGACCAAGGCTCAAAGCCAGTCTAAGCAGATTCCATTTCCAATGAGCCAGCATACAAAATGGCTAGAGGCATGGCTGAAGGGCAGAGCACCAGCTGATGAGCTAGCAAGTAGAGAAAACAAGGGGCTTCTGTAACAGTAACTATGGAATTAAAAGACAATGAAACTATACTGAAAGTCTTGAAGGAAAATTATTCCCAACCTAAAATTCTGTACCAATTTGCAACCATTTATCATTGCATATTAAAAGCATCTTCAAACATGTCAAGTCTCAAAAACTGTTCTATAAATCACTTAGAAGAAACAACTGGAAGATATGTTCACTAAAGTCAGAATGAAAACCAAGCGAAAAGTAAAGATGAAACAGAGTAAAATGGAGCTGCATGAAGAAGAGAGCTGTGCAAAAAATTCCCGTACTGTAATGATATGGAATTGCACTGTTCATTGCAGGAGTGCTTGGTTCCCAGTTGGTAGTGCTATTTTGAGCGGTGAGACCTCGACGGAGGAAGTAGGTCACTGGGTGTGTGCCTTAGATAGCTGCTGTTTGTAGCAGTGGCCACTTCCACTCCTGTCTATGTCCTGTCCATTACTACTATTTAATAAGACTCTTCTCTGTCACTGTCAAACACTCCTGCTGCCGGGACTAAACCCTCCGAGCCAAAGTAAATCTTTCCTATTTTAAGGTTCTCTCAAATATTTTTATCACAGCCATGCCAAAGTAACTAATACTAAAGGTAAAACGAGGCCTTAGGGAGACAATAAGCAATTAGAGAAAATTGGAGTGCATAGGAAGCTGAGGTCTGGAATTCTCCAAGTAAACGGAACAGATAGAATGCCTGAAGACTGAAGATTTTATTAGTAGAAAGAAAAACTCCAAAACTCCAAAGTAATTGCTAAGCCCCAGAGGGGAAAAGGCTGTGAAAGAAATTCTAATTCTTCTCTACAATTCACTTTAGTGATTATTATTGATGAACAATCATAATTATCGAATACTAATCTAACCAACTGTTGATACATCTGATAGGGTTAGGGTTAGGGAGAATGAAAAGATGCAAATGTTCAAGGTACAGTTGAGAGTGAAGGGTGTGTAACAAGGACTCAGTATTCATGTACTGCCAAGCCCATTATTTACAGATAAAGGGGTTAGCCTGACATTGAGACAGAGAGGAGCTAAGAATAAAAGAATCCACTGGAATAAAAAAGCAGTTATCCCTGAAAAAGGTGGGGGGGGGGGAGGCGCCAAGGGTAAGAGTGGGAACATCAATAGGCTATAATTAACAAATGTTACCTAGTTTATAAAAGTTTTTAAACAGTTTGCTCTTACATATAAGCAAATGTTACACAGCAAACAAAAGTTTTCGAAATAATTCATTGTTACCTTAAGGAGCTCAGGCTTCCTGTCATCGCTTGCCAAAGAATGACTACTCGCACAAGAAGCGCAGTCCGAGATGTCCACAGCGCCCTCTCCATCTTCAGACTCATCGCCGTCGCTAGCGTCTTCCCTGTCACTATCCATGTCCCAGTCAATACACTGTACTTCACCTAAAACAAATCCAAGTCTTCACTTTCTTCATTTTATAGCCCCTTAATGTTTATTTATAAAATAGACTCTCAGTAGCTAGTATACTATAACTTTTTAAAAATTTACTGACAATAGAAAATGCATTCCTACTTCTCTCTAGTCACTGTTTCTTCTTTCTCCTATTAGTTGTTTTTAAATGCTTGTAATTTTGCCGGCATGTGCATGAAAATTAAATACCATTCTATCCTCCACTCTTACAGCTTATTCTTGATTCTTGCATCTTGACATTTCTAGTTAAAAAGAGTTTTTTTCTTACTAGTAAACACACAGCATTCTAATTCTTCTCTACCATTACTTCATCATGGAATCGTATTTTTATTTAAACAGTCCAACTTTTAAAAATGACTTTCAGATGTCTTTACCCAGTAATGTGTTCTACAGATTTATTTCTTCAGTAAAAAAAAAAAAACTAAGGTCAATTCAAACTGTTAGCCCAGTAAGCATTGCCTTGATAATACTTTTCTATACTTTTAGGTCAAAAGACTACATTATGCTCATGTATTAAGTGACCAAATACACTGATTCCAATCTGCCATGCCTAAATAAATGAGAGAAGTTATTGAAGATAAAAATAGTCACTGAGGCATGACATATAACACAAAACATTTCATGAAGTACAAAGCACAGGTACTGCCTCCGTCCATCAATTCAGAAAGGTAATAAGATATTACTGTCTTATTTTGGAGGTTCTAATAGTAGTAATCTCACTTCCAGAAAACTGAAGTACTATTAGAAAGAAACAAATGCACCATCATTTAGTACATAAAAGAAAAAGGAAAAATAGGCTACAATTAAAATATGGAATAGAATACACACAAAATGATTCTGATATTGTTAGAGGAAATGCAGTCTACTATAAAAGATTGGAGGGGATGGAGATATGGCTTAGTGGTAGAGCACTTGCCTAGCATGTATTAGAAGCCCTGGGTTCAATTCCTTGGTATCACATTAGAAAAAAAAAAGATTGGAGTCACGTGCCAGGGCTCATGCCTGCAATCCTAACTACTCAGTAGGCTGAGGTATGAAGATCAAGGTTTGAAGCCATCCAGGGCCAGAAAATCCATGAGACTCTTATCTTCAATTAATCACAGGAAAAAGCCGGAAGTGGTGCTGTGGTTCAAAGTAGTAGAATACTAGCCTGAGCAAAGGGAAGTCAGGAACAGTGCCCAGGCCAAGTTCAAGCCCCAGGACAAACCAGCAAAAAAAAAAAAAGATCTGAATTCAGACTACCACCAAGAAAAGCAGATATGAAAGGGATTTTACTTTCCACAGCTAACTTTACAATTAGTTATCCAAGCCAGGCAGAAAAATAAATGCATGAGAAACTCACCAAGTTGCTGAACCATCTCAGCAAGAAACAGGGAAGAGCCAAAGAAGGAACAAACATGTAATCCGAGCAGCTGCCAGCATTGCATACTTGAGAATCACTTATTCATTAATTCACTTTTTCAATCAACAAAGCAAGTGCCTACCAAGTCCTCATCAAACCCATCTAGATATGCACATTACAAAAACCACCTACTGATAGATGGAAGAAGAGAGTGGAGCAAGGGAGGAAGAGTCCAGCATCTATACATATATAAACATGATGGTACATTATAGGGGTCATTAGGGAACAGGGATCATTATATAAGATCCACTTAGACAAGAGGTCCACAATGTTTTAACTTATTTTAAAGCTCAGTGTATCTTTCCATCATAAACAGAAGTGTGAAAACTACTGAGCTCTCTCTCTCTCTCTCACACACACACACACACACACACACACACACACACACACACACACACGGTTTGGGGTTTGACTTCCGGGTTTTGTACTTGCTAGGCAGGCACTATACCACTTAGAGCCATGTATTTGGCTTTGCTATTTTTTTGCAGGCAGGTATCACATCTCCTTTGCCTGCCCTGGTTTAAGACCTCAATTTTCCTACCTCTTCCTCCCAGAAGGCTGGGATTGCAGGTGAATCCCATCATTCCCTATTTGTTGGATGAGATAGGGTCTAGGTAATGTTTTGTCCAAGGCTGGTCTAGAACCATGCTCTTCTGAATTTCTGTTTCATGAGTAGGTGTATATAGGTGTCTTACAGTATAAGACATCATGATCAGCCCCTGAAAATCTTTCAGTAGGAGAAACAACCTAATTTTTACTTCTTTTTTTTTTGGCCAGTCCTGGGCCTTGGACTCAGGGCCTGAGCACTGTCCCTGGCTTCTTCCCGCTCAAGGCTAGCACTCCGCCACTTGAGCTACAGCGCCGCTTCTGGCCGTTTTCTGTATATGTGGTGCTGGGGAATCGAACCTAGGGCCTCGTGTATCCGAGGCAGGCACTCTTGCCACTAGGCTATATCCCCAGCCCCTAATTTTTACTTCTTAATGCCAATTTTATTGCAATACAACTCACATATGACAGTTCTCACTATGAAGAGCACATGTTTTTATATTGAAATTTTAGTCTGAACTGAATGAAGGCAAACCATGTTTATATCACAATGAGTTTAAATTAATACAGTTGAATTTAATAATGTGAGAACTATCAGCCAATGTATAACGTTAAAGTACCACTTTACCTGATGGCTATCAAAATGTCAATGGCAGTAACCAAAATGACATGCAAACAGATCAAAGGAATTTAACAATCTTATGTATAAGCTGCCTGTCTGGACCCAATCTTGCCAAATTAACATGAACTATCAGAGCTAAGTAACAAGCTTATTTTGAATGCACTAAAACTTTAAAAAATTCTAGATAGCTACATGTTATAAAAATTAAAAGGATATTATAGCCTGTGGCTCACACGTATAATCCTAACTACTCCCGAGACTGAGATTGGAGGATTGCAGTAGAAAGCCAGGAAAGTCAGTGAGATCTCCAATTAATCAGTAAAAAATCTTAAGTGGTAAAGTGCTAGCTTTGAGCAAAAAAGCTCAGGAACAGAGACCAGACCCTGAGCTTCAGCACAAGGAGCAGTGTGCGGGCATGCACACAGACAAGGAAGAGTGCACACGCGTGCACACACGCACGCACACACGCATGCAGAGGATATTTCCATAATATATATCATCATCAAATGGATTTTGTGCTTCAGGGGATCTGGCGTCAAACAGCAACAGTGTCAAAATTGAGAAAGTCTGCTTTAAATTAAAACATGTTACTGATATAAAATGCCTTCAGAAAAGACCCAATTTAGCCCTTACCAAATAATAACGGACATTGTTGTCCTAGTATTTACTCAGCATCAAGTTAGCAAGGCAGTGTGGGTATAACATTATGTGGGAATACAGAGAACGGGTATTGGTGGAAAAGAGACCAAATGAAACCCAATCAATTCTAACGGGTCTAAGCCTAAACTGCTAAAGTATAATACTATAAAGCACTGTGCAATATCAGGCAACACCGCGCACTTCTGCCCAGACCTCAGACTCCCGAGGAGCTAGAATTACAGGCAAGGTACGTGGCCACAAAGGGTTTCCATGGGATTAGGTCTCAGAAAATCCTATTAACGAGGAATTGAAGTTTCTTCTACTACTGAACCCCTACTATTCCACAGAAAGTAGATTTCCTATACAAACATGCAATTTACCTTCACTAGACCCGTCTTCTGGACACAAAGTATTCCTGCGGATTCCAGAGCCTCTCCCACTATTGCTCTGTAATTTAAAAACTGTCCTGTCTTCATCTGACAGGTCACTTCCACTGGAACTCCATGTTATATTTGTGAGCTCAACGGTACTGGAGGTGGCAGTTTCTGTTAAAGAAAAAGAAAATACATAAATGTAAACAAGTGACATGGTTATTTATCAGAATGAGATTTTAAGCATGTTAATTTTTCTGAAGTTCCAACCATATAAACCCTTGATAGTAAAAACTATATCATATATCAAACCTGCCTGCTTAAAGTTCCATGTACAATCAGGGAAGGAGGTGCTTAATTAATGCCAGGTTGTAAGGAGAAAAACTACTTGAGATAATTTCTAAAAGACTTTGACCTTATGAAAACTTTGCAAAAATGTGTTCCCAGCTCTACATTTCAGCTCTCATAAAGTAAGTGTGGTATTAAATTAGTAGTCAGTCTTAAACTAAGACTTCAAGAGCTGCTACATTTAAAATGTATTTGTACAAATTACCTTCTATGCTTTTTTCTATCTAAGACTTTATTAATATAACTACAATAATTATATGTTGGTAAAAGTTCTTTCATTCTTTGAGAATTCCAAAAAGTATAGCAGAGAAAAATCAAGCATCTTCTGACCTGAGCAAATTATTCCAAAACATCTTCTAGTCATTGAACAGAATGTAGTAATTTATAAAGTACCTTTCTCTCACAGACAAAATTTACTATGTTTAGAAATTTCCAGAAAAATATTATAAGCCACATCTACTTATACTGCTTCTAAATTAGTACTTGACTATCACAGCATTTGTCACTAATAAAAGTAAAATAAGAAAAGGAAAAGCTCCATCAGAAGATTATGTGTTATAGGAAGATCCATGACAGCATATTCATGTAAAATATTTTAAAGACTTTTAAGATATTTTATTTTTCATTTGCATAGAAATCTTCTTGAGTGTTAGTGAAATAACAATTTAGCTTAGAATGCTCAATCTCTTAATCACAAAAATCCTGTGATTAACTGTATTCCATTCTGTGGACTGTTAAGCAGGCTTCTGCATTTTACTTTTTATCATTAGATGTAAGACCAATTGCTACCATCAATTTACCACCTGCTAAATAAAAGGTTCTTTAAAAAAGTTAAATAGTGGGGCTGGGGATATGGCCTAGTGGCAAGAGTGTCTGCCTCGTATACATGAGGCCCTGGGTTCGATTCCCCAGCACCACATATACAGAAAACGGCCAGAAGTGGCGCTGTGGCTCAAGTGGCAGAGTGCTAGCCTAGAGCAAAAAGGAAGCCAGGGACAGTGCTCAGGCCCTGAGTCCAAGGCCCAGGAATGGCCAAAATAAATAAATAAATAAATAAAAGTTAAATAGTTACACAAAGGAATTCAATGTATCAATATATATGTATAATCTAACTTGATCAGTGTCACTCCTCCATCATTCAGCCCCCTTTTCCACCTATACCAACCCCACTATCTCCTCAGGTTTCCCAGTTTCATTTTCTTTCTTTTTTTTTTTTTGGCCAGTCCTGGGCCTTGGACTCAGGGCCTGAGCACTGTCCCTGGCTTCTTCCCGCTCAAGGCTAGCACTCTGCCACTTGAGCCACAGCGCCACTTCTGGCCGTTTTCTGTATATGTGGTGCTGGGGAATCAAACCTAGAGCCTCGTGTATCCGAGGCAGGCACTCTTGCCACTAGGCTATATCCCCAGCCCTCCCAGTTTCATTTTCATGTAGGTATACTGAGTACTATGACTGTATTTCCCTACCATCCTGCACTCAATTAAAAAAAAAGTTCTAAGCAAGGTATTTTGACTATTTTTATAGCTCATTTAATACTGTAATATATGCAGTGCACCATGCTATGTCCATTTTCCAGAGGCAGAAACTGAAACTCCGAACGTTGAGCTTCTTTTCCCAGGATTACAGTGAAGGCACAGCAAAGTCCTTGTAGCGGCTAGCTTCTGCTTTCTCATTCAGCCACGGGGTGACTGACAGAGGATGGCATCAAAACCGAGGAGTTACCTGATACATACCCCCATTTCTTCAGCTTTACTGACAGCAACGCATCTTTATAAAAAAAAAAATCCTAATTTAACTAGACAGGCTTTACTGGAAATGACTGAAAGGTAGAGGTCCTGAAGAGGACAGACAGTCCTTCCCAAAGAAAGGCAAGCTCATCTAATAAAAGTATACGCTCACCCTAAGAATTCTGCTACTATCTTATTCCCATGAATATCAAACCCACAGGAAGGCTTCAGAGTATAAATTGAGTTGGGCTCTCTGGATATCTTATCACAGGAAATAAATTCAACAAAAGTTCCCTAGTACTTGTTGCTAAAAAGCTTCCCTAATTGCTGAAATAAGAATTTCTTACTTTATAGCAATACAGTTCTTATATTATAGATCCTAAGTTCTTTCTCCTTCAGTGCTAGGACCAAAATCTTGAGTGCTTTGAGATTTTATTTTGTTTTATTTTACTCTGAAGATGTAGTCTGGACTAACCTACAG
Source organism: Perognathus longimembris pacificus (assembly GCF_023159225.1). Taxonomy (NCBI): domain Eukaryota; kingdom Metazoa; phylum Chordata; class Mammalia; order Rodentia; family Heteromyidae; genus Perognathus; species Perognathus longimembris. The sequence continues at coordinate 18,782,589 of NC_063178.1, read as the reverse complement.
AACTCTATGATTAAAAACTTAAGAAAAAATCTCTGGCAAGTACTTGATTTTCAGCTTTTGTAATCTTGGTTCTATTTTTACAAGGGAAGCATTAAATCTGATAAAGAGTCAAAGAGACAAAACTTTCTACTCTCAATAGCAACAACAAAGTAAACTTAGTAAAGACATGAAAAAACAATAATTATCAATAGGAAAGAAAAAAAATGGGTTAGATGGTGATAGAGATTAAGGAATTCTCAAAAATATCTTTTAGCGAGGTGTGGGTACTCAGGCTTGTACTCCTAGTTACACAGGAGGCTGAGAACTGAGGATCATGGTTCAAAACCAGCCCAGGCAGGAAAGTTCATGAAACAACAAACTACTCAAAAATATTGGATGTAGAGCTATGACTCAAGTACTAGAGTGCTGGACTTGAGCAAAAGAAGTTCAAGGACAACATCCAGGCCCCAAGGTCAAGCCCCAGGACCAATAAAACAAAACACACCAGAGAAGATAGCCTTAGACCTTCACTATGAAGAAATCAACAAATTATTATTACCTTTCTTTGGTCTTGGAGATAAGTCAATATCCTTTTCCATAATAGTTGCCTTATTGGCAACTATTGGCTGCAGGCAAAATAATAACAATAATGTAATTTATGAATAAGAGCAAACAACATTCAAAATTCTTTTTAGTTAAAAATCCAGTTACAAAGTCTTAAACTCTACTCTCAGTATATTCCTCTCTGCTATCTTTGGCTTGAATTCAGCTTGTGCTCTTCATACACTTAAAATTTTATTTTCATATTTTCCAGAATGTAAAGAGTTGATCAAAACACTTTGTGTCGGGGGGCTGGGGATATAGCCTAGTGGCAAGAGTGCCTGCCTCGGATACACGAGGCCCTAGGTTCGATTCCCCAGCACCACATATACAGAAAACAGCCAGAAGCGGCGCTGTGGCTCAAGTGGCAGAGTGCTAGCCTTGAGCGGGAAGAAGCCAGGGACAGTGCTCAGGCCCTGAGTCCAAGGCCCAGGACTGGCCAAAAAAAACAAACACTTTGTGTTGGGGCTGGGAATATGGCCTACTGGCAAGCCCTAGGTATACATGAAGCCCTAGGTTCGCTTCCTCAGCACCACCTATATACAAAAAGCCAGAAGTGGTTCTGTGGCTCAAGTTGGCAGAGTGCAAGCCTTGAGAAAGAAGAAGCCAGGGACAGTGCTCAGGTCCTGAGTTCAAGCCTCAGGACTGGAAAAAACCCCACAAAGAACATTTTGTGTTAATTCAATGTCAGTGATGGTTCATATATATCACTCTACTTGTGTTACTACCTGTGCCTGCACTATATTTAGACTGTGATAGTATTGCCATGTATTGTAAATTAACATTAGAAGAAATTACTCAAGAGCCAAAATGTCTGTATACATAAATATTTCATAAATACATTACTAAAGAGCATCTTTTGAGAGCATCTTTTGTGTGTGTGCCCTTATTCTATTATTATTATCTTTTAGTACTCATACAAAAGTTTCAATTCAATATGTCAGTTTATGACTACAATCTTTTAGTACTCACACAAAAGTTTCAATTCAATATGTCAGTTTATGACTACAATGCATATTGACTCTCAGTATATAGTATTAATTTACAAAAAAAGTTGCATAAAGAGGTGAATAAATTGCCAGAGGTAAAGCAATTCAAGGAATGAGAATAAAAAAGTACAGGATCAATTATAGAAGAAAATACACTAAACACTACAAAATACACTAACAATGGCCCAAACAGTAATTTTAAGATTCGCCCAACTGCATTTTTGGGGGTTACTTTACCAAAGTTTCAGAAGTGTCTTGAAATCCTTCTCCACACTTGAGCCATGCCTCAGAGAGGGAGGTGGTAGCTGTGTCCACTGTCTTAAGACTTGTTCTTCTGACCTGTAATGGACTCTTTTCTGGAAAGGAAGGGTACTCTTTATCCCACTTCCTTTTCCTCTGTGGAATTGATTTTTAAAAGAAAATAAGATAGAATTAGCATATATATATATATATATATATATATATACTTTACAATGACAATAATCAAGAATGGTGGCAGTACATTCATAGTTTTCAATGCCTCTACATCTTATAAAAGACAGAGAAAGGGAGGAGAAAGATGGCGCCGAAAGAATAGGGAGGCACCCCGACTCGCACCAACTGAATAGCGAGCTGGGAACTCCAACACCCAACACTCCACCAAGAACCCAGCAAAACCATCATCCAGAAGCAGTGGAGACACGCAGGAAAACAAAAAGGAGCAAAAAAGAAGAACCGAAAACCTACACGGAGCCGGAGATTCATCGGGGCGCCCTCCCCCCACCAGCCGACCCTGGCCCAAACAGGGTCAGGCTGGGAAAGGGGAACCCGGCGATCGGCAGACAGGTTGCCAGGAGCGCAGAATCCATATAGCGGGAGACCCCACGGACACAAGGCAGGGTGCGGAGCAAGACACACACCGGCAGCGACGAGAAGTTCGGGTCCACACCGGATTCGGACAAGGGAACCCAGCGCGGCAGAAACCACACACAACACTTCGCCAACCCCTGAAGGGCCATCGGCTGCGCGGGACACACACACAAAGCAGCAAAAGTGAGTCCCCCATAATCCCTTCCCCCAACGGGAGACCCAAGCCCGACAAAGAAGCTATATCTCCCTCCCTCCCCCTCCCCACTCCCGTGGGAACAAAGAACCCCCAAATCAGGCGGGAAGCTCCCATCAGGCGCTGGGAAGCCAGTCTAGCAGGGGAAGGGCGGAACAGCCCCAAGCCCCCAAAGGTTCCTGAACTGGCAGAACCGGCCCCGTCCCCTACCCAACAGGGGCCGGGGACGGCCAGCAGGGCAAGCCCCACCCGAGGCGCCTAGACCTTGCGGACTCTTACAACTAAAATCACAGGCGCTGGTGGGCAATACCAGCCCAGCAGGGTCACCTGAGCCTGATCTCGTTCCCCCTCCTCGCAGCGGAGGCGAGGTCTGAGGGTGCCAAGCCACACCCGGACAGTCGATCCCACCGTGCCCCACACATCCTGCCTCCCCCCACAACGGACTCGCGGGAGGGCGCAAGCACAACCCAACAACCCAGGGCTCGCTCTGGGAGGCAGACCCCGCTAAAGTGCCTGTTGTAGGGGACTCACAGTGCACAGGAGGGCGGGGCCCCAGCGAAAGCGCCCGCTCTGGTAGGCGTGCCCTGCACTGGTGGGCGGGGCCACAGTGACAGCACCTGCTGCCGTAGACACGCCTACACAGAAGGGAGGGAAGACCTACACAGAGCTCCAGATGCGCAAATCACAAAGAAACATAACTCAGTTCATCAAAGGACAAGCCAACTCGCCAGCTCCAAAAAGCAGCACGACTGAAGAGGAGATGGAGAATAAAAAAGCAAATGAGGCCATGTTAACAGGAATGATCGAAAGCGTCAGAAATGAAATCAGAAAACAATTCCAGGAGTTTAGAGCAGAAATCTGGAAGGACACCCAGGAAGCCAAGAAAGAAATGGAAGCAAAACTGGATACAATGCAAGCCTCGTTTAAAGAAATGGAAGCAAAAATGGATACAATGCAAGCCGCCTTTAAAGAAAATCTCCACACCCTGAGAATTGAAATGCATGAAAAAATAGATTTAAAATACAACTCTTTAAAGGAAGAAATTTCCACGATCAGAGCTGATATGACAACCATGAATAGCTCTCTGACATCCATAAACTCCGCAATTGAAACCATAACACAAAGAGTTGACCATATGGAATCCAGAATCTCTCGCCTGGACGATGAAGCAGCTGACAACAACCAGAAAATGACCACACTCCAAGAAAAGGTGAAGCTTCAGGGAAGATTAATCCAGGAACTAATGGACAAAGACAAGAGATATAATCTCCGCATAATTGGAATAGAAGAAGGAGCCGAATATCAGAGCAGAGGGCTTAATCATGTTCTCAATAAAGTTATTGCAGAAAACTTCCCCAATCTCACAGGGGACCCCATCCAGGTAACCGAAGCCTATAGGACACCTGGCAGGCCAGACCCCAGGAAAACCACCCCAAGGCACATAATATTCAAGACTACAGACCTCAAGATTAAAGAGCAAATTCTGAATTCAGCCAAAGCGAAGAAGGAAACTTTTTTCAATGGGAAGAGGATTCGAATAACATCTGACTTATCCACACAAACTTACCAAGCTCGAAGTGGGTGGAAGAACACCATCCAAATACTTCAGAATAACAATTTACAACCTCGGATCAAATATCCAGCGAAACTGGAGTTCACATTCGAAGGGAGAACCAGATCTTTCCACACCAAAGAGGAGCTAAAGGAGTATGTGAATAAAAAACCAGCCCTACAGCGAATATTAAGAGGGGAAGCCCACCCAACAGAGATCGTAAAAGACACACAGACAGAATCAGAAAGAAACTTCAACAGCCAAAGTCCAGCAGAAACACCAGCTCACTAAAGACAAGAAGAAAAAAAAAAAAAAAAAACAGGAAAAAACAGCCCAACAAGAAAATGGAAGGAGAAAAAACACCCTTATCCTTGATCTCTTTAAATATAAATGGCTTAAACTCCCCGATCAAGAGGAGCAGACTGGCAGAATGGATCCGCAAACAAAAAGTTGACATCTGCTGTCTACAAGAGACCCACCTTACAGCAAGGGACAAAAACAGGCTTCGAATGAAAGGATGGAGCAAGATCTACCAAGCAAATGCACCCACCAAAACGGCAGGTGTAGCCATTCTGATCTCAGACAAGCTGGACTTCTCTTTAAAGTCCACTCAAAAAGACAAAGAAGGACACTACATATTAATACAAGGAAAAATCCAGAACCAAGACATCACGGTGATAAATGTATACTCACCGAACAAAAGAGGCCCGACATATGTCAAGCAAATTCTCACAGAATTACAGAGCAAGATAGATGCAAACACAATCATAGTGGGTGACTTTAATACTCCTCTCTCTCCAAGAGACAGATCCAACACCCAGAGGATTAGTAAGGGAGCTGAGGACCTAAATAACACCATTTCCCAAATGGATCTAACAGACCTATATAGAACCTTCCACCCTACAGAGACCCAATACACCTTTTTTTCAGCAGCCCATGGATCATATTCCAAAATAGACCACGTCATAGCCCACACAAAGAACCTCAGCAAATACAAAAGTATTGACATCATCCCATGTATTATATCTGATCACAGTGGATTAAAGGTAACCCTCAACAACAAAGGATACCACAGAGCCTATACACACTCTTGGAGGCTAAACCCCACGCTGCTATCCAACACTTGGGCCACAGATCAAATTAAAGATGAAATCAACGAATTCATAGCCACAATGACAAAGAAAACACATCACAAAGAAACCTATGGGACACAGCTAAGGCAGTACTGAGGGGCAAGATCATTGCACTCAGTACCCACATTAAAAGAATGGAAGCAGAGCAGGTGAATACCCTCACGATGAAACTAAAACAACTGGAGAAACAAGAAATGACAGAATCTAAAACGACTAGGAGGGGAGAGATTACAAAGATTAAAGAAGAGATAAATCTGATTGAAAATAGAAAGACCATTCAACAAATAAATAAGACTAAAAGCTGGTTCTTTTAGAAAATAAACAAAATTGACAGACCCCTTGCAAGACTCACAAAAAAAAGAAGAGAAGAGACTCATATTCGTAAAATCAGAGACTCCACAGGAAAAATTACAACAAGTACACACGATATTCAAACAATCATAAGGAGCTATTTCCAAAACCTCTACTCGGCAAAAAACAATAATTTTACAGAAATGGATCAATTTTTAGAGAAGTACAAACTGCCCAAACTGAACCAAGAAGAAATAAATCAACTAAATAAACCAATAACTTACGGTGAGATACAAGAAGTAATCAAGAACCTCTCTACTAAGAAAAGCCCAGGCCCAGATGGATTCACCAATGAATTCTACAAAACCTTTAGTGAGGAGCTAATTCCAATACTCCTCAAACTCTTCCGCGAAATAGAAACGGAGGGAGAAATCCCAAACTCATTCTACGAAGCTAATATCATACTCATCCCCAAACCAGGCAAAGATCCAACAAAAAAAGAGAACTACAGACCAATATCACTAATGAACACAGATGCAAAGCTCCTCAATAAAATATTAGCTAACAGGATCCAGAAAGTGATCAAGAATATCATACATCATGACCAAGTAGGCTTCATCCCTCAGTCACAAGGATGGTTCAACATCCGTAAATCAATCAATGTAATTCACCACATAAACAGAACTAAAATCAAGAATCACATTGTTATCTCAGTCGATGCCCAAAAAGCCTTCGACAAAATACAACATCCATACCTATTAAAAGCTTTGGAGAGAACAGGAATAGATGGAACATTCCTCAAAACAATAAAAGCCATATACAACAGACCAACTGCTAATATCATATTAAATGGAGAGAAACTTAAATCATTCCCCCTAAACACAGGAACAAGACAAGGATGCCCACTCTCCCCACTTCTGTTCAACATAGTGCTGGAATCCCTAGCCATAGCAATAAGGCAAGTGGAGGACATCAAAGGGATCCACATCGGCAAGGAAGAAATCAAGTTATCCCTATTCGCAGACGACATGATCTTATATCTCAAGGACCCAAAAAACTCAGTACCCAAACTCCTACATCTAATAAACCAATTTGGCAAAGTAGCAGGATACAAAATCAATCCACAAAAGTCAGCAGCTTTTCTGTACACCAGCAATAGACAAACAGAAAAGGAAATTATGGAAACAATTCCATTTACAGTAGCCAAAAAAAGAATAAAGTACCTAGGGATCAACTTAACCAAGGACGTGACGGACCTATTCAATGAAAACTACAAAAATCTAATAAGGGAAATCAAAGAAGACACAAGGAGATGGAAAGACCTCCCATGCTCATGGGTAGGCAGAATCAATATAGTGAAAATGGCCATATTGCCCAAATTGTTATACAAATTCAATGCAATACCTATCAAAATCCCAGCCACATTCTTCACTGAAATAGAGAAACCAATCCATAAATTCATATGGAACAGCAAAAAACCTAGAATAGCCAAAGCAATTCTAGGCAAAAAACATAGTGCAGGAGGTATCACCATACCAGACTTCAAGCTCTACTACAAGGCCATCATAACAAAAACAGCATGGTATTGGTATAAAAACAGATCGGAAGACCAGTGGATTAGAATTGAAGACCCAGAAATAAGACCGCACTCTTACAACCAACTGATATTCGACAAAGGAGCTAAAGACATACAATAGAATAAACATAGCCTCTTCAACTACTGGTGCTGGGAGAACTGGGCAGCCATATGCAGAAAACTCAAAGTAGACCCAAGCCTATCACCATGCACCAAGATCAACTCAAAATGGATCAAGGACCTCAACATCAGACCTGAATCCTTGAAACTACTGAAGGACAGAGTAGGAAAGACACTAGAACTTATAGGCACAGGAAGGAACTTCCTGAATAGAGTCCCAGGGGCACAACAAATAGGGGAAAGACTCGACAAATGGGACTACTACAAATTAAAAAGTTTCTGCACAGCTAAGGTCATAGCCACCAACACAGAAAGACAGCCAACGATATGGGAAAGGATATTTACCAGCACAGCAACAGACAAAGGCCTGATATCTGTCATCTACAGAGAACTCAAAAAACTAAGCCCCTCCAAGCCCAATAAACCTATTAGGAAATGGGCAAAAGAGCTAAAGAGAGACTTCACAAGAGAAGATATAAAAATGGCAAAGAAACACATGAGGAAATGCTCAACATCCCTGCTAGTAAAGGAAATGCAAATAAAAACAACCCTGAGATACCACCTCACCCCAGTTAGAATGGCCTATACTCTGAACTCAGGAAACAACAAATGCTGGAGGGGCTGTGGGGAAAGAGGAACCCTTCTCCATTGTTGGTGGGAGTGCAAATTAGTACAACCACTTTGGAGAACAGTATGGAGGTTTCTCAAAAAGCTCAATATAGACCTACCCTATGACCCAGCCATACCACTCCTAGGCATCTATCCTAAACAGCAAAACCCAAGATATCAAAAGGACATTTGTACTTCCATGTTTATCGCGGCACAATTCACAATAGCCAAAATTTGGAAACAACCCAGATGCCCCTCCACAGATGAATGGATCCAAAATATATGGTACTTATACACAATGGAATACTACATAGCGATTAGGAATGGTGAAATATTGTTATTCGCAGGGAAATGGTCAGAACTCGAACAAATAATGTTGAGTGAGACAAGCCTAGAACACAGAAAACAAAGGGGCATGATCTCCCTGATATATGACTGTTAACAAAGGGAGATGGAGAGACAGTAGAGACCAAGTCTGTGAACACTGTATATGTGCTTGATACATTGTATATTGCATATGGGTCTACCTGACCTAGACAAGGGATGGAAAAACAGGTTGTAAGATATCACAAGAAATGTACACACTGCCCTACTATGTAACTGCACCCTCTTTGCACAACACCTTGTAAAAAAAAAATTTATGTTCAATTAATAATAAAAAAAATTAAAAAAAAAAAGACAGAGAAAGTAGGATTTGAGGGTAATCTAGCTGTGACATCTGTCACTCCACTGACTGCTAGGGAAGATGTGGCTGAGTTGGATGACCGGACACATGTTCCCTTTGCCTTCACACCTCCATGTGCATCTTAGCTGAAGTTTCATGCTGAGTCAAAGAAGATAGCCTTACCAGACACGGGAGACCATTCTTGACTCAATGCTATACAAGTATCAGCCAACACTCCTGTTAGAATCTGCAATCAAGTTCTCAAAGATGGAGCAACTTGATAGCAAAACAAAACACATGGACAGTACAACTAGTCAACAAAATCCCACAGGAAAGAGGCAGAAAGGGATGTGGGAGAGACAAACCACTAGCCATCCAGTTTTGTGTGCTATATGTCAGAAAACACCTCTTAGGCCTACAGTGGAGCCATACAAGAGGCACATATAGGTAGGATCAAGGCATCCTAGGTAGACAAACGAGTGAGACTCCATCTTCCAACAATCCAACACAGTGGCATGTACCTATAATCCCAGATACTGAGAGGTCTAGGTAGAAAGACCATTGCTGGACCTACATGCTTTTAACATTCAAAAGCATAACACATTATAAAAAAAAAACACTAAAGAAAAAAATTAAGAAACTTAAAAGCTTCAGGGTGTGGTTTAAGTGGTAGAGGGCCTGCCTACCAGATGTAAAGTCGTGAGGTGCAAATCACAGTATTAGCCAAAATAACTTTTTAGAAAAGGAAAAAGGAAAACAAACACTTCTCAACCTTAACCCTAAGTGTAAATTGCCTTAACCCTTCAATTAAAAGATAGAGATTGGCTGGAGCACAATCAAGATGAAACTATTTGTGGTGTACAACAGCTATACCTCACTAAGACACACAGACTGAAAGTGAAATGATGGAAAATAATACACAAACAAAGTGAAGGCTGAAAGCAAGCAGGCACATACTCAATTTGGGTAAAATATACTTCAAACTAGAAGAGATACAGAAAGATCAACACATTATAATAGTAAAGCAACAATATGTCAAGAAGACATCAAACCTTGGAATACCCAACTTCATAAGACAAAAATTACTAGAGATAAAAGATAGGTCCGATGCAATAACAGTGGACAGTCTTTTTTAATGATTCTCTTCATCCTAGATTAGGCAAACTAGAACGTTAAACTGCAACGTAAAAACCAACTTACCAGACATCTACATGATAGTTCACCCAACTGCTACAGAATACATGTCCTTTACAGCAACCCAAATTCTCTTTTTTTCTTTTACTTTTTTATTTCTTTATTTTAGGGTGTTAGCCAGCAAAACCTCTACCTCTGTGTAATCGACTGTGGTTCTAACCCTTAAAGTCACTTTTAAGAATATTTTGCAAAGTCAAATTCACTGGAGGTTAAGAAGCCACAACAACCATAAAAAAAACCTTAGTGAAGATTCATGGTTAGTCCTTAAGAAACAAGAGGGCGGAGAGAAGGAATATAGACAGCTGAGACCAGAACAGTCCACAAGGAGGACTTAAGCTCTGGAGACCATGAGGAGGGAAATAGTAGCTGAGGCTGAGCACAATCAAGGCACCAAAGGACAATAAATGTGAGGAGATCGACACCAGGGGCTCTCGCCTGTAATCCCAGCCACT